>NW_020799091.1:111312651-111360898 GCF_003259725.1 Athene cunicularia
TTTTTTTTTTTTTTTTTTTTTTTTTTTTTTATTTTATGGTAAATGAATGTTACCTATTCCATGCCTACCAACTGATTTAATAAAAGATTTTAACTCTGCCTACAAATTGTCTTACATTATAACAGGAACTTAATCAGAATCATAGAACAGTTGAGGTTGGGATAGGCCTCTCAAAATCTTTTAAACTCCTGGTCAAAACACACTCAGTTGTGAAGCTGTTGTTAGAGGTGTACTAAATTTAGACACTAAAAATAAGTGTCAGAATGTTTTCCATTTGTATTTTAAAAACATAGAATTCTTAGAATAAAATTAAATAATCAGGTGGTACAACAGAATATTCTTTAACCAAGCTCATGAACTACAGTCAGGTAAATGTAGTGAACAAAGCCAAGTAACTGCTGACAACTGTCTTCTATAATCATGCCGTGTTAGTAATTCTGATGATCTCTCTTAAACCCAAATGGATAGGATGACTAATAATCTGTTTTAACTGTCATTAATAGCACAAAGCTGTTAACAATAAGAAGGAGGTAAGGTTTTTTGATTTGGGATATTTTCATTGCAGATAACTGGTTTTAAATGAGTAAAAAATATAGGGAACTCTTTCAGGACAGCACTCAGTTTAGTTTTCTGCTTTACTCTTTTTTATGTAGCTGAGTTGAGAATTGGCTCAGGAAGAAGCTGGGTTGTTTTCTTTTTTTTACTATGTGAACTATGAATATAGCTGTAACTTCTATTCATAGAGTACAGAAACTGTGGACAAAGTAACTCAGAAACACACATTATCCTGATGAGGCTGCAGATGGCAACTCCTGAAAGCCTGGGGGCATGTGAGAATATTGAATCTAACTTGAAATGCATTTACTCGCATCCCTGTTATAGGGGTTTTGCAACCTGTTTGTAGTCAGTGTTGCCGCCATCACTTCTTTGCGGGAGCAGAGGAGTGTGAGAGAGGTTGAGGAAACGTGTGCCCTTGCTCTAAAAATGAACGGGGGCACTGGGCAGTATGGCTTGGTTTCTCCTGACTGCGCTTTGCAGTAACTGGAAAGAAAGAAGCATCAGAAGCAGTGTGCCCATTCTCAGTACCCTCACTGAGAAATTCCAGTGACACCTCAGTAGTCAGGGATTTTCAGCCTTGATTCCTTACTGATGAGTGCCTTACCAGTGGCGGTGTGGAAAGAATCGATAATGCAGCCACCTGGATTTCAGGTGTAGGTCAGCTGCCTTTTGGTTGCAGTTCTCTGCAGACTGTCCTCTGAGTTACTCTATTGCAAAGTACGAAAAATTTTCATCTGGAAATATGACATGATCCTGTACTTCACGTGCTTTATTGGTTTAATGTTAATTTACTCACCATTTCTTTTTAATAGTGGTGTTTGTTGTTTGTGGGAAGATATATTTATAGGTCTTTGTGGTTTTGAGCAACGTTGCTAAAACGTAGCAACGTAGCTTCTGCCAAAAGGTGTTAATACTTTTTTCTGGTTTATATTTTGGGGTGTGTGTATATATATATATATATATATATATATATATATGAATGAAAATAGGTGCCAAAAAAGTGATCAGGATGTAAATCTATTCGACATCACCTTTGATAAAACTCTGAAGTGCTCCTTTAGTAGTTTATAACTAAGCATGCACCAAGAAACCTATCTTCCATGGGCTTTTCTTGTCTTCATGATAGACATACTGTGAAGAATTCTGAAATGTGTTGTCTAGAGCTGTAAGTTTTCTGCTCAGTATCTGGATAATGAAAGAACAGTCTAATTCTGTGCAATTTTTTTTTTAATGGCTTTCCAAAAATGTGTGCTTCCTTCCACTTTCCCTCCTTTTTACTGTTTTTGCTGGATCGATGGCTTTTATTCATGTTTTCTAAAGTTTTAGTTTATTGAAGTGTTTGGACACAAAGGAAGGCATAGTCGTATTACAACAGGAAGTAATGCATACCTGTTATGCTGCCTGTGCCCCAACATGTTTTAAACAATTGTGACTCTTTTTAGCAATTAAGTGTAAGTATATGGCAAGTATGCAATTTACATTTTCCATGTTTTCCAACACCTTTTTTTGCATAATGTTCTTTCTCTGATCTCTTCTCAGTTACACTATCAAAGAAAACAAACAAAAAAAAAGCATCAGTATAGGAATTTCAAGAAGATAGAAAATGTAAAATTCCATGTCTGCATTTCCTTGTATTGGCCAGTTTGTCATCCTCACTTTTATTTACTGCAAATGACTTTGCATTAAGTGGGTAAAATTGATGATGGTGTAGTCTTCTGGAGTTAGACTAGATGAAAGGTATTTAGTAGTAAGTAGTTGGAGGGAAACTTAGTTCTGCATTTACTTTTCTGATGGCATTGTAGCTCTTCACATGGTAACACAGGCACTGCCAGACTGGGTCAACCCATGGATTTCTCTAGTCTCATGCCCTTGGCAGTGGCAATTACGTTAAGAGGCGGGCCAGATACCATAATTCACCTATGAGTTTACAGTTATGTGATGAAGAAAATGTTATTAACAATAATATCCATGCTGTACTTGGGGCAGAAGGATTCTACTTATACTCTGAAGCATGAGATTTAATTACTCTTACATCATTGTCTTTGCTTACAAAGCTGCCAGTGTTGTTTATCATCAGAAATTAATCCAGCCCTTTTAAAAAGAAGCTTTAATATTTGTCTCAATGAACTTTCACAGCAGTAACTCCATAAATTAATTAAACACTGTCTTGGAAAAGTGGCTTCTTTTTGCAGTTGAATGTTTAGTGTCATTTCATAGAAGCAGATTTTTCACAGTTTCAAGAGAAACTGGATAGTTTTCATTATGCCCTTCATTATTTTATTATACTTTTCCCCAATTGATAAATTAATTGACTGATTGCATATATTGAGTTTTCTCCTCCCATACCCCCAGTCCCTTACCTTCTTTTGGACCACTTCAGTCCAAAATTAAATATGTAATAAGCCTATAAATGTTAGTAATCTTATGATCTATCTTAAGTAACTCTATTACTAATAGTGTATTTCTGATCTGTCTAAAGTATGTTCTGAAGCTGAAACTTTAAACTTCAGTCAAATTTAGCAAAATCACTGAGTTAATTAACTTTATCTTAAATATCTCCTGTTTCCAGATGCTGAAAGTTTTTGTGCTAATTTTATTTGTTTTTCATGTTAGTATTCATTTCTATTTATGAAACAAGGTATAGACTATCTCTTATACCTACTCTGTTCCCAATATTAACTCTAATGCATGTTATGTAATATTTTCAGATTAAAGATGCGAGGGTAGGGCAGTATGGGTTTTTCATATGCATGAAGTATAAAACAGTTCTAGTTATATATAGTGAAGGAATGTAGGTTGTAAGTAGATCCACGAAGAGAACTTAGTCCAAAACACAGCTGAATTGAAACACAGCAATGCAAAGAAATTAGTTTCATCTGCATCAGTTCCTTCATCTGACTCTCCAAGTAGTTGAAAATGTACTGATCCTGGCATAAAAGTGAGGGAGACTGTGCAAGTTGTCAGGGGATGGACAGAGGACGGGAACATTCACTCTAGATATATGGTCACTTAATTCAGAATGTGATTATGGTCTAAATAAATCTATATGTCTTTCTAAAATTTTATAGTTCCAATATGAAAAGGCTTAATGTTAAAAAATGTATCACGTCATGATGATTATCTTCTGGTATTTAATGCTCTTCATTACTATTATACTTTTATGCCCTTAATGTCTTCTCCAGTGCTCTGAACTTCATGTTTTTAAATTACCTGGGATCATTGTTAATATAGTTTTTCATAGACTTTTGATGACTGTGAACTCAGCCTGGCATTAAGCTTGAAGAGGACCTTCATCTGTCTGCCTTACATATAATTATATATGTATAAAAGACCCTGTATTTCTCAGTGGCAGATGGTTTACTCCTTTCAAAAACCTAGAATAACAAATTGTTTTCCATACTTGAATGAGCTATGCAGCTTTAGAAACATAATTCCCTGGTAAAGCTACAGGCTGCTTCTCAATTTTAGGGTGAAAGTGTGAAAAGGCATGTGGCAGTTTTGGGAGTAGAATCATGGCACTGACAGCCAGTGATCACTTTCCTGGAAGTTCACTTTTAGCTGAACTGATTCTCAGCATACGGATGTGAACAACAGATCAACCACACCTGTCACGAGCCAGACTATCTTATGGCTACTCCCTCTGCTTCTTAAGATACATTATTTTTTTTTCTTACTAGATTAACTCCATGAGGTAACTGTTTGCTATGACAGTATTGGTTACATATTGATCCCTGGATCTTAGCGTATGAGTCATCACTTCAGGTATCGAGTCTTTGGTTTTAATTGTTGCGAATACTCTGATAAAATTTCTTGGTTAATTTATTTTATTAATGATTTGCACTGCACAATAATCATCCATCTTAGATGATAAGTATATAATATGTACATATGACTACTGATAATTGCTGCATTAGAGGGTGCTGAAAAATGCGATTTCATCTAGCCAAGGTTGGTATCAGATTATATGGATCATTCTAGGGCTGTTTCTTTTTTTTCCATTTATTTTTCCTAAATCACTATTATTTTCTTTCAGTAATTTAATGGTATAATTATTGCTTGAATCATAGCCTACTAAAGTCAATAGAAATATCCCTTTCATATTCAGTGGGTGTTAGTTTTGTGTTTTTTTTCCAACAGCCAGCATAAATTGTTTCTTGCATGTACACCTTTTGCTTAAAATACTTCTTCAGTTGCAAGCTAAATACTGTTCATGTTGCACAGGTCAAAACCTTTCCCTTTCCCTCTCTCTTTGAATGTCAGATTACAGTTCTAATTGAAAGCCCTATAAAGTCAAAGTCAATGGAAAGACCTTTTTTTTTTTTTTTTAGTTAGAAGGCAAAACAAAAGGGAATAAAAAACTCCTATACTGAAAGGAAACAAAATGTCTGAATCTAGAAGGAACAATTATGTTACATAAAAAGGTTAACTTTTCAATGAATAAATGTATATATTCATATGCGTCATTGTAGAGGGAATCATTCATTACCTCCAACAAATTTTATGTTGGACTGTCATTTGAACGTACTTTATCTGGATATTACATAGTTCAATTTATGTAGAGGATAGTGAAGATAATTTCAGAACTATTTCTCATATGCTGAAACATGGAAGGTTGTGAAATATTTCCTCTGTGCAAATGATACTTTCATTTCCAGTTCCTGTGTTAGAAATGCAGAATACAAAAATATTGAGTCAAATACAGTTTTAGCACTTGTATGTTTGCATAGGTTGTTTCAGAGCCCAAATATTTATACTTGGTTTACTTTATGGTTGATACCCTCACACAGATCTAACACCAGTGTTTTACTTTGAGTGGCAATTTTTTGTCAACATTCTTTTTCTCTTTGTTTCTTTGAAGAGATTCTAATTTGAACTGATGATTTTAAACAATGTTCAGTATATAGTACTCGGAGCTCAGTATTGCTTGGTAGACAAAGTGCTGACTGTAGAAGCTGTTTGGGTTGTTTTTGTTTTTGTTTTTTTTCTTGAAAGTATTGTTATGAATTGTAACTTACCAAAATAATAGTTAATCAAAGAAAGTACCATGGTAATCTCTCTTCCTGGATGTGTACTTCCATTGTGGGTGAAAGCAGAACAGAGAAGGAAAGTGGAGTAAAATAAAGTGGTGGTCATGAACTACTGTTTGTGTAAGTTTCAAGAACTGTACCATGAACTACCATCTTTTCAATGCTGTTCTTTTCCTCTTAGAGCTACTTTCATTCTTACTGGAAATCAGTAGTAAAAGAACTGTGTATATGAGAATACTTTTTGCTGTTAATCTGCTGGTTGGCATTTTAATCAAGTATTTTCATGGTTCTCCAGGGAGGCTTTGCAATCATCTTGTTCTGGCATGAGTGTGCTGACAGCAGAACCAAAGGTGGGTATTTTCAAGCTCACTCATATACTCGCATAGAGCACTTCAGCTGGCACAGTCTAGACCAGACTTCATAGTGAAATAAGAGAACCAAGCCCTTGCTTTGTATTTGCCAGCAAAGTGCCGTGAACACCTCAATGGCTGTAGAAGTGGTAATACTTAGTGGCAGACCTTGTTCTGTAAGCATCTGGAGAAAGCACCGTATTTTCTGATTACTCTATTGGATGAATAAATGACAGCTTTTAATGAGGTCAAAAGTGGTGAATCTCATTCACCTCATATCATCTGGACATAATATAGGGCCACTGTGGAAAAGTGGGATTGAGACACATTTATTATAGAGAGGCCTGAAAACAAGAAATCTCTTAACACTGTTTAGTTCATGTTCTCTGAGAAGCAATTATCTTTCATCTCTTAGCAGGCAGTGTGTCACAGTGCTACGCCTGTCTTGGTATGTTCTCTGACTTCAGAACAATATTATCAAACCCAGTTTAGGGATTTGTATAGTTTTGGTTAATCTGTTCTCTTAGGCAGACCTGATGCATGCATTATAATGCTAATGTTTGTTGTTTACCATATTATTATTTGCCAGTTTACAGAACATTACTTAACAATTCAACCAAGATTGTAATAGAAAGCTAAACTATATATACAGAAAAACGTTTTTTATAGTGTGTGTGTGTGTGTGTGTATATATATATATCTATCTATATCTATATGTATCTGGAATGATTATCAGTTAGCTAGTTAACTAGAAAGAGAGAAGGCTGCTGAGATTTTCCCAAACAGAACAACCTTATTATCCTCCCTTAAAAAAAAAAAAAAAAAAAAAAAAAAAAAAAAAGTTCATTACTGTTGTCTTCAGAACATGATATGGCCCTACAGTATTTTCTTGGCATATTTGCTTTTTATATGTAAAATTTGACAATGTGTTATACAAAGTTCAACTTTATGGTTCTGTTAATAAAATATCCAATCAGACTAACTAAACTTGCAGTCAGCTACTGGTTTTGCTTTGCCAGTGGTACTGGATTTAATAATCTGATAGTCTGATTGTGCTAATCCCATGCTTTCCCAAATGTAATGTTATTTAAGCATCACATGCCATGGGAATTATAAAAGCAAGGAATTTGCAGGAGGAGTTCTTACTGAATATGAATATAAATATTAGAATGTAGCACTGTGTAATTAAAACCATTTAACATTAAAACATTTTTTTTTTAATTCAAATGACAGTTTGATCTTTTGTCACGACAGCATTTATTTTATTTTTAAAATAATGAAGGAATAGGAAAGTTACCTTTTGCCATGGTAAAAGCATAACCAAATATCTCTGAAGCACAACTAGACAAAATAACACTGTAAAAGTTCATTTTTTGACACTCTTGCATCTCATCAATCCAAATTATTGTTTTCCTTTATTTAAATAATTCTAACATACAGGTTCTTTGCCATTGTTTAGTTGTAAATCTAATAATATGATTGGGATTGCTCAATAATCTTCTGTCTCAGGCTTTTCTTCATTTCTGATTCATTGTGTCTATTATTAAACCCAGCTGTTGATGTTTTTGAACAAACTGATTTCTGAATTAACTCTGCATTGTGTCCTATAATAACGCCACTTCTGAATTATCATGGGCTGCTCCCAATTTACTTTTAGATAATTAAAGGCTGTCTTTATTTCTATCCAAGTTGCCTGTTTTATTTCCCAGAACACAAGGATGTGATTTCATTCATGCTGCTCTAGGGGTCTGAAGTTGATAATCATTTTTCTACATCTGCCCTCATCAGTGTCATCTTCCAATATATGATGCTCCAGCGTTATTCCTTGGCTTTACTCATTAGCATTCATCGTGTTGGTGCTGTGTTGTGCTAGTCTGTCACAAGCCGCTCCCTGTTGTTTTCCTGAGAAGTCTGTACCTTCATGCTGTGGAGTAGCCTTGCTTTCTAGAGTACATTCCTCTTCTTTTTATTAACTTATTCGCATAAACTCTTTCTATATCAAAATTAGTAATACCTTAAAATCATGCATTGTCTAAATACTTAAATAGATTGCATGTGAATGAAATATCAACATCTTTGGGATCATCATAGTGTATCTCCTGTATAGCACATATACTAATTACTAAAATAAATTTAAGGACGTTAAAATTAAGACCAGAATATAATATATTTTGGATAGCTAATTCATAGGGTTTTGTTTTCTGCAAAGTAAACTGATATATTTTTTATTTAAAAAATAAATAAATTTAAAACAAACAAACAAACAAACAAAACACGATGTACTTCAGATGTAAAGACTGACCTGTGACATGCTTCCATATGGGATCACACATAATATCTAATTTCCTTCTCTCACCAGCTCATCCCATTGCTAAATACAATAGGAAGACTCTAAAACAAAACAAAAAAATATGGGGGGGAAGTAGGGGATTTACAGTAAACTCCCATGACAATTAAAAAGAAATACCTTGTTTATCCCCATTAAAGTTCATAAAGAAAGGGCATTTGGGGCTTTTAGTAGTCTTTTTGAAATTAGTATTAACTTCAGTTTATGACATTTGCATTTATTTACCCTTGGCAAGAACAATAATTTTAATCTGATCGAAGTGCTTTTTTTCCTGCCAAGGTGAAATCCCTGTAACTTCTTCCACATTTAATAATCGTGATCTTTATGGACTGGTTCCTTCCATTTGTTATTTTTTGAGGGACTTCTTGTGGTACTTTTAAATGTAGTAGTAAAACTGAGCAATGGACATGGCAAAGAATGATCCTCATGTTACTAATAGGCAGGATTAATAAAGCAGGATAAGAAGTACAAGGCACGTTATCTATTTGCTAAAAAATGTAGTGGCAAGTTCTTCGAGGTTAATGTTGCCTTCACAGAGTGACTACTTTTTACATACTTGGTTTCATGTACCTGTGTACGATTAAGTGAAATCTTTGAACTGGTGGCAGTGTGTTAAGTTTCTGTTCACTTCATTACTTGATATGCAGGACTTTATCATACCTCAAGAGGCAGCACTGTTAAGATGCTGTGTAAAATTTTCAGACAGGTGCTCAGGTACTCTAACAAAAAAAAAGCATCTTATTTATGATGTGTCAAATTACTGTTCTGAGAGTAGACCTTTTAGGTTGTATTCAGCCTTTAATTTGACTGAATTTAAATAGCAGAAAACACCTTTTAGTTGGAACTTGGCTTGCATATTATATCTCTCATTTCAATGAAAAACATTCAGATGCAAATACGGTTTGTTTGGACTGAGTACAAATGCCACTATCATGACTGATGAAGGCTTTTGATCACACATCTACAAACTGAAACCTTAAAAAGGAAGAGGCTATTTGGACTGGCATCTGCAGTGCCATGAATTATTTAGTTCCCATTATTCATAAATCTTTTGAAGAGACGGCTTATGAGGTTTTTAAGGAAGAGTAGTCATAGTTGTGTTGCCAGTTTCTATTTATGCTGTGGCTGACTGCATGTGCAAACTTCTTCTAAACTGCAAGAGTTGTACTGAATATGAAAGAGGTGTGTGTACAAACTTCTCAGGAATGGCCCTGAAAGGTTTTTTTTGTTTCCTAGGATAAAAAGGGGGATGCATCTGTTTTTATCGTCTGCTTTGGTGTGCTCCAAGAGGTGGGCAAGGCAAAAACATGTCAGTGTAATTTGGTGATCTACCCAGTTAGCTGCTGGGGACCTGGTTGAATCTCACAGAGACCACGTTCACAGCTGGAGTTTTTTCTGCCACTCATTCACTGAACTATGAATCTCTTTTGGCTGTGCTTAGATGGCGAAACAAGAATAGCAGTACCACCCTTGTTTTTGCATTCTTTTGCTCAGAATCTTTTATTGTGTGATGTTTTTTGCTACAAGCTGGTGACATTTCAAAATATTTCTTCTATTTCCAGCAATGGCTGAAACTAAATACTACATATAAACACTATTCTGCTATAAAGGTGGCTTGTGTGCTTGTTTAGCTTATCATAATCGTGTAATAATGCTGTCTATAAGATGCATGTTGGCAGAGGTGTCAAGGAATTAGTTGGAAATACCCAATAGTAACTATTAGCACTCCCAGACTAGTTTAGTATTTGGGTTTTTTTTCCTTTTTTTTTTTTTTTTTTTTTATTTTATTAGTATGGTTTCCATTTGCATTACTAAGGAATACTTTGGATAATTACTTGTCTGGTATATGTTCTTCCAGGATGCTATAAAACTCATGGATCGAAATACTGTAAAGACTCAAAATGTAGTAGTTGTACAATTCAGAAATGTACAGTGTTCACAAATCACTTCTTCACTACACAACTTTTTTCATTGTAGGAATAATAAGAATATTTTACTTCAGAAGTCATAACTAAGAGAATTACCCAAAGAATTGCATCATTTCCTGTAAAGAGTCACTTTGACTATACTTAGTTTCTTTAATTTCCTAAGATAATATTCAAAAGTTTCTCAAAAACATTCCATGAAAGTGTTCTTATCTTTAAGTTTTCAATTGACTGTACACAGTACTCTAACTTGATTTTACTCACTGTTGTTCAAATGTACCAAAATGCATTATACTTTACAGGCAGTAACGTATGTGTATACACACGCTTTTATATGTTATATTGTATATCATTCGTATATGTATATCTCACACATATATTGCTTTATATATTCTTTTCTAGAATATAATAATGGATGTTATATATTATACAAAGCTATGGATATTGAATGAGTAAGTTTATATAACATATACTATGGTTATCTTATATGAAAGAATGTTAAAATAATATATATCCAATATCTAGTATATATAATATGAATTATACAATATAACTTGCATATATTAAATATATATAAAAATAGGTATATATTCACTGATGTGAATGGAAAAAGAGATATGAGAAATGAGAAGTGCAAGAAGCATGCTTATTTGCTATATATAAGAAAGGTTTGATTTTTTTTTTTAAGATGAGTAATGTAGCAACCTTGTGGCAGTGTTGGAAGGAGCATAGGCAGAGACCATCATAATGACAGTAAGGAAGTAATTATTAATAGGATATGAAAACTTTCCTGTCATGTTATTAAGCATTCATTTACAGTTATTGTAGAATCTTAGTCTATCTCCTTATATATTTTATGTCTCATCGCTTCAGAAATAATTTCTCAATAATGAAATGATGAAAATACAGGTGACTGGAATTTGAAATTTAGAGATTTCTATAATAGTATGTCTCATACTCATTTGGTTCTCTGAGCTTACTGATCTGGATCTTTGAATTTAATCTTCTCCCCTTCTTTATGCTTAATCTTGGCTTTTCTTCCTCTTCTGTTTTCATTTTTTTTACCTCCCTGGTTTTTCATTTTTCTTGTTGACTTTGAACAACTTTTGGCAGCTCTCATTTTTATTCATCTTAATATGTTAGCTTGCTAAATTTCCTAGACTCCATTTTTAAAGATCCTGTGCTACCTACAAGCCACAGTGTTTCAGTGTTTTCATTTTCATTCCACCAAAGCAGCAGAGACTTGGAGAATGCTGTTTTTCTCACTTCATTTATTTCTAGCAGTCACTCAGAAGCTCTCATTTGGTGCTGTCTCTACAGTGGACCATATACCTTCATTAGTGTGTCTGCTTGCAGGTGCATATACTTTGTCTATGTACACATACCGTGGTAAAGATGTTCTCTAATAAGTCCTTATTTTGATGACTTATAGGCAGAACTGAGCAGTTCATTAAATGCATCTGGTCTGTTTTGGAGGTATAGCCAGCATATACATCTAAAGACCAAGAGTGAAGGCCCTAGTACAGAACAAAGCTGTGACAACCACCTCAAGAACTCAAGTAAGCAGCCTGTGGGTGTTCTTGTTGGACTGGAAAGCTGTGAGCCACCCCTTCTGAAACTAACTCAGATGAAATGCAAACTGAAGCAAGTTTAAATATAAGTGTAATTTTGCAATGTTAATTGCTGACAACCAAAGCAGAGATTTTCAGCCCATCAGTTTAGTCCCCAGTGTTAAAAATCGTTTTGTTTTGTTTTTTTTTTTCTTGCTGCAGAAAGCTTCCAGAATACACGTTCCCTCACACATAGTGCTTCCATCTTTTTATCTACCAACTCATTATGCATATTATTTCATGTAGTAAAGAAAGAGTGATATGGAGAGCCAGGACTACTGATAGCTGCTCTAAATGTAGATCAACTCTTAAATGAAGCTTGCCTACAAACAATTTCAGTAGAGTGGCAATATAATTAAAGGAGGAATAGAAATGTTTTCAATGCTCAGATCAAAGAAAATTTGGGCTCAGGACAATATTAAGAGTATCCTATTTGGAACAATTATAGCTTCTTTGAAACTATTTTTATTTTTGTAAGCTTCTTTAACAATGTTTTAAATTCTGAATTTAATACCACTTTCTTTTCTGCCTGAAAAACCTAATGGTTGTTTTATGAGTTTTCAAATTCTGAATATTCATGTGTATGCTTTTAGATTCTGAATATTCATTCCTCCAGTCTTTTGCTTACGAGAACTATTGTTTTTATTTCTTTATACAAGAGGGTAGGGGTTGGGTGTAAATTCTTAAGTCTGGAATTTGTGACTTGTTTGAATTTGTGAGTTTTCAGATGTAGTTTTCATAACTGTGGGAAAGCTGTATAACAGCTAACAACTTTTACTGCATTAGTTTGTATATTCAACACATACATTTAAAACCATAGCAGGAGATACAGGAAATGAAGTGGGTTTTAATTTAATGCATATAGTCAGGTAAAATTTCAAACACGCAATGAAAGATGGTGTGAGGTCAAAGAGATGTATAGTAAGGATGAAATTTATCTCTGGAAGTGCATCCCTACAAAAACAATTTCTCATTTACATGTCTCACCCAAGCTACAAAATGAAGTCTTGCTCAGTAAGTCTTGCCAAGGTAACTTTTCACCTTAACAGCACTAGACAGCATCAAATTGGATATTAGTTGGCAAAATGGATTGGCAATGAGTCTTTTCTATTTCCAGCACTGAAGTCCTTTTCTTTAAAGCCAGATATAATAAAAAAGATAGTACTGAGCCTCATTTTTGGTATGATTATGAATTGCAGATGATAAATTACAGTCAAATATTTGAACATTGGGTATAGTATACAGTCTTAGGGTTTTGTTTTTTTTCTTACAGTTTACCTGTGTTTCTTGAACTGTCAGAAAAATGTAGGAAAATGGGAGTAAATAGCATTAAAAAAAAATAAAAATGAAGAGTTCTGGTTTACTATTACTTTTCTAGTAGAAATATGATCAAGTTGAAAGATTCACTTTAAGTTCCCCATCACCCAAACTGGGTGGAGATGCAATAAATAATTCCTATGGAAAGCAGTGTATCATCTTACTTTGTTTCTGAGAATAAATGACTAAGTATGTATTTGAAACTGAGTCGTTTGTGTGTTTAGTGCTACTTTAGCATAAGTTTTAGTTTGTTCTTTAGGGGTCTTAATAAAACACCATGGTTGATTTGCTATTACATCTTCACCACTTCTAACATAAAGAGATGAATTATGTTTTTAAATTTTTATTACTGTGTACATAAGTTTAAATATTTTTAATTTGCTTTGATAAATGGAGAATTGCTGAGAAAAATGTTTCATTACTCTTCAGAAAGGAATGCATATTTTTAATATGTATAATATGATCATTTATTAGTTAAAATAAAGTTCACCAGCTACTTACCATCACATCCAAATAGCTATTATTATTATTTATATATATATAATATATATAAAATAATAATATATATAATAATTATATATATATATATATAGTCTCTCAATTGTGAGGGTATTTTAATGTCTCTAAATTACCCTGTAAGCCTCACTAGTTCCAAAGGGATCATGTTGTGTAATATTGAAATCTAGTCTAGAAGGTCTCAAGAGGAAGCTACTCTCTAGAAGGTCTCAAGAATAATGTCTATAATATATCATGTCAAGACAAGGCGGAAAGCTTTTCGCTGTATTTCCTGACATGACAACTGCAGTGAGTATAAGTGGTGATGAAGAAAATTCTGTGTAGAATTTTTAATGGTTGAATAAAATCATCACTGAAAAGTCATACCTGAAATTCCCGTTCTCCAACTGAAGAAGAGCTCAGATTTAGAACGTATTTACTGACATCCATTTAAACTTAGGAAAATCCTATTGATTGAGCTCTGCACTTGATTTATTATAGCATTTTTTTCATTAGTCTTTGTTAGTTACTCAAGTTTGTCTTCTAATATCTGAGAAAGCCTAAATTTATAATATGTGGTGAATTTTTTTAAATTTATTTTTCTGTTCAAGGTCTTAATTCTTTATCCTTTAAGGTATGTGCTTGTTTCCATGTGCTTCAGTAGCTGTCCCAGTGACCCTTAATGCATACTTTATTAAGGAAACATTTCGTTCAGATAATCTATTATGGATGTGATGTAACACTTCTTAAACAGAGATCTCATGGGCTGTGATACTAAAAAAAATAACCTAAAGCAAACACACCAGGGATACTAATGTAATAAAAAACAGTTGCCTTCTCAAAACCTTCTTAGGGTTTGCAGTAGTTGAATTAGTTGTATGTAGAGATAATAATGCAAGGAGAACCTTAGCTGCTTGTCAGCCTACCTAGCTCCCTGCTCTTTATTATGTTTCTGATTTCTTGCTTGTTGTGTAAGGGCTTGTTTTCAAATAGAACTCTTAAAGCTTTTTGGGTTATCAAAACTGTGGACTGAGTGGAAAATAATGTATGTAAGCATAGTAGATTCAAAAAATGTCTATTTATAAAAATGCAGGATGAGCACATACAATTAAAAAACCCCACCAAAAACCTCACATTAGACATGAATGTCACAGGTTGCTCTTGGATTGAGCAAAACAGACAAGGCGTAGTTTGAGGTGTTTTGCATGCATTGATTTGCAGCTGTCAGAAGAAACATAAGCTCACTGCTTACAGCCTCATGTGCCCAGTAACAGTTACATGATGGCAGCCAGTTTGTGCCTAAGTAGTTTGCGAAGTGTATCCAATAGGGTCTTTTCCTTTCTACTCTTTCTGGAGACCTGACATAAACACAGAATCTGGGCAAGTATGTTTGTATGCATGTTTTGCATGATGAACAATTTTGATTGTGTGTGGTGCTGAATGAATATCAAAGCTTTTCCAATATTTCGTTTTGAAATAATGATAAAGGAGATCTGAGAGGAGAACTGAGTACATTTATCTCTGCCTGACATAACCACACTTAGAGCCTTGTCGAGGTTCTTCATTCTGATACTTCAGAGCTGGCTTTATACATACTTCTTAAAACATTCTGTTACCTTGATAAAATGTAATATGAGAATTGTATTTACTCTTGTTCACAAACTATATTACTTATTTGCAAGTGAAATTTGTGTGATGTTTTATAGAAACACAGCTTATGATGAAATTGCTTACTTGCAACTTGCATTGCTTGTGGAAGTAACATGTCCAGCTGTATTATAACATGCGTAAAGTTGGCATTTGGGGGAAGGAAAATCATGTTATCTGGATACCTGTAAGAGGAGCCTTTAGGGCATGATTATACTAATCTTCTAGTTCCAGTATACAGTAGTACACTGTTATGTGTTTTCAGCTGCTAATGTGAATCAGCTACAGCTGGAATCCTGAACTCTAGTGATGTTTAGATCATCAGATGCTTCTGCTGATCTCCATCATGCCAGTTATAACGACCATCAAGAACAAAATTAGTATATTTATAGTCTTCACTATTTTATGATTAGTATGCATAATAAAAGTCATTGCATGCAATAATCTAGTTGCAGTTTTAAAATATTTAATATGTTTAGCAGCATATTAGAAAGTTTGAAAGATGCTTACAGTCATTTTAACTTTTCCATTCCAATATATGAATTGTTTCTCATTAGGTGGATTCAGTAATTACTATTTTACAAATCTATATTCTATTAGAAAAGGAGAGATTCTGAACACTGGAAAATATATTGTCATTACTGGGCATTGAATGCTAGAGTGATAAAAGTGGAGGGAAAACCAAAACGCTGGAACCCGTGCTCCTTCATCACATTTGCCTTTCAAAGTTTCACCAAGTAAAATTAATTGAATACAGTTTCTAGAGTTGCTACATCCTATACGGAAAAGTCTGCTTTTAAAACAACTTCTCTAAACACTGCTTTTTCTCTCAGAGCACAGTAAACATACAGCAGTTGCGGTTTTGATTTTCTGTTTGTCATTTAGTAACAGAACAGGTGACTATTATTGCCCTGCATCTGGGATCAGTTCACAGACTTGCTAAATACAGTAGTGTTTTGTCATTTGGGTCTGCGCGTTATCTTACATAGTTTATGTCTGGCTTGCCTACAGGTTTTATAGTTTGTGTGTAGGAGGGACATTAGGTAGAATGGATTAGCTTTGTTTAACAACAAGTTTCTTATCTATTTTTGGAGGGTTTTTTGCTAATTATGGGCTGAATGTAAACACTGAACACAACTGAAGTTCTTTATGACCTTGTTAATCTTGGATTTCAATGTCTGCTACTGCTGACAAGAATTATTATATTCTTCAATAGAAGAAATACAAAAATAATGCAGCACAGTATGTAACTTTGAGATAGTTTTGTACTTTATAGTTCGTCAACTAAGTGTTTATTCATGGAATTGGAGGGCTGTGTTAGTATTCAAGATGACCTTAATAAATGGGGGAAATAACTTTAAAGCAACAGAAGCTTTCAGAAACAAGGGTGAAGTCCTGTATCCATTAAGTATAAAATAAATATGTGAAATACAGAGAGGAGGACTGAGGGATCGTTGTGGCATTGAGCACAATGTGATGCTGTTCTCTTAGAGTCAAGTGCTGGTTTGGAGGGCACAGCCAATGGGCTGGGTGGAAGGCATTGTCAGTAATTATTCCACTTTGTACTAGTACAACTTTGGATGGGTATCTTGCCTGATTTGAGATCAGTATAGATAAATTGTTGAAAAAAAAAAAGGAAAGACAATAAAGAGGAAGTTGGATAACAAGAAAGTGGAAGAACATGATTGTTTAGGCACAGAAGAGAAATAATAAGTCTTTAAATTTGCAAAGGGTTGCACTGAAGAAGTATATGCTCTGGTTTTATTTATATCCATGGAAGGTATGAGAAGGGTTAAGTAATTAGGATAGTCTCCTGCATATGATGGTTAGATTATATGTCAGGAAAACAATTTGACATTGAGAGGACAAGTGTGCACTAAAACAGATTTACCTGGCAAACTTTTGAAGTCTCTGTCATCAAAAGTTTTAACAATATGTTAAACAATCTGTTAGGAGAGGTCCATGCTGCTTTAAACCCAGAGGATGCAGTAGTTGACCCTTTCATAATCCTTCCAAATTTGCATTTTTCTCCCCTTATCAATTATATCTTCAAGGATATGTTTTATCTTCTAAGAGGAAAAAATTACTCCAAATCTCTAAATAGATGCATAGTCCCTAGCATATAACATATATTCAACATGTATTATATTTTATACACCTTTAATGTTATAGTTGCGATAAAAGCAATTAATATTTTTTTAATGCAAAATCACATCATTTGTTTTGCAGACCCAGTTTATTTGTAGTTTTTCTCTTAAACCCTGAGGGAAAATAAGTATTAAATCTCAGAACCCACAAGGTTCTTGGTTTTTTTTTTTTTCGAAGATTGATCAATAAGTTTAGTAAGCAAAATATCTCTTTCTGAGGTAAATTACCTGATGTCAACTTAGGAACATGTTATAGATAGAATGGTGCAAAGATATAATAAATAATAGGTCATATGTTTTAATTCCACGTGCATGACCACACAGATCTTTAATAGTTATACAGATAAAGTGATAAAGACTTATCTAGGAATTATATGCATTCTGATTATATCTGTAAATGCCACTGAATGATGTAGAAATCTTCATGAGAAGAGAGTGCAGAACTTACTTATAAAAAGCATATTCGCTATAAAATGCAAAGGTATACCAGTAGGGGCAATCAAATGAGAGGTCAGAAAATCAGAAGTAAACAAGCTTAGTCATGAGGATCTATCTACGTTTTTTTGAACTGTATCCTAATTTAAAATAAATCCTAAAGTCCCATGTTTCTCTGTCATCTGTTGGCAGCAATGTCTTTCTGAATGCAGGAAATTTAAAATTCCACTGTTATCAGGTGATGATGGTGGTTTCGTTCTCCTTCAGTGGCTTTTGGAAAATGGTGCTGTTGAAAAGGAGGTGGTAAAGCATGCTGCTTTACAGCACATACTAGTATCTTTGCTTTGAACTGGGTCTCTTAGACTACAGGTGCCTAATAATTTGCATTTTTCTCTGGAGAAAATGATCCTGATAAGCCTTCTGTCACACAGAGCAGCTCTTCCAGTCCAAGAATCAGAGCTGGCAATTAGGTGACCTAAATGATCAGTGATAATCCATCAGTTTATCCAATGGAAAAAAAAAGATGCAGTTGTCACCATCATCATCATCAAATTAAAAAGAAAATTCTAAGTTTAAGTAGTCTAAAAATAACTAATTTTCTTTTGAAAATTAGAAACCTGCATTATATGTTGGGAGTGTTGGGGAGAGGGGTTGATTTGGGTTTGGGGTTTTAGGGGTTTTATGTATGTTTCTTCTTTGATAATTTTTAATATTCTATGATTGCAAAATGTTTTAAGACTAGAGTAAAAGTACAGATGAATAAATATGTCCATCCTATAGACTGTTGATGTCTTAATCTTTTATTGAAGATTAGAGGACCTCCGTATTTGCTGGAACTGTAGGTTACTGTATTCAGGAGAAAATCAGTGCTATGTGCTTTACGAGTGTGACTTTCATATTGTTTCTTTTCTTGAAAAGACCTGTTTAGTCACTATAACATTTAAATATTGTATTCTAGCTGTGTTCTTAGTACATGTAATAGGTGAAATGAGAACAAGACACTGACCTCAAACCTTTCACTTTTTGTATTTTCTTTGTCCTTATTTTCTGAAATAAAAGGCTAGGTAAGCTGGACATCTGGAGGAAATAGATTTTCCCTTTTTTATTTTTATTGAGCTATTGAAGTAACTGGAAGGGCATGTTTTTTTCCAAAGACAAAAGACAAAACCCCAAATCGAATAATAAATCACATGTAAGAGAAAAATAAAATAAATGCTATATCAAATCTGTCTAAAAATGTCCACAAAATTGAACAGCATAGAGACAGCTGAGTGTGGAGAAAATATTGAACAACTTGTAGCCACCATTTATCAAAGAATGTAATTTAACAATTTTGGCATACAAAAAGCAAGAAGTCAGAAAGATATATCACAGAAAAATAAAGCACAATATATTATTGATATTTGAGAGCAAGGGTATATTACAGTTTTTGAAATTTGAATCCAGCTTTTTACATTCAGGCAATGATTTTTAAAAATATTGTTTCAGCAGCCCAGCTACAGCAGAAATGCTTTTCTGATTTAAAAATGCCCTGAAAATCTTAGTGCTATGGAAATTAACTGCCATGATTTGGGACTTGGCACAATTGTCCTCTCCAGATCCCTCAGAGTGGACTCATCTGAGATCTCTGGCCTTGATTTCTTGCTGTTCTGTGATCCCCTCAGTTCCAGACCTTTCCCTAACAGCAAACCCTTTTCTTTTGTGTATGCTGTGACCATAAGAGTCTTCAGGAAGTAACATATTGTTTAATCTTGATAGAACTAAGGTTTTAGGGAAGAGATTTTTTTTTTCCTTAGTCTTACCTAGAAATCTAGTAGCACTGTCATCCCTTTCAGCCTGACTTTTGAGAATATGGTCTTTCTTCCCTCTTCATCTATCTTCTCTGATCTTTCAAATCTTCCCTAAATTCCAGTAAAGGTCACTGTTCAGACTTTTCTGTAGTATGCTTCCCTATCCAAAATCAGTTTCCTAGGAAAGACAAGGCAGAGTAACAAAAGAAAAATGCCCGTGTAAATGTGTTCTGTTTTTTAAAGAAAACCCTGAACATGGGGAAATACCAGAGGTCATTGCCTTTCCTTTATATCCATTTCCTGACTGACTCGTTAATTTAGCTAAATAAAGTAAGTGTTAGCCAAGTACAGTAAATTCCAGTTTTCAGATTACATTGAACCCATAAATTATTACTGGGCAGTCCTAATCCATTTCAATTGTATTATAAGTTTCAAATCAGTGTCCTACAAGTATACTACTTGGAGAAGTGAGAGACTCACTGCCTCAAAGAGCTTGTTTCTTTAGTCAGCAAGCAAGGAAATCTAGATGGGGAAAAAGAGAGTGTGTTATGTGAAATGCAGAGAATCAACTGACTTGCTGAAGACTTAAAGCAAATGTAGATCCTTTGACTGCAATGTTGTTTGGTGAAACCCACAGGTCTACTGTCACTCACTTCAGTTATCCCATATCTGGTGCTCTAACCAAGAGATCAGCATACCCCTGCTAAATTTCAGTCTTGATGATGCTCGTTTGAAACATTTATCTGTGCTTGCCTCCTCCTATGACTTTTTATGTACTAACAAGAAGAGGTGAATAAAAATTTTCAAACATATTTGATATAGGTTGAAAATTGTCTTCTCTTTAAACAGAGTGACAAGGAGAGTGAAGAGGGAATAGAGAAAAATTCTTTCACCTTTGGAAAAAGAAATACCAACCTCAATGATAACAATGAAAGGGAATTTTCCCTCATGCTAGGTATCAAAAAGATGGGTTATTGATGGAAACAACTCCAGCTAGTTCCCTTCAGTAGGCAGAATTATATTTTGAAAGACCATTTTCAGCTAATTTGGCTGTTGTGCAGTTTGAACTTTACGAATTGACTTGTAATTGGAACATGTTGTCAATGGAAAAACTTACAAGTATTGAACATGACATTTTTAAGAAGGTTACTGTCATCTAGTTCTCTATTAGTGGATTTGCAGAGAGTTTTAATTGGTCTAACAAGCTTAGTAACCTGTCCTACTTCCAATTATAATGTACAACCTCATTTATATCTTTTCTTTATTTACTGATACATGAGAGGTAATAATTCTCTGTCTAATGATTGTGCTTCAAAATAAAGCTGTCTAATCATAGAATGGTTAGATTCTTTAATATAGATGTATATATGAAACCATATACATAGGTTAATATACATATATATGTACCCATACACATAGATCATATACAATTTATATATTCATATATGTGTGCATGTATATTTATTCTGAATAATTCAAGTGCATAGATATTTTTTTCATATACATATTTATATCTCTCTCTATCTTTTTATTCTGAATTATTAATGTTAGTATAAAGTCTCCTGGTGCTTTTAAATTACCAGGGGGGCATGTTTCCTCCAGACTTTTCTTAAGTTTAAACAATAATTCTAGCTCGAAGTGATAATGTGTTCATGTAGAGGTACTTCTCAGGACTGAAAAAGAAGGGGAAGAATAAGAAAGCGAACTGGTTGATGAACTCAATGCATTCATTATCAACTTATATTTGCATGAAGGAGAAACTGTTCGCTTATTGTAAAATTAGAATGGCACCATTAATTTTGTTTACTACGCAAGAAATTTTTAGTGCATGTAAGATTTACTGGCCGTTTTGCAGGTGAATGTGTCTTGTTAAACAGCATTATGGAAAGAACCCTGCAGAAGCATCTGCATTTGTTGTGGCTCCCCAAAGCAGAGCTGTTCTGTAGACTAATGCCGATTTCAGACATCATGGGACTGCTTTTTTTTTTTTTTCTATTATTTTGTTTTCACTCTCCAGGATAATAATGGGAATGCAGAATGGTACATCTAGAAGTATAGGAGGGAATCAGTGAAGAAATTTTTAAAAAGGAAAATTAAAAAAAAAAAAATCAAACAAAGAAAAAAGAAAAGGAAATTTATAATTTTTTTATGCATTCATAAAGTTAAAGGTTTAATTTTTCAACAATTTATTCATATATGGCAACTTGGCCTTCACTGCCATACTCTCCTTACTTGTCTGCATAAAGACTGATCAGTGAGACCAGACCAGGAAGAAAAAAAAAACAAAAAAACAAAAAAAACCCCACCTAATTTAAAGCCTTTAGGTGTGAACAAGAGAAGCAAAGAGACCGAAATGGGAATTTGGTCTTTCTCCTTTTTTTCTGTTTTTTCGTCACAAGTGTAGCTGCCTTTGAACTGTTAATGCAATTCTGCCTTACAAGAAGAACTAGCAGAAGAGGAATTACGGGTTGTTTTTTTGTCTGAGGCACCCTTTTTTCTTGCAGGAATGCCTTTTAAGAGTGCACTTGAGAGCTTAAAGAGTTTTGGATAGTATCTTTTATGTAATTTTCATTCTGGGTTCTGATTATTATTGTGTATCAGCAACATTATCCATGAGCCTCAGAAAACAGAAAATAGTGATTCTGTTGATTTTGGTATCAGGGCAGATGTTAGCGGAATATTTTAAGCTCCCATTATTGTTTCTGTGACCCTGTTGTGCATTTAGAACTAGTAGTGTGAAACTGTGTTGCTTCAGGAGACTCAAGGAAAGCTGTAGTGTCTGTCCCCTTTTCTCTGACTTTGAACACTGATCCTGGTTAAAATACTGTCTGCTGTCTGCTCCTTTTGCTTTGTTGCTCTGTCAGGGTGCAAGAACAATCTGAAAGTAATGAAAAACAATGATCATATAGCAGAGATTATAAATAATTGGAGTACCTGCAGTTTAACTGTTTGTTTGCATCGGACACACATGAGAGTGTTTCAGGAAACAGGAATGTGGGAATGATGTAAGATTTAGGTACTTCAGAATGTACTTTTGGCAAGGCAAACTGTGCTGTAAGTTTTAGAATTCACAAATGTGTACATATGCTCTCACCTCCTTGTGATTAATGGTCCATGATTTTTCTGCATTCCTTGACATGCTTTTTGAGTGTGTTTTGTGATATATTTTCTAAATTCTCAACACGGGTTTTCTGACAGAATCATAGATCTGAACTATCTCATAGTACTGCAGTGTCTCAAATAAATAGGTCAAATAATCCTAGAAACAGTGTTTGTTAGCTTTGAATCAATAGTGATAAAGTTTCTCTGTATTTTTACTTGCTCGAACATCTGTCTAATCTATCTTTGTTCTCTTGTTCTTGTGCAATCTTTTCCTTGCTTCCAGTGGCTGCTACAAAGAACAAAGCTAGAGGTGAGTTTCTGCCTGCACTTCTTCAATTTGCATTGCATGGTTCTGCAGCCCACATATTTTCTCACAAGTTTTTTTCTTTATCTCAAAACCAAGAATAATATTTTCAGATCTGATGGTATAATAGATTACTTCTTTACAGTTTTGTAATTGCCCATAAGCATAGACTATTTTCATTGTTTATCAGTCATCACTACTCATACTCTATTTTGTTAATTGTTTTCATTTAGGAAGTTTTTAGGAAGAAGGTAAAACCAAGTGCATTGTAGTTAGATTTCTGCCTTGCATTATAGTAATGTAGGGATGTTGATGGCATTTTAATAAAAATGAAGATATTACATTCATATGCTCATAAATATGTAAATGTAATTTATATCTTCTATCTTTAGACATAGTCATAAATAACTGAACAGTGAACAATGAACATAAGTGTCTCCTAAACATTCCCTATCTTTTCACACTAGTATAAAATGATCATCACTGTTTCTAATAGCATACCAATATATAGAGAGGCATACCCTAATCTCTAAAGAGACTTATGACTTCAGAGCAGCAAGGTGATTGTCACAAATCAGTATGACAAAGAAGTAAACCTTTCAGAACTAATCATGTAAGGTCAGTTGTGCCTTAAACCTTTTTCTGAATTTCACTGAAGCAGTGATGTAGCAAATGTAATCCAAATGGTGTATTTTTACTTGCATATACGTATAAATCTATGCATACATGTGTATGTATATATACGTGTGTGTGTGTATAAGAACATACATTTTCATAGAAAATCCTGAAAATATATGTTTTATTAAAATTTATCTAACGTTTCTGGTAGATAAAGTTGAGTTGTCTGATAATTAAACATCAGATTTTAAGGTAAATATTTATGCTTGGTTACATGCAGTTTGGAAGTTAGGAACTCATTCACAGTGTTTTTTAAATTCAATATACATTGTCTGGTTTGAAGATGTAGAACAATAATAATAATCAAGGAAAACACATACAATTGATGGTGTTTATGTATTTGAATAATTAAATCGGTAATTGAAATACAGCTCAGGTTTTTTAAAACCCTTGCATGGCTTTTTGCAAAATCTTTTTCCAGAAACTTTGCATGCATTGGATTTAATGAGTGAGAGGAGTGGATGAAGTCAAATTGACATATTTGTCTATGCATGCTATGAAGTTTACTTTACTCTTTTCTGTACTGTCATGTACTCGGCTGTGATGCTCTGTAAGTGTCGTCAACAATTTAAGACTTTCATAATCAGTGAAAATAACAAAACCAAAACACATCCACGGAAGCAAACTTTCAGAACAGATATGCATAATCTCATCAGTATTCAGCTATTACTTCATGTACCCATATATTGCCATTCAAACAGAAACTGCCCTGAAGGCACAGGAATTATAAAATGAGTCAGAATTACTCATGGGCCCCGCTCATCTGGGAAGATTAACACACCCTTATTTCAGAAGTGCCCATGCATATTGAATAAACAGCTGAAACTATATATAGTAAATAGGGTATGACACTTTGATAAGAGAAAATCTCATAATCTGTAGCTACACGTTATCTTTGGAGATCTCTTGCTCAGTTGCACAGTGCCTTCAACAAGTCATCAGCTTTTCCTTTGGTGCTGAACAGCCCTGTGATGAAGGTACCCAGTATCCACAAGGAATTCAGTCCTGCAATAGTTCTGTCTTTGACTAAAAGAATAGGACCCATCTTATAGTTTCCTGTGGTGGAAAACATAAAATAGTTGACATTTTACTGCTTTTCATATTGCTTTGTCCAAGCAGTAAAGAAGGATCTGTTCCACCTTTTGAAGTATAACACTTAACTGGCAAGCAGTTGTGTAATACAGAATTAGGAACAGCAGCTCACAACCAAGGGAATGCTTTGCTGCAGGAGGAGTTTCTCTTTTAGCATTTATCTCCCTGAAATCCAGAACTCTTAACATCTGTGCTTCTGTTTATGGATCTTCATATTTTCTTTTTGAAGGGAAATTTGTGCTGCCATTTTCAGCAAGGTGAAGGTAATGTTCATGCCTTCCCTGAGATCTAAGGGTTCCAGAACACATTAGTACGTGATATTCTATGGGATCCCCTGTCTTGAAATTTTGTTTGCACTATGTTAGCATGAGAAAACTCCTCTTGGTCTCCAACTTCCCTCCCACTCTATAAGCAGACCATTGGAGACCTTGTTCTCAAACATTGCATTCAATGCTTTTTCCTTAAGTATTTTCTCAGACTTTGTTGAAGGCTGTTTGTATTAAGTGGTTTAAAGCAGCTGTTGAACTCTCTAGTTTACCCTTACTTTGTGGCACTTAGAATCAATTTAGTTTGGAAGGTTGTCTGGTCTGTGGGTCAGCTGGACCTAGCCACCACATAAGACCCACTTTGATGTGGCTGCTCGGAGCCTTTCAGTCAAATTGAAGTATCTCAAGGGTCAAAGATACCACAGCACCAGGTTAGATTTGTACTATCGTTGCTTTATTTTACCATGGTTTCCTTCTTTCTTTTAATCTTTCCGTTACCTAGAAGAAACTGCATGAAAATTTTTTGGTTGTCTCCAGAAAGAGTAAATACTTTAATTTTGCATAGAAGGAAGAATCTTGCTTTGGACTAACTTGGGCAGATGCTGCCACAGGACACTCATGTTTGGACAGAATACTTGTGACATTTCCAAGAAGTCTAGTTCAGAAGGATTTGAAAGAGTAAGGGGTAAAATTAAACATGAAAATGATCATTGATAGCACTGAACTTGATGAAGCAGAAATCAAAGATGCCACCTGAAAATCTCAGACTATCTGACTAGAGTTGCTTCAGTGCATGAATATTTTAAGGACTCTTCCTTAAGGCACCAGATGAGATTTGTTCAATTTGAGCTCTATAAATGAGCATTTCCTCTATCAAAGCACCAGTGTGAAGACCTCTTGACCTCTTAGGAAGGGTTTTGACTTTTTGGTGACAATATAGTTGTAGATCTCTTCTGGCAGCAGTTAACAATGGTTTCCAGGCTCAGTAGTCTTATCAGAGCTGCTAATGACATGTCAATTTTCAGTCAGCAGGTGAAAGAGAGAGGCCAAGCGTCTTCATTCAAATGTAATTAGTTGAGGAATGGAGTTCTGTGCTCCCATATTTTCACTTCTCTGCTACACTCTGTGTCAGCTGCTATTAAAAAGTTATTTCCAGAGCTGCCCCACTAACCTTATGCAGTTAGACCTTGACTTTATAACCCTTCAAAATTTAAATTGGAATTTCTGGGGGTTTTTTGGTTGTTATTGGGAATGGTGTGGAGAATATGACAACTTCCTATTAAAAGAAAATATATAAAGGCCATCTGCTGTTGCAGGAGGAGAAAGCAAATCCTCCAGAAAGATCTCTTATCATTTGCCCGTTGAAAGTACAATATTCCTTCCTGTTCCTAAAATTCCAGAGACCCACAGATTAGAAATGGTGAAATTCCCAGCAAGATTCCCAAGTCCCAGGAAGAGAGTTTTTGAGCAGAAAAGGGTGTAACTGCCTAAACATTGCAGGATTCGTACTATCCAATCTATGTAAAGCCATTGTAGATTGGTAGCTATTTCTGCCATGCTCCTTTCCCCCATTTTAACTACATATGAAGTTCTATTTTAAATTTTCCTTATCATATATTCATATCATAGTCCCGCTGCTTCTCAGAATGAAGTACTGCTGTGCTATCTACTCAGTCTATATATACACAATGCTATATTCTCTCTCCAAAACTGTTGTAAAAGCTGTACTTCTGTGGGCTCAGTGGGGTGTCCTATTGATGGGAGATACCTCCAACCTTTCTTCTGACTTAAATCTGCACATTTAAATACTGCCTCTAACTCTATCTCATTTCCCTCACAAATTTGATATTAACAGTACTATTTTCTGTAGCTCATTGGATATCCAGGAGATTTTGGAGGTGTCTTTTTCTTGTCTTTTATTGCATCTGTGTCCCAAATAAATTGTCTTTATTTCTGCATTCCATGGAGAATCACTCTTTTCTTTCAGTCATCTCTTCTACAAATGCACAGGTATGTTGTTTCTGCTTTGATTTTAAAAGAGGAGGCTGATTTTCCTTCAGAAACATAAGATTAAATTTAACTTTAGCACTAGTTAAAGCATACATCTCAATCTCTAATATAAATCATCATAGCAGTTGATACACTGTCTAAATGCAGCTTATGCAAGAGGCAAAGATCACTCTGGACTTCATTCACTTGATTTATTTTGTTTGTTCTCATTATGTCAATGAAATTGGTATCAGCTTATTTGAAGTTTAAGTCAGGAGGGATCATGTGAAGAATGTTGTACAAACATACTCTGTTACTGCCTGAACAGTTGTACAGTGACTCATGTCCCCTTTTAGTTAGGAATCAATTTGTTTCTCAAGACTTCACCAGATCTTCACCAAAGGTCATGTTCTACCCAGCCATCAATTTGATTTCCTTACAGCATGTGATAAAAGTTTATTGCATTGCTCCACATAAGTATTTCTCATATTGGTAAATAATACCTTTAATTCATCCCATTGTATTGACTGAAAACCAGACAAACCAGAATAAGTTGTTTTGACCAAAATTCCCTGTATGGAAGACCTACAGTGTAGAATCCTTTCTTAAGTACATGTAGTAAGTCAAGCATGTTTTCTCATTCAAGATAAAATTATTCTAAAATCAAGCAAGTAACACAACAGCCATCCATGTTAGGAGCAGGATGAAATAAACGTACACAAAGAAGACTGCTATTTGTTTTATTTGCATTACATATATCCTCCTTAGAGGTCTGAGCTATTCAGTTACTAACATCAGTCAGGCATTAGCTCTGCTGTTAGAGAATTTTCTTTATTGAGGGACAAATAACTCAGGTTATCAGGCATAAAAATTGCACACTGCAACATTATGGCAAAAAATACAAACTAGTGGAAGTGTATAGATGTTGAATGTGTGAATCCAATATAGAGCCTAGGGAAACTCTGTAACTCACAGTAGTTTGAAAGAGCATTTATTTAGGGTTACAAGCTTTTACCACCAAGACATGTAGAAATGAAAACCTGTCAGATTCCACCTTTAATACAAGGTCATTACAAAAAAACTTGCCAAGGCTGTTGTAGTAGCATAGCATGATCTGAAGCCTGATTGAAATTTTTCAGATATTCTAGTGCTCTTGAAAGAAAGGAGCTCTTTTTTTGTAAAATGTTCTCCTGATATTTTTGTTCAAGATACAGTCTCACCTTCTAAAGGTAGAATTTTCATGTCATCTTAAGGTACTAAAAAGCACCTTTGTATTTATATATGTTTGTACTTTTGGGGCAGAACAACAGAGCTAATGAAGCCTTAATAATAACCATTCCTTTACTTGTCTCTCCAGTATTCTTTCCCCTGTAGTTTAGCCACTTCTTCCACTACATAACCTCTGAGGTCCAGTGCTTTTCTCTGCTGATTACATCATGTGCAATGAGTAAACCTGTGAGTTTGAAAGATCTGGATTTCATTCCTAGGTCTGCGACAGTTTTTCTTTGTGATTTCTCATGGCACTTAAGGCCAAGGTTTTTTCATATTCAGCATTTCTGATAGGAAGGAAAGTGGTGACGAAGAATAGAAGTTGATGCTTGTCTGTGAAAAAAAAAAAAAAAAAAAAAAAAAGTTTGAAATGACCATTTTAAGAGTGCAAAAGAACTGAGAAGGCATACATGAAACATTGCTGCTCTTTGTATGCTTTTGCAGTTGATACATGGGAGCAGGTATTTGAGAAATGGATTTAGATAGGCAAGTGTTCCTTTGTTTCTCCAGTTCTTGTTCTATTTTGGTGAAAAGAATATGGAAATTTCTATTTAAATGTTATTCTCTAAATATAATAATGTGTCGGGTTTTGGTTGGTTGTTGTTTTTGGTTTTTGTTTTTTTTTTTCATAAATCCTCCTAAATGCAAAAGTTTACATTAGATCAAGATAATAGGTTATTTCACAGTTTCAGTTTTCCATTGGATAACATCAAACATAATTACATTATACTCTCAAAAAATCATATATATCTACTTCAGTATAATATATGTGCCATTTGTCAAAAGAGCTTTGGAAGAGAAAACAGTTGACTGAGTTCTGAGGGGGTTTTTAGAAGATTCATTAAATATGTTGCGCTTATTTTTTTCCCCTTACAAACACTACCTGATCCTTGCAGTGAGAAAACTGGAATCATAATGGTGATAATAGTTTTTAACAAAGTTACTGACTGCTCTATACCCTTTGCAGTTATATTTGGGAAATACTTGGCCTTAGCATCTGTAAGGTCTTTCCAGAACTGAGACAGCTGAGATTTGCACATAATGTGGTGTGTGTGTGTACACAGTCCAGATGTTCACCATTGTAGTTCCAGCCAGAACCCTTCTGCCATTCAAGGTCCCAAGTTCTGCTACATAGTAAGAAGACTGAGAAAATATCAATCAGATTTTCCTTTCTTAGATTGAGGGACAACGTTAGCTGCACTGGAAACACCAGATATACAACCTGTATGTCCTCTTTACTGCTTTTAATTCATTTTCCTTTGGTATGTTTTCCATAATAGATGTAAACAAAGCAACCATTAATACTTTTGGTAACGTAACATTAAAATTGTAGGTCACCATTGAATAAAGGAGCTCTAGCAACGCTGAAATAGTAAAGGACAGTACAAAGCCTCACTAAAAAGAGATTGGTAGTGGAAGTCTGTTGCTGTTGATATGCCCTTTTCATTTGAGAAATATCAACACTGAGACGACATGTCAGTCATTTATTGACTAAATATCTCAATAACCAGTGTAGAAGAGTTTGGGATGGAGTTAGATAATGTTTGTTTTCATTCTTGTGAAGTGCAGCACACTTATAGGAGAGAGACTCTAGAGAGGATGTTCCCTTTTTGAGGTGGACTCTGTTATCATCAAATAAAGCATTTTGTCAGTTCTTATTCCCCAACTTTGAGATATGTGACTCTTCCCTCCACAGTGGTTAATACAAATTCTGATTGTGGTTTGTTTTGTTTTTTTTTTCCCAATTTGTCTGCCCTCATTTGGTTGTTAAGTATTTGAGACTAGACTGTCAAAAGCAGCCTATTAGGAGAGCTTGCCATACTTGAATAGAACTCTGCTGGAAATTTAGTTGCTTTATTTGCTATCTGAATTGATGTACTGTTGTAAATCTGGTCGTGGTATTGAGCACTGAGCCCTTCTGGCTATCTGCAAAGAATTTTCCTAGGCAGTGTGTTGCATTTCAGATATGAAAGTATTGTGAACACATGAGATGTAGACACATACTGCTGTATGCTGGCCCAGTTTTCAGATTCCAGCCAGACAAAACACCTTGCGTCAGTCTGGACTTTTAATTTAGGCACAATTAAATGGATATAGTGAGTACCCAAGATGTGTTCACCATATTTTATATGTGCTGTGGAATTGCTGGGCATGATTTCCTAATATCTGGCAATTGGATAGAGCTGTTGCTGTGAAGCAGGCTGTTGACTTCTCTTTGTCCCAAATATCGAAATGCCTCAACTTCTATTGAGATGAAATTTCTGACAAAGAAAAGGAATTTGATAATAATATCTACAGACTGAAGAAAAGGCACAGTTAGTGTACAGGTTACAGCAAACCCATGATCACTGATTTTTACTTCTCTGTTGATAGTTACAGACACTTTTTAAAGCATAGGTGCTTTTTTTCTGGCTTGGCTTTGTTCCATCATGCTTTATAACCAAAGGAAGTGAAGAGAGTGCTTTTAAATAAAAGGAAAGATTTTTTTTTTTTTCTTAAATACTCTTTTGAAAAACAGAGGATTTTGCACAGTGAATCAGTTCTCAAGATTTGCTTCTTAAATCCCTGTTTGAGATCAGATCTTCAGAGAATTTCTTTTATTTTAGTGGCCAGTGGTCAGCGAAACACATGGTGTTTAAATGGCTGAGGATTCACTATTGCTGCTAACATTTGGAGCTTTATCTTAATACAAGCTTGGTTTCTGGGTTCAGGCATACTGAGAGAAGAAAGGAAGTTAAGACTTTGCTGTGTGTGCTACCATTGTTCTGTAGAAGATCTCTACAAATTTTTGTAAGCAAGCATTATGTTCTGCATTACTCTGGGATTCTTTTGAGGGATAATAACTTTAGGGTCTTCACATTTTAATGAGATTATGAACTGCTACCCCAGGAAAGAGAAAATCTTAGTATTTCGGTTTAGGTGCCTGTTTCTATAAAATCAGGTCCATAAGCTTAATATTGTAATGATTTTTTAATTTTTTTTTTTCATGGTGAACACTTAGAATGACTATATATCTGAAACTGATAAAAGATTTAGTAATAAAGAAAAAAAAAAACACTATAAATGTTAGATTTTTCATTTGTTGTATCAGCATTCTCTTCATAGGCTCCCTGAACAAACTGAAAGTCATGATTGCAATCTAACAACCTCCTACATTTATAAAACATGGTAAAGATCTTTCAAAGGGAAATGAGCAAGAGAATTAAGGTGTTCAAAATAAAGTTAAGTGAAGCTGTCAGGAAGGGAAACACTGGAAAGAGGGGGATGGAAAGGAATCATGCGTGATGGCTACATATGCAGTGGGCCTTTGCAGCAGCCGGCAGTAGAGGTTCTGCCTAGACTTTGCAGGTCCCCATGTATCTTACAGCTGCTATTAGAAGTCACTTTCAAATTGCCAAATTTTGTCTTTCCTAACTGTTCTGGTTTAGATTGTGTAAGCAAAGATAAGACTATAGACTCCTGGTATATATCAGTACCTGTGCATGATAGAATACATCCAACTGGTCTCCCGGAGATTCGCTTTTTATTTGTTAACTGTTGCTGAGAGTACTGCAACGCTTTTTCGTTTGTGAGGATGGCTTTCCTAATAATGTGAGTTTTCTCATAATTATTGTTATTTCAGAATATACGTCCATAATATGTGCTCTGTGTGGTGCATCAGAAGTACTTAAAGGATTTATTGTAGTTGGATGTAGAAACAATTGTACATAACCGTAAGTTTCTCAAGGTAGAAATTTTGGCTTTTCATTCCATAGTAGATTCAAGATGGCTGTCATCTGTGATCCCTTTATTTCTTTTCTTAGTTTCCTTCAGAAGTATTTGTTTTCATTTGTTTTGGAGAATAATACTGTATTTATTTGTGACTGATACCTGGAAATGTAAAGTGTGTCAGCTAATGCTTCCCAAGTAGCAGCTCAGAAATTAAGGGAAAATATGAATCCCTGCATTGATGTCAATTTACATTTTAGGAATTTACAAATGTATAAAACTACTGAGCTAATAATTCGACATTCTTTTCAGATATTGTTATGTACAGAAATGAATGGGATGAATAGGCTTTCCTCCCATGGTTAGACTTCTTTCACAGAATTTAATTTCTGTAATGATTATCGTAATGGAGTGCCCATCCCATTCCAACAATAAATGTTCCCCAGGAGGCAGACTAGTAAAATAAATGCTTCTCCAGAGCAGACGTAATAAAATTCCTCTGATCTTTGGCTTTTTCTCTCTCTAGAAGTTCACAAGAAGTGGGAAAAAGTGGGTCTTGTAGCACTGTTGAGTGGTTACAAGTTTCTGGTTTCTGGGACACCAGCTCGGAAGCAAGTTACAGCATCAGGAAAATGCACTCAAAATGTGCTCTGCCAACATTTCCCTTCCATTTACTTTCAGATAGCTTTCAACCATGCCAGTCTCAGTGTTTGCAGGGTAATAATGTACAGTTGAATCCACCTTGCCTGCTGACCAATACAGCATGTTTTCCTGGTCCTTCCCTCCCGTTTTGCTGTCACCCCCCACACCCCAACCCACCTTCTGGCACATCCCAGTAACAAAGGAGGCAGTTTAATAACCTTCTATTATTCCTTCTCCTGTATTCAGCTACCATCTTGATTGTATCTTAAATATCTTTCAGAATATATTCAGTCATTTGTATAGGTTAGTGACAACTATTTTAATAACTTTACCTTTTTAAAAAATAAATTTTACTTTCTTTAGTGGTTCTGTGAAGAGCAAAGCATTATTTCCCATGACAATTCCTTAAAGCAAGATGTCATATCCGAGATTTTGGGTGTAAACTTGTCACTCTTACCTGAAGACCGTTGACTGTTACATGTTTTCCAAAGGACATGAATTTGATTGACTTTTACATACAGTATTCTAGCCCTTTGGCTGCTTTTTGAAAGCAAATTGTACATGGTATTCAGGAATGTGGACAGCTATAAGAGATTTTCTTGATCATCAAGTCCAGTCTCTGGTTTTAGGCATTACATATCTTCTCCATATATGGATTCTTCTGAAAAACTGGCATTTTGGGTTGTTTGGTTGGTTTTGGTTTGATTTTCTCTTCAGCTAGTGTTCTGATTAGGGAAACTGTGAACCCTTCCCATGCAATTGTCAGGCACACTTCTAATATCTAGAAGAAGCTTATTCACATAAGCTGTGTGTTAAGATTATCATTAATTGTAAACTGATCATATTCCTCCTCCTCATTTTTTATCTCCATGAGTAAAACACAGATAACTCTCATGTCTTTTCTCAGTCTCAGTTTGGGAGGCAGACAGATATTTTTCAGCCTGTTCTCTTTCCAGGATGGCCTGGGCAACATTTCTTTTCCGGTGTGTCATGGTGTGAATTGGCTGCTGTTGAATGAAATAGGAAGAATGGTCTATAGTGTTTTATCTGGACTTCACCCCGTCTTTTATATCAAGCACTCCATCTACCAGAAATACTTCAACTGGCTTGTTTTATGACTGCTTTCTTTGAAGCTGCTTCATACTGGTTGTTCATAGTCATCCAAGTTATCAAGTTATCCAATGATAAATTATATAACGTGTCTTCTTCCTGCTCAGTTGTTCTCAGCTGATGAGATTCTAGTGTAGAGCTGAAATTTCAAATATTAATCCCCAAGTACTATACCTTTTTTTTTTTTTTTTTTTTTTTAGCGCTTTCTGTGAGTTGTACCAGTCCTCTTCTGTATGAATGATACCTTGGAAGATTTTGTCATTAACTTGCTCATTCTGTCTGTTAATGAAATTATTATTAACATAGAAAATAAAAAGTGAAGAGGAATCCTTGAAAAAAGCCCATGCGATAATGACTTCCCTCAAGTCTCTTCTTCCTTTTTGCTCCAGCCTGACACCATCCCTCATAATCAAGTTCTTCATGTTTCCCACATTTCCTGTGCTTGTGTCTTCTGCCTAATTTACGTGCTGTGTTTATAGGATGTCTTTTTAACACATTTAAGTAAAAATTAAGCTACTAAATTTCTGTTGTCTGCCAGCAATCAGCTTAGACTCGACTGCTCTATGTTTGTTAACTTCATATTAATTTACTGGTCTTGGCTGACTATGCCAGAGTTTCTCATCCTTTCTTTCACCTCTTCCTGGTCATTTCCTGGGAACAAATTCACTTACCCTTCATAATCTACACAAGCTGAATTGATAGTGGATTTATTAGCTAGCATTTTTTAGTCAAGACAACTGATACTTAGCAAGTGTAATACTGGTTATTAGTGATGAACCAGCAAGCAGTGATAATCAAAAAATATAAATTATGCCTAATCTACTCTAAATTACAGCTGCACTTCATATATAATAATATCTTGATAGATGGTTTTTTGCATCTTATTATTACAATTTTTGCTGGCCATTTTTCATTCACTTTGCACTTGGCTTGTTACTTTATCTGTATACTAAGTACATACAGTAATTCTTGAGCTATGTATCCAGCAATATTGTATTTGGCCAAGCGATGTATCTTTAAAGGACTTTATTTGACATTTCCTGGCTTTTGTACCTTTTTGCATATAATTCTACAAGTGCCTTATGTGTATCTTTTATAGTCTTCCAACCTGCTACATAGATCATAAATCTTATTCTGTAATTTGTTACTTGTATGCTGGTTAGTCACACGCTGTAGTTCATCAGTGCATTAGTCATGGCTTCAAAATGATTATCTATTTTCCTTTTTTTTTTTTTTTTTCCAGGCACTCATAGCATTGTTTCGTGTTACAAAGCTTTTCCTTGGTAATTCTTGGGATTCAGGCATGCTCCTTGTTGTAGAGTTTTCACAGTGACCCATGACAGCCAGGGAATTATTTTTTCCTCTTTGAATATGTGCAGCATCACTCAGAACCAGACTTGCTGCTCCTGAAGAGGCACAACTTACCCTGATAGTAACTTGGTGTATTGTTATGGGGAGCTCAACACCTGCTCCAGTTATCAGGAGAGATTAATGCCTTGTTTGTCAGATCATTTACTTAGTTTATCAGAATGCAAGATTATGCATAAAAGGGTATATTCACTTAAAAACAGATTTTGCATTTATGGAACAAAGTTGTAAAAGAACAAAACATAGTATTGAGGTGCATTATATGTAACATAGAGAGACATTAACACTAGCTGCTTCAGCTAGCTTCTGTGTCTGCCTTTCTCACAGGTGATACAGGAATCTCTTACGATCTTGAGATAGGGTTTCTCCTGCTTAGACTGTCTTTATGATGCCTTCCCCATGCTTGGGGCAGAAAAGAGGCCAGGAGCAAAAGCGATTGGCACATCTTCTGGGTAGTTCCAAGCTAGAATGCCAAAATCTTTTTATTTCCTTAGATTTGCTACTGGCAGAGTATTTAACACTGCTGAAGGTACTGGGAATATCCTTCTTCCCACTTATTGAAAGTCTGTTGATTTTCACTAATATCAACCTTCATTTTAAAAATATATTAAACCTAATATATAACACCATGAGAGATGTTAAATGCAATTTCTGGCTAGATTCATTACTGCTGCTTTTCTGTTTTTTTGGTGGTTTTGGTTTGCGTTTTTTTTTGTGTGTTGAATACAATACCTACAGAGTGAAACTGGCAATAAAGAGTCTTGCATTAAGAACATCCTGATCCATACCACTAGTGGTTTTAGAGGGTCTCCTAAGCATCCTATTACTAAGAGGTATAGACATTTTTAGCACCATGTGCTTTCTGAGAGTTACCTTATTGCAGCAACATTTGTAGTCAGACTGGTTTCTTTAGTATTGTGAACAAGGTTGGTTTACTACACAACCAAATCTAGTTGTAATGAACTAGAATAATTCCTAATAAAATCCCATTTACCAGCTCCTTCAAAATGAATTCGGCCCAAAAAAAGATCTTTTCTGCCACCTTTGTTTTCATGCAGTTGCTATTAGGACCCATCTAACTTCACCTTTATTTTTATCTTTAATGAAAAACTCATGGTCTTCTGATATTCTAACCATGATTGCTATTCTATCTTACTTCTCTTCATCCTCTAACAGAATGCACTTGTCTACATTTCTGGCATTTTGCTGTCCATATTCCTTGCATTAACATGCAAGTATTTTGCTTGTTTCTTATCTGTTCACTAATTGAATTAGGCACATCTTTTGCATGCATGAGATGCTGGTTAAATGCTCTTCATATCATTTTAGGACTGCTTTTTTCATCTTTATAGACTGCTGTCATTTAAAGGGTAAAGTAATTTGGCAGAAAATAAACCCTCTTGCATTCCAGCTTATCCTCTGATGTCAGAGGTTCTGGGGGCGGCTAGGTTTAGATTTTGAGTGATATCCACTTTGTTGCTATTAGTCCGGTTGTGTTCAGTTTACTGACAGCACGCTACGCTTTCAGCTTAGTCGCGCTCCATGGACTCACACAGCCAGACTCAGAGAGGTTGGCGACACCCAGTGAGAAACTTTTATGGCTAGCTTGATGAATAGTGCAGTTTATTAAAGCAGAGAAGTACATATTCTTATGGATTGCCAGTGATAAATACACTGTCTGCAAAAGCACGTGCAAATATTGAGATTGAAGTAATACAGCTCACAAAAGTAAAATGACTCTATATATAAAGATTTCCAAATTTTCTGAGAAAGCACTCAGGATAGTCCAGATCTTACCCAAAGGTGTTCCTATGGAGGGGTGTCAAGGTCCACTCAGTGGACTCATGATAGTTCATTTACTACAATCTTGAAAGTGCAAAATGAAGGCAACCAACACAAAAGGGACATCAATCAAACTGAAACTTTATTGTGTTGCTGATGAAGTGGCATGCGATAGTTAGAGATGGGTGAAACAAAGGGGAAAAGTGAAGTTAAGTTTAGAAAGAAAAGAAAGAGAGGTTATAGCTACCACCACTGATCTCAAGATGTCCTAACTGTCCCGGGTCCAGCCAGCGCTCTGCTGTTGGTCATCATGATTCTTGGTGGGGAAGTTTCAAATTTTGATCTCCAAGAAGTCATCTTTTATGCTTAGTAACACACCTTGCTCCTCCTCTGCTTCAGGGATCTCTGCCCTGCTCAGAATTCAATTATCATATCTCCACCTTCCTTGAGCGAGGCTACCAGTCATGCATGGGGGGAGTGTCTGAGGTGTGGTCAGTCTTGGAGGCAGGTAGGCTTCAACCAGGAGGTGTGTTTTGGTGTTATAATGAAGCATAGTTCATCTGAAGTTCATGATTTCATCGATGTTATGGCAGCAGTTGCGATCCATCTTTTTTGACAGTAGCTATGCAGTTATCTCTAACAGCTCCAGCTAGGCCCAGGTACTGAAGAATAGCACAGAGCTCATACCACACAGTTCTGTATTCAGGAGCATTTGCACCGCATTCCATTCTTGGGATTGGCAGCTGTGTTTCAAACAAGCCATTGCTGGGTACTTACTGTCCATGTCCCTGATGACAGTGTTGAGACAATGCTGATCTTCTGACCAACTCTTACAGGGAGAAAGGAAAGGTTCAGCCTGTCGACTGATTCCAGGAGTCAGAGGCAGAATATTCCCTGACTTGTTCATGATTGTATCTTCCCCAAACATTCCCCCTTTCTCAGGCCATTATTGTGCAATTTTTTTAATCTTCAGGATGGATCTTGAGTCATTCTAGTCATACATGCCTTTAATATGATTAGTGTAAAATTCTCTCACTTCACTTTTAAAGGTATAGATTAACAAAAATTCAGGGTGCAAGTTCAGTGAGGAGTGGTTGCACTTTGCAGGCAGGTAGCCTTTGTGGTTTGAGGTGTGTTTCAGTATTATAATGAGATTATAAAGAGCAAAGTTCGCACAAAGGACAGCATTTTGTCAGACTGTTGTCCCAGGGTGGCAAATATGCAGCTTATCAGTACCATAGTACCATGAAGTTCTCATCTCTGCAGTGATCCACAGAGCCTGGCCATGGAGCCTTCACTCTACTCCACCCTCCATGCTATTTTGCAGGCAGCATTGTCCAGGGAGCTACTATGGAACAGATTGCTTGCGTGCCAGTTCTGCTCCACCCTGGAAGCTTTGATGTTATACTTTTCCTTAATGTGTGAACAATGCTGTGCCTTTAATATGGGTTTGATTTCTAAGTCACCTCCAGTAATTATTCCACAACTGCTACAGTGATAAATCTGCATTTACTCTGATGTCCTTACTGCCCTCCTTCTGTGTACTAAGCCAACATTTGGAGCTAACACAAAATTTCCCAATCTTCATTTCTTAGTCTGAGATGCTTCCTGCTGAGCAGTCCAGCCTAAACAATAGAAAACTGTTTTGAAGCAGTCTGTCCTTTGAGAAAGAGTTGTGTTTCCAGTGAAAGCATTCAAAATTTTATTTTAATTTGTCTAGTCCTGGAGGCTTTTCCTGCTGTTGGTTGTCTTTGTTATATTCTTTGCTTCTGCCCTGTATTTCCTTTGCAAAGAGCAGCAAGAGTGATGACCTAGATTTCTTAATCTTTGCATGGTTTTTTGCTTTTCTTGTGGTTTCTTTCTCACTTCTTTCATGGTGATTGTTTGTTATGTTTAATAGTGTGTTAATTTCTACCAACAGTATGTAAATACAAAAGTGCTCAAGGTCTAAGTGTAGGAAAAGATAGGGGAGCAGTCTGTTCATTATACAGGGATGTATAATACTGGTTCCTTCTGAAGTAACACAAGAATACTGTCCTGTTAGAAACAAGAGCAGAGAGTTCATATCGTTTTGGTATGATTTTCCAGATTTTACAAGCCACTTTATTGACCAAAAATGTATAGGTCAGCATTCTGAATTGCTTCCCTGTAAGTGCATGTGTTTATGAATTGACAATGCTCTCCTTTCCCTGTGAATAGGATTTAATCTCTCAGGTGAAATGGAAGTTAAACAGAAGAATCTCTTTAAAAAAGGATTATACTATTGTCAATATTCATTGTCTGTAGGGTCTCCAAATCTTTTGATGTATTAGTCATATTAATGCTTTAATAATAGTAAGGCCATTATTTTTATTATTTTTAGTTGAGTTGTACATGTCCCTTGATTTATGTATATTCCTAAACAGAAAATAATTTTATGGATGAATGGATGTCCAAACAACAGTTTGAGCTATAGATGACTTCCTAGCACCCTGTATGACATTCAGTGATCTCGGCACCCTTGTGCCTCCTCTCATTTTATCCCATACTAACAAGGGAAAGCCTTCTAACTAAAGCAGGGAGTAGAGTTTTAAGTGACACAGTGTGAATAAGATGGCCCATAGTGGCAATGGGCAGATACCTTCTAGGGAGAGCTTTTCGAGTCCTGTCTCTAGCACAGCATAATAACTTTTTTTCTGCCTCGAGGTCCTGATGCCAGTCATATCCAGCCAGCAAACTGTGCCTAATATGCTGCATGGACAGCGAAGTCCAAAAAAAAAGGTCCTTGCTCTAAGCCTTTACAGGAAGCTATATAAGCCAAGAGGCAAGGCACATAGGTGCACAACAGGTTTGGAGTGTGAAGGCTGTGGATTCCAAGGAAGATCTGTACTACAGCCCCAGATGGCTGGTTGCATGACACAGTGATGCAGGAATAGGGCAGACTTAGAAAATAGGTATGGATCAGTGTAAAACATGACAGATTAGATTAGCCACAGCTTGAGGGTTGTGTTAGCTGACCGAGGTAGGATGGTGGAGATACAGCAGTACTGTAAGAGATTTTTAGGGAACTGACAGGTGGCAGAGAAAGATAGAGGATTTGTGCTTTTGGGAGACTTGAGATCTCATGGGGAGGGGTGCAGAGTGTATATTTGTTAGCTATAATAAAGTTTTGAAAAGTAATTTTTGTAGTGCAGAATGTTGATTATTACATGTTAAAATATATTTTGTAAACTTAGGGGAGTTATATCTTTTTCCTCTTTATTTAATACTGTCAGGAGGGAATTGAGTAACTTTTCAAATACTTTATTACTCAGTAGAAAGTGTTATAAATTGGAAAAGTCATTTATCTCTGGTATAAGTATTATTACATTACAGCAACATAAACCAAGTTCCATAAGAAAAGAGAGGAGTTTGATTTTAAGTGACAGACTGCATTTAATAGGAGTTTGTCGGTGTTTGTCAAAGGTATGTATACTTTCCCATTCTCAGCTTCAAACTGCTTCAGCTAGAGCAAACCTCTAATTACTTCTTTAATGCATTGCAGCTGTCTACACTGTGCAAAGAATTTCATTCAGAGAAGTTTTTACAGCTTCCTAACGTACAGAGGTGAAGCATCAGGCTTGTATGGATGATATATTCGAAACTTGATCCTGTAAACATTTACTTATGTGCTTAAAGTTAAGCTTGTAATTCTCCTGAAGTCAGAGTCCACCTGTGTTTTTAAAATAGGGGGTAAAGTCAATGTAAATATCTGAAATATCTTAGTTATTGTATTACATCTTTAGGAAATAAATGGCTTATTTTATTCTGAGCCAAGTTTTTTACTGGTACATCTGTCAGTGTCTGGGTCATAGGTTTTCTTGCACATTGCTTCCAGCATTTCAGAAAATACCAGTGAATTCATCTGCACAAAGAAAGCGGGAGAGGGCTGGGAAGCCTGATGAGGGGATTAGTTGTTTCTTTTTTAAATAAAGCCAGGCCAGTTTGGGGGAAGTACAGAATGATTTTGAAATGCCTCATAATAATTAGTTTAGTGACTTAGTGTTGGACTACTAAGGGAGACTTAAAAAGTAGTTTGAGTGACTTTGCATTGGCATCAGATTTCACACAAGATTATCTGAATTTACTTGGTATTTGATGTAAAGAAGCCTTGTGGTCATCAAATGTGCTTTCCAAACAGCCATACAATGAAAGACTTCATTGCAAAGGTAGTTTAAGGTGATTTTGCTTGGTTTTGCTTGGTTGCTTTTTTCCTTAGCTTACTAAAGAAAATCAGCTCATAAATTTGGGTGTATGTCGGTACTCGATCAGAAAGCACTAGCAGAATTCATCGAAGTCTTTTCTTCCCTCCAGTGACCCTCAAACATTTTCCCTTGTTAGCCTAAGGTTATGGCATCTATTTATTGCAACACACACTTGTGCTTCATAAAATTACTTCTTGCAGTTTCTTGTTAAAATTGGTATTGTTAGTGACAATTGCAATCCCTGTCACCTAGTAGGCATCTTTATAGCCTGGTTGCAAGATAATCACAGCATGCTCTTCCTGAGAAGTCTGTGCTTGAGTTGAGCCCTCAAAACGTTCCTTTAAACTGGTTTTTGTCACTTTCTTTCCGTCACTGGTCTCTCTCATGCTAAATGAACTTATGGAAATATCTTTTCCTGGTTTTAGCCCGCTACTTTTTGTCACAGTCAGAGTCTTCTTGTCCAATTTAGTAGCTAACTATTTAACCGATTTTTCTTTTAATATCTTAGAATTTCTCTAGTTTGATGTTTCTCTTCTAATTTCTCACATGTCTTCCTAGGCAAACAGATTCTGTATCTTCTTGTTTTCCATGGGACACATAAAATTATCATAGAACTTCTTTTTTTTTTTTTTTTAATCTCCTTGCTATCCTGAGAAGAATCAGATTGTCCCGTGCTTTAAAAATTGTGTATCCTTAAACATTTTAAAATGTTTATTCTCTGTTGAGATATGTTTATGTGCTTGAATCTCATTTCTCTCTTTTGTTTCTGCATTTGGAAAGAATAGCTGACAAGGGAAAAAAATAGGAAAAATACAAGTGATTTAAAAGAAATAATCACTATAAGTATAAAGGTAGATGCAGCCAGATTACCTTGAAGAATCTTTCCACTAAGAGTCTGCACTTCTAGATGGAAAAGACCATGAGTAAAATTTCAGGAATGTATGGGTATCTGAGAAGAATATAAAACAAAAAAGAGGGGGGGGAAAAACCCCTTCAGATTTCAGCCTGTAATCTGATCTGAGAGGATTCTTATTACTATTTGTTTAACATGTTTCTTTCTTTTAACACTAGTTTCTTTCTTTTAATATGTCTGGGCATTAATGTAACATGAAAGGTATTAAGGCGAAAGGTGAATGTGAATCAGATTATGTGCCTTGGAAAAAAGTTACACAGATGCCTTACATGCTGTTTTATCTTTTTAACTTAACATGGGAAGGTAAATGTCCAGTCAGTTACTAGATCTGAAGAAAGATTATTTTACAGGTATTTACGTTTTAATTAAAGCTATTTAAGAAGATCCTGGAGAAAAAATAATGTGGAATGCACTACCGAACTGGGCATATGAGTTGCTAGGTCTTATGGGAATCAGAGTCAAGACTCCAAATAGCCGCCTTCTTTCCAGCTGATCACCACTATATTGCAATTAGAATTGAAGGTAAAATGCAGAAAGAAGTAAGAGGTTTGTATTGCAGAAGACATCTGCAACAAAACTAAGTTGGTGAAGCAAAGTCAGGCCCTACGTTCATCCTGATATCACTTTTAACCCTATATTAATAAATTTCAATCAGGTACAAACTATTAAAAGGTATTCTACACATGGATAGAATAAACCTGTTATTTTGAGGAGACAACTCAGTGTGAAAAGTCCAGAGTAAAAAATAAAAGCTCTAAATACACTGATTTCCCAAAACCTTTCTACCCCATTAAAGTTCCAGTGTTTGAAACCCCACAGATGTGATAATGGGAGGCTATTCACAAGCTGAGCCAGCTGAAACCCTTGAACTGGCTTGACAAGGGAGTACTGAAGCCCCATATGTTGACCAAAGAGCTTCATGCTGCTTTGGAGTGCTTTTCTCTTGAATCTTATTTCACAGTCTCCTTGAAAGGTGAGAGAGGAGCTGGGCTTGCAGCAATCAAAGCTGGGAAGAGTTTTTGTTTTCAGCAAAGCAGAGCACTTGAATGTTTCCACAGTATCACACTTGACATGGGTAAATGAAATTCCAGCGTGAACTTTGCATCTGCTGGCCCAATGTCAAAGCATATTTGAGAGGCTACTGGCTTCATTTCTTTAGCTTCTCAGGTTGAGGTGGAGGTATCAATTTCAAGAGGACTAGTAGCTCAGCACTGGAAGATAGAATTGATCATCATTAAAAGAGAACTTACAAGAGGAGGCATTTTAAGGACTTCCCTGCATTTTCATTAGCAGGACCCTAGTTATACAGAAGACAAGTGCATATGACTGTGTGAATCTTGTTCACTTGTTTGTAAGTACTGTGTTCTGTGCTGCTGGAAGTAAAGAGGAGGTTCTTCAAGCCCCTTGCCTCGATTCTGGTCAAAGCCTGTGTGCCAGTGTTTATTTCTCTACACCGGGCTTGGGGGTTGAAAGCTATTACAGAAAACCAGTCAAAACAATCAGAGTTTGGTATTCTCGGGGCCTGTGTGAAGGGTGGTAGGAGGAAGGAACTTGACATACCCCTGAAATATGGGAGAGGATTTTGAATTAAATGCTAACAGAGATTTTACATATAATTTGAACTAAACTGTATTCCTACTGCTCAGATCTTCCAGCTCCCCTACTGATTTGAATTTCAGTCTTTTTTCTGGTAGGCCATCCCCTGGCTTTCCACTGGGCCCTAGGGTGGTTTTTTTTTTCCATTTTCATTGTTTTTCTGTCACTTCTGTCGTTCAAGTATTAAGTCCTTGAAGCTATAGAGATCTCTATAATGGTACTTGCTGGGCTGTTCATGGCAAGTTATCTTATAGGGCACTGTTTCCCTGTTTCCTTTTGCTTTGTTCCCTTGAGTGTGTAATGTGAGCTTCTGTTAGTCATGAATTGTGTATCCGGGGGGAGCTTAATAGAAAAAACCAAAACGTCCATCAATCTGTAAAATTTAAAGCCATGCTTAAAATGTGGGGGGGGAGAGGTGGAGTCTCTTAGAAGAGGAACGCTGTGCTGGAGGAGTGAGAGATCTGAACCTGGTGTCAGGAGAATGCCAATGAAAGGGTAGACAAGGCTTTCTCAACTAATGTCACTTATGATTAGAATAAGCCATTTAATCTTAAAACCCCCTGAGCTTTGTGTTTCACCCATTGCTATTCACTTATCTGCAGCATGGTAATGTATCCATTATGCTTTGTATTGTTGATGAATGCACTGCAATATGAAGTCAGATTGTAAGTATGAAAGTTAGGTAAAATGCTAGAATGTTGTTTTTTTTTTTCTCTAAGCCAGTGTGAAAAGAAGCAGAATTTTTCTGATCCTGAACTTTGTGAGCTGACCTCTAAAATGCACAGATGCTGGCTTGTATACCTCTAGATTAATTCCTGATCAGAAGAGACTGCCCAGCTGAGAGATGCTTGGGCAGCTCAGGAAGCCTAGAACATTGACCTGAAACAGCTCTAGAGAAGTAGCACCTCAAACTTTTTATTTCCCACTGATTTAAAGTTTCTATCAAAAAGTAATGATTGCAGTATTTTCTAGTGGGGATTGACATCTTCTTTTCTAAGAATAAAAGGCAAAAATGACATCTGGATTCCAGAAAAGATGTCATTTAGCTATGTCAAAGAAAGTATTAGGGACTGTAATGACCTAGTTTCCTGTTAAATCTCTAGGCCATTGCTGAAGTAAGGAGCATAGGGAAAATACATTTCATCTTCAAAGACTTCAAGATGAGGTTTATAACTTTCTTAAAGAGGAAAAAGTGAATCCTCTCTCCTGAAATGAGACAGATAAAATTTCAGCCCAAGATGGATATTTTTTCCCTGAAGATCTGAAAATTAAACCACCTGCTTTAAATGAGAAGTTTGAAAAATGCAGTATGCTCAACCACCATCTTCAATGTGAAAAGAGAGAGGAAGAAAATTCTGTATTTTTACTTCTGTCTAGGTCTAAATAAATAAAAAAGACTTAGGACTCTGCAAATCGTACAAGGACTAAAAAATACTTTCATACTTCAGTTGTAATCAGAACCACTTCAAGTTGGGGGGGTGGGGTGGGGAATTGCATTGTTTATTAGCACTTTGTATTTCTTGCTGTGTATATTAAGATAGGTTGCATATGAAATATATTTCACTATATTTTTAGTTGAATCTGATGGCTTGCCTACAGATTTTTATAATTTCATTTTAGGAAATGGTAAACTGCGCACAGCCATGTATGGCCTATCCACACACGTATCAGGCAAACAAGGAGGCTTATAATGACTGCATGGTTGGGATTTAGGCTAATCTTTTGTTCCCAGTCTTCTGGAAGAAGTCCTATGACTACTTCTTTGCCCTTCACATATTTCTCCATAGCTGACTACTGTCTCCTTATGTGCTCCAGATTTGGATGGGAAATGCTGCACTTGTTCTTCTGCTTTGGTTTCTATTCTGTCTACTACTAAAAATCTCTGCACACACACCAACTCGTGGAGTTCACTGAGGCTACCAGAAAGAAATACTGACTTAGGTCTCAAATCAGAAATAGTACAGCCAGAGCATAGCTATGCATCAAAGCAATCTAGATATATTGATAGAAGTGTAACAGATGGCTTCTGGATGTCACTGCCTCCTCAAAGGGGAAAAGAGGTGATGCGTTGTGCCTCATTGGGCCATAGAGACATTCCCCACACTTTCCTAGCACTTTAAATTCTTCTGAGTCTTGACTATAAATGAACCTGTTCTGAAGTCATCCTTGTTTTGGCAGAAGATAAACCTTGTTTGAAATTCAACTGTTCATGATGGAGGAAAAATTTGAACTGACATACATGCTGGTTGTTATATTCTCAAACCATTTCTTTTCATGAAATTTGATGCATCGCTCCAATCAGTAGTTCAAAGTTTTATGCAGCTGCATCACTTGAAGAAGGGGGATGTTGGCAAGGGAGTGAGGAGAGAAGAAAAAATTAAAAAAAAAAAAAAAAAAAGGGAGGTGGAGAAGACAATTTTTTCTGACAGTTTTCAATATACCCATTTTTGTGTTGGTGGCAATTATTCTTCACAAAACATTGGACCCGAGCAAAAAGAAAAAAGTAATATTTTTGTCTTCTGCTTACTGAATGACTCACAAAGACTTGTCTACATGAACTGTAGCACCTTAGCCTAGTTGTGGTGTTGGAGCTTTCTGCATAATTCATCATAAAAGAACATGAGGTATTCAACAGTCAGTGCTCATTCAGAGATGTTCTGCATTACTAGCAGCACTAGTAAATAAGCCTGCTCCATACATAATTTATGGTTTTCCACAGAGGTGGTTTTATGCTTCATAATAGGCTAGCTTTGATCCCTTTAAATTTGTTTGTTAAACTTAGAGGTTGAGTACAAAACAAAGACTTTAAAATCTCTTCCCTGCATTGCTCGTTTCAACAGTCTTCATTTTCACATCCCGTTAACAAGGTTGAAATTGATTCTGACCCACTTTTGGGGAAATGAGCCTTCCTATAATGGATTTTGTGTGTAAGACTTTTTATTAGCCAATTCCCTCCACACCCAACTTGAAGTAGAATGAAAATTGGTTTAGAAACCCTTAATATAGTCTATTCTATACTTCTCCTTAAAGAATTTATTGTTATTTCTTGTGACCTGTAGGAGGAAAATGTAGATAGCCTTTGAGTTCTGTGAATCCCGCTTTTAATGCAGTGATGCAGCTGGAGATAATCTATAAATGTAAATTAACATGTTGGAAATTGTTGAAATGTTCTGATTTTGTTTTGTGGGAAAGTTTCCACATTAAAATAAACAAAAATAATTTCCATATTTCAAAATCAGTAAGTTATCAGGGGGGAAAAAAACCCCAACAGTTTAAAATGTTTCAGTTTGCTAAAACTTAAGTATTTTCTTTCATACTTTTTTTTAGTTTGTTTAGCATTCTTTATACAATACATGAATTTAAACCTGATCAAATGTAAAAGGCAATATTTTAAAACAAAATAAGTATCTGAAATGTATTTCTAAATGAAAATTCACAATGGTCCTGTATGGAATTTCGAAGACTGTAAAGTGTCCTGTTTTCAGCTGGGATACGGTTACTTTTCTTGATCCAGGAGAGAGCACAGCCGGAGCACACAACCCGGATTTTGGCCAGGATAGAGCTGACTTTCCTTGAGCTGGGAGGGAGCACAGCTGGAGTGCCAGGCCCTGTTTGACCACTGGAGTAGCCTATATCATGTGACGTCATGCTAAGTATATAAAGGAGGCAGGTTGTCTCTTGCTTTTGGACTGGCAGGATCTTCGTTCCGTTGGGTATCGGTCACTAGGTGGTGAGCAACCTCATTGTGTACTACCGGTTTGGACATCCTATTGTTACTGTTATTTTGTTACCATCACTAAACTGTTTTTTTTATTCAACCTACAAGTTCTTCCTTTTTGTCTTGCCCCAATTTTACTGGGCGGGGAAAAGGTCAGTAACCGGCTGTGTGGTGATTGGCTACTGGCCAGGTTCAAATCACAACATAAAGTTATTTTTTTCTACACAGAATGTCATCAGAATTGACTCATTTCTGTGAAATGTTTCCATGCTGACATGCCAGCACTTTCTGATGGAGTTCTTTCACCTTTCTCCATGTATATCCAATTTTCTCTGTACTGTTTCCTTTTTTTGTTTGTTTGTTTCATTTCCAGTTATCACTGTACTTCAACCTATTATCATTCTTTGGTTTTGAAAGCCGTGTTCACGCCCGAGCTATTTCAGGCAAGAAATTTTAGCATTGACCAGTGGTTTTCAGTTACTCAGCAAATGCTAAGATCTGCCCTTTGGAAACTAGGTCTCTTTTATACATGTGGAGTTAGGCATATTAGAGACCAATTAAAAATTTCTCATTGCTGTTCAGATATCTTGTCATAATCTTTCTCTCTCTGGCTTTCCAGTGTTTCAGTTGTCTATAGGTACTCTGCCTAAAGCAATTATTTAAATATTCTCCCTCTCTGCAGTCCAATTCAGTTGCTCCTTTTCTCTGCCCACTCTACCAGCCTTCTAACGCTCGCTCTATCAGATTCAATTTCTATAGTGTCATTTGCAAGATATTGTACCATTTTAGTCCCTCCTTCATTTCTGCTCTTATGCTTTAATGTTCTAAAGGGGGGGGGG
>NW_020799091.1:111360948-111378122 GCF_003259725.1 Athene cunicularia
GGGGGGTGGGGGGGTGTTATGTAGTGTGGTCTTCTGGATATTTTTTAATGATAATAACTAAAGCCTACATATACACCATAAATACAAGATAGAGAATGGGGTAGAACTCATCTCTCTGACTTCTGTAGTTGTTAATCTGTGGATGATCAAACATGAGGAAAACTTTTTCTGGCTTATTAGGAGTGTGCTCTCTTAGAGGATAGATACAGCTTTTCTATCTCATCTTTAATAGCACAATCACACTGGACAGCTGTATGAGTGCTAGAAAAATTACCTTCTGTTTTTTACCTCCATTTGGTATTTTAATACTTTTGGTACTTCTGAGTAATTTATAAGCATGTGAGAGGAAAAAATAAAAAGCTTACTTTCCTGGCTAACTTTCTTGGCTTCCAGAGCTAGCAAACGTTGCTTGCAGTACTGATAGAAGGGAAAGAGTCTTTATTCCTCATTGTAACTGTTTCACCACAGTTCTTAAGATGCTGTGATATCTTCCATTAGTTGTCTATGTTTTCTGTAATGTGGGTGAAAAAAAATTATTTAATCTATCTTTTGCAATAATAAGTGTATTGACATTTATTCATATTGGACAAATCTAGGCGGCAAAGAAGAAATACCCTACTCTCACACACCTCCACTTAAGCTTCACTTAAGACAGTACTGCTCAACATTTCTTGAAGGCAGGGTCACACATCTCACTTCAGAGCCAAGAGGAGTCCCAAACAGACCTGCCATTCATGCACAGTAAGTGTGTACAGGACGTGTTCACAGGCAGCACATCAAGCATTTTCTAGAAGCCTTGCATCAGCTGTGTCGAACAGAATGGCTATGCTGAACAGGCTCGGAGGGCTTTCTGCAAGCGCTGGTTTGCTGTACACTTTGTTCCAGTCTTTTGGAACAGAACTTCCTATATAGAAACAAATGTGATATTGCTTTGGGGAGCAAGAGGGGTTGTTGGTTTTGTTGATTTTTTTTTTCTTTCTTTCTTTCTTCCCTTGGATGTTGTCCTTCTGTATATGAAGCCTGAAGCAACGGTATCTGTAACAGCAGTAGTTAGAGCAGTCAACAGTAAGTGAGTTTTCCATATCACTGTACTTCTCAAATAGAGACCAGCATAGAGCTTTCGTGATTTTTCTGCTCTCATAGCAGCAGCTTAATGGATTTGGTGTGGCTTTCGGAACAAATGAATCAGAATGGAGCAGCATTGCAGCACACAATTCTTTCTTTCACATTTTCATTTGTATATGGAGAGTTGTAATCTCCTACTGTCCTGTGACAAGTCTTATGTTGTTTGGTGTTGTGTTTTCTTTGCTTTTTTTTTTTAAGCTCCAGCTCTTGGAATCACTGCATTATATAATTTTTTCCATATGGCATTGCATAAAAATTTGGAAATATTTATGCAAATCCTAAATCATAATTTCAATTGCTTATTTTCTCTTCTTATTTTCATCCTCTCTTGGAGCAGATTCATTTATTTTAAACAATTTTTTCTCAATGGTATATTTGGATGGAGCTGTTCTGCCTGTTGCGAAGATTAGATGAATAAAAAAGAAGTTCTCTTTATGGGCCAGTGCAGGTCTACAGCAGCTGTGTATGAGCAGTTCTTGCTGAAAATATAAGCAGAGTCTGGTTTTGTTTAGTTTTGGTTCTTTCCCCTGCTGCCCTAAAGCAAAGCCATTAAAAGCTGTTTTTACAGAGAACATCTTCTGGGGACCTGTATATACTCCTAGAAGAGGAAGTTTCCATGCATGGGGAATGAGATGCGCTAGTTACACTGAATGCATTATTTAAAAATAATAGCCCAGAAGCAGTGTAAATAACATTAGAGTCTTTCAGGAACAGACACTGTAACAGCGGCTAGTTTGGAGGCTATAATAGTCACCTTGTTTTAATCTGCTCAGAACATGGGGAGAATTATATTTAAGTAAAATCCAACAAATTATTCTTGGTCTGTTAAAGATGTAAACTTCCATTGTGAAATGTACTGTAAGTTGTAATATAACTCTCTGGCTGGGTTTTGAGTCATCTTTTATAATGATGACCCTCTATGTTAGAGCATTTGGGTGAAATGTCATGATCACTTGCCCTTGTTCTTGTGGGACACTTTAACTTCCCAGACATTGCTGGAAATACAACACAGCAGAGCGGGACCAGTCCTGAAGATACCTGGAATGTGTGGGAGACAACTTCCTGATGCAGCTGGTGAGAGAATCAACCAGAGAAGGTGCCCTGCTGGATCTCCTCTCTGTGAACAGTCATTAGGAGGATGACTAGGGCACAGCAACCACAAAATGTTTAATAGAGTTCTCTATTCTTAGAGAGGCCAGGAGAGGGCTAAGCAGAACTGACATCCTGGACTTCAGAAGGGCTGACTTTGTCTTGTTCAGGCACCTGCTTGAAAGGATCCCCTGGGAGATGATCCTGAAGGGTATAGGGGCCCAGGAAGGCTGGGTGCTCTTCAAGAAGGAAGTGTTAATGGCTCAGGAGCAGGCGGTCCCCAGGTGCTCTAAGAGAAGCCAGCAACAGAGAAGACCACCCTGGCTGAACAGGGAGCTTTGGATGCGACTCAGGGAGAAAAGGAGAGTTTATGTCCTTTGGAAGAAGGGGCTAGACATTCACAGTGATTACAAAGAGGCTGTGAAGCTATGCAGGGTAAAACTCAGGAGGGCTAAAACCCAGCTGGAAATTAGTCTGGCTTCAGCAATCAAGGACAACAAGAAATGTTTCTATAAATATGTCAGTGGCAAAAGAAAGACCAGGGAGAGTCTCCATCCCCTGTAGACACAGGAGGAAATATGGTAACAAGTGATGAGGAGAAGGCTGAGATGCTTAATGCCTTCTTTGCCTCAGTCTTTAATGACAAGGTTAGTTTTATTGATGAAATCCAGCCTCCTCAGCCAGAAGACAGAGACTGGGAGAACGACCCCCCTGCAATCCAGGAGACATTCAGTGACCTGCTGCAACACACAGACACACACAGGTCTACGGCACCCGATGGGATACACCCAAGGGTGCTGAAGGAGCTGGCTGGGTGCTTGCCAGGCCACCTTCCATCATTTACCAGCAGTCCTGGCTGACCGGAGAGGTCCTGACAGATTGGAAATTGGCCAAGGTGACGCCAGTAAGACTATAAGAAGGGTCGGAAGGATGATCTGGGAAATTACAGGCTTGTCAGCTTGACTTCAGTGCCCGGAAAGCTGATGGAGCAGCTCATCCTGAGTACCATCACACAACACATGAGGGACAAACAGATGCTCAGCCCCAGTCAGCATGGGTTTATGAAAGGCAGGTCCTGCTTGACAAACCCGATCTCCTTCTATGACAGAGCGACCTGCTTATTGGATAAGGGAAAGGCTGTGGATGTAGTTTACCTTGACTTTAGTAAGACCTTTGACACCGTTTCCCACAGCATTCTCCTGAGGGAACTGCCTGCTCATGGCTTGGATGGGCACACGCTTTGCTGGGTAAAAAACTGTCTGGATGGCCGGGCCCAAAGAGTTGTGGTGAACGGAGTTAAATCCAGCTGGTCACGAGTGGTGTCCCCCAGGGCTTGGTTTTGGGGCCACTCCTCTTTAATGTCTTTATTGATGACCTAGACGAGGGGATCGAGTGCACCCTCAGTCAGTTTGCAGATGACACCCAGTTGGGTGGGAGTGTTGATCTGCTCGAGGGTAGGGAGGCTCTGCAGAGAGACCTGGACAGGCTGGAGCCATGGGCTGAGCCCAACTGGAGGAGTTTCCATAAGGCCAAATGCTGGGGGATGCTCTTGGGCCACAACAACCCCCAGCAGCGCTACAGGCTTGGGGAGGAGTGGCTGGAGAGCTGCCAGTCAGAGAGGGACCTGGGGGTGTTGACTGACAGCCGGCTGAACAGGAGCCAGCAGTGTGCCCAGGGGGCCAAGAAGGCCAATGGCATCCTGGCTTGTGTCAGCAATAGCGTGGCCAGCAGGGACAGGGAAGGGATCTGACCCCTGTACTCGGCACTGGTGAGGCCGCCCCTCGATTCCTGTGTTCAGTTTTGGGCCCCTCACTGCAAAATGGACATTAAATGACTCGAGCGTGTCCAGAGAAGGGCAACGGAGCTGGTGCAGGGTCTGGAGCACAGGTCGTACGGGGAGCGGCTGAGGGAACTGGGGTGTTTAGTCTGGAGAAGAGGAGGCTGAGGGGAGACCTCATCGCCCTCTACAGCTCCCTGAAAGGAGGGTGCAGAGAGCTGGGGATGAACCTCTTTAACCAAGTAATAAGCGATAGGACAAGAGGGAATGGCCTCAAGTTGTGCCAGGGAGGGTTTAGACTAGATGTCAGGAAGCATTTCTTTCCAGAAGGGGTTGTGAGGTGTTGGAATGGGCTGCCCAGGGAGGTGGTGGAGTCCCCACCCCTGGGGGTGTTTAAGAGTCGGGCTGACATAGCGCTGAGGGATATGGTGTAGTTTGGAACTGTCAGTGTTAGATTAATGGTAGGACTGAATGATCTTCAAGGTCCTCTCCAACCTACTTGAATGCTATGACAGCTCAGAAATAAGTCTAGTGATAACGGGTTTGATAGTGTTTGGATTAGGTTAAGGACCAATAAAGCAGGTCTTGCTATGTTAGTCTGCTATAGACCCTCCAACCAGAGGCGGTGTGGTGGATGAAGCTTTCTATAAACAGCTGAGGTATCTCACGGTCACTTGCCGTTGTTCTTGTGGGGGACTTTAACCTTCTGGGTATCTGCTGGGATCACAAGACAGCAGAGAGGGAACAATCCAGGAGGTTCCTGGAATGTGTGGAGGAAAACTTCCTCACACAGCTGGGGAGTGAGCCGACCAGGGAAGGAGCCCTCCTGGACCTGCTTCTTGTGAACAGGGAAGAGCTTGTGAGGGAGGTGAAGGTTGGAGGCCACCTAGGGTGCAGTGATCACAAGATAATTGTTTTCGATCCTTGGAGAAACAGAGAGGGGTTAGTTAACATGCCTCCTTAGACTTCTACAGGGCAAACTGACCTGCTCAAAAGACTGATTAAGAAAATCCCTTGGGAGGCTACCCTGAAGGAAATGGGAGTCTAGGACGGCTGGACATACCTCAAGAGCAAAGTCTTTAAAGGCACAGGAACAGACTGTTCCCATGTGCCGAAAAACAAACAGGCAGGGAAGGACATCGGCCTGGCTAAACAGGGACCTTTGGCTGTATCTCAAGAACAAAAGGAGAATCTATTGCCTTTGGAAGAGGGGCCAGGTCTCTCATGAAGACTATAAAGACGTATTGAAGCTGTGCAGGGAGAACATCAGGAGAGCCAAAGCACAGCTAGAGCTTAACTTGGCTACAACTGTTAAAGGTAATAAAGAATGTTGCTATAAATTCATTAACAGCAAAAGGAGTATGAGGGAGAATCTCCCTCCTTTACTGAATGCAGAAGGAAACATGGGAACTAAGGATGAGAAAAGGCTGAGGTGCCCAATGCCTACTTTGTCTCAGTCTTCAGCAGTGGAACTGGCTGTTCCCTGGACACCCAGCCTCTTGAGCTGGGAGATGGGGAGGGGAAGCAAACTGAGATCAGCACAGTTGAAGAGGAGGTGGTCAGAGACCTGCTACACCCCTTGGATGCACACAAGTCTGTGGGACAGGATGGGTTACACCCAAGGGTGCTGAAAGAGTTGGCAGATGTGCTCACCAAGCTTCTTGCCATGGTTTACCTGAAATCATGGCTAACTGGGGAGGTCCCGTTGGACTGGAGGGTGGTAAATGTGACACCCATCTACAAGAAAGGGAGAAAGGAGAATCCAGGAAACTATAGACCTGTCAGTCTGACCTCAGTGCCAGGGAAGGTCATGGAGCTGGTCATCTCGAGTGCCGTTAAAAGTCATATAATGGACAACCAGGGGATCAGGCCCAGTCAGCATGGGTTTACGAAAGGCAGGTCCTACCTGACAAATTTTATCTGTTTCTATGACAAAATGACCTGGCTATTGGACAAGGGAAAAGCTGTCTATCTACCTGGATTTTCGAAAAGCATTTAACACAGTTCCCCATAGAATTCTCATAGAAAAACTGGCTGCTCATGGCCTGGATGAGCGAATGGTCTGCTGGGTCAAGCACTGGCTGGATGGACGGTCCCAGAGAGTGCTGGTCAATTGAGCTAAATCCAGCTGGTGGCCGGTCACAAGTGGCGTTCCTCAGGGCTCAGTGTTGGGACCATTTCTGTTCAACATCTATATTGATGATAAGGACATAGAGTGTATCATCAGTACATTCACAGATGACACCAAGTTAACTGGAAATGTCAATCTTCATGAAGTATGGGAGGCTCTACAGAGAGACTTGGATAGATTGGATTGGTGGGACAATGTTAACAGGTTGAGTTTCAACAAGGGCAAGTGCCAGGTCCTGCACTTGGGCCACAACAACCCCCTACATGGCTACAGGCTTGAGGAGGAGTGGCTGGAGTGCTGTCTGGAAGGGAAGGATCTGGGGGTTCTCATTGACAAGCAGCTGAACATGAGCCGGCAGTGTGCCCAAGTGGTCAAGAAAGCCAACGGCATCCTGGCTTGTATTAGAAATAGTGTGACCAGCAGAAGCAGGGAGGTGACAGTCCCCCTGTACTCTGCACTGGTGAGGCCACACCTTGAGGATTGTGTCCAGTTTTGGGCACCTCAATACAAGAGCAATATCCAGGTGCTGGAGCAAGGGCAGAGGAGGACAACGAAGCTGGTGAAGGGCCTGGAGAACAAATCGTATGAGGAGAGTTGAGGGAGCTGGGACTGTTCAGTTTGGGGAGGAGAAGGCTGAGGGGAGACCTCATCACTCTCTACAGCTCCCTGAAAGGACATTGTAGAGAGGTTGGTGCTGGTCTCTTCTCACAGGTGATTAGTGACAGAACAAGAGGGAATGGTTTTAAACTGCAACAGGGGAGGTTTAGACTGGACATTAGGGTAAAAAAAAAATCACAGAAAGAGTGGTCAGACAGTGGAATAGGCTGCCCGGGGAGGTGGTGGAGTCACCATCCCTGATGTGTTTATGGGTCGCTTAGATGAGATGTTGGGGGATATGGTTGGACTCAATGATCGCAAGGGTCTTTTCCAACCTGAATGATTCTGTGATTATCATATTGCATTGGGATTCAGCACATATTTGTTGTGTGTATCTGTTTGCTTATGTTTGTCTTGCACGCAGGAAATCACAGGAACGTGATTTGATACCAGTTTTCTCTCTTACTCATCGTTATCAGGGAAGTTCTTCCCAGTGCTCATGACCTTGGTTGCACTAATTCAGCTGTTTGCCAGGAAGCCTGAGACTGTTGAAACCGAATCATTTCATAGAGTCAGTCTAAGGCCTGGCCAGCCTGACAGTTGAAGCATAACAGCAGCACACAGGGAGAAGTAAGCAGAACTTGGCAAGGAACGAAGCATCCAGAGAAAAGCAGCAGAGATCTTCTGGAGTCTGCTGCCAACGAAAGAGTAAGGTAGACTTATTGATCTGAGTCTGTCATACATGAGAAGCATGCTTGACAAAAGGCTTGAAGGCAACTGCTTTTGATGGCAGAAAGTATAAATTGTAAATGGAAGAATATCTAAATTAGACATGATTTAATTATAGATCAAATTATTTGAGAAGATCAAATCCTCTTTTATGCCTCTGATTTTTTTTAAAGGTTTTTTGTTGGTTTTTTTTGTTTGGTGGTTTTTTTTTTTTTTTTCACAGACTACATTTCTCCTGATTTTTGACTCTTATTGGCATTACTGTGTTGATAAATCCGTTTTCATCAGTGGATATTATTCTGGGAGAACTGAAGAATGGAAAGTCCAACGATTGCTATAAGAAAGATTTATAAGTGCATGTAATAGACTGTAATTCCGTGGTGCTCAGGAGAACTCACTCAGGCTTTTTATACAATGTCTTCATTACTGTCATTCTTACTGCTCCTTTGATTCTCTGAGTCGAGCAGAAATAGCAACATCCAAAAGTGAGTAAAACAGCACTTGTAATATCAAGAAGTACAAACCTATAGAAGAGCTAGTTTTTCACTAAGGGTTTAGAAAGATGTTGTTACGGATTTTGCTATATCTTCTTGAAATGGGGATACATAACTATTGAATTTAAAGTAGTTTAAGCAAAGTTATATAACAATGTTGAAAAGGACAGTGATCTCTACCCCAGTTGCCTGGCGCAAAGGGCAGACATGGAAGACATACACCGGTGATGGAATTTAGTTTACCTGAATCATTTAGTTGATATGATTTTGTGTTTCTTGTTATGTAAAAAACTCAGGAAAATCAATAAAACTGATTGTTACACTGGAAATTGGGATAGCATAGAAATCGTTGTGCTTGCTCTAGATCAGAAACAGAGAAACAGCATAAATGAGCCCTTGTAGGACTTGGTACTGTAGCAGTTAGCTACTTCCCACCGCCGGTTCTGAAGAGAAAGCACTGAGCTTTTTCTAGAGTGTGGGCAAACCCCTACATTTCCAAAAATGAATTTGTAGTATATTTTAAGGCATTTTAATTCACACTGCCTCTGTTTGCCTTTTCTTCTTATTACTAAACCACATCAACACTCAATGTAATTAAGAAACACTCAGTGGAACCAAGTGTAAGAAGACTCACATAAATGTTGCATGTGATTGTGCAGCTCACAAATTGCCAGACTGCTAACCTGACAGCTATACAGTAATAGATGCAATTGAGAAATTATTTTCTTTGCATTTCCTAATTGCGTGACAGCATTTTTGTTAGTTTTTCTAATGTTTCATCCTTTAGGGTGATGAAGGAAATGGCACACCTGTGGTTGCCCCATATGTTCCTTTCATGAATATTGCTGCTTCTTACGCCATGAGCCCCAAAGAGGGGAGTGCTTATCCTCACTTGCTGAAATCATTTTTCTTCTTCCTAACTCTCATTGCAATACCCCTTAGAAAACCTTTTGTTCAGTTTCATTTTTGCATGGACATGTGTATATGGCACTGATTCAGGTGATAACCGTGTATGGATATGTCATCTGAGCTCCTGATGTCCATGTTAGCAAGATTAAACCTTGTTCCAAAGATATTTGTCATTCAGGAAGCAGACCTTCAACTGCACTGCACTTTTTTTTCCTGTTACTTGGTCACTCCACAGCTATTTTCCTTGCTGTGCTTTAAAGATACGTATGTTAGCAATCCAGTCTTTTGGTCATGAGAAAATAATGTGATTTAATCCTCAAAAAACCCTTATTTATATCAATTTATTATGTAAAAAGCAAGAACTGTTAATGTGACAAGTAATAGAATTTTGGGCTATCCTGCAAGTCTGACATGAGCAAACATTTTCTCAACCATGAGCGTTCTCTCTTTTTTCTAGAAGAAACCCATTAAAGTCAACATTTTGTTAGATACAAAATAACCTTTAGAATAATTCGGTAAATTATGAAATAAAAAGCTTCAACTAAAATATTCTTACAGCCAAGTAGGAAATCTAGTCAACCATTACTGACATGGATTCACTGATCTAGAAAATTACTTTAATGCACATATCAATATACTTGCTGATTTCTTATGTCTCAGTGGATTTTTTAAAAAAAAAAACAAAAAACTGTTATTGCAGAGAGCCCTTATGCTTCACGTTATAAAATTCTCTAAAACTTTCCTATACTAAAGCAATCGTAGAGCTATTGTAGCTCCTTAGGTTGACCTTTTTTTTTAATAAAAATTAACCATTTTTTAAGTGGAGCTTAGCTGTAAAAGTATGAGAGAGTTTATATGGAGCTGATAAATTAACTGCATTCAAAAGGAAAAAATCAAATTAAACTGTGAATCTCATTCCAAATCCATAGGGATTCCTGTGCAAGAGGACATACCAAAATATGATTTTAAGGAAGACAGAAAATTTGCGTTGTTGCATTGACATCTCTGTTGTGAGGAGTTGGAATTACTTTCTAAAAAATACACAATTTTTCTAATTGAAAGTAATTGATGAAATGCAGAAAATAATTCCAGAATTTTCTTTCAGAAAATTCAGAAATTCTTGCAGAAATTCTGAAGTCAGTTCTGAGTTCTTAGTTCTGCCATTGACTTCACACAGAAAAGGAACCTGTCCTGTCTCTTTTCATGCTTTCTGAGGAGTCAAAATTTAGGCCTATGAGAAAGGATTGATTAATACCTGTATCTAAAAATACATCTCATGAATGCATAAAGTAAAGAAATTTGGAATTTTTTTTTCTGCCTATTCCTTTTTTCATACCAACTCATTACCCTTTAAGAACAGTAAGGACAAGAATTTCAGACAAATATGATCTTTGGGTTGAAGCTTTTTATTCATAGACCACTGGAAATGCCAGACCCCATGTTACATTCTTACAGATAAAACTCACTCAAAAGTTACAATAAAAAAAAAGAAACACTCTAGAATAAAAACTTAGACATGTTGAATAAGAGACTGTTCTTCCATCTACTGTGAAAACAAGGTCAAGTGATAAAAAAATTATTATTCGTATCACTATTTTTGACAGCATCTGTAGAATTCAGGCATATAATTTCCTCTTAATCTATTTAAAATTAAATTTCAAATATTTAAATTGCTCTTGTATCTGAATCCCCTTAACAGTTTCCTTGACAGTCTGTACAATCTATTAGGGACACAATGCTAAATGCAACTTGCATTTAGACACTTCTAAATCTGTATTGTCAGGCAAAAAAAGTCCAACACATGAATGTATCTTTCTAATTTACATCTGTGTATTAATCTAAGGTTCAATAGCACAACAGGGGTAGTTTAGGGATACTTTAAAAAATCAGATGTGATCTTTGACTATAGATGGGGAGTGTGGCATTTGTAAATAACCCTCTTAGAGAGGACTGGATAAATATATAATCAGTATACAGCACCATGCTTAGCAAAGCCACAGCAGCTTTTTCCTGTCTCTGTTGCTACATGGCACACATCCAGATATCTGCTGTACTAACATTTGCTCCTGGGAGGAGATGAAGAAAAAAGGGTCCATAAGGTTTCCATTGGCCTAGACAACCGAAACATCTGCTAGATTCATAAGCAGCTTGCTGGCCTAAGTCAGCAGGGAGAACTGCTGCAGATCAGCACTGCCATATCAATAGATATTTCATAGACCATAGGGAGGAAAAAAGAAAGTAGAGTAAGTGATTTTATTTCAAAGTACAGCAAAGTCTTGTGTAGTTTTATATAAAGTGATATCTAAATTGCACAAAATTAGAGCCACATCTACAACTGATCAGCACACACGACTCATTAGGGAACAGGTACATGAAAGGATAGCAGGATGCAATCCTAATCTTCTAATATCTACTAATAGGAGCAAGTCACCTAGGTTCCCAGATGCAATGTGACAAAAACCAGTCACCTAACAAAATATTCCCCTTTCTCATAAGCTTGCACTAGAAGAAGCTTCTCCTGTCTTTCTGAAATACAGATAGCGTGAAGGTGGTTGTTGGAAGGGAATTGGCCATTCTGTGTCAGGACACACAACAGAGAAAACCAGCAAGTGTTGAAGCAATGAGGATAGAAGACAGAGGAGAATATACATCCTCATTTGGTGTAAACTGCCTTTCATCTCTGGTCTGGGTTTTGATGCCTAGAAGTGCAGTCTGGCCTAAGTAACTTTGTTGTTTAGATATGCTGTTCTATTATAATCAAAATATGCAGCCTGATCGAGGGACAACACTAACAGAACTGCACATCCATCAAGTTCTTGTGCAACTGGTGGAAGACACCAGAATACCTCATTGATTGAGCTGGACCAGCGTGAAAAGTACCCAAGGAAAGTCAATTATCTTAGCACCTGTAAACATGGATTCCAAGTGAGACACTTTGAGCTCTCCTGGACCGTAGCAGGCCCATGACCAGCATCTCCCCTGAGCTGGGACAACCCTTAGGTACCAACTCCTCCAGGTACCACCTGATGATAGAGCTGACAGGAGCCCAGGGTGAAGTCAGCACTCTTGAGTCTCAACTATCACCCGTTGAGGAATGCCAAGGCATTGTGCGTATTTACTCTAATTTGCATGAGTGTGGGTACGTTCTTATTCCACTGGATCCAAATACTTTTGTCTGTGTGTTTGTATGTCTTGTGTTTGTGAATGCCACATGTAGATACATACTGATTTAAGGTCCCATCTAGTAAGTTAATGTGAATCTTGTCATTTTCAAAGCTGTAAGTTGCTCTTTTAATTATAACATAGTAAGGATTTTGTAAATCCTTAAACTGGTTAATAATTAAGTGCTGCTAGTCATTACTAAATCTTGATTTGCTGCTAAATTATTACTGTGCTAATATTTTCACGCACAACATGTATAAACATGTACAAGATAGGTGTTTATAATACTTCCATATTTTAATGGGAATAAAAGCTATTGTGTAGGCACACAGAAGCACACTTTTGAACATAAGGCAAACTTAGAGCAGTTTCCATTTCTGCTTTTGCTCAGCTTTTTGGTACAGTAAAAAATTCCAGCTTCCATTTAACACAGAAGTTTAAAGTGGTGAGCGAGCTTTTGCCAGAGTTATTTGTAAATAAGGGAAAGCAGTTCAGTGATGGTGCATTTTGGGGATTCCTGAATACTTTTTGAGATTACACACATTCAAACAACAGCGCTACTTGGAGCTCACTTGTATAGCTGTCTCTTCTGTCTTTTAACATCTCTTTTGGATAAAATTTCAGAAGTTGGTCAGACAAAGCTAAAAGTGGAAGGATTTTAAACCTTGTGTTCTGCTCGGATGGAGAGAGTGATAAACAGACAAAAATAATGTTCTTGCCAGATGGGTTGCCTGTGCGTTGGACTTAAAACTCTATTATCTATTTTAAGGATGAAGGAAGAAAGAAAACTGTATTTCTGGAGAGATGTAAGAATATTTTCTTTTATAATGACTCAATAGTTGGAAAGCCTGGGAGAGCATTTTTTCCAATAGATTTGAAAGGTTTCAGAGGTGGGAGCAAGGAATGATTAAAGGGGTTGTGGCAAAATGAGGAGAAAAAAATAATCAGCTTTCAGTTTGGAAAAAAAAAAGGTTTCCTTTTACCACTCAGGGAAAAATTAATATTTCTAATGTTTTCAGTCCATCTACTTTGCCAAAATTCTTTTCTTGATTATTTCTGAATTTCTGTTAATTTCAGTCTTCCTTAAGCATTTTTTCCAACAAATCTACTATTTTCTAAAATATCTTCTCCCACTATTAAGGTTATATGCTTTCATATATCCCTAGAGTATTTCAAAACAAGATTTAAATAGGATAGTTGTGGGAAAGGCTGTGGTTGGGTTACTGAAGTATCTGTGAGATGAGCGCGGGTTCTGCAAGCAGATCAGCTGAGTATCTGACTTGAATGAAGGGGTAATACAAGCAGCCTGTGGAGAAATGCTCACCTGAGACAGTGCTAGACACTACCAAGTTGTAAGGAAACATAAGTAACGTGAGTTTAGCATGTAGAATCCAGCAATGGTTGCAAATGTCCGATGCACAGTTTGACCAGGCAGTGACAGCTTTTAACACTTAATAGTTTATACAAATTCTCAATTCATAGAAAAAAATATTACAGTGAAAACCTGTGGATCTGATTTAGGAAGTCTGTGGAAAGAATTCATCTACTGCTTTGATACATTAGCTGTTGTTTGTGACATGCTCCATATTGAAGCTCTGTGTGTTATCAGTGGATCCATACTAGTACATTCTGGAAGAACAATTTACACAAAATGATGTGGCAACTAGCTGTCTCCCCTTTCTATTAAAAATAAAAACCAGGACCACAAGCAACCGTCCCTTCAAATAAACTTAAAAAGCAACCCCAAAGCCTGTATTATGCTAGATGGGCTGAATTTTCACACTAATCCTAGAGTCCAAGTACCTGTGCACAGCATTTTTCAGATGACTTGCTCTAGGCTGATACCTCAATCTAGGATTAGGTGAGTGACTTTGTCTTCTTATGAACATCTCTCAGTATGACTGTAGTTTTCTCATTTTTTAACAGTTTGCATTTCAAGTGTTCTTGTTGCTAGGGAAGAGAGAGACATCCGGCTGTCTTGATTACCAGTCTTTCAAGTGGCATTCTAGAAAGATAAAGTGCTTCTGTGAGCCTGTAATAATAACTTTCAGGACATTCTTGAACTTACATGTCTGTGTGATCTTTCTAGTAATTCCTTCTTGGAGAAAGATTAAATTCCCCCATTTATAATTGTTGCAGAACTGTAGTTGTTAATTTCCTATTCTTCCCTACCCCCCTATTTACCTGTGAAACTCCTTCTGGTTGAAGTGTGCTTGAAAGAAGATTATCAGTGTATTGCTGTAAACTTTGGGTATTGCTTCAGGGCACTTTTCCAAGTATTTATTTTCTATACACTGAAAAGATTTGTTGTTAATAGTATTAAAATAGGTATCTACAGACCCACATATTTTAAGTAATTCCTGGTTTGTTTGCTTAAGTAAAAAGAACTTATCTCAGTCTTGTGTGCTTTAAAGAGTAGGCATGGTTTGCATTATGTCCAAATAAAGATGTAAGCCTTATAAAGAAAATCTCTCATACAAAACATTTATTCATGCATTGTGACTGTATCTCCAAAGTGAAACCATGTGGTGCCAGGCTGGACAGTTGAGTTCTTTTTTTGGTTTCTTGGTGGTGGTGTTGGTTGGTTGGGGTTTTTTGCACTTCTTGAAGCACAGTGGACTTTATGAGGGTAAAAGGCTGGGTCATGCCATCACACTGCCAAACATTGTGGCTTGCAATGATTTATCACGTGGAGACAGGTTGGAAAATGCATGAAAATTGTGTGCTTTAGGGGGCATTTTATTACAGTCAGTTTTGGAACTGTAATAAGTACTTGCTAATGGATTGTTTGTATTAAATTGTATATATATAATTTGAATACATTGTATTTGAATACCTTGTATTCAAATGATACAGTATATTTTAAATTCAATTTTATCATTACTAAACATCTGCATGATAGTTGTTTGATGTGATATATAAAGAACTCACAATGTGAGTCAGATAGCATGTGTAGCTGAACACTTTACTTTTACATTGACAGATGTATAGGTGTAAGTCTTCACATGATGTTTAGGCTCAGATAGTTTTCCTATTGCCCTTTTGCACATCAGAATGATATTGGTGTCAAGACTTTTTTGACACACATACTACAGAATTGCTGGCTTACTGAGATGCTGGGTGTGGACAACCCTGATTCTCTTACAGTTATCTTAAAAAAATAGCAATTTTAAGTTCTTTTGTAGCTGTTTGGGTAAACTGTTAAGATTTGTGTGCATGTAACTAGAGTTGGATCTTTTGCTTGAAATTGCTGATTATTCCATTTGCCTGGCTCTTATTCTATGGAGTCCTTCCACAGTGAAAGAGAAGACTATCCAAAGCAGAGCATTTTATATTTTTAACTGATTATTTATTGTAGGTGAGCAATTAATCAGAAGACACAAAGCTGTGTTCAGGAAGAGGGCTGCCTCCAGATTGTTGCAGCATGGTAGTCAATATTTGAGGCCCCCAAATCACAGTATTAAGATAGCACTCTAGAGAACTGATGGTATTAACTACTCTTGATGCGGAATTAAAATACGTAACTGTGACATAGCAAAGGCAAGCAGTATAGGCTGATTGGCTACTGTTTTACCTGTATGATGTTTTTTGGAGGAAGGCCTACATTGAACAAGATAGGAGTTTTCCTCTATTCTCTGCAAAAGTCACATTTTTGAGATGGGCTAATATTGCTTGAGTGCATGTCTATTTCTATCAGAAATATATTTTATAAGTTAAATTTCTTATCTATGTTAGTTACTTACTGTAGAAACATCCTCATTAGCTTATGATCTTGTTTATGTTGACATGCTTTACATTTCCAAATATTTATTTCACTTTGTCCTTAACCCCCCCCCAAATATTATTCAATTTCTGAAAAACATGGAGCCCTATTCTCAGTTCTATCAATGTCACCTTTGTCCTAAACCTGCCTCTCAGCAGTATGACACATTCATGCAGAGACAAAGTCAAAGCACTGAGCTATACTGCCTGCTTGTGCACCTCCAAGAGCCCAGTGTAGTGTAGTTGTTGGTCAGTCTTTAAGTCTGATAAGTCATGTGTTTACACTCTTTAATTTTCATTGAAAATGACATGTCCAGAACTTTAGTTTGTTTGTTACATAGAGAAGATTGAACCAGGATGTAAAAGATTTTAACAGGAGGTCCTTTCAGTAGCACAAATGGACAAGTACATAAAGGGTATGAAGTTGATATGCCTGATACTGACTTAAACCAATGGATGTTCTTCAACTGACTTTTATAAGAGGTGATCTGCCTTACTTTTTTAAATTGTGTTAACTGACAAGAAGTACCAGTTAGTTTGATGAAATGTTTGGATTTGGAGGAGAAGAAAGCCCATGGAGTGTTCTAACTTCATAGCAAGAGGTAGATTTGATAGGATTGTAGGTGTATGTATATTTGTCTCCATCATAGCTTTAAATATTTCTTCCATTACCCTATTATCTGGCTTCTGTGGTTTTTTTGGGGGTTGGGTTTGTTTTTTTTTTTTGGTGCATTTTTCTTCTTGGAGTACTGATGTAAAGTAAGAAACTGCTTTTATTCTCATTTTACAGCTTAGGAAGGGAAATATGGTGATGGTGAGGCCCAGATCCTCAAAGAAATGAATGTGCCCAATTCTTTATTCCTCATGTTAGAATTGGCTACCTTTGTGCTTTTAGAGAAAAAGGGTTTTACAGTTTGTTGAGGAACAAAGAATTGACCATAACACTTAAAAAAATAAGAGCGACACAACAGTCAAAACCATATTTGCCCTTATAAGAACTAGAAAATTCATCAGTCTGTTATCAGAGTTGTGGGAAGATGTTCACTTCAATTATTTTGGGGTTTGTAACTTCCATTGGGAATTTAGAGTGGTGCAGGTGAATATCTTTTTTATCTTTCTAACTAATTAACTAACTAAATAAATAAAATCACTGAATGCTCTTCTCCATTCACAAACAAGTAACACCATGGTGATAGTCTGAAAAGAGTAAATAGTCATTTATGTGAGGTTCCTAGGAAATAGGGAGTCTGTACATACTTTTTATTCCTTTGTCTCTCACACACATTTTCCTGTACTTTTCTCAAATCTATATCTGCAATCTATTTCACTGAAATATAGTGCAAATCAGTTATATCTTGAGTTAACTGTTGTAGAAACACACCTGAAACACAGGGAGGGA
>NW_020799091.1:111378172-111488481 GCF_003259725.1 Athene cunicularia
AGGAAGGAAGGAAGGAAGGAAGGAAGGAAGGAAGGAAGGAAGGAAGGAAGGAAGGAAGGCTGGCTTCTTTCTTCTCTCTTATTGCTGTCTAACATAAATTCTATAGTCTGAAATCAGCAACTGTACCAGCATGCTCTTGTCCTTTGGATTATTTTAGTTACTAGTAATTACTTAAGCATTTTTAAAAGCCCAGGAACCTTGAATGCACAGTTTGGGGGTAACAATTATTTTCTGAGTTACTTCTTCACTCTCTCCTAAAACTCTGTCATTCTGTAGTAAGTTTCTGCAATGTTCTTAGTAACTCAGATTTTCTCTGCAAGTGGTTTTGTTGCCAGAGCATGTAATGATTACCAGAGCACACAATTATTTTCTTTTTCTTTGCTTCTTTTTTTCTTTTTTTCCTTTCTCTTTTAAACAATGTTTCTTCAGGAGCACACAATTTACAGGACATTCTTTCTGGAATAAAGTTTTAAAAGTATATGCTATCCAGATATGGGACTAAGTTATTGCCATTTAAGACAGCAGGTTAGGGAAAGCCAATCGACTTAGTAAAAGACTCTGTGTATCAAATTATGCCCAGGCAAATTTCTCTTTCTTTAAAAATACTGTATGAATGCACTTTAGTGTTCAGGCCACATTGTCATCTTGTCTTTTAGAATAAAACAAAGCAGGTAGTTATGTATCAGGAGTTAAAATGTTTTTTAATCTGTAATCAATATTTTATCACACTCTTAAGACTTTTCTTAGAAAATTAAAAAAAAAATAAAAATAGGGCTAACAACTTTTTCTGTAGTTTCCTCTTTCAAAATTTCCAGGACACTAACCTTCTATATGGTATCTGTGCTGAAAAGATAATTCATTCCTACTGAAAAGTTAGAAGAAACACTAGTTGCACAGTAATGCAGATACCTGTTTATGCCTGCTGAAATGCTGTTCACAGTATCATATTTTTTTTAAATTAGATTTAAAAGACAAGCTAATGACAGTTCATCTCCTGGGACAGATGTTTGCATTATTTCATATATAAATTAAGAGAGAAAGCCAGCAAGCTGATTCAGTATATTTAGATGTCTCATTGTACTGGCTTTTGTTTCTAATGTTTTAGTTCCTTTGCTAAGAAAGAAGAAGAAAATTAATGTATTCTCCCTACAGATGCAAGCTGCTATTTGAAGTAGTAAGTTGCTTGCCCTGTCACCCAAATATTTACTTTTTGGGTTTTTTTTCCTCTTAGGGCTTGATCCTTCTGAAGCCAATATTAAAAAAAAAAAAACACAAAAACCTGACTGATTTGAAAAAGCTTAAGATTTATTTCCTTTATTTCCTCTTATACAGTTTTGCAATTTTTGTGGGCTCTGGGTTGGCTGACATGGTGATGTAAAGGTAACAAATAAAAAACCTATGGCTTTTTGGTTCTACACAAGACTGAGAAGGATAAATCTCTTGCTATAGGCTTTCTGTGTAAGAACAGATATAACTGTAGGCTCTATTCTTTCCTTCGCATATGCTGATGAACTTAATTTACCTCATAGGGACACTGGGCAGCCAGGCTTGCAGGAGAAGGTGTAGTTGCTGTGCAAAAAGATTGCTAATTCACTGTTGTGAACCTCTTGTCCAGTCCCTATTCTCTATCCACACCCATTGCTTTTTATGGCTCTCTGATATACAGTGACATGAGTAGGCAATGCTTGCTGTACTGATACTGTGAAATTCTCTCAATTTATAACATAACTGTTTCCTAGAAAAAAAGACCTCTGCAGAAACAAAAGTAAAGAGAGGATAATGTTTTCTTGGTGCTTACAGGCACCAAGTCACATTTATAATTAGCCTGGTAAATTGATTAGAATATATAACCTAAGCATCAAATGGAAGTGTTGAACTCATTAAAGAGCTTTCATTTTAATTGCAAAAAGTAAAAAAGACTCCACAAACATAAACAAATAAACATGAGATGAACTCACACGATGAATGTTTCCAAACTGGACCAAATAATTATAATTATCCTGCATAATCTTGTCACATACTGAGATAAAAATCAGTTTTAAAATCTGTAAAAGCAGTTGAGCCATGATTTCTGAGTGTAAAAAAAAAAAAAAAAAAAAAAAAAATTGTGGCTAATGAGATACAAGCCTGTCAATTCTGCTGGAAAGCAGTATTGGTCCTTCACAAAGCACTGCAAAAACAAACTCTTGTAGAATATACTTAACTATAGCTCCATCTAGTCAAAATAGTTGAAATAATTTTGCTAACAAAGCTTCCTAGAATGAGCAGAGGCGCCGGCATACAGTATGGTGACAGTGATAACTAGATGCCACCTTCTTTTTGCAATAGCTTCACTGCTTATTGTAATTTATCTTTGTATAACCATGTAGTGTTTTCCACTGACACTTCTTGCTTCCTCTTCAGATACAAGAGAATTGTAATGTGGGCCATCAGTACTTTTTTCTTTTTTTCCCCCATTCTTTTTTTATTAACGTGTTCCAGACAGACAGTAAAATTGTTTCGCTTTCCTCAAAGTTTGATGGTGGAACAGAATGTAATTGTATATACTGTAGTGGATATATATGTGTCTGATTGACCTGACCTGCCAGTGGAGGGTAGAAGTACCACTGCCATCATTTCTTGTGAAGAAGGCAAGCAAGCCGGATGGGTAGTACTGTCTGTAGAAAGGTGATCATCTGAATCACATTCATGATCTTAACCATACATGTCAGTCACCTCAGTTAATACTAAAGTAGGAAGTAAATTGCACTGAACTTACCTTAAAAACTGTTTTCAGAAAAGTACATATTATTTACATGTTCTGCATTTTCTAGGAGTTTATAAAATATCCCTTCAATACTTACTAAGTAGCATTTGAGGGACTGATTTCTCTGATTCGAATAAAACTTATGTGAAAGATAAAACTTTCACCTCCTTCCCCTGTCCCATCTTACCTTTTTACCCACTCCCCACCCCCAGCTTACATTCCCACCTTCTGTTTCTTCAGCTAAATAGGAATAATTCCCACATTCCTGGCATTGATCAGCCTCCTGGTTTTTCTGCATTCTCTAAAAACTGAGGGGCAGCAAAAGCCTGAAGTACATGTGGATGCGTACTGTCAAGAGTGCTCTTGCCTCTGCAAGCCCAGCATCCCACCATCATCATGAAAACCCATATGATAGTTTTTCTCCTGGTGCATCTCCTAAAGCAAGTATCAGTATCTGCCCTTAGTACAAGTACCAAATCTGGGCATCTTTCCCATACCTGCAACCTGAAATAAGGAATTACAAGTGGTATTGTACTGCTAAAGTTTCTGGAGTGGTATGTAGTGACCTGGCTGCTTGTGCTTAAGGAAGAGAAGGGCTGCCAAATTGTTCTGGGAATGGAGAGGCCATCCAGTGGGAGGCAAATAAAAGCTTCTTGGTTTGTTCAGCTAGCAGAATGCAGACTAAAAAGGGATGTATCCAGGAAGTGCTTAATGCACTGATGAGCAGTGAAGGAAGTGCTTAGAGATTTTCCACTGGATGTTAAAATTTAATGGAAATTAATTAAGTAATATGCTACATTCTTTATTACTTTTTGCTCATGAATACTGACCATGTAGGAAATTTACTGTAGTAAAGAACAATTTTGTTAAGTATTGTTTGTTATTGCAATGAGTGCAGTTTTGTTACTGCCATCATCATTTTTCACAGAATCAGAATCAAAGAATCATCTAGGTTGGAAAAGACCTTGAAGATCATCCACTCCTACCATTAACCTAACACTAACAGTTCCCAACTACACCATATCCCTAAGCACTATGTCAGCCCGACTCTTAAACACCTCCAGGGATGGGGACTCCCCCACCTCCCTGGGCAGCCCATTCCAAAACCTAAAAACCCGTTCTGTAAAGAAATACTTCCTAGTATCTAGTCTAAACCTTCCCTGGCACAATTTGAAGCTATTACCTCTTGTCCTATCATTTGTTACTTGGTTAAAGAGACTCATCCCCAGCTCTCTGCAACCTCCTTTCAGGTAGCTGTAGAGGGCGATGAGGTCTCCCCTCAGCCTCCTCTTCTCCAGACTAAACCCCCCCAGTTCCCTCAGCCGCTCCTCGTACGACCTGTGCTCCAGACCCTGCACCAGCTCCGTTGCCCTTCTCTGGACACGCTCGAGTCATTCAATGTCCTTTTTGGAGTGAGGGGCCCAAAACTGAACACAGGAATCGAGGGGCGGCCTCAGCAGTGCCGAGTCCAGGGGTCAGATCCCTTCCCTGTCCCTGCTGGCCACGCTAGTGCTGACACAAGCCAGGATGCCATTGGCCTTCTTGGCCCCCTGGGCACACTGCTGGCTCCTGTTCAGCCGGCTGTCAATCAACACCCCCAGGTCCCTCTCTGACTGGCAGCTCTCCAGCCACTCCTCCCCAAGCCTGTAGCGCTGCTGGGGGTTGTTGTGGCCCAAGGGCAGCCCCCGGCATTTGGCCTTATGGAAACTCCTCCAGTTGGGCTCAGCCCATGGCTCCAGCCTGTCCAGGTCTCTCTGCAGAGCCTCCCTGCCCTCGAGCAGATCAACATTCCCACCCAACTGGGTGTCATCTGCAAACTGACTGAGGGTGCACTCGATCCCTTGTCCAGATCATCAATAAAGACGTTAAAGAGGAGTGGCCCCAAAACCAAGCCCTGGGGGACACCACTCGTGACCGGCCACCAGCTGGATTTAACTCCGTTCACCACAACTTTCCGGGCCTGACCATCCAGCCAGATTTATACCCAACGAAGTGTGTGCCCATCCATGCCATGAGCAGGCAGTTTCCCCAGGAGAAAGCTGTGAGAAGCTGTGTCAAAGGCTTTGCTAAAATCAAGGTAAACTACATCCACAGCCTTTCCCTCATCCAATAAGCAGGTCGCCCTGTTGTAGAAGGAGATAAAGTTTGTCAGGCAGGACCTGCCTTTCATAAACCCATACTGACTGGGCCTGATCCCCTGGTTGTCCATTATATGACTTTTAACGGCACTCGAGATGACCTGCTCCATGACCTTCCCAGGCATCGAGGTCAGACTGACAGGTCTATAGTTTCCTGGATCCCCTTTTCTCCCTTTCTTGTAGATGGGTGTCACATTTACCACCCTCCAGTCCAACGGGACCTCCCCAGTTAGCCATGATTTCAGGTAAACCATGGCAAGAAGCTTGGTGAGCACATCTGCCAACTCTTTCAGCACCCTTGGGTGTAACCCATCCTGTCCCACAGACTTGTGTGCATCCAAGGGGTGTAGCAGGTCTCTGACCACCTCCTCTTCAACTGTGCTGATCTCAGTTTGCTTCCCCTCCCCATCTCCCAGCTCAAGAGGCTGGGTGTCCAGGGAACAGCCAGTTCCACTGCTAAAGACTGAGACAAAGTAGGCATTGGGCACCTCAGCCTTTTCCTCATCTTTAGTTACCATGTTTCCCTCTGCATCCAGTAAAGGAGGGAGATTCTCCCTCATACTCCTTTTGCTGTTAATGAATTTATAGCAACATTCTTTATTACCTTTAACAGTTGTAGCCAAGTTGAGCTCTAGCTGTGCTTTGGCTCTCCTGATGTTCTCCCTGCACAGCTTCACTACATCTTTATAGTCTTCATGAGAGACCTGGCCCCTCTTCCAAAGGCAATAGATTCTCCTTTTGTTCTTGAGATCCAGCCAAAGGTCCCTGTTTAGCCAGGCCGATGTCCTTCCCTGCCTGTTTGTTTTTCGGCACATGGGAAGAGTCTGCTCCTGTGCCTTTAAGACTTTGCTCTTGAGTTATGACCATCCTTCCTGGACTCCCATTTCCTTCAGGACAGCCTCCCAAGGGATTTTGTTAATCAGTCTTTTGAACGGGTCAGAGTTAACCCTGTGGAAGTCTAAGGTGGCAGTTTTACTAACCCCTCTCTTTGTTTCCTGAAGGATCAAAAATTCGATCATCTTGTGATCACTGTACCCTAGACGGCCTCCAACCTTTTGGTTTTCAACAAGCAAAATTAAGTACAATGCAAGAATTTTTGTATTTGTGACATTGGTGAATCTGATTCAGAAATTAAAGAGATTTAGGTAAACTTGGATTCATTCCTAAAATCTGGAAGTTGTCTTAAAATTCTTGGAAATCGACTTTTTGATTATATTTCTTGATGTTGTCCAATATTTGCACATCCCTTATCAAAAAATTCCACAAATACATTTATATATTTTTTTAATTAACTTGATTAGAAAGGAGCTATGTTTAAATGAGGATAATAGAAATAGTCTTAAATCATTTGTAGAGTTAGTATAGAAGTGTTGTTTAGCATTATATATGCACAAACCAAAGATACATGTGAATTGAACAATATATGCAATGAAAGCATTTATTTTATCAGCTTCACGTCCCTGTTCCCCATAAGTACATTTCTCTGTCCCATATCAGCAGCAGTATGGGCTGACATTAGGTGAGAGAGTGGAAACATGTATATAAAAAGTGAAAAAAAAAAAATTGTATACTTTTAAATCCAAATCTTTTTACAAATTGAAGAAGCATCATTGTTTCTTTTGTGTAGATTGGTTAGCAAAGCATAGATTAAATAGATTGCCTGAGGTCATGTGAGAAGTCAGTGATAGATTTAGGAATGTTTTTCAAATATTTGCAAAATTTTGAAATCTGAGATTCCCCTTAATTTCATGGGATTGTGTCTGACTGCCATCACCACTGTTAAAGGAGATACGGATATTAGTTTCTATTTTAATTTTATGCCTTAACAGAAACTTCTATCATGCTCTGTTTTAAAACAAAGTTTTATTAGGAATTAATTTCTTTCAGTATGCTTTTTGAATATATTTATAAATGAATATGTGACAAATTTAATATTTTCATTACTTCTTAAATTACAGTTATGTCTGGAAAAGGTAATCATAATCTTTAAAATCTTTTAAACTCCTGTAAGGCCTTTGACTTGAAATAGCATGACAGCTTGAATAATAACCAAAACTTTTTAAAAACCAACCTTACAAGCATTAAGCAGATCAGACCTGTTTGAAAAAATAGGGCGAAAGTGTAATGATAAATAAGAACTCGCCATTGAACAGTCATGTTTCTGTGTATTTGTCTGCATAGGAAAACGCAACTTCTACTGTACTATTTAGATGTTTTTCAGAGTTGGTTTTTAGAAACACCCTGGAAGACACAATTTGTTGCCAGCAGTGTTTGCAGATGCCACAAAGACTGTGGATATATGAAATAATAAAGAGCACAGGTCACTGGGCTCAGAGAAAGATATGTTTCAGTGCAGGGAAACACAGGGTTGTACATCTATGAGCTACAGGCAAGAATATTAGTTTGTCGGTTTGTCTTTGGAGTGGTGTCTGAGAAAAAACGCCAGCATCACGGTAGCCTGTCCATCAAACTTGGGTCCCCATCTGACTCTGAGGCCAGTGGGACTCATTTAGGTGCGCAAACAGGAATATGAAGTGCTGGTAGAGAAGTGGCGTCACCTCTGTAGTTTTTCCTTCTGTGAGTGCTACAGTGGAGTTTCCAGGTCTGGGCTCCACACTTGAGAAAAAAAAGATGACAGATTGAAGAGGGAACCGAGAAGAGCCACAGAGTAATTTAAGGATTAGAAAAATATGATTTTTACAGAAAGATTTAGGAGCTCAATTTATTTAGATTGTCAAAGAGAAGGTTAATGGGTGATATGATCACAGTCTCTAAGTGCCTACAAAAGAAGGAGAAATTTGATAATAGAGGGCTCTTCAGAGCAAGGAAAAAGATATAACGAGAGCCAGTGGATGCTAGGTGCTACAATGAGACAAATTCAGACCAGGAGTAAAATTCTGTTTTCTTGTTAAAACAATGATAACCATTGCTCTCTGAAATAAATTACCGAAGGTGCTGCTAAGTTTTCCATTGCTACACTTCTTAAGGTGGAGTGCTTTTGTTAGAGGACATGTCTTGTTCAATCTCTGCTTCACAGAGTTAAGGAAGAAATTAAGAAATGGGAATTTAGTAACTATATTAAGAACCATTCATACTAGAGAACCACTAGAGGAAACATTGGCAACATCCAGTTGTTTAAATGATGATGAAAACTATATTTCTTTTAACATACTGGCCTCAATCTGGCAGGACCTTTAGGCTTGCCTTCTTACTGAAGGCTCATCACCAAACATTCTTGATTTAATGGGACTGCTTCCATGGATCAGAACCAGCGTACTCAATGCTGGGAGTATAAATATTTTTTTTTTACAATGGTAATAAGTTATCCCAGGCATACTGGTTTTTCCAAAGCAAATCCCTTGGGGAATGATGATGTGATTCCAGGCAGTGGCCTCCAGCCTTGGGTTGCTGCACTGCAGCGGGAGCCTGCTGCCCCTGCAGCCCAACGGTGGTAGCTGACATGGCTGGGAACAGTTTGTCTGCATCAGTGGTGGCCTGGGTTCCTCATCTCACTAAGCGATTCCATGGGCTGGCGGCTTCTCTGGCATCCATCCTGGGCACGCGCTACCTACCTACTTAGCAGAGATGAGGCCTCCCCCACAAAATACTGTCAGTCCCTCCAGGAACCAGATCTAATCATTAGCGGCCTAAAGCCACTTCTTTGACACTTATAATGCTGCGTAAAATGGCACAATGTTGATGCTTTCTATAATGGTCATCTGTCTGGTATGGGCTTTTCCTATCTCCTCCAAGTCCTTTCAGCACCAAAGTTCCTACTTCAATAATCCAAGGTAGATGCTGATAGAAGCACTAAAGTAAAACTCATAAATGTTTCTTTGTCCCGGTTTTCCCATCACTTACTAATAATTTTGGTCTTTATTAAGAGGTGTGCAGTATCCATTCTTTTGGCCTTGCTTTTTCTCTTTTTCTCTGTTGCACACAGGCTCCCTTCTTTCCACTTGGGCTAGTTTTCAGATTAAATGTCTCATTTTCTCTGTGCCTCTTTCTCCACTACAAGCTTTCTATGAAGCTATGTGCATCATCTCCAGATCCACAAAGCTTCAATGTTGTTAGGGGATAGGATGAATGCTTTGGTTTCACTTTTACATGCCAGATTAATTCCTGTCAAAACATCAGCACATAGATGACCTCTTATGGTTTCCATTTAAATGGTTGATCATAAAAAATTACCTACTAACCAGTCTTCTGGACAAACAAGTCTGTGACTTGACAATCATTAGCAAATACATATACACTGACACCCTCATGATAAAACCTGTAATATCAGAAAAATGATATGGGGTAATTCTGGGGAGATCTCCAAAATCGTGTTAATAGGGTCCTAAGTCATTGCAGCGGTTCTTTATTATGCTGTCTTCCATTCCTCATCTTTAATGTAAATGACAGATTTCACTGTGCTAGTCTCTGGCACTGAATTCTGTTTAATGGTTCTTGTATGCAAAAAATATTTTAGTCTACATAGCCTCTTATCCACAACTCATACTTTAGAAGGTTATTTCTTTGGTAAGATGCCTGTAATTTAGTGGAAGTAATAACAGGCTGTGTGCATTTTTCTGGACTTTTAAAATTCTAATTTAAGCGATAAGCAATTTATGCAATACCTTGAGGTTCCTTGACACATTGGAATTGAAAGAGGAGAAATGGAAGGAAATGACAAATCTTTTCTGTTTTCTTTTTTTTTTCCATCCTTGTTTATGATTTTTCACTCATCAAGTATTTCTCAGCGTGTGGTTTTCAAGAAGCAGGGTTTGATTAATGAAGTGTCAGATACAGAGGATGTCATGAGAATTTTGGCATTTATTGTTTGCACCATTTAAATTAGGCATGGTGTTTTCAATATTCCTTATTTTTTATTTACTATATCTGTTATCCTGTTGATAGTAAATACCCTCTTATAGTAAATATCAGTACATAGTAAATTTCAATCTTTAAACATCTGCAGGAAGTTGATATTTGTAGAAAAATTATACCAGTTACTCAGATTTGCATTTTGATTAAAATCCTTTATTTATTTAAGCCAAGACAGTGGAGAGTATTAGACTACCTAAATGTTAATTGTTTTAATGATGCAGATGCTTATGTAGCAGGCCTAAGGCCATCAAAATTATTTTACATAGGGAAATGGACAGCTGTCAAAACCTGGGTAGAACTATATTTTTGGCAATATCAGCAGGTCAAATAGAAGTTCAGTTGTTAATCTTTTATTTAATAATTCCTTACTCTGGTCATCTGAAAACCTGTATAATAGACAATAGACTTCTATATTATCATGTTTTCCATATAGAAGGTAGTCCTCAGTTTAACTTAGGTGGAAACAGCTGATGAGAGAGGATGTTTCTCTGAAGGCTTTATGCTGGATTTTTGATTCCTTATTGGTATAACTAGTGGATATTGTATATATATAATTTCCTTGATGACATGTCTATGAGCTTGTTTGCTCCTGTGGGACGGTAGATATTTTCACTTGTGACACATCCCACTTGAATGTCAATCTCAGTATTTTATTTCTTATGCTAACTGCTCTACCTGCACTTGAACAATTCTTGTTTTAACAGAACCTATTTGAAGAGAGGGGAATAAAGAAGCATATATTTGATTTAGACTATTGGATTGTCTTTCTTTTGTATTGTGTTCTTGAGTAAATTAATATATCTCCCAGAAGATGATGTGTTTTTCTTATTATTGAAGAACTCTTCTTTTCCCACCCATGTTAAAAATTACTTCCATGTTTTTGCTGTGCTCTCTTCTTGTGATACTGTTTGTCAGAATGTGTTGTGCGGTTTGACAAGGGGTGTGCTATTTCTCACAATACATAAACACTTTAGTCTAACTATGCTGTTGAAAATGCTTGTGATTCAAGAACCTGTGTGATACTGCTCCTGTATTGTGTAGAGGTATTTGGAAATCTTCCCAGTGACTTTTCAGCAAGCACTTAATGTGATTCATAATGCTCTGGGATAGAATCACAGATGTGAAAGAGACCTACTACATCATAACTTCCATTTTCATATGAGATCAGGTTATATTCCCTCAACAGAGGATGCATCGATTATTAGATTCACACTACATTTGGTCTTCAACAACTTTCCAAACCTGACAGAAAAAACCTTGTCCTGAGAGTTCTTTAAAAAGCATAAAAAGAAACAGAGAATCAAGACTGCCCTTTCCCTCTATTTTAAAAAACCTGTGTGGATTTTTATGTTATGCTTTCAGTGAAATTTTCAACAGCCATTCAACTATATCATCTGTACTAAGACATCCATGTAGGTATGTAGCACATGAGCCCTATGCAGAGGCATATCCTGAATGTATAGCGATGTCTGAGGAGATAAAATTGCAGAGTACTTCTTTGGAACTAATTTGTGTGATTTACGGGGGGTAAAACAGACAGAGGGGGAAAAAAAAATCGTTATTTCTTAATTAATCTATCCGTTTCTCATTTTTTTTTTTTTTTTTTTTTTTTTTTTTCAGTTTAATGTACTACCTTTCTTTGGTCAGAATAGATCACACTGAATACAGGCTCTGTCATGTGGGAAACTGCTGCAATAAATTCAGTTCTACAACTTAAATCCTTTCTTTTTTTCTCTTATCCACTTCCCTTCTCCATCCCTCCCCTCCCTCCTCAGGCAGCCAAGGGCAGTTTCCACTTACACAGAACGTCACGGTTGTTGAAGGGGGAACAGCAAATTTGACCTGCAGGGTCGATCAAAATGATAACACCTCCCTCCAGTGGTCAAATCCAGCTCAACAGACACTGTACTTCGATGACAAGAAAGGTAAATCGTTGCCTAAACTTATGGTTCTGCATAATTTTTTCTAAGAAATAAATGTTTAAAACCATTTCCCTTTAATATTTTAATGTGAGAATATTTGCTAGGGATATGTGTTTTCAGATATAACTGTTTTATAATCTTTTTTGGAGGAGAGTTCACTGAAGTAGTCTCTTGTGTATAAAATTGTATTTTATTATTAAAGGAAAAGAATAATATTTGAAATTCTTATTGCAAGCTAATTTGGAAAACATAGTTGCAAAATAACTTGAAAGAGCATTTATGGGTGATGAGAGGCTAGCAATGGAAGAAGCAGTCCATAAACCTTGTGACTTGCCTTTATTAGTGTGTCTGTGTGTATGCAAATATATATATATTTTTTTTATATATATATATATATATATATGTATGTATATAATCCCACTATTTGCTTCAGGTGTACTGCAGTTTGGTTGTTAGTGCAATATGCAGTTACTGTGGTAGGTGTTCTTAATAGCTAATAAAAATGCTCTGGTTTAGTGCCCTGATTTTTCCAATTATACTGTGCACAGATTTTTTAATTTTAATTAAATTAGAGGGGAAAAAGATGTAATATGTCTATTCCTTAAACAACAAGAAGGGCATTATCATGGCAGTAGCATATATTTCTCAGATGTTTATCTTAATCTGAAATTTAAAAGTATTACATTTTATATAATAGAATGTTAACATAAAGAGTACATTAGATTCCATAAGGAAATTAAAACTGAAGTTATGAGGAATAAATTCACCACTTGGCTTCAGAAAAGCAAAAGCTTTGGTGTTGATTTCGGTGGTACAGAAGTTCAGCAGTATTTTATACTTAACTCTACTGCTTGAATTTATTCTGAAAGGTGCTACATACTCTAGAACATATTTTAACAAGTGCAGTTATTCCTCTGCTTAAAATTAAAGAAGTGCTGTCCAAATGCTTTGCTGAATGATTACAAGACTTTGAAACACCTTGTAGGACTGAAAATGCTTTGTGGATCTGTGCACTTCAATAAAAGTAGAGTCTGAAACCTGTCATTTTATACCTGCAGAAACTGCAATCAAAATATGGGGGTTTGCTATTAATATAATAGCTGAATAGAATCTCTTGATGGTGTTGAAGTGGTTCCTTTCTCTTTTATCTAATTTCCTGTAGAGTGTAATCATTTGATTTGCAATTTCTTTGAAATCATAAGTACCTTTTGAATGTAGAATTGAAGATGAGAGGTTTATAAGGTGCAAACTTTTGAGCTGTATGTCTAGTCCTGTAACCTTTACTCATATGGACCCTTTATTTTAGCTGTAATTGTTAGTGATTTGGGATGGGTAAATAATGTCTGCAAAACTAAAAGCAGAGAGAACTTTTCTGTAGATAAAGAACATCAATACTCACAAAATCTATATCTTTATTTATAAAATAAGTGACATTTTAAAGGGTGCCGAGAAGGACGTGGGAGGACTACAAATAGATTAATTTGAACTTTGTAACCATTTTGGTGTGAATTGAATTTTCTGTGTACTTTAGCTAAATCTGTACTTTTACAATGAATAATTGAAGTTTGTATTACTTTTTAATATAATGAATTGAAGCAATAGAATTTGAATTGTATGCAGCATAGTAAGTACTTAGAAGCAATTTATATTCCCCACAGGAAGTGTGAGGAGCTGAAGTGTGTAAATTTAAAGGACTGCACTCTTTATTGAACTTTTAGCTTGTCCCAAGACTTTAAGGAATACTTGATGATTCATTTTACAGAGGATTACTGTACATCTGTTAGACAGGAATTGTCTTTATGTGGTCAAGAACTTTAGGTTCTACAATCAGAGTTATTTAGTCTTTCTTACATTGGCAAAGCTTTGTATTCTGTGTGAGATTTCCAGATTTGAGTATACCGAGGGGAGTGAGCAGTGCATCCAAGTCCTACATAAAAATCACTGTCATTTCAGAAAATGAAGTTACAGCTTTTATTGGCAATTTTTTTCTGCATGTATGTGTATGTGTTCTTAAAAGCAAGAAAGAGTTTTCCTTTACACACTTTTGACGCTTGTGTTACTGAGCCAAAATGGAGACAGATATTTATGGCTCTGGTATCTTGATGGTTTTCTCAGTAAATGATGGCAAGCGCAACTGTAAAGGCTTACTCTTTTTTTTTTCTTCCTTTCCCACTTCTCCCAGCCAGGCATACAATTTGGCTATAAAAAGCAGCTTCCTACTAGATCTAGTCATTACGTTTAATTTATTGAGAACAGTGCCTCAGCCAGAATCTTTCAAACCTGTCTCTTAATGTCAGCCAAAACCAACCGTCAGATCTTATTTCTCCCTTCAACACCATGAAAACTGCTGTTTAATAGCTATGTTTCTCAAACCCTGAAAATTCATAAAAACTGTTGAGTAGGTGTAGGGTACACAATGGTGTAGGGTTAAGTTCTGTGTAAGAAACAGAACCTTACAAGAGGAGCACCACCAGTAGTGTTTATGGATCATCAGAGCTGAGTAACTGCGAATGTTACCATGTTCAGAATTAAGTAAAATTTACGTGCCTTTACTTCCCTTCAGTAACTTATTTTCTATATATGTACTCATAAGAATAACACACATTGTAATGACAGTATATTTCTTTTATGTCTGGACACCTTTCTGTTGATTGTTCTCTGTTTTAATAATTAGAGAGTCAGGTAGTAAAACAAAGGGAGGCAGGTAAGTATCAAAAGAGGGTCCAAACTGCAGCAGAAGGTGAGGGAGATGACAGCTGTCAACATATGGCAGAATGGGTGCCAAAAATAAAGCAAATTATCCATGCAGTGAAAAGCCCTCTGCCGCTAGATTGTCCTTGGTGGGACCCCTTTCATGTTCACGCTTCTTTTTCAAGCAAGTTGGTTCCCCTGTCTTTCAAAACCATTTTCTGAACAAAATAGAACTTGCCATGGGCCAAGAAAAATAGAGTAACTTGGTCACTTGGAGGGAATATCTGCTTCCCAGTCCCTATGGTTTTCAACAAGAGGTTTATTATTAGTCACCATTTTATTCAAAACACATTACATATATTATGAAAAGCACGTTCATGTCATTTTGCTTTCTTCTGAACTGTGGTGCAATCATTGACATTGAAGTTAGGAGTCATATTCTTCCTTTTTCTGTTTTAGATATTCTAAATGAGTATGGAAATGCAATGAGCCAAATATACTAATACCAAAGCTACATTGTTAAAATTATCCTTCTGGTTTTCCTCACATACTGCCATGGGCATATGTTTTTAAGTACAGGTTTTGCTCAGTTAGGAGGATTTTGTGGCTAGTAAAGAACAGTTCCTCCTGGACCCTCCCAGCAATATAATATTTTTTTAATATTTGTGAAGGAGATAAGGACTATTTTTAACTTGAGACATTTTTGGCACCTAGCCTATACAGTCTTATGATGATATAGATAGAAAATTAGTAGAGTTTTGTTTCAGAAAAGGCAATGCTATAAATTTTGTGAAAATGAAGCAACAATTTCAGAGGTTGTTTCCAGGTCCTCATCACTTGAAGTAGTTGATTTGGTCTTTGTTGTAAATTTAGGGCTAAAATGTGTTTAACTCATTGGGGTGATGAGATTTGATGGAGGAAAGAAATTCTATTTTCCCACAGGAAAAAATAAGTTATAGCTTTATTTTATTAGATAAGCAAGGTAAAACAGTTGCTTCCCTCCAACTCTTACTTTGACGTTCTAAAATATAGTAAAGCTGTAACTAACTTCGTTTTCATTATTATTTTAACATACAGTAGCTAAAATACGTGACAATACAAATGTTTGATCTTGTGGGTTTGGTCTCATTGATGACCTGCCTCTTTCAGCAGCTGTCTCTTTGTTGTCCTTTCTGCTACTTTTTTATTTCTGGTTCCTCTACCTTGTAGCTTCAAGGACATTGTGTATTAATTTGATTTTTAACTCCTCTTCTTTGATTTTAAGCATAAAATCATTACCTGACAGTAAAAAATAGATAGTCTAGTTGTATAAATGGATAAATGGTCTTAAATTTTAATAGGCTTAATAACCTTACCAAGACCCCCCCCTTTGGTTTCCCACTCCCCAGACAGAATTTTAAAGATTGTGTCTTCCTGGAAAATATGAATTCACAACTCACCCTGAGCAAGTTCAGATTCTTTGGAAACAAATGCAAATTGCATGCTGCACATGAAACGAGTATTTCCCTACACAATTTTCAATTAAAATGAATAATTGCCATAGAAACCTCTGTATCACTTTATGCACCCAAGTACCTATAATTATATAGCTGCTTTTGGAAGAAGCACAATGTGCAACAATGTAGAACTGGCAGATATGATTTCAAATTAATATAGGTTATTTTATTTTATCTTCACTGGTGGTACTTCTTAAGGATTTTGAGTGGGCAATAAACACAGAGAGACATAAGTATGAATGCAGATGTATAACAAAAAGGGTGTAGCATGGAAACACAGAGATGATTGATAAAGAAAGGCTGAAAAGAACCTTCATTCAGCTTGCTATAGCCTCGCATTCCCTTTCGGTAGTGAATATAGATACATATGGAACAGGATATTGACTTGTAAAGGAGACATGTACAACTGAACAATGGCTGTTGATGTCAAAGGTGTTTAATCTCATCAATATAATAATGTGCAATCAGACTATAAAAAGAGAAATGGAACATGGTGTATACATACCTAACAGTTTTTCTTAGTCAGACAAGTTCAAATGTAACATACCTGCTCTTGACCTTAACAGAGAAGTTTGCAGGTCTGTTGATAGTAAAACAAGTTCTGTGTTGACATTGACCGTTATAAGTTTGCTGAAACCTGACATGCCAGATATTAATGAGACATATGCCTGATTCTAATCAGAGAATCAAAGAATGGTTTGGATTGGAAGGGACCTTAAAGACCATTTCGTTCCAACCCCCCTGCCATGGGCAGGGATACCTTCCACTAAGACCAGGTTGCTCAAAATGCCGTCCAGCCTGGCCTTGAACACTGCCAGGGAGGGGGCCGCCACAACCTCTCTGGGAAACCTGTCCCAGTGTTTCACCACCCTCACAGTGAACAATTTCATCCTTGTATCTAATCTAAATCTACCCTCTTTCAGTTTAAAGCCATTAGCCCTTGTCCTATCACTACATGCCCTTGTAAAAAGTCCCTCTCCATCTTTCTTGTAGGCCCCCTTTAGGTACTGGAAGGCCACTATAAGGTCTTCCCAGAGCCTTCTCTTCTCCAGGCTGAACAGCCCCAATTCTCTCAGTCTGTCCTCACAGGGGAGGTGCTCCAGTCCCCAGTCATCTTCATGGCCCTCCTCTGGACTTGCTCCAACAGATCCATGTCCTTCTGATGTTGGGTGCCCCAGAGCTGGACACAGTACTCCAGGTGGGGTCTCACGAGAGTGGAGTAGTGGAGGAGAATCACTTTCCTCAACCTTCTGATGCAGCCCAGGATACAGTTGGCTTTTTGGGCTACAAGCACACGTTGCTGGGTCATGCTGAGCTTCTTGTCAACCAACAACCTCAAGTCCTTCTCCTCAGGGCTGCTCTCAATCCACTCATCGCCTAGCCAGTATTTGTGCTTGGGGTTGCCCTGACCCATGTACAGGATCTTGCACTTCACCTTGTTGAACTTCATGAGGTTTGCACAGGCCCACCTCTCCAGCCTGTCCAGGTCCCTCTGGATGGGACATCCCTTCCCTCCGGCATGTCAACCGCAGCACACAGCTTGGTGGTGTTGGCAACTTGCTGAGGGTGCACTCAGTTCCCACTGTCTGTGTCACCAACAAAGATGTTAAACAGTAACAGCCTGATACTAACTCCTGAGGAACACCACTCATCACTTCTCTCCACTTGAACATCAAGCAGTTGACTGCAACTTTTTGAGTGCCACCATCCAGCAAATTCCTTATCCACCAAGGATCCATTAAATCCATATCTCTCCAATTTAGAGACAAGGATGTCATGCAAGACAGTGTCAAAGGCTTTGCAGAAATCCAGGTAGATGGTTTAAGTTGCTTTTCCCTTATCTACCAGTGCTGTAACCTCACTGTAGAAGGCCACCAAATTTGTACAGGCATGATTTTCCCTCAGTGAAGCTTGTTGGCTGTCACCAACCACCTCCTTATTTCCATGTGCCCCAGCATAGTTTCCAAGAGGATCCGCTTCATGATCTTGCCAAGCACAGAGGTGAGAATGACAGGCTTGTAGTTCCCTGAGTCTTACTTTTTCCTTTTTTTAACAATAGGAGTCATGTTTTCCATTTCCCAGTCAGTGGGAACTTCACCAGACTGCCATGGCTTCTCAAATGTGATGGATAATGACTTAGCCACTTCCGCCAGTTCCCTCAGGACCCACGGATGTTTGTCATTGGGTCCCACAGACTTGTGCACCATCAAGTTCCTTAAATGGTCCTGAACTTCATCTACAGTGGGTGGTTCTTCATTCTCCCAGTCCCTGCTTTTGCCTTCTGCGACTTGGGAGGTGTGGCTAAAGCACTTGCCAGTGAAGACTGACACAAAAAAGTCATTAAGTACCTTAGCCTTCTCCATGTCCCTGGTAACCAGGTCTCCCTTTTCCTTCCAGACAGGGCACACATTTCCCCTAGTCCTCCTTTTATCACCAACTGACCTATAGAAGCTTTTCTTGTTGCCCCTGACATCCCTGGTAAGATTTAGTTCTATCAGGGCTTTGGTTTTCCTAACCTGATCCCTGGTTGTTCAGACAACTTCTCTGTATTCCTCCCAGGCTACTTGTCCTTGTTTCCACCCTGAGTCTTTCTTTTTGTGTTTGAGTTTGTCCAGGAGCTCCTTGTTCATCCATGCAGACCTCCTGGTGGTTTTGCTTGACTTTCTCTTTGTTGGGATGCATTACTCCTGAGCTTGGAGAAGGTGATCCTTGAATATTACCCATCTTTCTTGGGCCCCTATTCCCTCCAGGGCTTTATCCCATGCTACTCTGCCAAGCAGAACCCTGAAAAGGCCAAAGTCTGCTCTTCTGAAGTCCAGGTAGTGAGCTTGCTGTGCATCCTCCTCACTGCCCTGAGGATCTCGAACTCCACCATTTCATGGTCACTGCAGCCCAGGCTGCGCTTGGGCTTCACACTCCCCACCAGCAGCACCTTGTTGGTGAGAACAAGGTCCAGCATAGCACCTCTCCTTGTTGGTTCTTCTATCACTTGGAGAAGGAAGATATCATCAACGCATTTCAGGAACCTCCTGGCTTGCTTGTGCCCTGCTATGTTGTCCCTCCAACAGATACTGGGGTGTCTGAAGTTCCTCATGAAGACCAGGGCTTGTGAACGTGAGGCTGCTCCTGTCTACAGAGGGCCTCATCCGCTCAGTCTTTCTGGTCAGGTGGCCTGTAGCAGACCAACACTGTAATGTTACCCTGCTCTCCCTTTGGTTCTAAGCCACAGACTCTCAGGCAGCTCCTCAGCCATACCCAGGCAAAGCCTTATGCCCTCCAGCTGGTTATTGACATAGAGGGCAAACACTCATCCTTGTTTCGCCCACCTGTCTTTTCTAAAGAGTCTGTATCCTTCCATTCCAACACTCCAGTCATAGGAGCCATCCCACAACATCTCTATGATGCTGAGAAGAACATAGCCCTGCAAGCGTGCTCATGTGCTGACTCCTCTTGTTCGTTCCCCATGCTACCTGTGTTTGCATAGAGACATTTAAGTTGGGCCAGTGAAGAAACTGACTTACTGACCAAAGTGGCCAGAATTCATATGTGCTGCTCTTCAGGGGCTCTCTTGCTGAACTGTGATCCCTCTCCAGGCTCTGGGCATCTATTGCTGGCACTGGCATCAAACTGGTAGGAGTGGGATGGATTGAGATTCTCCTCCCCCGGCAACTTTAGTTGATGGGTACGTGTCCCTAGTGCTTTCTTCAACTAGTAACACTTTCATGTCTTACTACAAAATTAGAAAGTAATTCCAACCTCAGGATTATTCACCCCTCAGCAGCAGAATGTGTTTCTTTAGATGACTTTCGATTTTTTACATGTAAGAGTACTTGGCATTTATGTAAGTCCCTATCATCTTGAAAGCTTTCAAAGATACTCATGCACTAGGAAAGGGTTATGACAGGGCACTGTACTTGCAAAGCTCCCGAGAGCTTCCATGATAGGCACGATGCCTCAGGTGAGCTTGTGGAAACATGTTTGGGTATAGCAGCTGCCCATAATTTCTGCATTTGCTCCCTCTTGGGGGTGGCACTATTACATTAGAACTTGCAGGTAAATTCAGAGACAGGATGTGTCTCTAATCAAAACGTCATGTCTTTTGGCATACCTAGCTGTAATATCAGTTCATTGAAAACAACTCCTAACCTTTTCCTTTCTCAATATAGACATTTGGAGGAAAACTCTGCAATTCACACTGCACAAGGTATGGGGTTTTCATTACAGTGTCATGTATGTCAGTTTAAGAGCATTCATTAGTACAAAAAAACTTCAGTTCTCTTTAATGGTGACAGAATTGCCATACAAAAGGCTGGCACTTTTGGGCATGAAAATCCTGTCTTGCTGATGTTGTAGACATACAACTCCTTCCTTGTTAGCTGTATTTACCCTTTGACTTGTTTTGTGGAAACCAGACTCCAGATATTGAATTTAAGTATAAACCCAGTTAACACCATTCTGTGGTGATTCATCCTCGGATTCTAATCTACACAAACAAGCAGAGGCACTTTGTGAGTTACAAAAATCATTTGAGAATATTTCCAATTGGGGTGAAATGGTAAACTTCTTCTTGTAGGACATTTAATTATTCTAGGAAGCAGCTGAATTTAAGATGTAGGTATACATGTAGACAAACAGTCCTCAGACAGAAGAAATAGGCTTGTACGAAATGAAAGTCAGAGAAGAAAAGAAAATAATGTTTCTTCTTGCAACAGAAAGGAATGTAGGAAATACATGCGTTAGATTAGTTATGCAGACAGGGAGGCAGACAGGCTGTATTGTTGGGAGGACAGAGTGTTAGCATTTAAGTAATGTGAAATCGAGTAGCAATGATGAATGGACTTATGTCTCCACCTTCACACGCTCTGTTTCCTATTACATAATTGAGTGGAGATGGTATCAGACAGTAGATGATGACCAAGCTTAACTTCATCCTAGTGTATGCATATAAATTAGAGATTCACTGTTACTTACAGTTTAATAGACCCTTTCAATGAGATAATACCTTGTAGTAAACCTATGACATAGCATGAAAAGCAATGGGAAAAATGCAAGAAAACTATACAGAGAAATATTGAAGTATGACTTTACATCTGGAAAAGTTGGGGGGAAGGTATACAGAGGACAGATTTTTATTTTTTTTTTTCTCCCTGAGCTGAATAGCAATAACTTGTAAATGCCTTATAACGTTTGTGATGTTTCTAGCATGTAAAGAAAAAATTGTAGGAGATAGAAATCTTGTTTTCACAGAGAGTTTTCCATGAATATATTTTTATAATAGTTCTTCTGAGATCCGTAGTTAAGTTGAATTTTTTAGGTCTGTCAGATCTGCTGATTTCACAATTACGCTACGCAACTATCAGTAGCTGTCTGGCCAGCTCTTATCTTTCATTGAGGCCCACGGTATGACATATAGGAATAGATAGCCTGGGCTAATTCTTTAGCTGCAATTTTGTTTCTTACTAATGGCTTGTAACACTCACTCACTCCCCTGTGGTGGGGTGGGGGAAGGAATTAGAAGGGCAAAACTGAGAAAAACTCATGGATCAAGGTTCAGACAGTTTAATAAGTAAAGGAAATAGAATGAAAAAAAAGACCAAAATAAAATCAAAAAGTGATGAAAAGGCAGTTGTTCACCCCCTCCCACCAGCAGACCAATGCCCAGGCAGTCTCCGAACCATACCTACTTGAGGAGAACAACTGCCAAGTTTATTGCTGAGCACAGTGCCATATAGTATGAAATATCCCTTTGGTCAGCTGGGGTCAGCTGTCTCAATTTTGCCCCAATCCAAACTCTTGGCAACCCCCAGCCCATTTGCTGGTGGTGCAGAGCAAAAGACAGAGAAAGCCTCGACACAGTGCAAGCACTGCTTAGTAATAGCCAATGTACTGGTGTGTTATCCACACTTGTTTGGTCATGAATCCAAAACACAGCATCATACGGGCTGCTATGAAGAAAATTCCATCCCAACCAGACCCAGTACACCTGATCTCTGATCCATGGGTAGAAAATGAGCTTAAATGATTTTGGATTGTAGTTCTTTAGAGCTCAGAGGAAAAAAGTTGTCTTAGAGAGTTTGAGATCAAGAAGTGTCTCACCTGATCCTTAAAAACGAAGGTTTCAAAAGCAGCTTGCCACTTTTGAAAGCCAGAATGCTTGTGTTCATGTATCTTAAAAAAGATAATGTGATAAAAGACAACAGGAGTCTGTTAAAATATCTTGACAGTTATTGTCTTTATGAATATGAAAATTACATTTTAAGAATGTGTTACAATGCATTAGAATATTATTTCATTGCAATAAATTAGTAGAACTACTCCCACTTAGAGCATTTACTTTTTCATTTCTTATCAGTATTAAGGGAGTAAATGAGCATATTGTAGAAATGGTTAGAAAGTGTAGGAGTTTGCATTATATTGTGCTGAAGCGTGGGTACGTGTAGAAATGAAGTTTGCCAGCACTCAAGCTAAATGGAGAATGAAGCTGTTACATTGGAATATGATGAAATGAAGCAGTAGTTGTGATGACACTGCTAAGATTACTCTGTTATGAAGTTTCATGATACTCAGGCTGGTGTCTATTTTTGTTTTAAATGGCAACGAATCTTCTAAGGAGTGAGAAATCTTTTGGGAGGGGGTGGACGCGAGATTCGATAGAAAGGTGGAAAGAGAAATTTCATAAACCTGACCTCTCTGCACTAGTTGTTTGTGTGGATGTGGATGGGGGTTTTGAAGAAAATGAACTTACTACATTAAATTCTGAACCCCTTGTTTTCTTTTAGACAACTCTTAGAGCAAATGATAGCAAGGAACAATTTGAGTGCAGAGATGAGCAAGTAGACGAATACGTTCACATTGATAGGCAGTATCCAGGAGCAGTAGAGCCCAGCATTGTACATCATAAGGAACATAAAGGTAGCCAGAAAAAGACATTTTGTTTTTAATCAGGAACACAGTGAACAGTGTTCCTTAGGGAAAGTGAGGGTTATTTTTTTGAAGAAACTAGGTGACAAGCAAGAGTGCTGATTGTTATATCACAGCATATTCAGTACAGTAGAGTCATAGGGATAAGAGAATTACTAGGTGGACCAGAACCTGAATGTTTTGTTGTATAAATGATTGTTAGATCCAAGAAAACTTAACTTTAGAGAACAGAAAGAACTGTCTTTGCAATAAATAGCTGATATTTGCAGGGCTGGTGAAAATTGTGCTTCTAAAAAGAAAAACAGCAGCAGTGGCAAAAGTTGAAGTGCAAATATTTAGAAATGGAATAACAGGTTATAAAGAAATAGACAGTGCTTTAGGATAAAAGCATGGAAAAAAATTATAATTAAAAGTGAAAGACAGACACAGAACATTCGGATATTCCCAGGATGGAATGATGTGACATATTGCATATAGAAATAAGAAAATATCCACACCACAATTATAGTCATGACTTTGCATCTAGATGACAAAACTCTTACAAGGGCAAATAAGAAACCCCTGAAAACATGACAATATCTGCATGGCACAGTGCCATGAAGAGACATCTGAGCTAGCATTTAAGCTAGCTAAGTTGTTGCTGGCAGGTTTGTCCAGCTTCTACAATGTTTCTCCAAACAGATTAGATCATCTGAAAAGAAGAACCTTTTTAGTGTGGTTTATAAATATGGATGTAGTTTACTTTTAACATCTAAGGTTCTGGCTAGTGATACTGGAAACAATCAGTCAAAAGATGACTCTGAAACAGGAACTGAAATTGAATGCAATATAATCACAGCAGCCCTAGACTAACAGCAGGTGGTACAGTTGCTGCCATTCCAGCTGCTTTTAGAAGGGTTAATGTCGAGATTAACCATCAGTCAATGCTGGAGGAATAAAAGCAGAGCAGGTCAAGGAGAAATATAATCCAGAAGAGTGATTCAACAACATATTTTTAGAGAATTACCCATCAGGATGGAAAACAACTCCAAAGGATATGAGTGAAGGACAGTGACTAGTGTGTAGGAAAATAGTAAAGGAAGAGAAAAAGTCTCTTCTATCTGTATGATACAGAATTCCAAGTCTGGATTAACTAGACCTGAGATAACTGGCTTCCAAACCCACACAGACGCCAGTTTGATAACATAGTTGTACCCATGGACTTCAGCCTTCTGAAACTGCATTTCTCTGAGAAGATGGAGGCTTGCCAGATTGTGTGAGCATTTCCACATTGCTCAGATGTGATCCAAGATGTCAAGTCCCCACAGTGTTGTATTATCAGGGGTTAAGAGTTTATTGGCTAGGGGAGATAAATTCTCTCTGAGTTAGAGCTAACTGGCGTACAGTGAGTGTGAATGTCTCTGCAGCATGCTTTCCTTCACTCATATTTTCACACTTAGCAAGGGTGAAGACAGCTTGCGTCTTTTCTTCACTGGTAGCATGGATTTGCTTTTCTTTAATCTAAAAATGGAGAAAGGGACCTACTAAAGGCTCCCAATGGAGAAAGGAAGCTACTAAAGGTTCCCTTTCAGCCTCTCTGTATACCACAGGAAGACTTAATGGTAAAAGACTGGAGTTCTTAATGTTTAAAACTATAGTAAAACAGAATACCATTTTTCTTTTAGTCACCCTAAAAAATTAAGCCCTTGTTGACTAGCACCATGAGATATAAAGGAATGGCTTGAGAAATACTAATCTTGATTAGGAACGAGAGCTGCTTTAAAAAAAAATAATAATTGTTAAGAATATGCATAATATATATACTGAAACAAGCTTTGTAAAAGATGCATACTAAACCTAAGAAATTTTTAATACCCCCTGCAAATTACAGTCACACCTTGTCATGTGAATATAAATCCTGCTATATCACCAAAAATAGAATACTTTATTTAAATTTCCATTGGCAGTGGGAAACAAATTAAAGACAAATTTTACCAGATCTAACATCAGATGTTATGAGGCCATCCCAAACGCTAGATGATTAGTTTATAGGAGGATTGCAGTATTAAGGTCAGGCAAGCTGAGGATTTTAATATATCTAAAGATTTAAATAAAGGCTGTGAATGTACACTTTCATTGTGCCTAGATCTAAAAATATTACTATTTTCAATTTGTGAGGTGGAAGGGAAGGATCTGCCATTATTAGAAGTGCTCATCTCTCCACTCCCTTTCTGTAGAAACTTTTTTAAGGAGCTTCACTTCATGATTGTTTCAGTACAGAAAATGTAACAAATCATCATGTCCTGGATCTTTAAGGATCTGTGTGCAGAAAAGTAATTGCTGATGAGCTGCTGATATGGGGTGAAAATCCTCAATAACTCAGTGAGAGACTGTGTGATGTTCTGCTGTGAGCCAAATAAAATAACTTCAAATTGAACAGAAACGAGGACTGAATCAACCTGAATGAGATTACTTTCGGAGGTATGTACTCTGGGTAAAAAGAGCTTGAGGAAACACAAAACCCAAAAAAAAAAAAAAAAAAAAAAAAAAGCCAAACAGTAGCACACAGAGTTCAAGGCGCATTAACAGATGTTCAAAACAAAACAAAACAAAACCATTCCTGTAACAGCTCATCTACAATAACTGTTGTTATTTAAATATTAATTGTCAAATAGTAATAAATTCTTAGAATGCTGCTTAAATAATCGAAAATAATTACAACACTGGGCAGAAGAATAAAGTTTCTGAAATTTAAAATAAAATCAAGGTGTTAAGTGTATAGACTCTAACAGAAGTATTTTTTGAAAGAAAAAGATAGATGTGAATTTCTATCATGGAGTCTGAGAAGCAAAGAGCATTTTTCTGTATGTGGCAGCTGTATTAAGACTGGGGCTGCATCCCAGATACCTTAGTTCCGTGAGATATGGACAGACTGTTGGAACAACCATCATCTTTTCCTTCCTTGAACCTCAACTTAGCTTTTGAAGCAAAGGCCTATTGATCAGTCTGATCAAACATTTTAAATGTAGCCTGTCACAAGCTATTACTATTTTATTTCTTTCTGTAGCTTTATTGTCCAGTAGTAGCCTAAGACAGTAACACTATTCAACTACACTGATAGCTCAAATGTATGTTAAATGGAAGAAAAAACAACTTAAATAGAATTTCTCATTATCTAAAATAACATTTAGAGGAAAAAAACCAACATCTTACTAGATTGTTCTTCCCATACAGATTATCTGCTTGTGGTTCAGTTTATGCCAGTGAACAAAAGTTTGGTTTATAAAATGTGCATCGCAATGTACAGTCTTAGCATGTGTATTTATTTGTCTTCATAAAGGGCATATTTCCCCTCTGATATTCTTCAGATTTTTTTAGTCAGTTTTGCAGCCTAAAAATAAAGTGGGTGTCATTTATATTTTTCCCATCTTGAATGAAATTATCATGTGTCTCAGTGCAAATCCCATCATTTCTATTTTAATACCATGGTTGTGCTGCTTACTAACACAGAGAAAAAAAACACCTGTTTGAATGGAACCCTGTTGAATGAATATGCCAAACTTGATTGGACATCCATAAAACTATATGAGTAGGTATTACACAAAACTAGTACTTACAATACTTGTAAATAATACAAATAAGTGCAGACAAGACTTATAATCTGCCTTATTCAAAGGAAGAAAAAATTCCAATGACTTGCAAAGCAATTCATAGCGTATGATTGTGGGGATAGAATAGTACCTTTAAATCCTTTTTACCTCCATTACAGATAGAATAAGTTGTAACAGCCACTAGAAAATAAACAGTTGCACTGTTTATACTAGAATGAAACAGTTTGGGTTTTGCTTGCTGTTTGAGCAATTGAGTGCTGAGCAAACTTAAAAATTGTTATTTTATTTAAAAATATGTATGAATAATTCAATCTCTTAATTGTCACAGGTTGCTAAGGAGAATCACAACACAGTCACATTCCATTTCTTTTAACAGCATGATAGAAAGTTTTTGTACACAATTAATGCAATGATCATCTGAAAATGAGGGATAGGGTCTGAGAAGTAAAGAATTGCCTCTGTTGAGTTGAACCATGGGGAATTTCTGGAAGATTTACAATTGTATTGGCTCATTGCTTAATCAGATGGCAGAAAGATGTTCTCAGTATGTATTCCTTTCTTTAATGAAAGAGGCGATTAACCCATGCCAAACGCCATCTTTAAAGACTTTTTTTTTCTCCAACTACCTAGCAAAATTTTATTTAATCCCTATTTTGGTACTCTACAGATGCACAGTATGTTCTGCTGATGTACTTGATAAAAGACATTTTTGATCATTTTTGAAGAATAAATATTTATCATAGTCACATCTTGTGAGAAACCCAAAAGAGGCATGAAGAGTGTAAGGACTCTGACAGCTGAGCTCTTGGCACATCTTGTAGCAACACTTTAAATGCTCCTGTCTCCAGTTGTCTGTCGTGCCCCACTGCCAGATGTTAGCTAAAGGCATTATGAAAGCAGCAGCAAAAGAGAATTTGCTCCTTGCCCATATAGGAAAATTTGCAGCTGTTTTCCTTCTGATTCTGTTCCTTTGTTCTGATTCTGTTATGGGAGTGGTAATTGCTAGTGCTTCGAAGAGTCTGAGGCTGTTTCTTAAACCACCCATTGCTAATTCCATCAAAGTACTTATGCCACAACTCTTAGACTGCTCCTGAATAACTCTCCTTTGCAATCCTCTGGTCTGCCTGGGGAACTCTCCTGACAGTTCTGATCCACTGGAAAAGTAGAAATGTCAACTTAAAAAGTCAGCCTTGTATCTGCGTTAGTCAGAGCTTTCTTAGCAACTGACTCACACATATGGAATTTTCCCCCTGTGCAGATAAGCCAGGATTGTGAATGGGTATTTTTCAGACCTGTTGAAGGCTTCAGTTTCCCCTTATTAACATTTTTTAAAATTGCTTATCATTTTCTTTCTCGCGATGCACAGCACTGGTGCTGCCTGGTCGGTTCTTTGCATTTCATATGGCTGTGTTCCTGCAGATGAGCATCTGTTAACATGGGGTTAGCAGTTCTCTGGGGGAAGCCTCAGAATGGAGGACCTATTCCTTCTTTGACTGTTGCAGTGTCCAGTTTCATACTGGAATTGTTCTTGAACTCAACTGGAAGAATCACCTTAAAGCTGAGGTAAATAGGAGCCTTAAAATCATATAACCTGCTGTTCCTCTGAGTCAGGAGGCTGAGCGCAATCTGTGGTGTTCTCATTAAGAGTACCTGTGTCAGCCTCTATTCACTAGTTCTTAGTAAAGCATTGAGAAACTTCATGGGTTGCAGTTCCTGGTAGCTGACAAGGATCCTCCCTATGCATTTTGAAGGTAAATTTGTTGCTCAACAGTCATAGTATGAATTATGTTATAAACAGAGTGTCAAGGCTTCAGGTGAATGACACATTCCTGATCTTTCACCCTGAATTAACATCTGTACAAGACTGTGAAAAGGGAACATCTTTCAGTGTGAAGAACAAAAAATGTGTGAAGTATCAAACTGTTGTACCCTCACCTTCTGTAACAGGCATCCTTAGTCATCAAGACATCTTGACTTTGTCTTTCAAGCATAGCTGTGTGTTCATGATCTGAGAGCTTCTTTACTGAAGATGTTAAGCATTAATAAGGAAAACTTAATTTCTTTTTTAAAGCTATCCTACTTCAGAACTTTACTGGAGTGAGATCTGAACTTGCTATTTTGAAGGAAATAACACCATTTTAACATTCTTCTTTTGAAAATCGCAACATCACATATCAAACTTGATGAGGGGCAAGAAATCACCTGGCATAAACAAGTCCCCCTTTTTAAAGTTTTAAATAAAAAGTTTGTTTCAGTTCATCTTTATATGTATCAAATGGAAACTTGTTCTAGAATGAAATTACTCCATTTCCATCCTAGCACCACAATTTACTTTTCTTTTTTTAATTAAAACTAGAAAATGAGGCATTACTACATCAATTAATTAGTGTATTTTTCAATTAATAGTATGGTTTTTTCAGTGTGGGGTTTTATTAGTCTTGTTTAGAACACCTCAGCCCATCTGTACACCTCAGCCCATCTGCTGATAAAGCCTCATTCATTTTTTTGTCTCTTCACTGGCTTCAAATTGAAAACTAGAATTAATATAGGGTTTGGTTTTATTGCCTTACTTCACATACACATGACAAGTGCAGCATGTTGGAGTAGTGGAAAGGTTCACTTTAAGAATCAGGTTCATATGTGTAAGAGTTGTCCTAAAACTCTGAATTTCAATGTTTTGGGAAGTAGGAGCAAGGCATGAACCTTGGCAACATCGTGTTCTTGCAGAGGGGAGATCAAGCTGCTGGGTTTGAGAGCTGTGAGCTCAGTTCCCTGCTCCATCACAGATCCACTGAGGACTAGGGCACACGTGGATTCCTATCTGCAGTCCAGTGAAGGGGTAGTGATACAGGGTAGCGTGCTGCTAAATAGCATTACTTTGTGTTGTGAAAAGGTCTGACAGTAGTATAGCTAGATCATCTCTGATTCCTTTTGTGTCATTTTCTGGTGTGATTCCGTCCTAGTAGAAACAGAAGAAAAGATGGCTGATGCTTCTTTACTGCAGCATCTTAAGGTTTTTTCTGCTTATTTTCAGAAAGAAAGCAGCACCAATAGGGAGAAAATAAAAGATACACTTTACAAGTGTCTTAACTGTTTCTTTCCTTGCTCATTAAAAATTAGGACCTTGGTTACATCTGTGCTCTAAAATAGGAGGGTAAAAAATCAAGATGTATCTGTGTTTTGATTCCCTGCTCTTTTGCTGAAGTCTTCTAATTCCTGAGGAAGTTAAAACTACAGTATAAAATATGTTGTGGCATTGTGTAAAATAGCTCACTTCTGTAACGTTAGACTTTCAAAATCCAACTTGGTTTGAGCATTGACATTACCAAGGAGTTGCATGCTTTTACCCATTTATAGATGAAAGTGTTCTAAGCAGAAAGACGTATTTTACCCAGTCTTGCAAACTACGTCCTTGCTTTCCTTGCTTCATTACTCACATAATTCTCTGTCTGACTGTATTCCAGTTAAGGTGATGTAAGAAGAGTTCATTCCAAACATATTTCTTTCTGTTCTGTCTCTGCTACTCAAGCCGGAGTTCATCACCACAAGATGATGCAGTGCCACATCAACACACAATGCCGAGGCTCCCAATGACAGTCATAAATGCTTTCCTATCATGTTATGTTTGAACCACTTCTTCTGAGAGCCTATAGAGGAATTCAGAAAAGCTAATGCAACTCAGGTCAGCTTGTGCTATTTCCCAGATTTTTAAGCCTGGATGAGCTTGGACTCATCCTCCAAATTGATGTGTCCTAAAGTGTATATCATTTCTTTTTCAGAAATGAGAGGATTTACTGTCCAAAAAATGTCAGCCTTGCTGCTGAAGAATTTAAGAGGTGCAATTCATCTGTGTTTAACAAAATGTTCTGGCAATGATGATGTCAATTTGTAATGAAGTAAGTTAAGGGGTCTGCATACAATTTATCACTGTACTGCAGCTTCCCAAGAGGGTGTTTTTCACACTGGTCAGTAATAAAACCATTTTGCTAAAAAAAAAAAATCATGCCTCTATTAATACAGATTATCTCTTTCATATTGTGACAGAATCTTCCCCTTTCTCCTAAAACAGCCAAATAGCATACATCTATGTTTATATTCTCAAACTCAGGAGAAAGTAGCAAAGGAAGAGAGTAAATGGCTGTGATATGAAAACATCCATATTCATTTTATGTGCTTTGGAGCATTTTTGAAGAAAGATATTCAGGCAGTCACATTTTGTAGCAAGTTCCTATCTCTTCTTCTAACTACCAACAATAAACAGGTTTTTTTAATGTCAGACTGATCAAGGCACAGTAGATCAGAATCGTCCTTCAAGATGTAATAGAGGCGATAAGGATTAATTTATTTTAAAATGTAGAAATTATTCTCCTTGTCTGAGAGCAGTATGTCACCCAACCATCCCCCCATTACCACCATTTAACTTACAATAAAAAGGGCCTTGCATCTCACTATATGGGCAAGACATGAAGGAGACCTATTACTAAAGATTTAATAGGCCTGGAATAGCGGGTAATAGAAATTGAATTGGTGTAATTTATGTGGTACTGGCAACAATACGATCTGAGATTCTTCAAAGGTTTTCCCTTCTGTGGCAGTTCGAAATGAGTAGATATTTTCAAGTCATGTTCCTGCAAAGTGTCTACTGTCAGGTGTGTTTTTTTCAGACTTGTTCTGGAATTTTGTGAATGTGTGTATTTAATCTGAAATGTTGGAAGAAAAATAATTTTTAGCCAGTATTCCTAGTGAATGATAACATATATGGTTGCATCATCGGTTAACTCACATTCTTTTCTTCCAAATGCTCCCTCACAAATATTTGAATATGTTGTCAGTTCCAACCTGTTTGAAAGAAAGTGTGAGTATGAATTTGTGGGTATTAGGAGTAGGAAAAACGTGATCTACATTTATTCTGCTACTGTGAGAAACGCAGGTAGAATTTTGTTGTTGTCCACTCAAAGAGGCAGAGACTGACCAGGCAGGAGAATGAGCCAGCTAGTCAATTCATGCAGAGCTCCAGACTGTGAGGGTAAGTCCCAGTTACTTCTTACCCATCAGGGAGGGATGGAGAAGGAAGCTGAGATTTTTTTGTAAAAGTGGCAAATTAATTACTGTGATATAAACAGGATGGTTATAACTTCTTGGGAGTTCAGGTTTCAGTAGCTCTTTGCTGAACAACTAAAAAATAGGAGTAGTTAGCACTTTAGAAACTTTCTGTGAATTCAAGAAAGAAAATTACAATAGATTGAACCCCAGGCTCTGTCCTAAGGATAAATACATAGGAACAGTTGCCTAATAGACAGGTTTTGTCTGTAACAGGCCAAATCATGACCTGCCATAACAGATACAACTGCCCACTTCAGTAACATTAACTTGCTATTGTAAGGAGTTGATTTGGCCCCATGATTCTAGGTGTAATGAAGTTCCACTCCAGGCTGCAGAATTCTACAAGACACAAACATGAAAATGCTCTCTTTACTGGAGCTTGACTGGAACTTCATTGATCTGCTGTTGAAGTGAACACAAGCAAGTGCTCACTGCAAGCCAGTGTTTATTCCCAAGGTAAAAATCTTGACTCGTGATAAAGAAGACAAAATGAGGAAGAAAACATTTACTCATAAATTTTAAGCGATTTCTGAACAGACTAGGAAAAAATGATCCATTAAATATCCATGTTAATGATGAAAACTGTCTCTGCAAGTAAAATGGCTATTTTAACCATGTAAGGGTGAGCATTTTTATAAAAAAATAGGTAGAACTGAAAGATCATGCGAGTAATGAGGATCTCTCCAACTGCTAAAAATTTCTTGGGGATAAAAATGCAGTAAAGAACAAAATCAACACCATTAAACAGACTAACTTACTATTTTATGCTTAAAAACAATGCCAGGTTTATGAAAAGGTGGAGTCATGTGACATGGAATCTTCCTTAGGCATGTTAGTAATACCAGATTGAAGTTGTTTGGAATTGAATGATGGGCTACGGCAGACATTTTTTTATGTACTGTATACCAGACACAGGTAGGGGTTTTCATTAGAACAGGAATTGGAACTTAAAAGCATTAAAATGAATTATGGAAAACTTTACTCTCATCTGAGGAGATTATCTCTGAGAGATTAAAATAACAAAATAAATCTCATAGTTTGCTTGGGATCTGTGCTATGTTTGGCTATGGTATCATGTTTTATAAGAAAGACTTTTATATGTTCAATGCATGCATGGAAGCCTTCTGATGGTGATTTAGTAGGATGATGATAATGTTGGAGATAGACTGGGAGGGACTCCTTGAGTTGGTTTAAAACTGTGATTTCAGAATAAACGTGTTGCAAGTTGAGTATTTTGTATAAGATTCACTTAACTAGGACCCTGTCAGTGACCCTTCCTACAAGATGGATTTTTATTTAAAGAGGAAGCTTTTAACATACTAGAGAATCTTTTGACAAAAACTACTTATGTATTAATTTTCATTATATCCCTTCTGAACATCTATTTTTGTATTAATTATTTTTATAAATCTGAGAGCATGATATAACACCTACACAGGGGAGATACAAGCACCTCTTATGCTCACTGCAGACAGACCCACTACACTATTTAACCATCAAGACTTTCTATAACAAAAGAATTTCTGGCAGTTGGCCATACTTTAAATGGTGCTTGACATCAGGAATTGAGTTTTGCATCCTAATCCTAAACCAAATGGACTCCTAGATGTTAATTACTTGCCCAAGGCACTGAGGCAATGAGTTTCAAAGCTAGGATGAAAACACCAGGAGTCTCTGGCTTGTAAGTACCCTGTTAGACAAGGTATTCTCCTAAATGTCAAATATTAATTTATAGAAGTAACTGATATAACAATAATATTACATTGTTTTTGATTGATGAGTCATATTTGTTTATATGCAAGACCTGGGAATTACTTATAAAGTTTCTGTATTAAGACCCTTTTTTTCACAGGCAGTTTAACACAGCATGTCAGTCCTTTTGTCTTTTGAGGTAATGACTTGAATCTTATTCTGTAAGTGTCACCCGGAGAATAATTATCTTTGCTTTACTATTCAAAAACAGAGTTTGGTTGATTTCTTTTAACTTGACAGCCATGTTTCTTTGGTTCAATAAATGTTATCAGGCATTCTTTGGCTGCTCCTATAGCATCAACTTTAATTAGTTTTTGATTGCTGTTAATTTCACAGCTTTTTCTCCTTAATAAATTGCATCAAAAATGCTTTAGTTTTTTTGTTGCATCAAGTTTAATTAGTTTTGTGCTTTGCTTACTCTATTTTGCTTGCTCTTTTTAAAGAAATTCCCCCTGAGCTTCTTCCTCTGGATATACCTCTGAGTCACCAATTCTGATGTTGATGATTAAAGGAGATCGTTGAACCTGTCTCTCTCCAGAACTGTGGGAGTGCTCCTGTCTCACCAGGGCACACTAGTGAATGCAGTGCATGATAAAAAGGTTACCTTAGGCTTTGCATAATGGTTGAATTTACAGTGCACTTTTACAGTACATCGAGAGCAGAATTCTTCAGTTCTGATCTGACAAAGACATGCTGCAAACTTTAATCGCAACATTTCTTCTAAGCAACTCAGAACAAAAGCAGTGTAATCAAAATGAAAGTCTGTTTCCTTGGTAGGGTAATGTGGAACTTAACTGCTTAGCTAGCTTGTGAAAGTGATAGGCCCACACCATTATTCTTTAAGTACAAGCAGACAATTTTGGAAGGCCACATTCTGTGGGGAGAGTGATAGGACGCCTCATAAGAACAATCAATTCCCACCCCTACAATCTAGTCCTAAATATTCAAACACATAGACCTGGAATTGGACCCTTGTCATTCTCTAGCTTTCCTGACTCACTGCTTCTTTCCAAACTCCATTTGACCCATTATAATGTGGAAAGATGTATTTTTAATTTAATTTAATTTCTGGCATCATCTGGAAGTCTCTGTACTCCCTGTTACTCTCTTCACTTTTGCATGGTTTCACTGAAGATTTCTGTAGGACTCAAGATTTTGAGTAATGAGTGTCAGAAAGGTCCTTGAATAACTTCAGGAGGTTATATTTCAGTATGATGCTTCTCTCTCTAGAAGAAGGTGGGGATTTCAAAGAGACAAAGGAGGCAGAAGCCATATCTGGGAAAAGAACTGAAGAATGAAGAAGGAACATAAATTGCTTCAAAGGAGCTCAGAAGAACATCTAAAAGAACATTGCAGGACAGGAAAAGAGATTATCTTAATTCACTTTCAAATATTTCAGGTTTCAGTAGCAGAATGACTTCTCAGTAAGATACTGTGGGGGGTAGAAACTGCCTTGGAGGAAACTGGTAATCACAGAAAAAGAATTTTATGCTTTAAGGCACTGCATTACAATTTGTGAAATGTGGTTAATCTCTCTTTCAGTCAAAGGCTTCTTAGGTAAAACTTTTGGTAAATAAAATGGAGTATCATTTTCAAAAATACCTGGGTACTAAGAGAGGAGAGATATCTAAGCAAGTTAAATGTTTATGAAAGATTTAATCAAGACCATGAAATAGCATTTAGTGATTTTTAGATGTCTAGAATTGGATAGGGGCACACCTTTTTTACTGGAAAGATCACAAGATGGGTAGATTTCTACTTCTGTTCATGTTCTGAGCTGCCTCATCTAGAGCAGCTAAGCCCTACCAGTATCCAAGGCAAGGTTTAAGTTTTCTTAGTAACCTGTCTCTCTCCCTCTCGCTCTCTCTCATAAATGAAAAAGATCCCTGCAAGAGGTATTCATGTCTCACTTTTATTGGAGGCGGTGGTAGTATTTAACCATATTTCTATAAAATTTCCCTTTTTCAAACATTAAATCAGCATTAAAAAATTGCTACCTCAGTAAAATATCAATGCTATCTTCCATCTAAAAGGCAAAAAATGTACAATTTAAATTTCTCATATATGATCTTTGACTATCAGGCAAAAGTTTTTGAGGGTTTTGATCACTTCTTATAGAAGTATATTGTCTGTTTTCAGTAACAAGTGCTCTTGCATCTGTCCTTCATAAAGTTGCGTTCCAGAGGGAATGAATGTTCAGGGTGTTTTTCATACACTTTTACAAGTTTTCAGCATGGGGGTGGGGATTAGATGGACGTTTAGGAACCCTTACCTCTCTGGGTATCTAGGGAGATAGTCTTCAGGTGTAGCTTCTGTTTTGGCAAATAAGCGCTTTTGGAAATATGGTCACCAATCTTTCTCAGCTTCTCTGTGCTGCCTAATGGCTTGGAAGATACATGTTTTCCTTTCTCCTATCTCTTCTTTGCCTTATATACTTATTACACCCTTGAGGGCAGGGTGTCTTCCTCTTTGTTAGTGTACAGTGACTAAATTAAAGATGTGGGTTTAGGTATTTGTATAACAAACAGAGCAAGAAGGAATTATTTTCCTAGCAGCAGGTTGCTTTACTTTATTCAGGTGGAAAGTGTGTAGTATATTGGATAACCTGTAGCAAATTGAGTAATACTGGTTTGCTTCCCTATTAAGGTTCTTTCAGAGTTTCTGTAGCTGGAGTCAGAAAAGATACATTCTTTATTCCACATATGAGACTTTACAAGTAACCTTTTACTCTTGTGAATTTATGAGTTTCCACCATAGTCTTTCCCTTAGCAACACCATGTATAAAATTATTGCCAGTGTTTCAGATTGCTGACTTACTCTGAACAATATCTACCTTTTCCTAAGATCCAATATTTAAAGTGTAGAACCGCTATTCCATAAAATTTAGTTAGCTTCTCATAGTTTCCAGAGTCCAAGAGCATTTTGTAACAGACATCTGTCTTAGAAATGAATGGATTATTCATGGTAGCTTTCAGTGTATGTCTAGCAACATTCTTATGAATCAAGTGAAGATGTAATCAGATGCGTGGAACTGACCTCCATGATGTTTCATAGCAGCGTATGTTCTTTCAGAGTTAACTGACAAGTAGCTGTAGGAAAAAAAATGACAATAAATCCATAAATAACAGATTAAAAAATTCTAAAGAAAGGATCGTGATGTACTGCTCTATGTTTAAAGTTCCTTCTCAGAATTCTAATTCCAGGTTGCTAGCTCCTAATGTGTCCTGATGCACATCGGTGTTGCTTAATGATGGTTTCTCCATCACAGCCTTTTTGAAATGTGATCACTTTCAATCAGTAAGATTTCTAGGTTCAATCACATCACTTTTCACTTACTTTCTACTTTTTTCCCCTTCCTTGTTAAATGGGCTCACTGGCCTTGTGACCAGACACAGCATGCTATTTTTCTCATAGGTATTTTGCCTCTGCGTGGCACAAATTCTATTTTATAAATGAAATTGAGTAAATAGTTTGTAGCTATTTTAATGCAACAGTTTGGTAAACTTATTAATTGCAATACTTCCTGGGAGTTTGCCATGTATTAAAGGTCACAGCTGCTTGCATATCAGATTTTTCTTCTTTTTATTCATATTGCACCAGTGTTCCATCTTCCAAAGGCACTGTAGATTTAACTAGAAGAAACTATTTTCCCACGGCAAAAAGAAATTTGCAGATCACATGTAAGAAAACTAGTCACAGGATGAACTGCTGTTTGATGGAAACAAATTAAGCAGTAGTTGAATGCTCAAAGTGTATATTTTATAATTAGGGATTATTATTTGTGGTGTTTTCCCCAAAAAACAAATAGGGTAAAAAGTGGAAAGGCATCGGGCTGGGGAGTTTTCTTGTTCATATTACTTAGAAGTGGTACATGCAGATACAAAATTCTTTGATCTAGTGTTCTACTTTGGGAAAATATATGCAGGGGTTTAGGAATAGTTGGTTCAAGAGTATGAGTAGTTGTCCTGACCTTCAATTTATGTCAAAGTATCTCCATGCAGTACAGACAAGATAACAAATGAAATTAGTGTGTTCTACATGTTTGACACCCAGCACTAGGGTACATCTAGATTGTGGTGCACCCACCCAGTCCTCAGTCAGTGTCCTTATTGGTGTCCCCCACTAGTTAAGATGTGGGACTGTTCCTAAAATCTAAGGCAAGCCCAAATCATGCCTGCCTACCCTCTACAGCTGTATGCCTGCTCCAGCCTCCCTTCAGATTGCAGTACAGATATATGTTATAGCTGTTAATAATTGCAATGAGTACAGGTATAAAATAAAATAAGGTAGGTAGCACCTGAAGCATAGTGTGACAGTTGATGTCAGAGAACCATTCTGTTCAAGTCCATGCAACTGTGGTTCCTCTTCCAGTGGCAGCAGCAGTAGGTAGATAAGCTTGGATATAGTTAGCTCTGTTTGACATGTCTTTCATCCCACCCTCGTTAATCAATTAATATTATAGAATTCAGCAACATACTAGATCTAGAATAAATCAAACTGCTATCTTGTCTGACAAGTAACAGAACTATAATGAGTGATACACTAAAATATATAGCAATCTAAGCATTGCTTTAAAACATAGTGTGGAGACATCTTTTTGTTTCCTCAGTATCCAATACAATTAAACAAAAAAACATTGCTCAGATGTAACTAAATAAACATTTGTCCCAAACACTTAAAATTGTGATCCCTGAAATACAAAAATGTAACTCTAATAACCTACTTGTATGCTACTTTTAATTCTAAAATTTTCATATTGTCTGGACAACACTAAGTTTAAAGGCTTTCCTATGAAGCTTCACACTGAGCACTCAATTCCAACAACTCATCATTAACTAATGATAAAAGGTAGGAGGCAAATGAGTAATGCTTATTATATAATTTCAAATGTGCCTTGGAAAGAGTTCTTTAGTAGTTGCTTTTCTAGAGTTTTTTCCGCTATGCTTTTAAGATGGGTAGTAACTTGAGATAAAACATACTCAAAGAAACTGTAAATACAGTTGGCAAAAGTATTTACACAAACAAAGTTGTGATTATTTTCATGAAGTCTGTTTCTGGGGGTTATGGTAGCATCCTTTTTTACTTTGACCAGGCATAATGTGTGTAGTTTATTTTTCCCCCTCCACTTCTAAGCCTTGGCATTACACACATTTTTTGTACAAACAGGATCAGAAAGGTTTTCTTGGTTTTTATTTGTAATGGAAAGTTTAGCCTTTTTTATTACTTTCACTATTGACTCTTGATGTGTTCTTGTCTCTGCAAATACCACTGAAATAGCTGTTGTCATCCATTCTTTGATATGTTTTGGCTGGACAGGTGCTTCAGGGTCAAATGATAGCTCATTCAGCTGAAACTGTGGTAGCAGCAATTTCCAGCCTCAGGCCAGTTCTTGCCGTTTAGATTTTTAGAGCTGCAACCTGTGATTACTTGTTGTTCTTAAACTTTCACCAAACATCAACGCTGCAATGCCGCTCCTTATTAAAAAACCAAAACAAGCCAAAACAAAACCAGAAAAAAAGAAAAAAAAAAAAAAAAAAAAAAAAGATTCTGATTATATTCTTCCTCTAAACCAGTACATGTTAGCTGAATCGCTATGTGCTCAGGGATGCAGAGTGTAAGGGAAATGGGTAAATGATCATACTCCACAGTGTTTCATGGATTACTTTGGTATGGCAAAATGTGGCTATGTCCATTTTCAGGAACTGATTAAACCTCAGTGACTTCCAAGGTGTCAGGGTTCTGTGCTGACACAATCACCTGATATTTTCTGCTACTGTTTATGAGATTTATTCATGGGATCTCTGGAAGGTTAGTCAATAGGAGATGATGGGTCAGTAAATTCAAACACATGTTGTGTGTTTCCTTCTCATGTAGATAAATTCCCTTTGTCATCTGGCAAGAAAATTTGCATATTTGAATTTTAAGAGGGCTTTGAATAAGATAAAGGAAACAAGATTTGGTTACATAGGACAGCCACAACCAGGAAGAGGCAGCATTCATGCTTAGTTAAGTTTGAAGCATCAGCATGGGGGAGAGTGTATCTGTACAGTATCTGTCATTAAAAAGTATGCCAGTTCTCATTGAAAAAGTAATGAAGTAGAGCAGGCTTTTTTAATAAAGTTCTCTTCTTCAACAGTTTCAGTATTTGGTCCTCCTACTAAGTGTCAGCAGGACATAGAGAAAGTGCTTCTACTACTGTTATTTCAAATGAATCAAGTCTTCAGAGAGGATTGTTGTCTTGGTTTTGGCTTGAAGAGTAACATGGGCTGGTTGGGGGTTCTTGAATGCAGCATGCATTAAATAATCCCAACATTTTCTACTGCAAAAAACTTTATTAAACTTCTGATAAACATACTTCATTCTCATCTGTGGGTCCTTTTCAGTATTTGTTTTTACTTTTTTTCATTGTATGTTATGTGCTGCCGCAATGAGAAGTGCTATCTGTGATAACAATTATATTATAATTAAACCAGAAAATGTTAAAAAGAGAACCTACCAGCTGCTGGTGTAAGTAAATTGTGACCTTGTTAAACTCCACAAGTAAAAGCTATAAGTAACAAGGGTTTCTGTCTCTGGAAGTATTAATCATGGTTTCTTTCCTAAGTGGTTTAGAGAGGCTTACCTATCTTTTTAACTCAACTCTACAATATTCTTAAACTGATTGATAGTAACATTTGATTACCTTTAAATATGTGATAATGAAAACTTCATACAGGTTTATGCCTTGGGCTACATTTTACATATCCAGATTACTGTCATATTTGCAGTCTACTCTGATGCACAGTAGCAGTGTTCAGAATTTGTTTTCTTTATTGATGTTCTTGCTGCCATTATTCATTCTATCAACCTTTCATAAAAATGAAAGGATATCACACAATAATTTGTTCTTTCACCTGTCCAAGACTGGTAGATGGCAAACTGTTTTGAATTTGGAAATTGATTGGAATTGAGAACTGAGAGTATTGCTTAAGTTTTACACCACACTGCAGGGCTCAATTCCAATCTTTTCCTGAGCTCACAATTTCATTGCAATCTTTTCCTCTTCTGCCATGGAAAACAGTTACCTGTATGTGAAAATCCTTACTGCCTTATGTTTCGTTGCCATTTTAAAGTCCTTGTGATTGATAACACCACTTATTAAGTGAAACATACAGGTCATATCAGATATTATTTTAAAATAATTTTATTTTTAAAAATATACTATCTGGTCATTTATTATATGGTATATTCATTTTAATAAATAGGTACTTCAAAAAATTATGGTTAAATTCTAATTTTAAAATAATTCTTTGAACAGGCTCATTAGGTAGTTGCAAGGGAAGCTCTATTCACCAAACTCAGTAAGATTACATCTTCAAAAGAAACTGCATCTTTTCCTCTTACCTGTTTCCCCTTACAGAACACTCATTCATTTTGTACCAACAGTTTGGAGGCAATACGGATTTTCTTGTCCAATGAATGAGTCGCTGTTGTAATTTTCCAATAAATCATATACAGAATAATATTTTTATATTCATTAATATTTTAAATAAAAGCTTCATAATTAAAATGTTTGCTTATGATACACATTTCCTTAAGATTTGATACTAAAGCTTAATAAAGTACATAGAAGAAAGTAATATAACTCAGAAAAGATATTTGAGAGGTTTACTACTCTAATTTGAATTTGTTGTTAGAATATGACATAGATTTACTGAATGCTGTTTATAGTTTGGTCAACTTTTATTATTTTGTCATAATTATGGTGATAGTTGTCACCTTCAAAATTAATATGCACTAAAAGTAGGCAAATCTATGTATGCTACAGTGCCATAAGATGCTCTGGGGCTATAAGATGCCATGCCCTAGGGCTATGCAGGATTTTGTGACCGAGTTGTCATCTTTGAGTAGGTTTTTCTTCTAGAACTTTAATATTTCAAGTCTTTGTGCCCATTTGCATGTTCTTACAGTGATAACAAGATACCATCCATATGAGTAAATATTTGCATGATGTGCCTAGAAAGACTGACACAGCTGGCTTGGATCTTATCCTCTGTCATTAAATAGCTGTCCAAACATCTGCTTCCCAGCTGACTGAGATGAAAAATTAAGAGTATTCCATAGGCTTTTCCAAAACTTCATTCTTTCCATTGTATGAAGGCACTAATGTTGCCTCAGTTGAAAATACTGGCCCCTGAAGCACTCCAGAACAATGACCTCAATTTTTGTAAGGAGTTTAAAAATGTTTATGTTATGAGTCAACAAAGTTTACGTGACTCATTATGACTTTAAAAAGTAGCAGCCATTGTATTAATGGAAAATTTTGCTTCTAAATACAGATAAAATAGGAATATTTTATATTTGTCTCTTCTCTTACTTTAGTAGACTGCACCCTCATATATGCTTTGTGCTCCTAACATCTGAGTATCCAAAACTTAGATACAGTTACAGTTTAACAGAAAAAATTCCATCTGGACTATACATAGATTCAGGTATTCTACCTTCTTAATAAATACTCAAACAGTCCAGTATTAATTTCAAATGCAAAAAGAGATCCCCTTTCACCTTTTCAAAGGTAGCTCTGAAAACGACTTAACCTTTTTGCCTACTTTTTATAAAGGCCCCACAATGCAGATTAACAAGAGAGTGAAAAATAACGAGTATTACCAAAATGAAGACACCAGCTCATGTGGCATCATGTCCTGTGAAACAAGGGCTGTTGCAGCACGGTCTGAAAGTCAGCAGTTTTGGTCAAAGGCGAGGACGTCTGCAGTATTAAAACCGAGGCATGGACAGAATTTTCCTTTCAATTTTGTCTGTTCTGCAGGGACCAGTTTCCAGCTCAAGCATTTCTGCTTATCCAAAGCTTGAGTGGACAGATACACCGTATCGGCTGCCTGCTTCCCAGGCAACTTAGAGCCGTGTGGCTCAAAACTAGGTCTTGTTTCCTGTCTGGAGATTAGCAATCAGCCAAGGAGAGCCCTGAACAGTTATGTGCATTTTTGGCAATATATTATTCCCTTAGGGTATGAGGCAGCGTAGTATGTGTTGTAGTAATCTGGATTAGCATTTTCCAAGTAATCCAACTGCAAATTTATTCTAAATCAGCATGATACTGGTGCCTCTTTACACTGCTTCTAAAGTGTATGCCTCAAATCTTTGAAGCGTAATTTTAGAATAGCTAGCATCAGTAAGAAATTTTGATGAACCTATGCTGCATGAGTAAAAACATCCCTTTGTACTGTTTCTCCACAATCTCTTTGTAACCTTCTAGAATAAAAGGCTGCTAGTCCCCTTCTTTCAGTGAGCAGGCATAGTCCTTGAGACATTATTCAGGTGCTCCTTGGAGGGTACAGCAGTTACCTCAATTCTGCCTGCCTGGACAAAGACACAAGCTATACTATACCTTCAGGCCCTGTTCCAAAGAACAGGTAATGCACTTCACAGCAGTAGTTAAACGAAGCAAGATATTAAGGGTTTACTGAGTGCTGAATGTATAAAATGCCACTGCCCTCACTTCTCACTCACCTTCAGTAGGGAAATATAGATACACTGATTAATAGGTACATTGAATGAGAACAGGGCTCTTTATGAGAGAGCACCTGTGGTAGAAAGTATTTGTGTAAAATTGCCTTCTCATTGCCTCAGAGAAAGAAGCCATTAAATGGTAGCTAATCAAAATTGTAATTGATGAACGGTTTAGCTGGTGTTCCCTCCTAATCTGTGCAAAACTAAGTATATGAGAGCACATGCCTTTTATTTATTTTAGAAGCTTATCTGCAGTAGTTATTCTATTTTTTTTTTTTTAACGGCTAAGGAGAAAATGATGAGTGCATATACTCACATTTTTTCCTTGTCACAGTTGTCAGTAGCAAAAATAGGAGCCAGGCTATTTATAAATACATAAAGTCACATGCCCATACTTTGTAATTCTCAGTGCAGTAAACCAGTGTGGTTATACAGCTTAGTGGGAGACAACAGTGACAAGTCTTCCAAAGATATTGCATCAGTGGTGTGTTATGCATCCCTAGGCCTTGGGCCATCCCTAGGGAAAGGTTTTGAATTAAGGACCAAACATCCAAATTACTTGCTAAAGGGATGCTGTAAAAGCAACTGAGCTGCTTCATCCCAACCACCGTGGTCTTCCCTAGCAAATAAACTGTTCATTTAGAGTGTTTGTACAAAAGGGAATTTTTCACACAGAAGTTATATTTAGGGAAAACAAAAAAAATTAATTCTTTCTCTTCCTGCCTTGTGGAGCACTTCATACAAGAAAATGAGGACATGCTAACACATGCATCAAATGTCACCTCTATTTCAATTCTCCCATCTGCTTGATACATAATACTTATCGTTATATAAACCATTAGGGAAAGAGTTGAATGTATCAAAATGGACCTTTTCATCTTCTTTTTTCATTTGGCAATGTGAAGCATGAATGCTCGATGCCCAAGTGTGTCATTCATTTGACAGTTTTTGCTGACATAGAATGAATCAAGGCTGTTTCTTCACAAAAGGATTTTAGAGGACAGCAGCTCATTCAGTGTTCTGTGATTCCAGTGTTTACTTTAATCATATCTGAGGCTGCCCCTCATGCCGCATTTGTTGAATAGATTCTTGTAGTAGCCCATCCCAGAGTCTGATGCAGATTGCTGTGACGATATTCTATATGATCATACTTCTGTATGATATTCTGCAGCGACATGTCTCATCTGAGAGAATGACTAAGTATTGATTCACAACCACACCTTATTCTCATGGATTACACTGTTAGTCTGATGATGTCTTACTTTAGGAGCCTTAGTCACAAGGAAAAGGTGTAGTATACTGAATAATTTTCCTTGATAATTTTAGTCAAACTGTGGTGTAAGCTGTGGCTAGACAAAGGCAAAACATATACCGCAATCAGTCAGGCTTGATGCAACTGAAGACTGCCCACACAAATTTAACATTTTGATATTCAGATAAAAGATAATTAATCTCTTTCTTCACTAAAGATTACCTACTTTCTGGTTCAAGATTCTTGTTTTTTGGATATAGTTTCCTAGTATTTTATTCAACTTAATTTTGAAAGTTATTCACAAAGCATTATCTGCCATTTTTGTACAGAGACTATTTTGTTGTGCGACTCACTTTTATTGTTAGGAAAGTGTCTATTCTTACTTAGGCTAAAGATGCAGTTCATCCAAGAAAATGGTGCTCATTTTAGCTATGGTTAGCTAAAATAAAGAACTGGCATATAAGTATGGATATAGTTACAGAGAGAGGGATATTATCACCTGGTCATTTCATACAATCTCAGTGCCATCAGCCAAAAAGACATCCATTATCACACATAATGTCTTGTATGTTGTGGACTTAGGAAAGCAGACCAAAGGATCAGCTGAAAATGCATCACTTTGCCAGAGGGCCTGCTGGGCCCCTTAATCCTTATACGATTGCGGATACAAGCAAATATTTTAAGGGAATGAATATGAATCAAGTGTTTATTTTTACTCTAATAGAGGAAGTCTAATTTATTTCTGATTAAATTATGCCTGATTGAGTCAATGAGAACAATCTGATATAATTGGCGCAGAATATTTCAAAGATAGTGTGTTATGATGCAAGATTTTATTTTCATATACTCAGTATGTTCCAGTAAATTGGAGGTCTCATTTGTTAATAAGGGTTTTATCAATATATAAAAAAAAAAAAAAAAAAAAAAGATGCCGGGGTTTATTTATGGCTTTGTTACAGGAATGCTTTTTGTCTTGTTTTTAATGTACTAAAACTTTATGGAGAAACAAAAAGAACAATTTGACAGAACATGCTGTTTTCATGACATCATATAATTGCATAACAATCACAGAACAGGAAGAACTAATTAGATTACTAGAACAAGTATCATCACAAATAGGAAAATTGTCAATTCTCATAACATTTTGAGAGTAACTTCAAAAAGACTGGAAAAAAATATTAAATATAAGAGAGAACTGGGACTTTACCTCCCACAGTTATTTTGCACTCTAATGGAACTATAGATTCATAGCATTAACAAAATAATTATCATTAGTAAAACAGGTAATAGGTGAGAATGTGTAGTCAAAAAATAAAAGCAAATGGTTCTGTGAACTAATTAATAAACAAATTTTTTTCATTATTTGCTAGATTAAATATGAAATGTAGAATTGTACCTCTGAGATAGTGTTATTAAAAAAAATCAGAACAAACCCCCTGTTACTTTATATATAAATATGAAATCAGAGCCAGACATAACTGAATTATTTGCCATTCAGTCTTCTTTTCATGTCTTCATGAGGTCAGTTCCGTGTACACAAATTTTGTAGGTGTACAAAATGGTCAGTTTAGAACAGAAATATGTTTGGAGGGGGCAGGAAGGACAGGAGAAAAACAGGAGTGAGAAAAGGTTCATTAAAATACCTGCCACGCAATTATTTGCTCCTGTTCTAGTTGCCAAACAGTTAGCTATTTGTTGGTTTTTGAAATTCTGAAAATGAAGCGATTTTAGGAAATACATTTTAAAAGTAATACTATCTAAAGCTCTTTAAAGAAGAAATTCTGCATTAATGCAGGCCTAGCAGTTAAATGCTCTTACATGGAGCAGGAGACTATCTATCTGCCCTTACTGTGCCATCACTATGTCTATGTTTCTCTCATGCAGGCAGCATGTCTGTGAACCCATTGCTCCATAACTTTCCTGTGTCATGCAAGAAGAAATTTGATTAACATGCACTTTAAATTCCAGCTGGTTGGTTGGTTGTTAAAGAGTATTTCCATTAATTTGTATTTTCAATATAACTATTGAAATAAAGGGAAAAAGACCATGTGAAAGTATGAAAAAGAGATGAGTGAGATAAGATATGACAGGTTATGCGTTCTTCAGATGTGTTTAATATTTAATGCAAGTGTCTCAGAAAGCATACAGAGTAATTTGCTATTTAGTTCCCTTCATGTTATCTTATGTCTGTGCCTGTCACTCTAGTGTGTTCAAATAGCAGTTTACAATTTATTTAGGTGAGTGTCTAAACTATGGCCATCATTGTCTTGCGTACAATCATACAAAAGAGTTTTCAAACCTTGTAATGTTATGGGAAAAAAAAGGATAATGAAATAATATTCAGTATCATTAGATACCAGAAGCACAACTAAGTAATTATCTTGTTACTTCAGGGAAAAAAGGGGGGAAGTGAACTCAGGTTAGGGCTGATTCCTTCACCCTCTGAATTCAGACATCCTCCTCAGAATGCATGGTAGCTTCACTCCTACTGTGTACTTCAGCACACTATAACAATACAGAGACATGAAAGAAGATAAAGAGAAAACGAAATAAAAGAAGTAGAATATAATAAAGAGACAGCATAAAAACCAGACTAGTAAAACGCTGTAAAACAAAGTGCATTTATAAAGTACAGTGACATAAAGGAAAAGAGAATGAAGGAAAAAGACAGGAAAATAGTATGTAGAAAGGAATCTTGAAACAACAGAAGTAATCATAAAACTTTTAGGACTTGATTTATCAAATCTGAAATGGTATACAAGCCACAAAGAGCAAAGTAAAAGAGGCAACATCATTATTCAAGGAGAAAGAAGCTTGAAAGCTTTTGAGCAGCATAAATTGGTTTGGAATAGGACAGGACTACACTAAGATAATTGATGAAAGATTTTATGTCACTAAATTCCTATTCAATGAAAGTAATAGTCTAGTATACCTCTGAGATGTGTTTTGAAGAATATTTTCGGCAAAATCAGTGCTACCAATACTTAATGTGAAATCTGGAAGTCATTTTATTAATTTCAAAAAAGCAAGTTGTTTTGAGTACACCTACAAGTGCTTGAGGGTTTTTTAATGTGTTTATATACCCATTTGAGAGGTTGCTTGTCTACCATGCCTTATAGTTTGGAAGATAATGTCATGTTTACTATCAGTTTTCTCTCCTGAGCATGCACTGTCTTCCTCAGTGGCCCTGCAAATTTGCATTGCACAGATCTCCATCTTAGATACAAACTAGGTAGATCTTGCAAATTCTCTTTGTTCATCAGTAAATCTAGTTACAACTCATTAATACGGTGCCCTTATCCTAACCTCAGTAAAAAGGATTTTTTTCAGTATGTTTTTCACTTCCTTTAGGCTCAAGAAAAAAGAACACAGTCTTGGCAGTTAAATGAAGAACTACATAGGCTCCCATAACAAACATTTCTAAGTAAACAGCTACATGGCCTGTCTTTGCTTGTCTGTGAGCTAAGCTACCTTAGGATAAGAAAGGGAAGATCATGCACAAAGCTACCGGCCATGATGCTGATATGACCAGGGATCCAATACAGGTCCTTGAGAATATGTTTGCTGAAATACTATATTATCCTGTTTAGAGCAGGAAGTGAGTGAAGGCATCCCTCTGAGTCAGACTGTGACGCACTTGAAACAAAGGCTACCGCAGGCAGGAGTTGCCTCATAATTGATTGCATTGGGATTCCTGCTGCTTAAGATGCCTCACTGTGAATAATAGTGACAAATGCTGTCTTGACTGAAAAAGTGTTTCACTGCAAATCTCTAGTGTCAGTTTAAGAAGGTTCTCACTTATCCTACTCTTCCACCAGATCTTATATTGCAGAGTAAAAAGACATGTAAAGACAGGTAAAAAACTGGCTGAATGGCCGGGCCCAAAGAGTTGTGGTGAACGGAGTTAAATCCAGCTGGTCACGAGTGGTGTCCCCCAGGGCTCGGTGTTGGGGCCACTCCTGTTTAACATCTTTATTGATGATCTAGACGAGGGGATCAAGTGCCCCCTCAGTCAGTTTGCAGATGACACCCAGTTGGGTGGGAGTGTTGATCTGCTCGAGGGCAGGGAGGCTCTGCAGAGAGACCTGGACAGGCTGGAGCCATGGGCTGAGCCCAACTGCAGGAGTTTCCATAAGGCCAAATGCCGGGGGCTGCCCTTGGGCCACAACAACCCCCAGCAGTGCTGCAGGCTTGGGGAGGAGTGGCTGGAGAGCTGCCAGTCAGAGAGGGACCTGGGGGTGCTGATTGACAGCCGGCTGAACAGGAGCCAGCAGTGTGCCCAGGGGGCCAAGAAGGCCAATGGCATCCTGGCTTGTGTCAGCGATAGCGTGGCCAGCAGGGACAGGGAAGGGATCTGACCCCTGTACTCGGCACTGGTGAGGCCGCCCCTCGATTCCTGTGTTCAGTTTTGGGCCCCTCACTACAAAAAGGACATTGAATGACTCGAGCGTGTCCAGAGAAGGGCAACGGAGCTGGTGCAGGGTCTGGAGCACAGGTCGTACGAGGAGCGGCTGAGGGAACTGGGGGTGTTTAGTCTGGAGAAGAGGAGGCTGAGGGGAGACCTCATCGCCCTCTACAGCTACCTGAAAAGAGGGTGCAGAGAGCTGGGGATGAACCTCTTTAACCAAGTAGCAAGCGATAGGACAAGAGGTAATGGCCTCAAGTTGAGCCAGGGAAAGTTTACACTAGATTTCAGGAAGTATTTCTTTACAGAACAATTTGTTAGGCATTGGAATGGGCTGCCCAGGGAGGTGGTGGAGTCCCCATCCCTGGAGGTGTTTAAGAGTCGGGTCAACATAGCGAGGGAGGGATATGGTGTAGTTGAGAACTGTCAGTGTGAGGTTAACGGTTGGACTGGATGATCTTCAAGGTCCTTTCCAACATAGATGATTCTGTGACAGCTGTGAAAACAAGACTAATTCTCTAATTGTTGCAATAGATAACTTGCCTATACCTGGCAGAAGTTTTGTAAAACACTACCATGTCTGAGCTGTAGTATAGCAGCAATCAGCTCTGTCTACTCATGTCAGGTCAATATGAGACCTGTCTGCTATTTCACAGAACAGTTTTCTTTCCCCTTTGAAAAGTAATTAAGTTTATCTATGATGTATACTCTCTGTGCCAAACAGTCTTTTGTGGTGCATTGATTCTGATTAGCAAAAACATCACCTTGCGATGAAAAATAGAAAATAATGTCTGTTTTATCTTTCTACTTACAGACTTAAAAGCCAGATTAAAGAAAAAAAAAAAAAAAAAAAAAAAAAAAAAAAAAAAAAAGAAGAGATAACGAGCATAGGAAAACTACTTAAATCTAGAATAAATATTGCAATAGATGAATGATACAGACTGATCAAATGTTTAGGCAATCAATTGTCCTATAAATTGTTACTGTGAATTCTGATGCAGTCTTCCTAGTTCTGCTGGACAAATTATTATTATCCACTTTGTAATGACAGTAATGTATCTGAAGGGTAAAAGGTTTCCTTAACATGAAGGTTACACCTTATTAATTAGAACTCTGTTTTGTGGGGGTTTTTTTCAGCAGTGTTCCAGTAAAATCAGATTCAATTCAGTAGATTGGTAAAACTAGTCCCACAGTCAATTTCAGCACTGCTGTGTTAGGGAAACAAAAACCCAGCAAGAAGTCTTGAAAAATATCTGTATCTCAGTCAGCAAGTAGAGATACTGACTGAGACTTACAGCCAAGGAAAGTACTGTGCAGAAATACCAGCATAGGTCCCCGGAGTGCTATAACCACATCACTATGCTTATGTTACTGCGGCTGAGCCCAGCTAACGCAAGTGGAGTGGTTTGAGATACCTCTGCCCTGTGCCATTAGTTCCATACTAGTTCTGTTATTCCTATTGTGGTACTACACTGTCCACTGCAGAATCACTTTTTGTGGTGACTATACTGCTGTTCCTTATTATAATGCATGCTTTGTCGTGCTTTACTTTGAAGCTATTCAGAAGGTCATTAATTTGAGCAGGGACTGCCAAGTACACTTGTGCATAGAAGCACACGTTCATTGTGTATTATATCCTGTTTCCACTTCTGGATATAGCTTAGCCTAGCTTTCTTTTTACTCCAGTCTCGTACAGTAGTGTGGTGGGTTGACCCTGGTTGGATGCCCGGTGCCCACCAGAGCTTCTCTGTCACTCCCCTCCTCAGCTGGACACGTTGAGAGGAAATACAACAAAACGCTAGTGGGTCAAGATAAGGAAAGAGAGAGATCATTCAACCGTCACAGGCAAAACAGACTCAACTTCGGGAAATGAGCTTTGTTTACTGCCAATCAAAATCAGAGTAGGGTAATGAGAACATAAAACCAAATCTGAAAACACCTTCCCCCCACCTTCCCTTCTTCCCAGGCTTAACTTTACTCCCGATTTTCTCTACCTCCTCCTCCCCAGCGGCACAAGGGGATGTGTGCAGGAGATATGGACATGCACACGACCAATATGATCAAGCAATGCCAATTTATTGAAGGTAAACAAGCCCTTTTATAATGCTTTCTCCTGTGCACGCGAACAGTACGTGGTGCAGTCCTTATGATTGGATAGTTAGCTTTGTCCACGCACTTCAAACTTTCTTGCAATTGGATAATAAGCGCCACTCTCAGTGTCTTTCTCCGCCCAACCCATCTCCTGGAGTTGTTTGTTTCCTGAGTTCTTTGTTCTCCCTTCAGGGCTATGTCCTTGTTATGTCCTTGCCGAGGCGTGCACACATGCAGGATTGCTCACATGTCCATTATCTCCCAACAGATGGGGAATGGGGGTTGCCGTCAGTTCATAACATGTTTCTGCCACTCCTTCCTTTTCACTCTCTTCCCCTGCTCCAGCACATGGGGTTCCTCCCATGGTAGACAGTTCTCCATGAACTTCTCCAATGTGAGTCCTTCCCACAGGCTGCAGCTCTTCATGGACCGCTCCAGTGTGGGTCCCTCCCACGGGGTGCAGCCCTTCAGGAACAGACTGCTACAGCTTGTGCCCCTCCCATAGGGTCACAACTCCTGACAGCAAACCTGCTCCAGCATGGGCTCCTCTCTCCGTGGGTCCTGCCACGAGCCAGTGTGGGCTTCCCACAGGGTCACAGCCTCTTTTGGGCACCCACCTGCTCCAGAGTGGGCTCCTTCACAGGCTGTGGTGGATATCAGCTCCACCACTAATGTCCATGGCCTGCTTCACCATGGCCTTCACCACAGGCTGCAGGCAAATCTCTGCCTCAGGTGCCTGGAGCACATCCTCCCCCTCCTTCCTCACTGACCCTGGTGACTGCAGAGTTGTTCCTTTCATGTATTCTCTCTCCTCTCTCCCACTGCAGGTTCTGTTGTGCAAGTTTTTTTACCCCATCTTAAATTTGTTATCCCAGAGGTGCTACCACCACTGCTGATGGGCTCAGCCTTGGCTAGTGGCAGGTCCATTTTGCAGCTGGCCGGTATTGGCTCTGTTGGACATGGGGAAAGCTGCTGGCAGTGTCTGGTGGAAGCCTGTAGCACTGCCCCCCTGCCTGCTACCAAAACCTTGCCATGCAAACCCAATACAGGATGCTATTAATGATACTGAAGTTTTAAAAGCTGAATTGGGAATGTCACTTTCCTGAATATAATGAGAAGTTACGTTCTTTAGTTTTTTCCTCTAAATGCTTTCTATATTAATGAACTCAGTGTCTCACGTGCTTGTAGTAACTATCATCTGCATTTCTGAAATAGCATTAGAAAGTAAAAAGTTTACCTTGTTTATCACAGACTCAGAAGAGACTGGTATAAATTTTGAGATAAGCATCTGCAATTCCTGCCTCCTAGGCATTTTACTCATGTCTCATTTTTCTCAAAGTCTTTTAGTCCAGTTAAGAGCTATTCTCTTCCTAGTACCAGTGTTTGTTTCAGGGTGTTGCATGTGGCTTGTGTGAGTATAATTTCCATTTACTATTGTAAAGGATATCACTTTAGCAAAGCACTTAAAATTTTGAGGTAGAAACTTAACTGATCCACTGTCATCTGAGAATCTGTTTACGATGAGGAATGTGTTAGAGGGGGAATTACATCTGAACAGTTCTGACTGAGTGCTTCCCTTCACTGTTATTTTGGTCAAGATCACATTCTTTCATAGTCAGAATAAAGTTACTTTGACAGGAGGCTGACATCAGGGTGTAAAGAACATAGTACTGTCAGGATATCTTGTAATATTTTTAGTCTGCCCTTGAAACCACATATTGTTTTAATGCTTTCATTTAATTGTTACTGAGTTTCACTATGGAATGTGGCATGGAGACAGGAGTAATGACATGGTATTGTGGCTGTATATTTAAATGGCAGTCAACACATCATGCTACTGCTTTAAACATGTCAGACTGAAATGATACAGTGTTATCAGATGATTTTTATTATACTGTTAAGAATAGCAAGAAGTCCCTGTTTTCTGAACAAAAAATGCAGACAAAATAAGAGCAGATCTTCATATTAAAATGCAATGGTTTCTGTATAAAATTTCTAGGGATGTGTTTGTAAGAGGTACTGATCTCTTTAAGAAGGCTAACAGCTATACTGCAATAGGAAGAAGCAGTTCAGCTAATGCACACATCAGCAAATTAAAAAAAAAACAACAACAACAAACAAACAAACAAAAAAAAAAACCAAACCACCACTCAATTCTACTCATGTATTCTATTCACATATTTTACTGTTATCCTGCCCCAAGGAAGACAAGATGGCTGAAACACTGGCAGATTCCTGCACCTGAAATAACAATAAGATACTCTGTTATCACTGGAAACATGTGAGTGGAGTGCAGGGAAGGGAATGGAGGAAGAGTTACCTGCTGCTAAGTTCACTGGCTAGGCAGGTTTTCTGCATTACTGAAGTAGTAAGACATGATAGAGTGTGCATTTCTGAGCTTTGGGGGGATTCAGGTACTGAAATGTGATGCCAAAGAGAAATAACTTCACCAGCTAGAATAATGTGCCTGTAGCACAGTGGTGCACACTGTTACATGTCTCATTATAATATATATAACTGAATTGTAATGCAGTTGTAATACAGGAAAGAGGGGAGTGTTCTGATTATCCTTGACATTATGAATTCTTGTGCCTACATTGGCCAGAGTTAAATATACTGCCAAAGTACAACCTTAAAGCAAAGTAATTTGTTGAAACTTGAAAAATATATTTGTTATCAGTCAAAATCACTGAAATAAGGGAGAGGAGGATGCCGTGTTTTGTAGTCAGTGAGGAGATCAGAACTGAAACTTCTGTCTCAATTGTACCAAACATGGACATATAGTCGTGGGGCTTAAAAACAGTGAAATGTTTGCTCGGTTCAGCTGTTCCAACCAAAGGCTTTCTTCCTGTCCTTGTTGCTGCTGCCTCAATGCTCAGCAACTGGGAGATGAATAGAGCTGTTAAAACTCAGCTAATTTGTATTTCTGTGTCAATAAAAGAATGTTTTCCAGTCCACTCTGGAATGAGAACTGAATCTCCACCTTTCTCGGGTACCTTGCCTTTCCCCTTAATAACGCTTTACAGCAAGTGTTAGGTGGAAGGGAAAGTCAGTGTTGCCATGTGGGGTTAGAAATCGTAGGCTCAGCGAAGCCAAGTGACTCTAGACAAGGTAAGACCATAAACTAGGATTCAAAACAGCAGCAGATCCTGTGTTTCTCAAGAGCAGTCCAGCCTCACTGGGGAATACACATACTGCTCCTTAGTATTGTGCCTGTCAGTGTTAGTTTCTCTATGAGAGGAAGAGTGAATCTGGAACAAAATGCTCTTATTATTGTGTGTATTTGTTTAGAAGAGAAGATACCTCTTGGAAGTCTTAAAGATGTACCTTACTAGCACAGGCCTGTGCAACCCCTCCAAGCAAAATGCATGAATTGCAAAACGATGTGGCTCTATTGGGTTCCTTTTCCAATTATATGAGGTTCTTGAGTAATAAAGCAGAATAATTTGAGTTTTACTGACATTTCATCCACACATTTATTTAGGGGAAGATTTTGAAAATGCTGTCTTCTGGGTTTTTAGTAACACAGACTTCCCTGTTGAATTATCCTGCAGAACTCTGAAAGATAGTTGGTTCATTTCAGAGTATTTTCTACCGTTTCCTACAAAGTAATTGGGGCAATAACCAAGTAAGTCACTTGTTTTCAGCAACGCTTCATTATGTAAACTGTTCCTTGTTCTCTCTCTTTGTAGTTTTACCTGCCTTACAAGATTTATGTGCTAAAATTAAATGGTACTGCTTCAGTGTTAGGCTCTATAGAGACCTGTGTCATTTTCCATTTTTAGTAGTTAGGAGCTGATGTAGCAGGATGCATTTAGGCTTTGTTTCTGAGACAGCTAAAAATAGAAATGTTTGATAATATTCCATTATTCACCATTATAGTACCTAAGGGACTATGCAAAACTTGGTTTTCTTTTCAACTAAGTTGGATACTTGTCCAGAAGCCAGTACTGTTAATAAATTACTAGGACACATCAGTATCCGCAATTATAACTACTAACCATGAATTTTAAGAAGCAATGGTAGCTTTAAAAAAAGTCGTATCAAAAATTTTGTGGAAGATCACAAAGGCAATGTAGAAGAAGGCAATAACAAATAAGCTGCCCCTAAACCCATCAGTACATTTTTCAGAGTGCAAACTTTATGCCTAGAACTGTGCCCATGTCTGTTCTGTCAATCACCAACCTCCTTTTATTAGTCTTAGATAGAAGATAAACAACAAGACTGACAGCTTTGTGTCCTTTGGCATTTTTGTGTCACCATCACAGAGTAAGAGGGTATTATGTCATCACTCAAGCCTGTCAGGTTTAGTTTAGTCTGTTGTTTGTCTTAAGAATTGTTTTCCTCATTTTTTCCTCTAAGTTGATACACATACCCTGTATAGATTGTATATTGTTGATGTTACTAGAATCCATTTTTCAGACGAGAGATGTCTTTAACTTCAACCATGGAAATGTTATCCTTTTCCCCTATACACCAAACCAGAAATGAGAAAAATAAACATCTTCACTTAGTCAATTCTGGTCTATACAGAACTTTTCATATCTCATACATTCAAACGCCAATTGCATTAATATTACAAGTAACAAGATCTGTGAGATGTTTAAAAAAACCATTTGTTTAAGTAAATTCACTATGTATACCTCTCTTGTGGAATCTGTATAGACTTTGTCACTGTGAATTGATAACTAGTTCCCAGTACCTAACTTTTTCATTATTATATGATGAAATGGAAAGAGAATCTTACCTTGTGTTTGGCTTTTGAAAACAGTCAGGTAGGTGTGGTGGGAGGTTGAAGAGTCAATACTTGGCTTTTGTTGATTTCATAACACATGATCGTTTAATGCAAACTACAGTTTTTTTGTCACTAGGGAAGCAATAGACTGTTTCCACAAAAAGGCACATGTACCTATAGGAAATGTCTGACTCAAATTACATGTTCAAGCTCTTGTGAGAAATGTCTAGAAAGAACAAGACAAATTAAGAGTGGGATTCTGCAAAGACGCCAAGCTGAAGCAGAAGGTACATAAGCTAGACATTAGGAAATCCTAATGAGGGGGAATAGAACGTGAAGAAGCAACTGAAGGAAGGTATTTAGTGCTTCTTGGGATTCTCCACTTCTCTCAAAAAGATGGCATTTAAACCAGGTCAGATCTTTCTCACACTGAAGCAAAGACACAAGTGGAAGAACAGAGAAGAGGCTGCTTGGCCTAGCCAATAACCAGGTAGTTAGAGCAGTCACTGATAGTGAGATGGATAAGGAAGGGACAAGTTTTTTAATTGCCACAATCTCGAATACAAACCAGTAATAAAACCTTTGGTCTAGCAACCTTCTCAGAGAATGTCCTAACCAACTGGCCACTGTATTAATGGGCTTTGCTCAAACTTTCACTTACTGAAGCTATTCCACTGTAAAAGTCGCCCCCCACACACACCCCCACCCTGAGCAGGAAGGCGGAGCTGCTGCGAACGAGGGCAGTGGTGACTCGGAATGGGCAGAGACCGAAGTTGCCATGTCATACACCCCCACGTAAAAGAGCAGCCCCCAGGGACCACGAGCAACCAGGAGTGCAGCGAACTGGACATGGTGCGTCAGTTCGCGCAGGCAGGGCGAGCAGACAGGGCGCAGACACTCTCCGGGTTCCTAAACTTATCCAGGCTAGCCCCTTTACGGTCCTCCATGAGTAGACCAAACCATGGTCTGCACTCGCATCAAAACCACTGCCAGAAAGAACGTGGTGGCCCAGAGAGAGCTGCCACGCAAACATGCAGGGGTTCAGGTCTCGGGCTGCAGGGTGTGCCTGAGCCTGTCAGTCCTGCCGGAGGGCAGCAGGGACAGCACCTGTGTGTGCTGCGATCACCTGGGTGACCTGCTCAGCCCGGTGGCAGAACTCAAAGAAGAGGTTGAGACGTTGAGAAGTATTAGGGAGTGTGAATGTGAAACTGACTGGTGGAGTAACACCCTAGCACCCCTGAAGCAACAGGAGCTGATGGAAGCTCCAAAGGAGGCAGGTAATCCCTCATCCTCTTGCTATCAGGCAGAAGGAGGGGCACTAAGAGACGAGGGAGGCTGGAAACAGGTCCCTGCTCGGGAGGCAGGAAAATCCTCTCCCCACCTCCCTCACCCTCCATGGTGCCCCTTCACAATAGATTCTGGGCCCTGGAACTTTTGAACAAAGAAGAGAAGGAGGAAGAAAATGAGACAAACGAAGACGACCAAGGTCCACCGAGGTCCAGGTCACTTCAGACCAGGTATTAAAACCAGCTCTGAAAAGAACCCCAGAAGGGTCATTGTAGTGGGTGACTCCACTCTAAGGGGTGCCAAAGGCCCCATATGCAGACCACACCCGCTTCATAGGGAATTCTGCTGCCTCCCTGGGGCCCGCATCAAGGACCTCACAGCAACACTCCCTACCCTAGTGAGACCCAAGGACTACTACCCTCTCCTGGTTTTTCAGGTAGTCAGTGATGACATCACCAGGAGAAGGCCTAAAGCAATGAAGAGAGTCTGCAGGTCCTTGGGAAAACTGCTTAAGGTGTCGGGGGCACAAATTGTGTTCTCCATCCCTTTGGTTGAGGGGATGGATGAGGAAGATTACAGGAGAATCCAGCAGATGAATGGGTGGCTCCAAGACTGGTGTTACCATCAGGGCTTTGGATTTTTCAGTCATGGGTTGGTATACAGGGGACCTGATCTTTTGACATTAGACAGGATGCACCTGTCCCGGAGAGGGAAGGGGATCTTGGGGCAGGAGTTAGCTGGGCTCATAGACAGAGCTTTAAACTAGATTTGAAGGGGGAAAGGGGCAAAACATCGGCCCATCTGAAGTGCATGTATACCGATGCACACAGCATGGGTAACAAACAGGAGGAGATTGTAGCTGTGATGAAACAGGAAAATTACGATGTTGTTGTTATTACAGAAACATGGTGGGATGTCTCCCATGACTGGAGTGTGCCAATTGATGGGTACAAGCTCTTTAGGAGGGACAGACAGGGAAGGAGAGGTGGTGGGGTGGCTCTGTATGTTAAGGACTGTTATGATTGCTTTGAGCACAGGTGTAGTGAAGACAGGGTTGAGTGTCTTTGCATTAGAATCGGGGGGAAGGCCAACAGGGCAGATGTTGTAGTAGGTGTCTACTACAGGCCACCCAACCAGGACAGAGAGATGGACAAGATATTTTATAGGCACTTAGGTGAAATCTCACGATCGCTTGCCCTTATTCTTGTGGGCAACTTTAACTTCCCAGACATCTGCTGGAAATACAACACGGCAGAACGAGACCAGTCCCAGAGATTCCTAGAATGTGTGGGAGACAACTTCCTGATGCAACTGGTGAGTAAACGGACCAGAGAAGGTGCCCTGCTGGATCTCCTCTTTGTGAACAGGGAAGGGCTGGTGGACAACGTGGAGGTTGGAGGCCAACTAGGGCACAGCGATCATGAAATAATAGAGTTCTCTACTCTCAGAGAGGTCAGGAGAGAGCTAAGCAGGACTGACATCCTGGACTTCAGAAGGGCTGATTTTGCCTTGTTTAGGCACCTGCTTGAAAGGATCCCCTGGGAGATGATCCTGAAAGGTACAGGGGCCCAGGAAGGCTGGGTGCTCTTCAAGAAGGAAGTGTTAATGGCTCAGGAGCAGGCGGTCCCCAGGTGCTCTAAGAGAAGCTGGTGCCAGAGAAGACCACCCTAGCTGAACAGGGAGCTTTGGCTGCAACTCATGGAGAAAAGGAGAGTTTACAGCCTTTGGAAGAAGGGGCTAAACAATCACAGTGATTACAGAGATGCTGTGAGGCCATGCAGGGTGGAAATCAGGAGGGCTAAAGCCCAGCTGGAAATTAATTTGGCCTCAGCAATCAAGGATAACAAGAAAAGTTTGTATAAGTATGTCAGTAGCAAAAGAAAGTCCAGGGATAGTCTCCATCCCCTGCTAGACACAGGAGGAAATATGGAAACAAGTTATGAGAAGTCTGAGGTGCTTAATGCTTTCTTTGCCTCAGTCTTTAATAACAAGGTTAGTTGTATTGATGAAATCCAGCCTTCACAGCCAGAATACAGAGACTGGGAGAACAACCCCCCCATGTTCCGGGAGACAGTCAGAGACCTGCTGCATCACACAGACACACACAAGTCTTATGGGACCAGACAGGATACACCCGAGGGTGCTGAAGGAGCTGGCTGGTGAGGTCCCAACTGATTGGAAATTGGCCAAGGTGACACCCATCTGTAAGAAGGATCAGAAGGGAGACCCAGGAAATTACAGGCCTGTCAACTTGACTTTGGTACCTGGGAAGCTGATGGAGCAGCTCATCCTAAACACCACCATGCAACACATGCAGGACAACCAGATGCTCGGCCCCGGTCAGCATGGGTTTATGAAAGGCAGGTCCTGCCTGACAAACCTGATCTCCTTCTATGACAGAGTGACCTGCTTATTGGATGAGAGAAAGGCTGTGGATGTAATTTACCTTGACTTTAGCAAGGCTTTTAACACCGTTTCCCAAAACATTCTCCTGGCAAAAATAGCTGTTCAAGGTCTGGACAATCGCCCACTTCTCTGGGTAAAAAACTGTCTGGATGGCCGGGCCCAAAGAGTTGTGGTGAACAGAGTTAAATCCAGTTGGCGGCCGGTCACGAATGGTGTCCCCCAGGGCTCGGTGTTGGGGCCACTCCTGTTTAACATCTTTATTGATGATCTAGACGAGGGGATCGAGTGCACCCTCAGTCAGTTTGCAGATGACACCCAGTTGGGTGGGAGTGTTGATCTGCTCGAGGGTAGGGAGGCTCTGCAGAGAGACCTGGACAGGCTGGAGCCATGGGCTGAGCCCAACTGCAGGAGTTTCCATAAGGCCAAATGCCGGGGGCTGCCCTTGGGCCACAACAACCCCCAGCAGCGCTACAGGCTTGGGGAGGAGTGGCTGGAGAGCTGCCAGTCAGAGAGGGACCTGGGGGTGCTGATTGACAGCCGGCTGAACAGGAGCCAGCAGTGTGCCCAGGGGGCCAAGAAGGCCAATGGCATCCTGGCTTGTGTCAGCAATAGCGTGGCCAGCAGGGACAGGGAAGGGATCTGACCCCTGTACTCGGCACTGGTGAGGCCGCACCTCGATTCCTGTGTTCAGTTTTGGGCCCCTCACTACAAAATTACATTGAATGACTCGAGCGTGTCCAGAGAAGGGCAACGGAGCTGGTGCAGGGTCTGGAGCACAGGTCGTACGGGGAGCGGCTGAGGGAACTGGGGGGGTTTAGTCTGGAGAAGAGGAGGCTGAGGGGAGACCTCATCACCCTCTACAACTACCTGAAAGGAGGCTGCAGAGAGCTGGGGATGAGCCTCTTTAACCTAGTAATAAGCGATAGGACAAGAGGGAATGGCCTCAAGTTGAGCCAGGGAAGGTTTAGACTAGATTTCAGGAAGTATTTCTTTGCAGAATAGGTTTCTGGGCGTTGGAATGGGCTGCCCAGGGAGGTGGTGGAGTCCCCATCCCTGGAGGTGTTTAAGAGCAGGGTCGATTTTGAGCTTACATATATGCTGTAGATGGGAACTGTGCTAGGCGAACAGCTGGTCTAGATGATCTCCAGGGTCCTTTCCAACCTAGATGATTCTGTGATTCTGTGAAATATTCACAGTAGGAAGAAGAAAATAGGATGGGCTAGCAGGTAGGAAACAGAAAAATAATGTTCTAGTCTTTGCTTCAATTAATATGTATTTATATTTATGTATCTATAGTGTGTATTCATACAAAGTAGTTTCAAAGGAGACTTTTAATAGCAAATGCCCAGAAGTCCATTGGCAATGGCATGTGGATGGTCAAGTGAGCTGGAAGTTCTGGGGTATTTCCTTCTGAGCAGGACATTCTGACCAGAAGTTTGGGGGTGACAGCGAAGAGGCAGGGTTTGGAAAATCACAGTTTGCCTGCACCTCTTGTGCAAGAGGAGGTCTAGTAAGTAACTCTGATGATTTCTAGTGGGTGAGCTCATTGGTAAAATAAGTGGAGGAGCACCCTGTTCGTGAACTGCCCTGATGCAGACACAGGATCCACCCCACCTCCCATGCAGTTAAGTGACCCAGGAGAATTCAGGCAGTTGCTCTTAGGTATTTGTATGACCTGAGAGACTTGAGGAACTCAGGAACTCAGCTAGGTACCTGTCATTGCATAACTGAAGGATTTCAGCGATGCCCAAAGGTCTTCTTTAGGCACAGGGATTCATTTTCTGATGTTTGCTGTAGTTACATATGGTAAGTCCACCAACAGCTAGAGCTAGGTACTGTTCCTTAATAAATTGACAGAAATATCAGAGACCAAATAACAGTGCAGAGTGCCAGTGAGCTTCTTGGGTGTTGTAGTGGCTTTTGACATGTCTGTCTCAGCTGCCAAGTTTATTCCAGTAGAGATCACCTTACAAGATGACACTTGATTTACATTATCTGATTTGTTCCATAATGGGGGAGATCAGAGTCGAATCTTTGATTTCATTTTCACAGGGAACAATATCTCTTTAATTTTAAAATGGATGATCAGTGACTACATTCATAGAATAATTCAGGACGTCACTGGCTACCGCAGTTCACATTGCAGAGTGGTGTAATCATCATTCCCATCCTATTTTGTCTGTCATAGTGAGTAATGTTTCATCTAGGCTCATCTGTAGCTGTCTGTCTGGGGTTTAGATAGACATGCCAGGGCCAGATCCTCAAGTAATTCCACAGTCTTTTCCCTCCCTTCCCCTTTCTCTGAATTTAGAGTCTCTAAGGAACTTTGTCCTCTAAAGTGCTGAGGGAGACAGATGCTTCTTTTGCCCCCTTTTTGGCTTTAATCCACTTAACGTTTTACGTCTGTTGTTAGAATTAGGAGGACAGATTTGGATGTGAAGATTTCATTTTGTCTCCATCCTCTGGAGATCAGCCTGGTTGCAGACTCTGCTAATTATTGGTGTAAAGCTCATGATCTAGATTTTACAGTAGGAGCTTCCCTATGGTCTCCTACAGTTTACAGTGCCTTAAGTTAGTACATATAGCTCTGACTACCCTTCTCCGCCTGGCTGTAAAGTGAAATCTGCCAGTATTCTTAAATTGATAGAATTGTAGTTTTCTGTTCTAGAACTGTTTGATTTTTTTTTTCTTTTTTCTTTTGGTGGCAGTGGTGGGGGATTGGTTTATTTTGTTTTAATCTATCACTGTTTGATGATACTTTCCAGGATTCAACTAGATAACATTAAATCAAAAACAAAACCAAAAAAAGTTACAAATTTAGGAAACACTAAAGAAAGTATCTGCTTTGAGTATTTTTCTACGATTTTTTAAAATTCAGATTTTTAATTAAGCGTTAAGAAGTGCTGTATGATTTGATTATTTTTTTTTTTCCTGCTCTCAAATGTACCTCTTGGAAATAAAGCACTCCAGTATGATTCTTGTCTGTCAAGCACAGAGGGTTCACAAGCACATTCAGTAAGTCAGCATTTGCAGGTACTTCATGACTGCACATTTAATAACTGGACTATAGGACTGATTGTGGTTTTTTTTTGTGGTTTGTTTTGGTTTTTTTTTTTTTTTTGTCTACTAGGGATTTTCTTAAATAGATTTCTTTCGCTCCAGCTGAATCCTGGTAAAACCAGGGGATTGCTGGTCTGGGGAAGAAATATTGTAAATTTCTATCTAATAGTAACATTCTTTCTCAATGAGGACATTAACTGTAGGGACAGAGGTAATTTACTGGGTTTTTCAATAACCTTGAAGATCTAAATTGCCAGAGCTTCCAGAACTCTGTTGCTATTATTATTTCTGACGATGGTGCTGTAATTCAGTGTTGATAAAAAAGTTTTCTTGTGGTGCTCAAGCTTGTGGTATCCTACAAGTAGCAAAAGCAGCTGAAAACAGATCACAACCATCTAGAACACAGTCCTGGAGCATGCAAGATCTCATCCGCACATACTCACCGTGGACGTCTGGCAGGCTCCCTTCTCTCCAGCTCCTCCCTTTCTGTTCTTCTAACTGGAAACATTTTCATTGATGCAATTAAAGGTTTTTAAGTTCTTTGTTGTTCTGGGAAAGACATGTTCATGGGAGGGCCTACTCAGAACAGCACTCGTTTCCTGAAGAGATCACAATGATCTGTCAACATTTTAACAATGCCAGGTAAGACTTATTTCTGTGGATGGATGGTCCTCAAACAGTTGTCTTCGGTATGGTTCAGCTTGTCAGGATATCAGTTGTTAATGATAAGAAAACAATCTAAAAGCCAAAAAGGAGGAGAAGAATGCTTGAAAACTTTTTTTTTTGTTTTATTATTCTGTAGTATTATGATACAGAAAAAAGCTGTATGAATCAGAGAACCATAGAACAGCTGAAGTTGGAAGGGACCTCTGGAGATCATATAGTCCAGCCACCCCTGCTCAAGCTGGATCAGCCAGAGCAGACTGCCTCGGGCTGTATCCAGTCAGGCTTTGAATATCTTCAAGGATGGAGACTCTGCAACCTCTCTGGGCAACCTGTGCATGTGTATGACCACCCTTACAGCAAAATAATTTTTTTCTGTGCTTAAATTGAATGTTGTTAATTTCATTTTGTGCCCATTGTCTCTTAGCCTGTCAGTGTACACTACTGAGAAGTGCCTGGCTTCATCTTCTCTACTTCCCTCATCAGATATTTATAAACATTGATGCAATCTCTCTAAACCTTCTCTTCTCCAGGGTGAACAGTCCCAGAACTCTCAGCCTCTCCTTATATGATAGGTGTTCCAGTCCCTTAATCACTTTTGCAACCCTTAGTTGTGGTCACTCCAATATGTCCTTGTCTCTCTTGTACTGAGTAAACCCAGAACTGGACACAGTAGTTCAGGTGTGGCTTCCCCAATGCTGACAGAGGGAAAGGATCATCTCCTTGGACCTGCTGGCAATGTTCTTCCTAATACAGCTCAGGATATTGATAAGTGTAAAGTAATTTAAATTTGCAATTTTTACATTTTTGCACATCTGTTACAGAAAAGATTAGGAGGACTTTGGAGTTTATATTTGGAAATAAAAAGAAATAATTTTATCTATTCTTCCTTTTAAAAGTGTTACTAATCGGTATTCCCAATGTATATTTCATATCCAGTTTTGGTTTTTATCAATTAAAGGTTGATGGAGAGAAGAGGAAGAGACTAGATGGAGGAACAAGTGGAGTAAAAGACAGCTTATTCCAAGGGTTGGCGACACCCACATATTTGTGCAGTCAGAAAAGATTTCAAAGAAAAAGAGGGAAGGAAGATGAAAAGGAATAAAAAGTTAGGAAAGGATAGGGTCACTAATGCAAGACTAATATTGTCTGTTGGAAGATAAACATATATTGAGTATACTAAAGGCTGTTATAGGGGAAAGAAATTTAATATAAAAATTAATAAGTTTTGGTTGAAGAATTTGGAAACACCCTGATTAAAGAAGGGCAAGAGAAGGATTTGAAGAAAGCACCAAATTGGCAAACAGAGTTTGCAAACAAAATGGAAGACAGAAGAAAAAAAAAAACACATTGCTTTTATTGAAAGTGGTAGTGTTAAAATATCAGTGTGTACCCAAGGAAGTCATTTTGATATCTGTAATTTTTCCAGAACTGTTGAGTCTACCAAGAGTTGAGTAAAATGAGAAAGGAGATTCAGGTGTATAGACAACATGTTTATTTTTCTAATACTTGTTGAAATTTTGTGCCTGAAGAAGAGGAAAAAGTATTTTATTGCTTGATAAAAAGGAGTTAAATGAATCAGCTCTGAAGAAAAGAGAGAGAAGGAGGAATCAAGGACACAGTATAATTAAAATATTATAACTTAGATACCAAAAACATTCATGTATCCAGTGTTGCAGATTGTTACTGCAGCACTCTTTATTACATCTGGTGCTGTGAACTTATTATCATCCAAATGTGCAATTAATGTCCTTTGACGGGCACTTTGTCGACAAGCCCAAGAAAGAGTACAGTAACATTCACTGCCCTGAAGGCCAAATACCTCCTTTGCTTGTGTCATGTCTCAGTCAGCTTGTGAAGCAGAATTGGAAGTCACTCTTGATCCATTATATACAATTCAGTAGTACACAGTAAATTCAGAAATTCTTCTTAGACTGTATCTCCAATTTACAGTTATTAAAACCAGCCACAAAATGCAGTCAACACTGGAACAACTCCTAGCAATTTTTAAATACTCAATGCTTCCTTTTGTATGACAATCACAGTGTAGAAATTTATCCTTCAAAAGTAATAAACTGAAGACAGATTAGTTATGGTGGTTTCTTAGTGAGTCTTCAGGCTATACCAGTTAAGAAAAGTGCAGTATGAGAACCAATATTTTTAATCATCTGTTGCAACTGTGATTAATAACTTCAGTCTTTACCCGTTACTACAGTTTGCACTGCAGAAAGAAACAACCAGAAGAATATTTTTCCCCAACTCTTAAAAAGAAAATGCCTGCAATAAATGTATAAATGAAGAAAGTAGCATGCATTCAGCTGTTTTTTGTTTAGACATGTATGTTAAGCATGGACAAGTGTCTTCTGGTATGCTCAAATACATCTGGTGTATGTGAATGGCCCCAAAAATGTCAGATATTGGGGATAAATGCTACCAATGGTAGCATGATTCCACATATCTGTTACTGACAGTATCTACTGTTTGTTAAATAATTCATTGAATAGTAGTAGAGTTTTTATTCAGTGCAGCTATCAGTACTTAGTATGCTGTTGTATATCAAATATTTGTTTCATTTTTACAAATTATATTCCTTAGTACTTGGTGAATATGTCTGGCCACCACTCTGGATTCCAAATATTGTATTGCTGCCCTTGTGAATTAACCATGTTCTTGGAATATAAGCCACACAAGAAGCATATTTGCACAAACTAGGTATATCCTGGAAAAGCTAATTTTCCTCTTTCTCTCTTTTCTTCTTTTCATTGACAAGCAGCCTCTTCTGATGGACTCAAATCTGAAGCCTCCATGAGGGAGATAATCTCTTAGGAATAAAGAATAATCTTTTGAATATTCATGAAAGGGGTTTTTTTTGTTGTTGGTGGTGGTGTTTCAGGATTGGTCACATTCCTGAATTTTGTGATATGCAGAGTCTTTACCCCAAAAACATCTGGAATCACAAGATCACAGAATACTTCACATTGGAAAGGGCCTCTGGAGGTCACCTTGTCCATCTTTCTTCCCCAGCTATGTCCACTTAGAGCAGGTTCCTCAGAAAATTAGAGGTCTAGAAAGTTCTGCTGACAGTTTTTTCCTTTGAATTTGGGTTAAGTTCATGATTTGCTGTTTCTTCATGCTAAACAATCCCAAGTTTATCCTTATCCTTGTACAAGACATGCTCCAATCCCTTAGTTATCTGTTTCCATCATCATTTCTCACTAACAGTTTCCTTCACAGCACACCTGCCTCTGGAAAACTAAGACAAATCCCACAAAAGGGGAAGTATCTGTGTACGTGTAGTTGAAAGGCAGATTGTCTGCTTCTAGGCTATATGAGAGACATCAAAAAACTTTAACAGGGTCTATCATAAAAGATGTTAAAACCACCAACAAGCTTTCTGAGAATCCTCCCTGGAATTGCACTAGACTCATCTCAGATCTCTCCTGATACTTTGTTCCATATTTCAGTTCTCTCAATAGTGAGATCTGCAAGTCATCACTAACACCACTACTATCTTCAGTATTGACATATACATTAGTATTTGACTCTACATCGGTACTGGAATCAATTGCTAGATTGATTACAGGTACACTCATCAGTCGATGATTTCTTTGCTGTTTTGTTCAGGTTCTATAATATTTTCAAGGCAGTGACCTGTTCTTAATTGGCCTCTGGTGGAAGCTGTCTTGCTCCACTAACTGTAGCAGGAGTTCAGGGAGTCTGACTTCTTAATGTAGTTAGGATGAATGAGTATTCCAACTGCCTGTCTAACCAGTGTAGCTATCTGCTACATGAAGAATGATGCTAATTTATGTATCTTCATGAATGATCAAAAAGTGCCGAAAGAAGAGGGGCATCTTACAGCTGTTCTCACTTAGAGGGAGATATCTCTAAATCATTACTAAGTGAGAAAGTCACTCCAAAGTCTGCTGAGATAATAGGTTTAAACAGGACCACACTCTTTAGAAATTGTAAGTCTGTGACTTTCCAGGAAATATGAAGCAATACCATAAACATGACTCTACTGTGAATATTACTCATTTATGCCACTAAAAGTATTTTCAGTATGATGGGATCATTAAGTTTAGCTACTGAATGAGTAGAACTGTAATGTCACCATCTACAAGGTTAGAGAAATACAGGTATATTTCAGTTCTGCAGCTTTCTTAAGTCCTGGTCAGCTGCAGACATATGAAAAATGCATTGCACATGGGCAGGTTTGAGGAGAAACTGGATTTCCAGCAGTGCTAAGAGCATAAAATTTGGCCGAGTTGTTCTACGTTCCCTACCTTTTAGGATTCCTTGCATCTAAAGCTGAAGTGCTTGAGGGTCACCAACAGTGACTGTAAATGGCAGTCTCTTGAAGAGGAAAAAGTGAGTATACTGTAACTGATGTTCTTCAAAATATATAAACTGTCTTGGTAGAGTTGTATGTTGTTTGTCTAGACAGTTTTCAATACCTAAACAAGCATAACTGCCTTGGTCAGCAATCATTTAAGTACTGTTAATGCAATGATTAGTATCAGCATCAGTAGCATGAGGAGAAATTGCCTGGTCTGGTCTTTACAGAAATCTGTGTAACTTAAGAGAGTTAGAGGATTAGTATTTATCCCTTCTACTTCAGTGATGTCATTATCTCATATTTCTCACTCACAATGAACTCTCACTTAACATACTGTTTTGTGTTTTCAGTATTACCCTCAAAATTATAGAAAAAAAAAAATGTTATTCTAACTTCTGTTAGTATTTTCTTAAGTAGGTGTGGACTGATATTACAGCTCTCCATTGTATTATTTTCATTTTCATAGTATTACTTATGCAGTAGTATTCCATCAGTAGACTTTCAGAAATTACCTTCCCAACAGAGAGCCTGTTTGTATCTGTAATTTACAATATATGACACAGTATGATATATGCAGTTTTGGAATATTGTAGCATTATTTTTTCCTTTTACCATAATTGCTAGGATCAGTACAACCCAGAGTAGGATTCATCTTCTTAGAGTGCTGCTGCATTTGAACATACAGTTAAATAATTTCCTCTGTAATACTCAAGGCTTCTTTCCTGCATTACTGCTTTCAAAATATCAGTCTCCAACTTGGTATATAACATTACCAATTACTTTTATCTGTTGAATCTCATTTATTTTAATTCTGTCCATCACTAACCTTGCCAGATAATTTTGCAATTTTAATTTTTGCAGCTGCAATTTGAAAAGTATTATATTTTTTTTTAAAGATTTTCTAGGTTACCATGCTGTGGCACATGTCCAGTTGCATTAGTATAATAAGAAATCTTGTAATTCCCCATTGCAGAAGGAACTAGATGAGCAGACCTTGTAAGACAGCATTTCATCCTGATTAATGTGATTTTTGGTTGGGTTTTCATTGAGGTACCGTTAAATATTATTCCAACACAATAAAAGAATAAAACATCTTCATAGTTCAAAACGTGTATGTTTTGGAAGGATTTGAAGCTTACATTTCTTATGTGAAAGTGAGGCAGCCCTCAGACCTCCTAAGACAATGTGTTGTCCTTATGATTCTCAAAAGACAAGCAGAACAAAAGTGCAGTGCCTCTTTAATACCAGAAACAGGCATTATAAATACCCTAGAAGTCAAGTTTGCATGTTGTCATGTTTCCTGAATGCTCTGAAAAAGAGAAAAACTGAAGAGAATACAGAAAATTATTGTGAGAGAAAATGTAGCTCAGTGCAGAAAATCTGGCATGAAGGAAAGTTTTACCGTATTTATACCATTCATGAAGGGCATATCATCGTCCTGGCCTTCTTTTGTCAGTTGGCAGCAGTTGGAGAAACCTCACTTAGCAGATGTGTTCAAGACTGTAAGTCATTATAAGTCACCTTCAACTGTTTTAGTTTTATCCAGATTGCAGGAAAAAGAGAATAGTCATTTCACTGAAGAAATTACCTTGCTGTTTGGATTTTCCTCATAAGCTGTTCTTTAAATAGAGCCCACCCTGATAAATAATAGATAGCGTTGTATGGACAGGTTCTGGGTCCCCAGTGCTTTGGCCTTTTCAAGGCAGTAAGCAAGCACAGAGAAGACGCTTCTGTTAGTGAGACTGTCAGCACCTCTTCTAATGAATGGAGTTTGCTGTACTCCTTGACATGTGCGTTATCCAACACACAAAAAATCTGAAAAATATAAAAAGGAGAAAGCCGTTTGCTGTTGAACATTCTTGTCTAAATAAGCTAATCAAATATTTTAGCAGTATTTCCCAGCTGAAAACAATCTAGTCTTTTCTTATTAGATTGCAAGTCAGAGCATAAAGTCAAAGATGACCAGATGATTAGAGGTAGAAGAAGTACGTATCTGTTGACCCCATTGTTTCTTCCGTTTGATTACCAAGTACTTTAGAAGGGTTCAAAGAGAAATAGAAATGCACTGGAATAAAAGTATAACTAATCTCCAAGGATTGTTATGTTGTTCTTCCATTTTAAAAACCTTAGTTAACACCTTCTATGAAACTCAGTGATGCCCTGAATTTATTAAGTACATGAATGGGTTGGAAAATTCAGTGAAGTATCCACAGTATCTGAGTGACATAAAACTGTGAAAGACTCTGTTTGGAATGTCTGTTTGAACTCATCTGTGTTACTAATCACTTCCCTAACGAGGAAAAAAATCATCATGTTTCTGCAAATTGGCCAGAATACTGTTCCACAGCCAATTAGCCGAAGACCTGTCCACAGTATTGTGACCTTCAGTTCATTATTCCACTTATTTTACTTAGAAATGATGTCACCTTTAAAGGACTCCAATGCTACATACGTCAGCCAATCTAATAGGTTACACAGAAGCTTCTAATATATTACCAAGTGCTTTCCCCCCTAAATTAGCATTACCTGTGAAAGTAGACTTAATTTTAATGTTTCTGTCCCAGTACTGAGATCTGTCATGACTGATTAAGCGATCATCTATCTTTCTGACTGTTGGACTCTGTTGGAATCATGACCAGCTAGTAATCAAAGGAAAAGTGATAATTTCACAGATGCAATGCTGTGGAGTTTGTTTCCAGCAAGAGGTAAAAATGGCCTTACCACATGCAGAAACAGAAATAAAAAACATGTGATTACTAAATATCAAAACTGCCACCCTAGATTTGTATCACTCCTTGTATGAAAACAATCAAATTGCATGACTTGAAATGAAAGAAGAAGGAAATGGATTTTATTTCCACAAACAAATAATTGAGAAGTTTTGAGAAGAAAATTGAAAAGAAAATATTAGGACGTCCAGATACCATGCAAGTACCTACTAGATAGGTTAGGCATCTAATAGAATAATTGCATATCAGTTGGAAATGGGTAAACTGTTAATACAGACTAATGAGTACATTATTTTTTTAAAGAAATTGAAATGTTTCGAAAAGTATGAAGGCTATAGACTAAACAGAGAATAACAATAATAATTTAGTTTTATCCATTTACTCCCTGTCTCTTTTTTTATTTCACTGATGGTGGTGGTGGTGGCGGTCTGTGGACTGACAAATTTTGATGCACAACTATAAGCAAGTGCTGTAGATCATCCCTATAGGCATCTTGGTATATTGGATTCATTAGGAACAAAGCAAAAGGCCTTCTCAAGTATATCCAGGTATATCTGGAAACACAATATAAATCCCTTTAAATCTATTTCAGACTTGATGATGGTACTGCATTCAGAAGGTTGAAATCTGAAAATCAGAGGGATTGTTTCAGTTTCACTAGTATTATGTTTCTGGGAGTTTAGCACGACCTGTAGAGTATCAGAAATCTTTCTGGTTCCAACTAATGGTTACATTATTCCCATGACAGAGGGAACAGCTCTAACATAAGGAACAAAATTTTCTTGAGTGAATCCCAGGATGGCAGCATATGTCAAGTTAGTATTGTCAAAACATCTGCAAATTACTCTGGAGGATTTAGGGGGTTTGTTGTTTGTTTTTTCCACATTCTTCAAATATATGACTCAAAATACTAGTAAGATGTAGTCATTTTAGAGAAATAAGATTAGAGATACTGCTTTCTGGCTACTGCAGGTAACAGGTCGAGCTGCCTTTTCTGCCCAGTATGAAATGTGGATTATTTATTTTGCATGACAATATGAATTTCTAAGTTTCTTTTCTCTCTTTGATATAATTCCTATTGCAAGATTTCACTACATTACTACATTATGTTATTTTGTAAAAAAATGAGGTACAGCTTTTTGTGACTGTGAACAAGGAGACTGGTTTATTGCAGTGGTCATCAGTCTCAACAATTGCTAATTAATGCAACTGAAATACATGACTGTAGCTTTTACTCATAATAACCTTAACTATACAGATTATCAGGGTTGCTTGTTTCTGTGTCAGAAAACATCCTGAAAGGAATTATTTTCCACTGAAAAAGAGAATGACAGGTAAAAAATTAAGTGTGTCTGCTTAAGAACAAGTATTTTATGCGTAATTATTTCATACCTTACAAATTAACTACATCATATGTGCCTGGGAACTGCAGAAAACTGAAATAATTTACTTAGGGCATATTGGAATTAACTATGTAATTGTATTTCTTGTTGCATTTTATATTTTTTATAAGTGCTTGTGACATAAGAATCCAGGAAGGAGACATCCGTGGTGGTATTCTTTGTTACTGTTTTGGCATAGGTGCATTTCCCAGACGCCAAATCTATATTCTGTTTATTAGCCCTTTTTCTAGCATCTCTGTATCATGCAAAAATGTAGGTATGCAAACGACTAGAAGCTTTCACCTTCAAATGTAGGTGAAAATCCTCAGGAAGAGGCCAGAAAGGGTCTGTTTGGCTTCTAACACGGTGAAATGGAAAAAAAGAAGGAGGTTCTAAAAGAGCAGACAGAGGTAGGAGGCAGTGTAGGAAACCAAGTGAGGACAGAGCTTTTTGGAGCCTTTAGGGACAAAGCTTTCTTCTCTGTGCTCACCTGGCTGTCTAGTCACTACCTCAGTACAACTAATAAATACTATTCAGAAACTACCGGTGGAATAAAAACGAAGCTATTAGTATAACCTTCTTAAAAAGTGGAGGAATAAATACTGTCACCTAAGTACAGTACAGCACCTGTATTTTAGTATGAGACACTTTAAAAGGAAGCTTGGTGTTTCCTGTTAACTTTAGTGGGGAGCTAGAAATATTTACTGCTGTTTGTGTTGAACAATGCATGGATATTTCAGTATGTAGGAAATCTGTGTGTACCAAACTACAGATTTCCTCAGAATGGCCCTATATGTGTTCTACTTTTTATTTTCAGCTGTTAATTAAATAAGAGAATGTTTTCCATTTTATTTTATGGTACTTTAGTTGAACGATTGTAGTAAACCTCGAGTTGGCTTGAACCTTGTGGTAAAACTGCCCTGTTTGGGGCAATTCTCACTTCAAAGAAAGATCAATCAAAAAGCTTATAGAAAGCTTTTTAATCTTTAAATAGATAATAATATACCAGATGAGATCGCTTTTTAGGCAAGTAGAACTTGGATCTGCTGAAAGAGATTGTATACAGAGTATTGTAAATAAATCTCCTCCCCATCCACTAGCTCCTTGAGGAGTATGTCTTCTCCTTCAAGATTTTGCTTGCCAGTTGATACCTTTCAGTGCTGGCTTCTGCTCAGGCTCCACAGGCTTCTTTGCTCCATCAGCCAGGCTTGGCAAGGGTTTACTCTCTGCCGCGTGTCAGACCCCTCCTCCACTTGCTCTGCATGCCTGTATATTGCTAGTTGGCTAGAACTGCTAGCTGGCTTCTCCAGTGGCACTGACTGGTCATTTGCTGCCCAGGGGAGCAGTCACCCTCTCCCAAGGGGTTCCCCCTGCCCCAGCATGTGGGACCCTGGACTAGACAGTTAGGCAGCCACTTTTTCTCTTGTCCAACCTCACCCATTTAGCAAAATACACCTAACACAGAAAATGGAAACAAACGAGTTCTGGCATTCATCACAGCTATCAATTTCATAAGAGGAATTGGGTGTCTTTCTAAACAGATATCAATAAGGATATAGACATAGTTATAGGAATAATGTTTGAAAATAAGATTATAAAAAGACTCCATGTAACTGCTAGCCTTGTCTAAGCAATAACAGTAGAGTTTGCTCATTGGTTTGCTCTGAAATCTGTGTAGACAGGAAAGGTTACAGATGTTTGGGTTTGAAATTGATGGCACAGATAATTAATTGCATTTAGACTTAGCACTTATAAAAATGTTTCTGACAAACAGCTTTCCTGCAAAGGAGTATTATGTTGGTGCCATTTGCAGCATTTTTTTGCAAAGACTCTGTGTTGGTATTTCCATTACAAAACTCTTTCTTTTTGTTCTTTCAATAAAAATTCACTCCAGGCTGAAACATGGAACATCTGATCTCAGCTCTTGATCAGTGGTTGTTTTTACCAGTTTTGCAGAAAATTGACTGAGCTGAGGTTTCTATGTTGTACAAAGGTTAAAAAAGGTGTGGAGGGGAGGAAATGAGGGAGGGGAGCAGTAGGAATGTAGTTGATACAGGTGGTTTAGATTTCAATTTTTTTTTTTTTTTTCTCTACCAGCAGGATCGAAATAGTGTGCTATTGGCATCATCTGTAGACCATTTGTGCTCTACTGGAATTCATGACAGTTCTTTTTAGTGCATGAAATTCTGCACGTTGTCCCATCTATAGGAAAATATTTCAATAGCTAGGTAAATCTTTCTCATAATGCAGTAACAATTGAAAGTTATAAAAAAATTAAATATGATGTAAGATGATATATCACATTATTTTAAAAATTATTTCTGATTAAGGGGTGGCAAAAATCACCACTTCCAAATTATGGGCTGCTGAGCTTTTTGTTTTTGTTTTTGTTTTTTGGTGGTTTTTTTTTTTTGTATTTCCTATGCTGTTCTTCCAATTATATATACATGTGGTAGTAATCAAAGCATTTGGAAGCACTGGGTCATATTGAAAATAATTTTTTTTTTTAAAGGTCAGTAATGTGAATTATGGATGTGTTTAAGGGTTGTTTAGATGAGATGTTGGGGGATATGGTGTAGGGGAGAACTTTGTAGAGTAGGGTTGATGGTCAGACTCGATGATCCCAAGGGTCTTTTCCAACCTGAATGATTCAGTGATTCTGTGAAATAAACTATCATTCTTACATCTGCTCAATTTGCATCTGACTAGAATTGAAAAGCTGAAAAATTAGTTCTGAGTCCCCATCTATTTTCTCAAAGAGAGCAACAGCTTTACTGATGTGTGAGGACTTTTGGCTAGTAAAGCCACAGTCATCAGCTTTGCCTGCTATTCTGGGTTGGTAGAAGCTTGCTTCTATATACATTTTGTTTTCTTTAGCTTATTTTTCATGGCTGTTCTGTCAGCATATCGGTATATACATAGCTTTTAATTTTGTGGGGTTTGTTTTGCTTGCTTGTTTGCTTTAATGTTGCACGTCTTTTCCATCACTATATAAACTTTATATCATATGCTCCATAATTATTTATTTCTTTCTGTGGCTGGCCAGAAAATGTCTGAGTTATGTTTGAAATGTGTCCACTGGACACAATCTCAGTCACTTTGATGTGCCTTGGAGCAGTTCATGGCATGCTTGTGTGTTAGGTCTGTCTAAGCTGTCACCTTTCAGTCATCAGACCCTGCTAAGAGTAAGTCAAGCTTTAGCTGGCCTACCCTGAAATAATCAGTAAATTCAGCTTGAGATCACTTTAAAGAAACCTGAATGGTAGCCCTAGAAGACAACAAATTCAAGTGACATTTTTGCTGAACCTTCACTGTAGCTACTTGTTTTGGTGTAAATCTGCCTGTATTGGCAGCACTCAGAGAACCTTGCAATGGGGCAGAAACATCTAGATTTAGTAGCACAAGAACCACAATAAAGCTTTCTTTTTATCACTGAAATGTTAGGAGAACCAAATCTAAGAGCCTTTGGGGACTTTAGAAGGAGGTGAGTGAGAACAGCGTTAGTGACTTGAACATACTGGTTCTTCTCACAGATCAAAGCATAGCTCTCCCAGTAATTACGGTATTCCCATTTTACTTTTGACTTTCAGAGGCTTACTAAAAATATAGATTCACTGAAGAGTCAAATACTGTCAGGTCAAAGATTTGAATCTGAAAGTATACAGCAAAACTTAGTGAGTTACAGAGGCTTTTTTATTGTTCACTTAGGAGAACAACAGTGCTTACTTACTTATGATACTAGTAGTTCTGTGCTGTGGAAGGACTTGATTAATAGATGTAGATTCCTGAAACAGCTTTACTGCAGAGAAATTGAATGTTTGGGAATGTTTTGAATGTTTCTCAATAGAAGATGTGGGTTAAACTAAATATAGGCTTTAAAATACTTAACATTTTAAACCATTAAGCAAAGTGACATTTTGAATTGAAGTAAATCTACCTGCTCCTCTTCCCTCACTGGTTTCATGCAAACAAAATGTTGTTAGGAAGGATTTTCTGATAGAAGATCAGATTTTTAGTCACAAGCAAAACAGTAAAGCCGCTATTCTCAATTACCTCAAATCTTTAAATATATTACATATGCATGTAGAATTAAAACTTTCAATGTATTCATAATAGAAATTACGCTTATATCGTTCAAGAAATCTGATATTCCAGTTCAATATGAGTAGTTATGGACATGAGAAAAATCTGTAGGCAAGCTGTGCAATGGTAGCCTTCTTATTTGAAAGTATAGTTCGTTAGTAGTTGAAATAGGATTCTCAATGTTACCCACATTTGTAAATGCACGAAAAAGAAAATGGTTTTAGGAAGGAGTTATTTTAGGCACTGAACAAAGCTGCTGGGTGGCAGAAATCAAAGTCAATGGTTATTTTTAGAGGAAGATCAAAGCTAAATGAAGTCCCTCAGTTTCTAGGTTTGTACACAAGTCACTCAGTAACACTGTTCAGAAACTTGCTGAGCTCTTGTACTGTATTCCACAGACAAAACAAACTACTATGCATAAAGGCAACTGTGTCCATATCCCTGTATTCTGTGGCGTCATTTCACCAGGCTACTTCATAGAGCCTCTTGTACAACATACCATGCTTTGTTAATGTGCTGTTTCCTACCTTATAACATTTTTTTTTTTTTTCAGCTCTGAGGGACAACAGAATTGAGCTTGTCCGAGCTTCATGGCATGAACTGAGTATCAGTGTCAGTGATGTGTCTCTGTCGGATGAAGGGCAGTACACCTGCTCTTTATTTACTATGCCTGTCAAAACTTCCAAGGCTTTTCTTACAGTTCTCGGTAAGTATAAATAGCTGAGCATAAAGAAGCAAGTGTTAAACTTCTCAGGCTTCGGCAAATTATGATAAGAATGAACTTTTCTAAAGCTTGACAGAAGATAAATGTAAATGTCTGATCTTGTTTCCCTGAAGTTTATTGTTTCATATTGCTGTGCTGAAAAATAACATGCCTCTTACTATTTGTGCTGTGGCAGAATAATGAAGTAGGGGAGCACACAAATACCATAGTATGAGTGCTTCATAAAATGGACATAACCTCTACATCCCAAGCACCCGAAGTGTGAAGAAGGTGCATGTGTTCATCTCCTAACAATGTATTGTATAGGGCAAAGGGGAGAAAATCAGAAAGCATGAAATCAAAATGGACTTTAGAGCTTTATCGTTTTTTCTTAGCTGTGCATTTTCTTCTCTCATTCTGCTTTTTTTTTTCTTTTTTTTTTTTTTTTGTCTATAAAGTGCGTATTTCCGCTGGGTTTGCTGCTTCTTTTATGTTTTATCCTCTAAATGCTCTGCTGTTTTCCCCAAAGGTTATAGATACACATAGAAAAGCAATAGATTTTGAGAGATGTCCAGGAAATAAAGTTTCTGCTCAAAGCTTTATATGATTCTATGAATGTCAGTAGTCCAATCAGCCGAAATTGCTATAGTTCATTGAAAAACACCTGCGTACCTAAGAGGTTATATGATTTTAGAGATTGATTTTTATTCTTTTCTTTCTGTCCCTGAACTTGACTCTCTTTTTGTTTTATTTTTATATGTAGACAGGCAGACAGTTGAATTTAATAGGACTAATGTAAGATGTTCTCTGTGCCAGTAATATTCGCATTAATCCAGCCAGGGAATTGGTTTTGTGCATAGGATATGAAATACATCTCCCTTTCAGTCCCTGTGAGACTGTTTTACAAAAAACTTCACAAGTTTGCCATTAAAGACAAAAAATACCCACTCAAAGCAGAATATTCTGGAGTAACAACTGCCCACAGTTAATCTTCTTTTCTGTAGAGGTATCTCATGATCTAAACAACAGATGAGTAGACCAGTTCAACCTTTTAAATAGCAGAAAGTCATAGAAAGGTATTACAAAGACAAAAAAAAAAAAAAATCTAGCCAATATTTATTTACCAAAGTAATGTTATTTTTCACAGTCCTTTCAGTTTTACCTTTTCATTTTGGGGGAAGGTTTCATTAAATTTTCCTAACATCACCAATTTAACTTCCAAGAAAGAAATCTGCAAGCTCTAAGATGCCTGTCAGTTTTCACTTTGTAATTTTCTATTTCAGCGTCACATTTTAAACTCTTGGAACATTTTATATCTGAAAAGGGGATATTTTCCAATGAAATGTATTACATCTTTTAATCAGATAAACTATCCTTCTATGTACTAATAATCTCTTTATTGACTGCTCTGTTATGGATTAGAAGATTTAAGTGTCAGGGTATTATAGTAGACACCATTTTCTGTCCCGAAAGAGAGGAGTAGATTTATTACAGAAGTGTACTATGTAATAGGTACTGCTGCTTGGTTTTTATGTACATAATCTGTCATTTCAGAAAAGAGATGTAAACAAAGCAAATTGTGAAATACAGGGCACAGGATCAATTACTGTGACTGATCCCTTTATCTAGCCACAAATATGAATGCATCAAAGCACTGCAGATGCAAGTTATAACAATGTCATTTTCAGAGATTTTAAAATTAAGGTCATCAGTATCACTTTAAAATAAGTTACTCCTGTATTTTCAGAAGTCAAATGGATTTATACATGTAGTGATCAAATTTTTTCCCAATTCTCTTCATAACTGTTTTTTTAAACCTTCCATGGTTCCCTGAAAAACAATATTTCCCAATTTAATATTATGTGTATAGTATGTCATGATCATATGGCCTCCTCCAAAGAACTTGGATTCAGCTCATAAATTCTCTGTAGCCAGTGGAATTGTGATTATTCCTGTTCTTTCTTTGGTTATATGTTAATTGAAGAGAAAATAACTCCTGTATTTATTTTCATCCTCACTTTTCCCTGGATTTTGTATTAAAATCTTCATAATTCATGCTTAAATATCTGTTCTCTGAAGTTAGATCAGTTCAGCTTTTTGTTGCCAGTTACATTTTATTTTCACAGGTGTACTTCTAATATACTTCATCATCCTCCTTGCTGTGCATACCGGTTTCAGCCTTGTAATAGCAAGTCAGACTAGACCTGCATGCAGATTATATATATAAGATAGTTTTAAAAATACATTTCCCTTAAAAAACTAGGCAAGTTCTGTTTTCTTTAATTCTTTAGAATCAACTATGGTTCAGATTGACAGTTTATTTGCAATAGGAAACAGGATTCACTGATAAGGCAAGGCACTATAATTATTCTGTTTCCAGAATTTAGAGCATATGAAGAAATTAACTTTAAGTTGGTCATATATTCATGGCAGCAGCTGACACTATCAGAGACATTTTGCTTGTTTGCTTGTTAGGTGTTCCCGAGAAGCCACAAATTACTGGATTTACCTCACCAGTTATGGAAGGAGAGAGGATGCAGCTAACTTGCAAGACATCTGGTAGTAAACCAGCAGCTGATATCAGATGGTTCAAGAACGACAAAGAAGTTAAAGGTATTTAAAAGGACTTTGATGTGATTTGGTCCAATTGTCAAAACTATATATTATTCAGAATGATATTTTATTAATTCATGTTTGTAAAGTTTCTCATATTGTTAAATGAATCAGTGGAGTACATAGATAAGGATTTGATTGTAAAGTACTGGAGTGGTCATATAACTATCTTTTTTCTCCAAATGGTAAAAACTGATGTTTTGAATTGCTCTGAAATCTGTTCAGCATAATAAACTCAACTGTGATGCTTCATAGAGAAATGTTTTATGGATTATTGTTATCACAGTCATACCAGTCATCCCAGATATTTTACTTTTTCATTTCTTTTTGCCTTTCTAATATGACGTATGTCTGATTTGGTCAATTGCCAGTTTTATGTTACACTCCTCTAAGTGACGTGACCAAGTGAGGCAGAACTCTCTGGAGGAGACAGGAGACTGCACTTCCTGTAGGGGAGCTGTGGAGCCTGCTCTGGTGAGGAAGAGTCAGTATGTGGCAACTGAGGGAATCTCAGTTGGGAAACTGGGAACCTGCAGCTGACGCAAAGATGCTGAGAGTCTGTGGTGAGGAGCCAGAAGAAGATAGATTTCAAAGGGGATGAGGAGAACATCACAGGGTCTGGGGGGAGTTGGACAAAGTCTGCTGTAACTAGAAAGTCATCAGATGACTAAAACTACAACTGAAATCAAGGATTTGCCTTTGAAGATGCATTGAGATAGGAAAGAGTTGCCTGTAAAAGCTATTTCTTTCTTTTCTGTCTTTCCTTTCTCTTTGTATGTGCTTTATTTAAAACATAGTTTTCTAGTCCATATTCTCATAAATGCTGAGATAGTTTAAAATCCTTTCTGGTGAAAAAAAAAAAAAAAAATATATATATACATATATATATATATATATATAACACAGAAGGCCTAGTCACATCTACCACAGCCAACTGAGGTACCCATTATAGAGGAGATGAATAAAAAGGATAAGTTATTGGTATTTATTCACGTCATCTCTATTTGTGCTGCTATGAAACCGATCAATAACTGATTCAAAATCCACCTTTTCTGTATAGCTTATTTTTTAGAAAAACAACTTTTATCTGTCTCATATTTGCATGACATTGTGGATTTTGTTAGCTCAATAAACTGCCTCAAGCAAATTTACAGCATTAATTACAGAATCCATTAATCTCCCTTTACTATTCTCTACCACAGTTCAGTGTACACAACCAGACCTGTGATATAAAATTGGTAAATAAAGGAGACTGCAGTTGATTGTCCAAGGAACCCAGTCCATTTAAGAAGGATCTTCAGATTTCTGATGAAAGTCAGAGCAGTGTTGAAGGAGACAGGAATTTTAGGCTGGAACCATTTGAAATGTGTTTAAGCACTTGTAATAAGGATAGAAAATGAGGAAACAGAGAATCATTCTTTCCAGCCACAGGGAAATTTGAGGAAATTGCTGAAAGAAAAGCAGCACCTCATCAAACCTAATTAAAAAGAAGAATTTAACAGCACAGCTAACACACATGGCACAGCATAGATTCTGTCATCCAGAAAAGATGACAAGATGAATATATATAATCAAGACATGTAAAGATTGAAAAATCACTCTAAGCAATGTCAATACTTTAAGAGAACCACTGATACAGTTGGCCTAACAGCAAGGCAATGTATATGAAAAGATGTTATTTTAAAAATTTTATTTGAAAATCTGGTGTAATAACTTTGCCTTTCTTTCAGCTGACATGTAATTGAAGCCAGCAAGCAATTTGGTGATTTGACTTTTTAATTTGCTCTTCTCAGCAGTTCCTAAAGGGATGGTTTTTTTACAAAGGGGGTAGGGAAGGAACAAAAATGTGTGAAAAAAGAACAGTAAAGGGGAGGGAAAAAAAAAAAAAACACACCACAAAACAGGAATGAAAGTACTGAGCACATTCATTTCAGTTTAGTTTTCTAGGTCTTCTGAAGAGCACATTGCCATTTCACAAAGGTTAGAAATAAAATAACCTAACCAGTTTGCAGTGGCATCAGCAGAAGTTACATTAGCTTTGTGCACTATAAAAGGTGAAATGATAAATCTGAGAAAATAGATATGAAATTATATGCTAATGCAGCTGACATTAAAGGTTAGGAGTGCGTCTGTCTAGCACCAGTAAATCCAATTGTGTTACAGTGTATTATACATGGTGCAAAAGAATATAAATGATGCATTGAGTTCAGAGTTGCACTGAAGGGGAAAAAGCCATTCTAAAATTGTAGCTCCATTGCTATTACTCAAAAAAGGAATCATCATCTGGTAAAGGAATACTGTTTGATAGAGTAAGTGTTAGTAATGAGAGAGACTGAATGTGGAGCACTGAGCACCATACCTTTTATTTTAGAGTTCTGTCTCTCATATATGCACCAAATTAACAAAGCAGCCTGTAGTTTAGCATTCTGGTGACATTTCTGGAAGACTATTAAAAGCAAAAATATCGGAGAAGCTAAGTACCTAATTTTTCAACAGAATTTGTTACATGCTGTTTCAACAATAATATATAAAAAATATTTTTAGTTTTCAGGAATATTTTTTAATGGATTGTCTTTTTTTTCCCTTGAAAAATTTGGCTTCAAAAATAAATAAGATAACATCAGTTTGTTTTGTTGCAACAGATAAGACATTTTGAATTGGTTCATATATTTTTAGTATACACAGAGAATTCAGAGAGGCACTGAACATTTTGTCTTGATAAACCTCTAAAATGAAGATGAAATTTTTTTTAGATAACAAGGCAATTTCATGTAAGAACTTGATTTTAAATGTAAACAAAAATTATATTTGCCTTGTAAAAACAGCAAAACTGTCCTTTAAAAAGATGAGTGTTCCTCTGTGGACGTTACAAATATGTGCTTTTATAAAGAGTTGACAGTGAACAATGATTGATAGACTTTCTATCATGTCTATTTAATATTTTCACTATCAAACATCTAAACTTATGAGATACAAGCTGCTATTAGTTAATACAAGCATATCTGTATGCACAGCTATCTGAGTCACAGGAGTGGGACCATAGTTGACCCTTAGATTTCATATGGCCCAACATCTGTTCAAAGGTTAGATCAGGTTGCTAAAGGTCTTCTCCAATTCAGTTTTGAAAAATCTCTAAAGATGGAGATTCCATAGTCTGTCTGGGCTAGATGTTTCATGATTTGGAAGCCCTTATTGTGGAGAATTTTCATTGTATGCAGATGTTTCATGGTCCATAATTAGAATTTACCTTGATATAATGTGTTCATTGCCCGTCAACTTTTGCTGTACACCTCTGAGAGGACTCTAGCTTTTTCTTCTCTATGACTGTGCATTAGGTACAGTTTGAAGGCAGCAGTTTGATCTGGTTTTAGTCTTCTCTTCCTCAGGTTGAACAAACCCAACTATCTTAAGCTGTCCTTGTATGCTTCCTCCATTGACCATCTCTATGGCTTTTGACTGAATCTGCTCAGGTTTGTAGACACCTTTCTTGTACTGGGAAACCCAAAACTGTGTGGGCCTGGTACTCTAGATGCAGCCTGTTCAGCCTGTCTTCCAGACCCCCAGTTCCCCCTCTATAAAGCTACTTTCTATCTAGTTATCCCCCAACCTGTTCCATTATAGTGATTTCCAGAGAAAGTGCCTTACTAATGGAATTTTTTTTAACCTTTTTTTTCCAAGCAGGTATTTAGGAGATAAAAGAGTAGCAAAATAAATTAAATAATGGGCTACAGTAGGCATATTTAAAAATTCTGTAAAAACCCTGGGTAAATATTCTGAATGCTAGCATACAGTAACATACCCGGTACCTAATCTCCACTGCTCTTACATCCAGATTGGCTTACATTCAGTTAGTATATATTATAATCACACCATCATTTCGCTATGAAGAAACAGAAGATACAGCTGATAAAGTAGACAAGCTAAGAATTTCTGTTGGTGAGGATGTCAACAGTTTATAGAATAGTATCACCATCCTTTTTTCAGAGGTAATTAAGAGTGGAACTCTTCCAAACAATAGACGTCTAGAGAAAGGCTTCTAAACATCCGTTTAGGAAATTAACTGCTTTTGTTTTTCTAAAGGATTAAGCATCCACTACCTCTCACTGAAATTAAAGTTGTTGATGTTTTCAGGAGCTGTCTGTGCTCCACCTGAAGTCAGTAAGCAAAAGGATGTGTACATTACTTATTAGCAGGCTATCTATATAGGTGCTTATTATTAAACTTAGAAACCAAACTCTGGGAACAAAATCTCATGTGTTTGCTTTAAATATTAGTGAAGACATTTGTTGTTTGATTATAATAATTTTGCTTTAGCCCTGGTCAATATTTCTCTCACCTACTGATCCCTAAATATTAATAGCCACCATGGCAGAAATTGAAATCTCTTAAAGATTAGCAACCAACAGGGAGAAAACTGCTTGTATGCCAGAAATAATTATTTCTTCGGGGAAAATGGAAATTCTATAACTATATGGTGCCTTCATCTATCTGGAGAGAACGAAAAAGACCACCTTTCTCATTTCAATCTAAAAAGATGTAGCTTAAGCCATTTAAGATTTGCTTTCTAAATAGATATTTCGTTGAAATTTTATTTAGGTCAACTTCTTCTCTAAAGGGATTTAGTATAATTTGTAAAACTGAATCCTCTCACTTTTTTTTTAGGACACAGAGGACATATGCAATCTCAGTGTACTCTAATATGTATTTTTATGTATTATATGTCTTTTAAAGCTTTCATTGTAACAAATCAATATAACAAGCTTACTATTTTGCTGAAATAAATTAAATTCCGTAAGTATTATAAGTAGTTGGGAATGAAGTAAAAAATTCTACAGTATGTGTAAGAAGATCTCATGTTGCACTTAATACATTAAAACTTTTAAAAATAATACTTAGTCTTTTGGATCTTTAGTTCTAGTCTAACATGTATGTCATACAATAAAATTTTCTGAATTTGAACCTTAATCTTCAACTGAGTTGAATACCTTTTAAGCATAGCTGTAGGCTCCTCATACTCTAGTATTTGGGCTAAAAACTGACAAAGAGATTTTTGACTGAGTCTGCACAAGGCCAGTGGACTAATTTAACATGATATAAAGCAGTGAGTGGAAGGTCTCTTTGAAATAATTTTATTTCCAGTCTTCCTGGGACTTGTCTGCAGATTCCAGTAAATACTATGACATGCTCTATTTATAGCTGTTCATCAGCATTGATGGCTCTACTTTGGGTTAATTTAATTCATAAATTAGCATAATTCTAGCCAAACGACAGGAATAATGTGACTACATGCATGCAACCATTAATTCACATGGTTTCAGTAATATCCATGTATTGCTTTACTATGAAAGATTATAAGCATGGACTTAGAAAATTTAATATTTAGTGACACTGAATACATAAAAGAAGTGAGAATGGGAGGAGACCACATTTTTTCTAATGAACTGCAGGGAAAGTTTATATCAAATTTGGACCAAAACATATAAGAAATACTGATGAAAGGAATTTCCATTCGACTGCAGTATCATGTAACCAATTTTAAAATTTTCTTTTTCAATATATATCTCCTGCTCTGAAAATCAGAGCAAATTGAGAAATAACTACAGTCTAATTACTTTTGTTTTAAAGAGTTCAATACAGATATGAAAGATACGATTTTTTCAACAAGTGTCATAGGTATTTTAGCTGTCTAATGCTGGGCTACTTTTCCTAAAAATATTGGAGAGAAAATTGTTTGTTTATTCTTTCTTTCAGATGTTAAATATTTAAAAGAAGAAGATGCAAATCGTAAAACATTCACAGTCAGCAGCACACTGGATTTCCTAGCAGATCGCAATGATGATGGTGCAGTTGTAAGTTGCAGAGTAGATCATGAGTCCCTAAACTCTACACCTCAGATAGCAATGCAGGTTCTAGAAATACACTGTAAGTAACACATGTTATATATGCCTGCTTTTGTAGTTTTGTTTTGTCTCAGAGTTTCTATTGTGGGAAAACTTAAAAAATCTCTGGTATTGAGCTAATAGATAGTGTCTTTCTTTTAGCCTACATCTCTGGTTTGTATTTGCTTGTTTGATTGGGGTTGGGGTTTTTTTGGTTTTTTACAGGAGCAACTCTGAAAAGTTTAATGAGAGCTTTACCAGTGAAAACACTATGGCACTGAGGTCCTGGTTTGATCTGGGAAATGGTAGAGAGGAAATAAATACATTTGTCTTTTTTGTTTATCATTGTAAGAATGTGTAAGAGTTCCTAAAAATCAAGATCATAGTAGTTCACAATTCTCCTTGGAAGAAGCAAAGTTCACAGCAGACTGCCTCAACAACTTTGAATCCTGCTAATGAAGCTCTGTGTAATGCTGTTAATAACACAAGTCTAGGAGGACTGGGCCTTTAGAATTTATTTTTAGGCCTTGTCTACACAAGATGTTGCTCTACATAATCCAAGCTTCAGTTGTTTTTGTATCTCTATATATTGACTTATTTTTTCAAATAGAATTTCTGGAGACTTGATGTTTCCACAGTGCGTTGTTTTTCAAAGTTGAATGAACCCGCCTATGTATCTGTGTGCCCTACTCTGAAGTCACTTTGTCCTTTGAGTGAGTCAGGGTTTTTTCACTTATAAACTGTGAGATGCTCAGGTGAACACCTTTTCACCATCAGGTGCCATTTTCATATTCACTTGCATTGTACCCACCATTCTTCAGGATACAGCTATTTGGATTTCTTCAGAACACCTGTATTTTTGATTGCCAGACAGCAAAAACAAGCATCTGCAAAATATTGTCAGACCAGGTGAAGGAGAGAGACCTTTCATTAATCTGTTTCTAGGATAGGTGTAATCAACCTGTTATAAAGCAGACAAGCTTGTCCATAAGGCAGACAAACTTCCAGTAACTGCAGCTAGTTCTTAACAGACCATGTCAAGGACTGCTGACATATAAAAACAGGGATATTTCTATAAGGATATAAGACTCATAGCACATATAAAATGTAGTAATGACAACAGTACTCCATGCATAGAAGCTGACAGCATTGCTAAAAATGCCATCTGCAACAAAGTCTGAAAATGAGGAGTTGGATTAGCATCCACAAGTAATATGTACTGAAAATAACTGTTTTCTGAAACATTCTACCCATCATTTTACTGAGGGAGATCAAATGGCTGTTAAACACCTGCCTCTCCTAACATGTTCAAATGGCATCTGTACTAGAGACACGACTCCTTAACAGATTTATTTCCTTGAATTCTAAATCTCACAACCACCAGCCACTGAGCTGGCTGATGCTTGCTCTTCCCTCAGCGCCCTGCCCAAGATATTGGCACTACAGGAGATGAACCAAACAGTAGCTGTAGAAACAGGACAACTCTACAAGGTTTAAACTGAGTCACAGTGGCCGCAATGTAATGTGATTCAAGGTAAAGACAGGGTTCTGTTTTGTGTGGACATCATAAGATCGTAAAGCAGAGAAGCCTTTCAGTGGCCTCTCATCCATAAAGCTTCTTGAATATTTGTATTTCCTTCCGATTTGCACCCCAGGTAGCAAGATGCTACCTTGCTGAGTAGCAGTGGGGTGCATCTTCCTCTATGCCTGTTGCTTCATGTTTTGAACAAGACCCTTCCCTCTCTTCTGTGGGTTCGCTGAAGTTCTGTAACAAGGACAAACTGCACCAGGCGTTTACAATTACTAATGTTACTGCCCCTCAGACTCCCAATTTATCGAAAGCCACAGTGCACAAGTAATTATTGTCTATCATTCCTGCTTGCTCCATTAATTTTCCACCAATCAGTTTAGTATTCTCCAGTGCTAATATAGAGTCATTATACATGGAAAGATAAGTGAAAAATGTGCCAAAAGAAGCTCAAGTTTAGAAGAGAGGGTGGAAATAGTATTTAAAACCATGGATAAAGCAGTATTTTATTATTGGTGACAAGGAGATAAGAATAGGCTATTATTGTCCTTTCCTTACCACGTACATCTCCATGGTCAACACACTGAGAAGTCTTACACTGGGCAAGTTTATAAAGGAAACTGTATAAAAAGAGGAGATTCAGGGAACTAATTATATGGTTCAGGACAGAGCCTTGAAGGAAGAAGATGAGAAAGATGATTTACAGAGCAATCCCAAAGATTCTGAATTGAGTACATCACACTGGAATTGAGCCTCTTTATTTTATTCTCCTGGTATTGCTCACCAACCTTGTGGGTATTACTGAAGTCACTGGAAGCTTCTGACTTTTTTCTATCCATCCATGAGACTTCAAACATATAAGAGACATCCTATTTGTATTAATGAGAAGCACGCTCACAGGACCCAATGTGAGCTGACCCAATGCCACCTGACAGCAGTTCCAAAATAGTGCTGACAAAACAGATGAATTATGGGACCCCATGAGAAAAGTCAGGAGAATTTGTTAATCTTACATCTTATAGGCTCCAAAATCACAACCAAGTAGTCTGGTATTGCTCTGTAGGGCACTTGTTCAGGATGTCCCAGGGGTATTTCAGATGAGCAGAGAGATATGGGAGAATAGTAAGCAAGTACCTTATAATGGTCAAACAGAACAGCACAGGTGAGCATCAGTTTGACAGAGATCAGGTGCACAATGATTGGGCATCACTAGAACTGCACTTGGTTTTTAAACACCTACCTAAAATCTGAATTATTTTATCTGTGTTATGTGGATGCTCCTTACAAATTATCAGTGTGTCATCAGAGGTTAGAAAATAAGGGCAACAATAAAATTTCTAGCTATTTTTGTCCTGTGTAATTATGCTTGAAAGTAAAATAGTCTGTTTCAAGCAGCTAGCCCCTCACAATGGACAAAACTTTTGTAGCTTGATCAAAACAAAAAAAGCAAACAAAAGGAAAACAACAAAACACGAGGAATTACAGGATTGTGTTTTGCATTCAATGGATGATAGGTAGAGAAAAGGGAAAGCAATGCAATGGTTGGAATGACAGGTTTTTATTTATGCCTAGTGAAAATAGAATAAAATTAAATCTGTCCTAGACGATGAGACTATATGAAACAGATATTTGTAATGAGTCCATGGAGAGATGTAGATAGAGGTGCTTATGAGCCCACACAGCTGCTTTTATCATCAGCTTTAATAGGAAGTAAACTTAACAAAATGAAAGCCAGTAATGCCATCAGCAGTGCTATCAATATGGAATATACTTTATTCCCTCTTCTTCCCTTTACACAAATCTTAGCTCTTATTAATGTGATAAAGCAATCAAATCGGCTTTCCCCAGTAGTATTGCAGTACATGAAATTAAGCCGAGGACTAAACTTTTAAGAGAAAAAAGTTTTTATGTTCTCTTAATATATATGTCTGTATGTAATAGAAAGAATGTCTGAGCCCTTCTGCTGCTCTCATTTTTTAATGGTTAGGTCCAGAAGTAGAGATTACCTATATTATTTATAGCTTGACCAAAAGAAGGATATCTTGAAGGAGACCATTATCTGTCCTTGTTTTCACATGGCTTTCCAGATTAATTTTGTAGACTTCAAATATTAAAATAATAGGGATGCTATTGGGGAAAATATACTGTACCCCACTCCAGATTGTGGGATAATTAGCTCATCCAATCTTTTGAACTTTTTTTATCACTCATTTATGTTACATCTCACTTAGGCTCAATCCTGTTCATCTGTATGTCATGCTCTGTGCACTGCAGGGCAGACCAGTTGCCCAAGTCTTTGTCGTGCTGAAAGGTTTGGCCGTAATTTAGTTTCTGCTTGGCCAGCAGAGGTTTGTGGTAGCATGACACTGCTTGCTGAGTTTATTTTTCCTCTGACCCTTACTGTCAACAGTAAACCTAAAATAGACTTGTGTCCCCCGTGGCTTTGCTCTGAAGTTTGCTTGTCAGCCTAGCTGCCACTGATTATTAGGAAGTGCTTCTTGTAAGTGATAAATACAAATCTCAAAGGGATATTTAATTTCATTGTTTACTTCTGTGTTCAAACTAAACTAAGAATTCATTCTTTGTTCCTGTATTAAAGAATCACAGGTGCAGAACTTCAATTTTGAAAACTTCTCAGTATGATGTATACTGTAACTCCTCATGCACACTCCTGAAAAGACATTTTGAGGGCAAGTACAACTCCTGGTCCACATCTGGGTAGTGAGTGAATTCTGCTCATTCCTCCTCAATGTCTCAGACACGTGTTGTTTCCCAGAAGCAGCATCTTCACTTTCCTCCAGGTCTTATCTGAGCAGAAGCCAGCCAACACATTGCTTCCTACTGAACAGAGTACCATAAAATTACCCAGTGGTAATTACCTTACCTTAGTGAAGATTCTCTGACTACAGTAAATTACCCAGCAGATCTCAGTAAAAATTAATTGTGTAAGTCTGCCCCAGAGGCTGCTTTTGAAGCTTTAAAGTGAAATCAAATCATTTGAACTTCAAACCTAATCATCGTGATTCTAAAATGGCAGCTGTGATGTGATCCGTACTAACGGACTCAGTGAGATTTTGCTCAAAAGCTGACCACACTCCCAAATGACAGCACTAATAAGCTAAATATGTGTTATGTAAAGAAGTGTCTAGAGAGGCAATTTTGAGTAAATTCTATATTGGCAGACACAGATGTGCAGTGAATTGTCAGTCTGACAAGTCTATAGACATCAGCTAACTTGCTTCTACAGGCTATTCCAGTGATGCTGTTTCTTCATTTGTGGGTTGTTACTGGATTCCTTTGCAATGAACGTCTGAACTTGACTTTGAAATTAGGCAGCTATTCCAAGAGAATGTTGGAATTACTGTCTGGGAAATAAACTTATTGATTTTGAATTAAGTAAACAAAATGCCTCGAATGCAGCAGGCTGCAGATAAGGAAATCTGCAATGCACTTGTGCAGCCATGAGGAAAATAGTGTGTACATGTGTGCATGTGTGTCTAACAACAGTGTACTAACTGTGATTTCCAATGTATTAACAAATGCAGGTTTCTCTGACAACAGTATGGGGTTAGAATTTCTGCTGGTGTAAAGCAGAGCATTTTTTATCAAAGAGCTACATTATCTGATGCTCACTAAGAGAGTTTAGCCCATTATTTTTACTTGGTTTATTTCAAGTTTTTGTTGGAACAGTTTCTACAATTACACATTCTGAGCAAAAATAAGTAGAAAATATATGAAATATATGTGTGTGTGTGTGTGTGTGAATGTGACAATATAAGATACTAAATATATATTATAATATACATTCATATAGTACTGCATGAAATAAGGCATTATAAAGACAAAGGCTTGTGTTTAGTTGACAGACCCTTTGTCTGTGAAGAATGCCTAGAACACTTGCAGGTGCATGTCAGAAAAGTGTTCAGAGGAAAAAAAAAAAAAAAGTATCCGCTTAAATCTTAATGTGTAATTCTAATGAATTAAGTATATTAAAAATATGTTAGGTTGACTGTTCAGGATGACTTTCTCAACCATGGACTTGCTGTCTTTTTGTAGCTCAGAAGGACCAGATTTGTGCCCATGCAAAAGCACACAAAATTGGACACCTCTTAGCTATGATATAAGTAGCGGGGGGGACACAACATGACACACTTTTCCCTGTTGCCTACTGTAAATGGGTATAATATGTGTCACATACATTTTCTTTTAACTGTGTGGCTGAGGCAGACCATTTGTCTTTTTGAAGCTTTTCAACTAAGACATTAGATTTTAATTTTCTTTTAGCGTGTTCCTTTCTTTTTACTTACTTTAGTTATTTTCCCCAACTTTGTGCTTAAAAAAACTTTTTTCTCTTCAAGTTTGGCATGAGTTATCTCCTTTTTTCCTTGGCCTCAGGATTTAATTTTTTTTTACTTTTTATACTTCAGGTATGTCTCCTAGAACTCGCCAGGAATTAAGGAGTACTCATGATTTAGGAACAAAGGCACATTTCCCATTTTTGGAAGCAGCTTGTACTGTCTAAGCAGAGAAAGTGTTTTATTGAAGTGAAGAAAATATGACAGCTAAAAGAAATTTCCTTCACTGATGCTGATCTTTTTTGGTTTCTGATCAGTCAACAGCATTATTGGTCATTCTCATTTGCTTATGACAATCTCTTCATCATGCTCTGTGACACCCTCATAGACATACTGGCTAAAAGTAAAATCTGGGAATATTTGGCATGATTACACACTACCTCAGTTCTTTCTATAGACTGGCAAGAGATGCATCCCCAGAGTCAGGAAATGGTTTACTAACTGGGGTAATGAGGTGTCACAGCCTTACAATTTTTCATTTATTTTTTAAAAGGCCCCAAAATACTGAGCCAGCTCAAATAAATATAGATGAACTGTATGCTAAGTCAGAAGTGAAAATAGATGGAGTGTTTGTAAGAACTGAAACTTGTTCTGGCTTTGCCATGAGAGAAAATGTTTATCTAACTGTATCTTTAGTCGATAAGCTTAAGCACCCAATTCTTCTTTAACTTCTGATACAGTGAAAAGACCTGGATTTTCCAAGGACATAATTCTCTAGGGCCATAAAAAACCCAAACAAACTACCTTGAGATTTGCACATCAAGGGCTTTGCAGTTCTCCATTCCAAATTAGTACAATTTCCTTTCTTGCTATAACCATTTTGCCTTAGAATAGTTCAAGTGTTTGGGAATGGTGATACCTTAAGAAACCTTTGGAACTCATGGAAAGTGGCCAATGTCTCAAGCTTAAGCCTTCTTTCAAGAGTAACATGATGGCACAGATGCAGAAGCACATTCTCTGGCATGGCGCATCCTACTGCACACTGTTCGTAAAAAATGGTAATATGCTTCCCATCCTGAGTTAGTGGAGGGTAGTAGCTGCTTAGTGTAAAATACCACCCATCAACTTGATCACCTGGGCTTGGCTATAGCAATACTGTTTTCAGGTTGTACTCCATCTCTACAGAACAGGAGGCTTGGACCTTGGGTTATTAGATCTCTGCTTTTCAGGTGGGATTTGCTGTCTGTCCTTTATCTTACAATTTAGATGGTCTTACTGATTAAAGCTACATTTGTTCCTGCTGTAAAAGGAAGAGGTCTATGTTTTCTGTGCAATCTGCAGACAGGACCTTGGTGTCTCACAAAACCTCCCTCTCTGATCATAGGCAATCTCTGTAAGCCTAAGCAATTAGGTTTACAGAGCCTTCACTTCAGTGAAAATCTGCCAGCTGTTTAAATCCTTTAGAAGCTCATGAGGGTAAGATAGATGTTTTCTTAAATGGCTACCCAAGTCTGACAGAGAGGTACCTTGCAACTGATGCTCCCATCCTTTAGAGGTCAGCTATCCCTGCTTTTCCCTTTCCATGAAGATGTTCTGCTGGACTGCCATGACCTTGATAATGAACGAATTTCAAGATCTTTCAGTTGACTCCCTGTTATATTGTGAGATATGTTTACCCTTATACACATTCAGGTTTCCACACAAGACTCACCCATGTTGAGATACTCTTCTGGTGTTTTACCCAAACAGGTGTGGGGGTTTTTTAATCCCTGAATCACAGTGTGAATGTTAATATGGACAGTAAATATATAACAGTGTTAGTTCAGTACTTTGGTGACCGGATTTGCCTTCTGTCTCTATTAAAGGAGGGATATTTCCAATATTTACCAGTGCAAGATGCAGTTAAAAGTAGTAATAATAAGAATGCAAATTAGAAGATACGGCTTCAGTACATGTACGCCTCTACGTATTGAATGAAAAGTAAATAAGAAGTTATTCTATTTAATTATTTAGCTCAATAATTATGTAAACACCATGTTAATAAGCAGAATTATCTTGTTTAAATTTTTAATATTAGTGAATGCTTGAAACAAATGAAACATAAAGCATAGTTATTGTAAACAGTAAAGAATGATATCTATGAACACAGAAGTTCAGTGCCACAATTTGCATGTTTAAATGAGATCAATTAGGTTAATGATGGATGAAAATAAGAAATCCATGATTCAAATGCAAAATAATTCAAAAAGTTGTAGGTCCATGTACTGCCAAACTTTCATCTTTCAAAGGGGATATCTAGTTCAATGGGTTAATGTACAATCCTGACCTTTCCCATCTGGAGGCTTATGTTCAAATATGGTTTACAAGTGAAATATAATCTAATATAATTTATTTCTCTCTAAAATCTTTTGTAGAAAAATCCAGAGTGGCTTGTCTATTCTGCATAGAAATTTTAAAATATAGCGTGGGAGGTTATTCCATTTGCTTTTCATGTGTTTAAGAGAGGGCTTAAGAAGGTTTCAAAGGAAGTTTGGCAAGGAATGTTTAATAATATTAAATGTAGGATGTTCAGGAAATAAACATAAAATAAATACAATTCCATTTCAGAGGAATAAGCCTTTAGGCATAGCAAAGAGACAACCTGTGGTAGAAGGACTGAAAAGACAGAGGGCATGGCTACACTGAGAAATGGAGCACAGTGAGGTTGTCCCTGAACCCGTTCCAAATGCATGTTTGAGCTGCACAGTGCTTTCCCATGTGGAGATGCTAGCTTCAGTCAGTGTGATGACGTTTTCAAATTAATGAGCATTGGTGAGCTAACAACTGTTTTGTCTCTGGAGGGGAAGCTGAGGACAGAACCTTACAGAGCTCACAGTAGGCTTTTGAGGTTGCATAGTTAATTTGGCCACAACTGGCCACATGCCATTGTCATCAGTAGAGATCTCCACAGTGAGTCAGTCAAGCCACTGTAGGATATTCTTAGGTCAACATAAGAAAGAGAACATTAGTTCATCTACCTGAAAAGACCAGATAACTAGTGTAATGGAGTAAAAAAGGCAGTGCAGCTGATTTCCTGTAAAGATAAACCTTTCTCTGTGTAAGGAGGTAGGTTCAGAAATAATGATTTATTACAGACAGCCCAGCAGCATTGTCCCCAAGACTGACTGATTTTTGAAGCTTCTAATCTAACAATCAATTACCATAAAAGAGATTTAAAAAATAATTTGTCTGTATTGTATTTGATAAGGTAAATGCCTACATGGATATAATGTGAATTTATTAGATGATCTATGTTAGAGATAGGTAGTGGAAGGTTGAATTTACAGAAAAAGTAGAAAACAAGTTTTTAAAAATACTTGTTATAAGTATTTTATATTGGGTAGCACTAACAGAACAATAAAGACTGAGTGGCTGAATGACAATCCGGTGTCTGAGAAGTTCCACATCAAGTCCCAGTTGGAGCAAGAATTTTTCAGGTACATAACTAAGATTCATTAAGCTCCATGCTGCCTTTGAAAATATACTTAAAATATCTTTTCATTTTTTCTTAGCCTAGATTTGGTGTTATTTCAAACTGGATCATCTTGGAAGGAGACTGAAAATTACAGAATCTGTGTAACTCACACCCCAGGTCAACTCTGATCACATTCTGCCTGTCAGCCTAATGACAGAAGGACAGAGCTGTTCCAGACCTCCCCTATAGAAAATTTGTGGTCTGTTTATTTCTAAAACTAAAGACTAGCAAGCAGGTGAGGCAGTTCAGAGGAAAACGTACATAGAAATTGTTAGTAGGACCTCCCAAGGAATAGATGCCCTTCATGAGGCTGTGGTATATATTTATAAGAAACAAGTCAAATTTTAATGCCCTGGTTAGTTATATTTATACAGATTAAACTTTTATAGTGTCCAGTATCTGATATGAATGTCAGAGAAGGGCTTGAAGGGGTATTTGGATATGCTGAACATCCAGACTTATTTACTCCTTCAGCAGTTTTGGATGTGCTGCAATTCTCAGGCCATATTCAGGATAATTAAACTGCACATAACAGAAAACTGAAGGCCTTAAGCAAAAGAAACTGAGGATGGAGAGGATAAAGATAGATTGAAAGGTCATGTGCTGACTCAGAATTAGGCATTTCTTGATAACATACACGATTCAGGCAAAAGGCTTTTTTTTCCTCTTGCTTATTTTCTGTACTCCTCTTAGGTGACATGGCAAAAATGAGATAAAATATAAATAAGATGGAGAGAGCACGGTGTAAGGCAATGGAGATGTGAAAAGGAACAGAGATTTACATTTCTACAGAGACTGGCAAAATGGAGATTGTTTAGTCTGAAGTAACACGACAGAAATAATTAAGATAAAAGTGGTAAAACTAAGCTTCATCACTTTGCATTCAGTGAAGAAAAGAGAACTGAGTTGCCAAAGAAAATATTATTTCTACTGTATCATTCATGTGTGTATGGGATTTAATGGATAACTAGGAAACCAGTGACCCATTCTGCAAAAGCATGTAAAGGGGAATAGCTGTATCTGGTGCTATCTTCATGAAGTGGCACACATTTAGATCTGTGGTGACAGTGCCACTCTGTCTACCATTTAAGTCAGCAGGGTCTACTGATATATCCAATGCTATGTTCACATTTATCTCTGCCAGATTTAAGACCAAGCACAATGTAGGTAAGAATGATCAATGAACACATTACATGACAAAGGAAGGTTAAGGTTTTAACACATTTTAAATGGAGCAGAGAGAAACCATTAAGCTTTGGTAATGTACCTCCATCTTCTCTTTTACCTTCCCAAACCTCCAAGCCACTCATTATGCAGTATGACATTTTAATTATTTTTTTTCTTTTTAGCAATTGTGGTGAAGAAATATGGTATGACTGACAGGTGAGATGTTGAAACAGCTACTATGGATGTTTTTAACAAGGTGTCAGATAATCAGTGTTCACAGAATTAGTAACCTAAAGCGTTTCCTAAAGGTTGCTGTTTGAATTCAGTCACTCACAAATTATGAGTGTCAGGAAGAAATATTTCACTGATAGAGCTTTCTTTTTCCCCACATTGGCATTTGGCTTGTTGGTTTGCATCCAGAAGAGTGACTTCTGGTAAAACTGTTGTCACTTTTTTCTTCAACATCGTTTTAAACTAAATTTAAAAAGACGAGATAAAGGATGACATAATAGTTATATAAGAATCTCGCATAACAAAGACACTGTATGCTGTTTCTGGTCCTGCTTGACTGTAAAGTAGTTTTTAAAGGAGTGTAAAAAGAAAATGTAGGAATATCCATTCAGACACGGTACCAAGTATTTACTTTTATCAAATCTAAGTGTTTAAAAATATTATAAAGCTTCATTTTACTGTATTGTTGAATACCTTTACTGAAATGAAGTACCATTGCCATGACCCAATCGTTTGATCTAGATTGTCTCACCCACAAATACTACTAATAAAATAATTTGTCTGATACATAATACTGAGTTTTTCTCTCGTCTGTTTAAGCAATAAGTCATTTATTATTCTCTGAAGCAGAACATCAAACTTACTGTATCTCCCAGGGTAATTTGATAAAGTTTACCAATGCAGACTTGCATTGAGGGTGCTTATTCAAAGCAATAGGGCACATGCAGAAGCCATGCTACTTGTCATTTACAGAAGCAGCCCAATTTTGGGGAATGCTGATTCACAGCTGTAGGATGCACGCAGCTGGTAAGTGTAAAAGCTATTAAAAATGGTGAGCACTTCCACAGAGCTGATTAGAGTGCTCCTCTCTCTTCTTTCAGATCTCATTTGGGATATCCAATTTGACGTTTATTTTTGTACATATGAGAGTGGTTTGTCCTTGGAATTTACTTTAAAAGTCTTTTTTTTTTTCTAAGTTTAATTACTTAAGTTTTTTAGAAGTAGGAATACAGAATTTTCAAGAAGTTGTGTAATTGCTATCCATCTATGAAAATTAGAATCTTTTCATGGTTTATGGGGGGAAAAAATAAATACCTTAAACTGTCCTGTGCTTACTCCAGTGCTAATTAATCTGGATGGTAGATATATCATCATTTTCAAAGGTATCTGCTTATTTTATCTTTGCATCTGGAAATGATGGAAAGGTTCCAAGGCAATAAGAGAGAAAAGCATGATGAAAAATGTAGAAGGCTGTGACATAAACATGTTTTTTGAAAATACAGTCAAAACCAGGTAGAAAATAAATGAATTAGTCTCTCAGGAAATACTTTTAAAATCTTATCATCTGGCAGTCATTTATTACCAGGTAGCAATAACCTTTTATTATCGGACTGTTAGTTTTTTATAACATTTTTTAAAATGATAGCACCAGAACTGTTGTTGTTCACTGCCACAATAAAATATCAGGGAAATTTATAGAAGCTTTTCAACATTCAGAAGGTTTGTGGTTATAAAATAAAACTATGAAGTAAAGACATGCTGTTGGTAGCTCATAATTTAGCTAAATCTGTAAGAAGAAAAGTGTGTTGTAATGAATCATTCATGCTAATTTGGACTCTGGTACAAAGAGGAAATGGTGGTTAGTGTGCAAAAAATCAAACAAGGTAAATAAATCAGTTAAAAATGGCAGAGTAAACCTGAGTAGTATAGATCCAGGCAGGAGATGCTGCTGCACACAGTTAAATGATTATGTCAGAAATTAGAATGGTCTGGGAACAGTCAGTGGGCAACAGCAGGAAGATGGGGGGCTAATACATTTCTGTTCCTTTTGGTGACAAAGGAAAATGCGTGAGTTTTCCTGGGCAGTGGCAATTGCTGGTTACACAGACAGCTTGAAACAATAACCCTCAGTGAGACAAACCCACCTGTTCATATGAGTAGGATAATAATATTATGATCCATTGTTCAAGGCACTCTTGTTAAAAATAATGCAGAAGGTTATGGCAAAAGAAGAGTGCAGTGGGTCTCACCAACCAGCCCAAAGCAGAATTTCATATATTGCAACAAGGCACAACCTGCTTGCTGAGAAGATGAGAATCCTCCTGTTATTCCTGGAAATCCCAACAAAATTTCCTCTAGAGAAGGAGAGAAACCTGATTTCAGTGCCTCTGCCAAATGATCTGGCAGCCAAAACATGGGTGTTATACCATAGGTAGGGCCTGTGTCTTTTGTTCTGTGGGCTGCCTGGGGCTTGTGTTTTCTGAACTGGTGAGTAGTTAGTATGTTTCTTGAGTTGCTTAGAGTCCATGAAGGTAAAACCTGGCATTCATGGGAAGATCACTGATCACAGTGGGAAGACATGCTCTGTCACACAAGCATAGCTCTCTTCCTGAATGGATCCAATGGCATATTTCATATTATTGGATCCAGTGCAGAATTACATTTTTAAACGAAGCCTTTTTTTAACTAGCAGTACTTTTAAGGCTTTTTAAAATCATTGTGTATAGAAGAAAGCTTCTAGTCACAAAAGGTAATTAAAAACATCTAGTCATCATCCTAAAAGATGAAATAAGAAGGGAGTATCATTGTTTTTAGAAGGAGGGATTTGAATAACCCTCATAGCACATCCTGATGTATTATGAGCACTCGTTTTCTCTGACAAACCCAGCAAGTGATATATTTGTCTCTCCCTGGATTGGTGTCTTTCCTATTACTGTTAACATAATTTACGCTCAAACAGTAAGTCCAACAAGGATCACAGACTTCATTACAACAAACTCGGCTTCTAACTGCAGGTGGAGAGATGTTCATAACATAAACTACAGAGAGAAAATCACCTTCAAAGGAAACACACATCAGAATCAAAGTCTTCCAGTGGAGGCCTAGGGTCAAATGACATTAATGAGCTGTTTTCAATTATTTAGAACATGGTTAGGGACAGGATTGTGTTTGCCCTGATTTTGAAATAAGCGCCTGACAATTTGTTTGCATGAAACTAATAAGATGGGAGGGCATTGTGTTGGAGGTTTAATAATGTTTGTTGTAACACTATATAGTATAGAGGTGTACATTTTTATTTGCAACAGGCAAACATATTTGAACAGCTGGGCCTCCCTTTCTTTCCATTTTCACTAGGTCTAGCTCTTTTGCTACTAGTTTGAACTTGAAAGAATAAGTGGGACATTGTGAAAGTACAGAATCCCTTGTGTTTTAAGAAAGACAGATTTAGACAGCACACATCACACTGATGTGTGTCATGCATAGTGGAAAGAAACTCACCAATGGATTTTACTTTTTGAACCCCAAAGACTCATAAACCAAAATAATTCAAGAGATTAATCTTTCTCTATACGCCTTATTTATATTGAACCTTATATGTTACTGTCACCAAATGGGACATTTTTTCTGTGCAAGGTCTTTTAATATCCTACAGACCGGAAAAAATACATTATCTGATGAAGGGACAACAGTGGAAACCAAGAGAAATATTATTTCTTCTTGACACTGTCACCCATTTCCTTAGAATAATGTGAACCAACTTCCCAAAACTAAGTTGAGACCGATAGGACTTTATGTACTGATTGTTACTTAAACAGCAAATAACCTGGTTTATATTTATTATTGGACTGCTTTGATCATGGCAAAAACGTGGTATTCAGGAACGAAGAGAAGATGCAAACATTTTGCAAAATCACTGTACAGGACTCAAAACCATGAATGGATAACACTAGAGGAGATTGTCACTTTGTAGAACCCACATATTCTGTTACATCATTTTACTTTGACAAGTAGGAGTACAGACTTCATGCAATAAACATGTTTGAAAACCTAAAGTCTTGAAGGGGTACTGCATTTCATATGAAATAATACTGTGCAAACACAAATGCCCTAGCTGAATATACCATTACCAGTTTTGAAGAGATCTTCTTAAATTTGGAGTGGTATTAGTAAAATATCTAATATCTGTTTTTTGTTTTTTTTTTTTTTTTTTTTTAATGTTTGAAATTGTTTAAGCATTAAAAATGTAGCTATCTTTGACAAATAAGAAGGTTACTCTGAGGGCACCAGCTCAAAGGCCTTTGAAAACATTTCAGTAAAATTTTTACATGTAAAGCCCAAGAATGGATAAATCAAAGACACTTGATGCTAAGTGTTGAGAGAACTTTCAATTAAGCATCCTAGGAAATGTGTAGGGAAAATTAAAGTTTTATGGGTTCTCCTTTTTATGAATATCATAATCTGGCTTTAGAAAGCTTTTTTAAATGTAAGTACAGTGAATGGTATATTCCTTGTTATGTTGGTACTGGATGTAAAATAGGGACAATTTGCACGGTACTGAGTTACTTTTGGAATTCTAATTCATAATGTGGAATGGGTTAAGAATTTTCTAATGCTTGTTCTTTTTTAGTGTGTCAGAAAATCTTGGTTTATCCAAACTAGGACATAGGAAAAAAGCTTTTTCAGAATCAAAGTGAAATCTTAGTTTAAAGCCTGAGTGGAAGGGAGACTTAGAATACCTGCTAGACCCTTGCTATTGCATGGGAGGTCAGCACACAAGCCCTTCCACTCTTTGAATCAGACCAAACCCTTAATCCACAGAGTTGAATGTTCTAATCACCAATTTATTGTCAAATAAGTACTTTGCTGGATGTGATCTACTTAGTATGAATACTTTCATACTCAGTGGAGTAAGGGAACTCTTTTTCTAATAAATCACTGCATAGGTTATAATAATTTGTCTAAAAAGAGCTACTTTTGGTGGGCTGATTACCAATTCTCATAAAAATCAAATCACCTGTAAGTGAGGAGTATAGAAATGGCTTCCTAAAACCTGGGGGTAGAGCAGGCCTCTAAAATCTCTTCAGGGATTAACAACACTATTTCTGTAAGTGAAAAGAAGGAGGTGTTCATATTCTGTTCTGCTTTCTGAAACTTTAGACGCATTGGAAGGTACTTGGGGTGCTGAGTTTAAATTTCATAGTAAATTATTACACTTATTTTTTATACCATATCTATAATTCAGCAAAGAACTTGAAAATTAGGAGCTCTGACTTGGATTTCTACATCTGATACAATATTCCTTTGTAAGTTTCTGTAGAGGAGAACCACTAAGACTTTCTCCATTAATCTTCCTTTCACTGGAAGCCCAACGAAGGCTAAAGTCGGGATTTACCATTTAAGAAAATGAGCAGAGAAGTCTGGTGACAAATACTGTTTATATTACAGCTAAACATATCTATCTATCTATCTATCTATCTATCTATCTATCTATCTATCTATCTATCTATCTAAATTCTCTGGAGAAAAGACTGATGCAAGCCTCTTTGAATAGGTGTATTTCCAGCACTATTTGAATTCTAATGACTATGAGATCACTAATATTTCTAGTCCTGAATAGTCTACTACTTTCAATAGTAATTTTTAAAGTCTTAACAAAATATGTACTCCACCCACCTTAACAACTGCCCAAGAAAAGATGTGGTCTTATTTTCTGTTTTTAGGACTGTAATTACATTAACCAAAGATGATTACATTAAGGAGAGGTTATTAGATAACAAATATACTATCATAACATCATCACAATATTACCCTTTTGTCTCACAAAGGGATTTTTCTTCCAAATTCTGATTATTCCCACACATCTTTTGCTGATGAATGCCCTAGGAGGCATAGGGGTCATACTCTGATTTAGTTACTCAACCAATAGCTGGGAGTGTCATGAAATGGTATCCACAGAAGCTCTGGTAATCCAGTGTGCTAAGGACTGAAGGGACCAAGGACTTCTGAAGTTACATAGGAAAAAGAAGCCAAATTACTTTTTTACTGTCTTGGCACTAAGAAGCAGCTAGTAGAGATTTCATTTTCTGATTCTGTTGATGACCTGCTTTATGATCTGAAGTGAATTTGTTTACTTTCGTGAATTCAGTTTTTGGTTTTACATGTGGTTGTCAAGGGTTTACACATATAATTTAACATAACATCACAGGGGAATCTTCCAGCCAGTTCCATATGATTACTTTATATGAGGAAATTTATGTCAAGAAATTTATATGAAAAAAAATTAATCCTGCACGTAACCTTATGAAGGTTTGGCAATAAAATAATATAAATACATAATGAAATCTTTCTTACTTCAAGCAATGTAAAAGCAGCAAAAGCATTTTGAAATAAAACAAACAAACCAACCTTTTAACAATGAAGATCTGATTAACAGCAAAGGTGTGGTGACTGATAAGAATGACCTTTATTTTGAAACAGCTTCAAAGAGATTAAATCAATCAGTAAAGCAGTTCCATGAGGTATTAACATTGCCATTAGTTTTTGCTAAGAGTACAACAAAAATCATGTGCTGAAGTGTTTAATTTCTTCATGTATCAGATAACATTAATTACCAGTGTAAACTGAAATCAATTTTCCGCATGCACTCACTGATTTTGTATGTTGCTGAATAAAGATGATATTGCCTGATCAAAAAGAGATAAATCTTCCCAAAGCTTTGAAATGGCTTCCCTGGTCTTGCTCAGTGAGATGTACCTAAATCCTAGAAAGACAGATGAAATACACTCAGTGGAACTTTAGCCTTTGGTCTGCTGAAACAGTAAAGAATATATATTAAAAAAAAAAAAAAACCCCACACAAAAAACCCAACAAACAAACAAACAAAAACCAAAAAACAACATGCCACAGTTTTTATCTGTAACCACTGCTAAGCTGTTATTTCCAGCAAAAAGGCAGATTTTTGGCACATAGGGGGTAGAAGATGTCTTGCTATGTCTCTAAAGTCATGTTTGAGTCTCAGTTCAGATTGGTGCTAGTAATCAATTGCAGCTCGTAAGTACCTCATTACTCAAGCTAAAGACTGGAGGACCAAACAGCTCTCATGCTGCTGGAGATGCATATAAATAAATAAGTCACTGAGTATTGAAACCAGCCTGTTTTAATGTGAAGGCTTGCTATATTACCTACACTCACATAAACCACTGTGTTGGTTTTCTTTAATTGGATTTTCCCAATGCTTATTCTTTTTGGAATATTTATCTCCTCCATAATGTCTTTAGAGATCAGGATAAAGGCATATTTGTAGATATTGTACAGAAATTTTAGTCTCCAGTCCCTTGTTCATAAGAATTCTGCTTGAAATACTGATCTGCAATATTTTATTGCGATGAAATTACTGGGCCAAATCCTAAAGAAGATTAAATTATTAAAGTTCTAGCAAGTTTAAGTGATGTAAATTGATATACTTCTACTGACTTTAGAGAAGGACCCACAATAAAGCCCTTGATCCTACTCCTTTTGTTTGTTTTGGTTGTAAAAGTAGAGATTTTTTTGACATATCTGCATTATTTATAACAAGCATATCTGAAAATAAATCAACCTCTCTCACTGCATTACTGTTCTTGATCTCTTTTTGTTTCTTTAGACTTTGTTTTCTAGTGGTGGTGGTGGTGTTTGCTGGAGATTGGATGATGTTCCAGTTGTTATGATTAATACTTTTGAGTGTGACAGGTTAAAGCTCGCAGTATTGATAGAGTGCACTTAAACTTGTCAAATTCTTCTAAAATGAACAGTCCTAGCAGGAGGTAGTATTTTGTAACAGCATTTTGTGTTCTGGAAAAACATCAGTCAGCAGGGGTTTATTATCTTTGTTAAAATAACATATTTAGGTTAGTTTTGATGCAATTATTCTAAGGATTTCTTCTCATTTTAAATATGGATGTGAATGTGAAAGTGGAGGACAAGTTTGTCTTAAAAGTTTTCCCCTTATAAGTGTACCCTTTATTTCTTGAGAGAAATCAAGCACAGCATGAAAACAAAGTGGAAACAATAACACTGAGAATGAAACACCCAAAATAGAATATCAACTAGTTTTTGAAAAAGGACTGTTATTAAATACAGAAATTGTCAATTGTAAGCTTCCCTAAAAACTATATATTGAATTAATCCCTGTGCTTCCTGTTTTAAAGATGCAAGTAGTTACTGTACAAGTCAACAAAGGAAAACCACAAGGGAATATATTTCCTACACTACTTCATTGCGCATTAGAGAGTGAAACATAAATATAAGACCTTTCTTATTCTGTGCTAGTAAGCTCTGTTTAGAGGTACATGGAGAACAGGAGCTGTCTGGAAAATAAAGTGGGAATGGGAACTTCATGTTGGGTGAAACAGCACTGCATTGATCCATGCAAATGAAAGCTTAATTGTCTGAAGTCCACTCTTCTATTTTATGTGGGTCATTTATAGTAATGTGTAAAATGCTGATTATTTCTTAAATATTTAAGGCATTAATACTAGCTAGATGGTCCTTTAATTTCTTTCTTCACCTGTGGCTATCATGATTACTTCCACCAAAGTTCAGTTCTTTTTAATATTTCTCTGGAAACCTCTTGATCTTATTGCATTAGTTGTCTCCCTCCCTCCGTTAAATTCTTCATGTATTCCTATCTGATACTAATTTGTTCCTCTGGTTCAATGTATAGTCAAGAGAGTAATTTATTCATCTTCAATAGCACCACTGAAATCACAGAAGTACTTGATGCCCTGATTTATTAAGGCACTTGAGGTCAGTGCCTTAAGCATGTGCTGAAAATGAAGCAAATGCCAGCACGACCTCCAAAGGATTAGTCACCTACATAATGGTTTGCAGAGTCCCTAAAAATATGAACTTGTGGAATGGATTTTCTACTGGTGTAAGGTTAGTGCAGCTGTACTGAAAGCTAAATGACGCTGACAATGCTTTCAGTGGAATTATGACAACCCTGCACTAAGCCTTCCCCTTTTCTTGTCTTGTGCCATGCTGATACATTATAATATGCCAAAAATAAAAATCAAAGTTAGAAAAATGCTTCCGACATTTTTAATTGTTCATATGCCATTTAGTGTTCAACAAGACTATTAGCATCTCAATAAGAAATTATATTGTTACAGCATATAATTTTTTTCCATTTGACTTTGTAGGGTCATATTGTCACACTCTTTCACATTTCCTTGATAATAGGATATCTGTGGTGTCACTGCTACCCCACTGCTAATGAAAATAGGAATTGCAAATTGGATGAGACAAAACTTGGATACTCTAGATTTGCAGGTTAAAGTATTTTTTGTGCCATAGATGAAAGCGTGTGTTTTGTATTAGGAAAATATGAAGGAAAAAAGAATCTATGTTTTCCTATTGAGTCTGAAAGTTTTCCTCACTATGACTATGAACTCTTTTTGCTTTCGTTAAGGAAAAAAAAATATTTTGTATAGAGATGTTTCTTTATGGTCTTTTTTTCCTTACAACAGGTGCCCCTCTAACTCATGTAAAACATTTTGATTATGGAAATATATCCTTGCAGCCAGCTGGCAAAGTTTTTCAAAAGTTAACATCTACTGCAAATGTTTTTATTTGCCTGAATTCACAGTACCTATAATGTATATCTTTTTACAGTTAAAACTATGAAGTTAATTCCAATGTATAGGAATAATGTTTTTAAATTTTTAGGACAGACTACAAACTTCTATAAAGTGTTTTTTGAAGATATTTAAAACATTCTCTTTGTGAATTTTGTTTTAAAAAAAAAAAAGAATGTTCTGTTTTAGGGGCAGCGTTATTCAATTTCAGAAATAATATCCTGTAAAATGCCTGTAACAAGGTATTCTATCTGAAAGCCCATTGTAGCTTTCTTATTACGAGTTTCAAGCTTCTGCAACAATAAAAGTGTTCTTATTCAAATGTATATTATTGCATTCATTCCTCTAATAGCAGCATTCCATCATATCAACCTATAAATAGACAAAGAAACAATTGCACAGAATACTTGTTATTCATCCTCAATATTTTTTATTTTCTTGATAGATATCCAACTTTGGAATAGTGGTTTGGAGTATTTTCATTGAATATAGAAAGAAAAAATTATTTCCTCTGAGTATACATGTGCTTTCTATCTGTGTTGCCTTGGAATGTAAAAAGTTACCAGTTTAGTTCCATTGTCATCCTGAAGAGAATGGAAATTGCACAAGACTCCATATAAAAGCATCTCCAAGTGTAAATTAAATCTATGGTATAGTCTTTTGTAAACAGAGAACAATGTACTCTTAGATAATAAATCTATTTTGTGTATATCAACAAGATGTCTATTTTTTTTCTTCCTAGATACACCTTTAGTTAAAATCATTTCTTCCAATTCATGGCCTGAAGAAGGACAGTCTATAATTTTGACTTGTGAATCCAAAGGAAAACCAGTGTAAGTGATTTAACAAGTAATATGTTTTTGTTATTTTCCTTATTCTTCTGTGATTACAATCTTCAGCTACAGAAATCTGCTGGTTTTGTCTCGTCCTGGGGTGTAAAGTAATCTCTGGTATAGAAACCCCCTTGAAGCCCGTCTTCATTAAGTGTCTATAGAGGATTGGTCTTTTACTTTGTCATTTATTTTAGTTTTCAGGAAGAATTCCAGCTGTGAGGTGGGTTTTTTTTCTGTCAGGTATATCAACCTGAAAGGAGTGCAGCTTTAATCAGTCACTGTTTACATCACTGAATTGATGATAGAAAACGTTTCATGAAAATCTTCCTACATCAACTAGCCTCAGAGAAAATAACCAAACTTTCTGGATGCTTTGGCTGTCATTTATAGGGGAATTTGAAGTTTAATGATATGTAGAAGGTGGCTGTCTGTTTCTACTGGAATTTGAAAAGATGTAGCCTGCTTTAAAAATATAAATTGATTTACCTGGAAAATATCATCTCTTCCATCAGTATTTTTAAAAGTCAGACCTGCAGAGATTCTTGCACAGAATCTACTATTTAAATAGACTTCACTCTTTAAAACATATCTTCTCGGATGAGCTGTTATATATTTACCCATAAAGGTACATAAATAATCCAATTGCTTAGTATTAAGTTAGCATGAATCAAGTTTCTTAAATATTGAGCTCCTGCTCAAAAGATTAATATATAATGTTATATGGAGTGGTGTCACACAGCTTTAGAATGGTCTTGAAAATAATAGTGAAATAATATTTTGGTTCTAGAACAGGAACAAACTACATGCCAAAAATTGTGTCTCTTAAGGCTGAATTTCTACCTGATGTAACTTCAGTGAATTTATGGAATCACTTAATGTGGGAACCTGAAGTCAGATTTAGGTCAAGTCAGGCATTTAAGTCTAAAATTTCTATTTTGAAAAGCTCTTCTGAGTTTAGTCTGGCATCATTTAAACTCCATAAGTACTTTTCTTTTTTATATTACATGCCTGTCTCATTTTAAAGCAACTCCTCCATCCAAATCTTGACTAGGCTGAGCAACTCAGCATCTAGATCATGCATCAACCCTGCTTGAGACCAGAACACTGGGGCTCCATCCAATTAGTCACAGGTGGTGCTCAGTGCAATTGGTCTTCTGTGTACCTCTCTACTGCTCAAGTAGTATCTGCTTCTGAGACAGGTAACTCTGTAGGTAACTCACAAAAATCTGTTGCAAGCCATCTCTAGTAACTTGAATAGACTGGAAGGAGAAGAAATTATCCATTTACTTAATATAATGCCTTTGAGCATTCCCCTAGGTATCGGGAGGTACAAAGTCTGTTTCCCCATTATTTCAAGTTCAGCAGAAGATGTGCAAGTGCTTAATTTTAGGAAAGAGATCAGCCCTGATTGCCCTGAGTGTGCTGTTGGCTAGGTGATGCTCACTGTTCCCTATCTCAGTGTTTTCCTCATGACTGTCAAGAGGTGACAGCTACATGCCAAGTGCTCTGTCTGGCATACAGACTTCAGGCATCCTAGCCCCAGGTGCTTCATTTTCACTATTCATCTAACGTTCAATCTGGAGATAAAGATTAGAAGTAAGGCACTCATTATGTATTTTTATATTTGTAATTGCCTGTTGTTTGGTGTGTGGGGGGATGTGTGGTGAGTTTGACCCTTCACATTTTCAGTCTTTTTTAAATGCAGTAAAAACCTATAGAAGCGATTATGTTTGAGCTTGACATACACAGTATTTTTTATTTGGTACATGTAATATTGTAGATAGTCTTTATATGTTACCAGTCAGAGACATTAAATCTTAATAATTAAAATGGAGCTTTAGTTGAGGTGTTTACTGATTATTTATTTTTTTTTTAATCGTTATGGATTCAAATGCAAACCTTACATGTGGTTTTCAAAGGGCAGCCAAATAAAAACTCCACACCACAGAATTATCAAGGCAGGACACCTGTATGTGATAGTCTTTGGGGCACAAATATTTTGCCAATAAATGCACCTCTAATTGTCCATGCCATAAGAACTGCCAACATCAGCTGCTCTGTATTGCTTCATTAGGTCAGTCTTTCACGGCGCAGAGCCAGTAATAAATAGGCATCCTCCTGGGAGCAGTTTGCAGTTGCTTAGCATGAGAAACAGTAATGTCATGCTCCCAACCTACATTATGATTACCTTCTAGCTTGTAGAGAGAGAGAAATTGGAGAGGTCCACAGAGCCCATATATGTCAGTGTCACAAGATAAGTGATGAGCTGTGGACTTCATGGAGAGCTCAGAGCCAACCATGGTCCTTCATAGCCGTTTACACACCATGGGTTAATTTCTATACACTGTCAACTTTATGTCACATTTACAACAGTCCTGTTTCCTGTAGGCAGCAGTGAATCACACCAGTAAATGAACACTTACTTATAGGTACATTTCTCTTGTAGCTCAGAGCAATTTTCACAAGCTTCAAATGACATTCAAGATGAAAATGGAGAAAGAATGAAGCCAGGTTGTGGCTGTGGTGACATTCATGATACTGATAGCTGCTGCAGAGTAATTCTTTACCAAAAGGGAAAAGCAGAACAAGGCTAAAGCTAGAATGTACTTAGCCCATCTCACATCTCATCACCAAGCCCCTCTTTGCAGGGATTCTGTCCCTTAAACCATGTGCATCATGGATACCCAGATACTGTGTTTCAAATCTATAACACAGTCCAAAGGAAAAGTCCTACCTAATTTACTGCCTTGCAGCAGTGAATGGGAGAGAAGCCTGGCTCAGACCAACACCTCTGGGAAATCAACTGACCTCTGCATTTCCTGCTGAAACAGCATCCACCAGAGATACAGCGGATGAGGAACAACTGTTCACTAGGTCCTAGTTTCACAGTTTAGAGTATAAGATTTGGTTTGACCAGTCGATGACCAGCACTTTGGACAAGAGAAAAAATGTCCTCAGACACTTGGATGTGTGCAGCATTGATTGTCATAATGTGTAAGATGAGCTGGAATCATCCCAGACTCTGAGGTTGCTAGATGCTATGAATAGGTTCATGTGACCTCACATTGTGGTCTTGCTGCAAAGATACCTGTGTGGAACAGGAAATCTGAGAGTGGGCTAAGGGGGAGAGAAGCTGGGGGGTTGAGAGAGGGGGTGGAGAGGAAGATGGAAATGTGGGTGAGCCATTTTGAATGATCCAGTGAGGCAACATGAGAGGGTGTAAGACGGGATGCACAAATTCTGTAACCATGCTGTTTTACCTCTCACTGTGAAGACGAGGATAGCTCTGACTCTGGTCATCACCATGTGCTTATTGCTATTAGTGGAATTTGGAGGCAGGAGCTGTTCTTCTGGGTAAGCACTGTATTGCTGCTATAGAAGTGTGATGATACCAACAAAAATATCAGGCCAGGTTCCCTGCCTCTTTTGCGGTGGTTTTGCAGAGGCAGGCCATGTGGAGGATTAATAAGGTGTCACAGATTGTTATAGACTTGGCCACCTTTCCCTCTAGAGAATGTGTTGTGGCTGGTGCAGGTTCAGGCAGAGGTAGGCTGCCTCAGAGGTGCTGGGGAGGTTACTGCAAGAGCCATCAGTCCTTGGGATTGCCTCCAGGGCTCTGACAAGACATGTCATGACACCAATCCCACATGATGGGATGACATACTGACCACAGTGCTGAAGGCATGGTGAGGTGAGGCAGCTTTCTCATACACTGCCTTCCAAAGGACCTGCCTCTTCCTTCCATGTACAGTTCTGGCTAAATTTATTGCGTATAGGACCTGGTATCAAACAGTGAGTATTCTGTAATCAAGTTACACTTATGGATACAGATGTCTGGATTTGATGATGTTCTGATCCAGTCTGTGTAGCACTTGGAGCATCAGTTTTGAACAAGAGTGGGAGGCTGGTATTTGGAATATTATATGCATAACTATATGACATTTTTCAATTAAAAATTTATGTTGGTGGAAAGGAAAAAAAAGGAAATATATTCATCAGTTTACCACAGAGATTGTTTTTAAGGAGACCTTATAAATATAAATCACTATAGAAACATACCCTATTATCTGTAATGTTTTAAGGGAACTTAAGATAGCATTTGTGAGGATTGTTGTCTGATCAATGCCCAGTCGGTAGACCAAATTTAAGAGTTTTCTTTTGGAAAAATTCTAGCAGGTGAGTTTGTGTCTGCTTAGTCTTTTCTTATGCAAGACTCAGTTGCCTGTTTGTTCACCCTATTGACAATTTTAATAATACTGACATCCAGGGTTTTTCTTAAATTGCAGTTTAAAAAATATTTAGCTATTCCTCTGCATAGCTTAGGTCAAGACACCCTGTAGTTGACATTACTATTCCATAGCATTCCTCTTTTCAAGATACTACTGTATAATTCTGAATCAAATTAAAGTTAATATCTTGTCTTTTCAATCCTTAGAGCTATTTTGTCTTTTCCAGCATTTTTGACTTGATTCCTGGACAGTTGTCAGGCTATTACAGTTTAGTTAATGAACTTGCCTAATATGTCTGTAAGGTGTCAGTGGCTCTTTTTAATTTATTTCTTTTTTAACATAATGTAGTTTTACCTAGGTTTTGATTATTTTCCAAATAAGGAAATGTAATTAAGCTTCAGAAATTGTAGACATCCTTTTTATGAACTCATATACAATTTCTAGACTTTTCTGAAGTCATACTGCCTGACAATATTTTGAATATTTTAAAATAAACAAAAAAAAAAAGCAGTAAAAGATTTAAAAAAAAAAAATATTTACAGTCATCTGTGCTTACAAAGGACTTTAAAAGCATATGTTTTCTTATTGCCAGTTGTGGCTTCCACACACTGTTGTCTTAACAGTATAGTCTAGTGACTCAAAACTGATCCAGAAGTGAACTCAAAAACTACCACATAATGAAAGAAATGTTCAATATTTAATATTCTTAGTCAGCACTCTCACTAAAGCATGCATGAAATATGGGGGGGGGG
>NW_020799091.1:111488531-111496216 GCF_003259725.1 Athene cunicularia
GGGGGGGGGGGGGGGGGAGTTAAGTCAGTGTCTTTTCAGCAGAAAGGATGTCAAAATGTAATGGAATAATTAGGGCACAGAAAACAAAGAGAGAGTTGGCTGTCTCCTCTGTGCTTTAGAGAAATGTCTTTCCATTCCATGCAGCTCAGGGGAATCATAGTATAGTTGGTTGACTAATGTAAAGTGAATATTTGGCCTTGTTTGAAATAAATAGGAAAGGTTTTTTATTTCAGAACACTAATATATGTGACCTTCATTAGAATAACATTACTCATAAGGTCATGAAAAAGTTATAGAGAAAAGCACAATCAGTAATAAACTAATTTTTATGTGTACCCAGTAATGTATAGTCAAACAAACATTTTAATAACAGAAAAATTGATCACTTCTAATAATGGAGGCACACCAAATAATTAAGCTTGCACCATAAAGCTATTGTAAACTATATGTATGGTATCAACACAGAAAGTTTTGTCTTTTCTAGTATCTATTTAAAGACTCCCTTGAGTGAGACAAATATTTTGCAAAGGCTGATGGAAACAAATACTAATGATAACGGAGAAATATACACGACCATTCTTTCTGTGACCCCTGCAAGTGGCCATTTCATTTGAGAAGGACCTGACAGGGCTCTAGGTGAAAAGGGAAAAGTGAAGAGTTAACTAGGGTTCAGTCACCTGAAAGCAGTGGAGCCTGGACTCATACTGGTGCATGTTTAGCCTACTGTCAGCCAGGACCCCCAGGTACTTCTCAGCTTAGGTGCTGGATTTTGCATCTGTCTTTGCTGAATTTCCCTGCCTCCCATGAGGGACTTGTTGGCTTGTTCCTCCAGCCTGCAGAGGCCCTTCTGAACAGTGAACTTCTTCTCAAGTATACTTGGTACAGCCAAAGTTTGGTGTAAACAACCAGCACATTCCACCACCTCAGCCAGGTCTTTGATATTAAACAGGACAGGACCCAGGATAGACTTCTGAAGAATTCTGCTTGTAACTGACCACCAGGTAGAGTGTGCCTTCAACCTAATAAATGGTACAGACAGTTTTTCACCCACTGAGTAGTACACACATCCAGGACAATGGTGACATCCCAGTCTAGATACAAAGAATACCATTGGAGACAGTGAACAAAGACTTGCTAAAGTCAAGATAGACAACATAAACTGTCTTCTTCATCTACAGATCCTGTCATTTCTTCAGAGATTTCACATTTGGTAGTTAGAAAATTATAGAAACATTTGTTTTATGAATCATTTTGTCATAGACTCAAGGATAAAATTTATTCTAAAGAAAAGAGTAGAAAATCTCTTCCTTCCTCTGAATAATTACCTTAGCTCAAACTAACTCAAAGTGGAAAGACGTCTGAACCTAAGGAAGGTATTTTGAGAAAATCTAGAAGAGACACATTTGGATTTCCTGTTTTTCATTATATGGTGAAAAACATTGTAATACTTTGCTTCCTGAAAACTGTGGCATTATGGGCAGGATATAGACTTTGAAGAGGAGCGCTGGTTGCTCTTCATGAGGAATGATCTGTATGACAACTCTTATTTGAGGCATGCTCTCAGAACATAGAATTAAAATCATTTTTTCATAGGTTTTTTCCCCCTAATATCTGAAAACTTGGCAAATATTTAAATATTTGGTTTTATCACACCTGTGGACAATTAGGGTATTCATTTGCCTCAGATTTACTGCTTGGACCTGAAGCAGAAAAAAACCCTAAGATCAAAATTGACAAATAGATCACATATATTTTATGTCTAACATTGAACACAGTCCCCATTTTCCCAAGAGTGTTTGATGTGATATAGTATCCCACTCAGAAGATAGCTCATCATTGCTTTGAATCATATCAGTGAGTTCTTAGCCCACGTACAAATCTGTGCTCAAGAGTCTGAAATCAGAAACTAGTGGAGAAAATTGTGGAAACCCACTTGACATTCAGCTGTTAACATTTTGGTATAAGTAGTTTGCCAATATTCCTTTGAAAATACATCATAATGGCAGTTTTAGATTCTGAAACATTAGTCTAACAGCCAGCTTTTTGTCCATGTATAATTCTTTCCTACTTTGACATGATACACTTCGCAGCTTCTCTAGCAGGTGAGATGGAAGTTCTCTAAGAAATTATCTCATTTTCTGCATAAATTTTATTTACTGCAGAATATTACCTGGATTGTGCCGTGAATACCTAGCAGCCTAGAAAGGAATGCTAGTATCAACTCTGCCTGTATGAATTATCATAATGAATCTGGAAAAGCATGCATGTTTCTGTGTTTACAAATCACCGTGCAGAATTAATCCACAGCCCAAGCTGGATGTTCAGGCAATATCAATAAATATTATTCATTTGGAACATTAGATGAATTTGTCTGTATCGAGGATGAAATACCATTCTAGTAAAATATGAATGTTATCAAAGTATTTATCCCTTAAGCTTCATACATTATTTGTTCATAAGAAATCCTGAATTTTAAGAGTCATTTGCCAGGTTTCTCTGGAAAGGACCACCTACAACTGAAATCAAGTAGGTGAAGTTAGGTACTGGAGTTCCATTGGTTTATGTTTCGATCTGGACAATCTTTGTCTTAGAAGAAAGGTGGACGGTTTTGAATTTTGCCATAACTCCTGTGTATTTAACAAACTGGGATTCTCCCTGGTGTCCTTCAACTTGGTTCCACAACTAGCATTGACATCTAATACCTCTCCATAACTGAAGTATCTTGTTTTAACAGATTTATGCTTTCTGAGAACTCTGTGAGTTTACAGTTAAATTTCCAGGGGCACATGTCCCAAACAGCTTTGGGCAAGATTCTGTAAATATATTCTTGAATAAATGCTTACATATATAGGATAAAGTATTATATATGTGGGTGGAGACTTCAACAAAGGTAAGAACTCCTCCTGGCAGTTCTCAGTCCTGTGCTCCTTGTCACTGGGGAACAGCTCTCAGAATAGCTCAGTTTCTCCTGTTCCTGCCTTTTGCATTGCTCTCTGTTCCATTCCAAGTTGTCTTTGAATTTGGCTTCTTCAGCAATTAGATAAAGCCTGTCTCCTACAGATACATTAGGTACCTCTGTCCTGTTTGTCTCTTCTGCTTTACAGTAGTTTCTTGAAAAGTTTCTTCTTTGTCTTTTTTGAAACAGTACTTTTTCATCTTTGTATCCTATTTAGGCTCTCTCTATATTCTTTTCTGTTTAGAGAAGTTTGAACTTCCATTTCTCCAAAAGGAAATGATTATATTTGAGTAGGTGATTGTTAACTTAAAAACAACCTACTGTTAACTTGATCTGATGGGATATAATCCATGTCGACTAACGTTAATCATTCTGTATCCCATGGTTCTTTCAGTCAGGAAGGTACAGAGAAAATGTATTATGTGCAACATAAAATGATCACATAGCATGTGACAGAAGTTTTGTAGATTGGAATATACATAACTGTTAATAATGGTGAACCTTTTCAGCATCCAAATTCTATGCCCAATTTATTTTTAAACCAATTCTAGTTAATAGTCACTGATGCCAGCCCAAATCTCTCTTGAAGCCAAACTTGGCAACATTTGCCAGTACTTTGCCATCGTTGCTGTAATTACTTTCTTTGGATAGTTGACCAATTTTTAAATTATTGTCATTTTGAAAGGAGTTCATCCTAATGATATCTCCTGCCTTGATTTAGGAGGCATCTGTTATATGCTATGTTGAATGAGTGCTCATTTTCAGTAAAATGTTCTAAAATCTTATGAATAAAATCTGCCTAGTGAACTTCGTAGATAGGTAGTTTGTCTTTGGAAAAAAAAAAAAAAAAAAAAAAAAACTTCTACACCAATATTTCACTGACATTACACCTCCACTCTGGAATTATGCTGCGATGTAGTAAATAACATATTAAGAAGCAGGTAACATTTTTGCTGAGATACAGGATGTATATTTAATAGATTAAATTTCAGTTTGTGTTAAAATTCCTGGCCGTCTGGGAGGTTGTATCTTCTTTTTTGCAGCTGGGACCTTCTATGCTTTTTTTTTCCCCCTCAGTATTTTGCAGGGAGTAGGGAAATTGGTGTTATAAAAAGTGTGACACAAAAAAGAAACAGGTGGGAGCATTAGTGCCTGTCTGAAAATTACACTTTACAATAAAGCCTCCTGCAGTGCTTAAGAACTTCCCCTTTATTGTTCTGTAAAATGATCACATTGCCTAATAGGCTCAATTCAATAATTGCTTTTCCTCTTTTTAAGTGTCCCTTTTCTGCAGTGTTTACACATAAAATGGTGCAGAAAGTACAGTGTGAAAAACAACTAAATGCAGCATTTTTAGTGCTCATTAAATCCATTTTGCATGTGTATGCCTTTTGAAATAATTCCTTTCCTTGCTCTCAGGTGGGAACACATTCTAACATAAAAAAGGCTCATGGAATAGATTAATAGATAAAATTGAAATACAGCATGGGTAATTCTACTGAGTACTGGACTGGAAGCTAAAATGAGAAAAAAAAATTGGGAGAGGGTATGATGTCAGCCTTTTAGATACTTCAGTTTCTATAGATAAGGGATTAGCTACACTTAACAGCTAAAATTACAGCAGTCTTTGAATCAACCATTAGCAGCAGAACACAAGACAACATGTTAGTATAACACCATCAGTGAAAATCATGCTCATGATATTTGCTCTATTATACAATTAGAGAAACAAAATTTGTTTCCTGTATAGCAGGTGTGATCTAGAACACCAAGTGTCATGGAGAACACCAGCTCATTGCATATCTGCATTTTTATCCCACATTTATAGCAGCATAGTACCTTGAGAACAGGGTAAAACACTATCTTTCTAAAGGAAAAGAAGTATGCATTTAAAGAATGGCGTAAGGAGGACACCTTAAAATAAAATTAGGATTTCACTTTTTTAAAAAAAATTATTCTTTGTATTTGGTGTCTTTTCATTCAAAAACTCACATCTGTTCTGAAGACATAACGTCTTTTTATGAAGTTGGCCACTGATTTTGGAATTGCTACTTTTTCCCCTACTGCGAATAGTTTGCACTGTTCTTTTCTCCACTGTTACTTTACCTTTTTCAGTTCATTATTTTCAATACAAAAATGAATTTTATTTTTTGCCCTTCCCTAGCTTTCTGGGACTACATTAGATCTTTTTTTTTTTTTTCTTAAATTACAATTACCTGTTTTTTTTTCCTATTTTTAAAGCACCCAAAACAGGGAGAAGGAGGTTTCTGTGACTTGGTCTATTATACATCAGTTCTGTAGATTTACTATGATCTCAAGCTCTTTGTGTGCTAAACTCACAGCTCAGAGTGTAACCTTTTTTGAAATCACTGAACCGCTATGGAGGTGTAGGTATTGGCCTGTTCACCAGTCATTGCATAGTTGAGGCTCGTGTACAATTAATGTGCGAATGAAGCGCGGAAAATGAACACTAGAAGAAAGGGTTTAATCAACAAGTTCATATGTAACCTTCTGCCTGATAGTCCTTTTCCAGACTTAAAAATTCTCAGTCCATCTGCAAATTTTAAGAGGGGGTACAAATGGAGTGAGTATGGGAGGATAACAATATGGTTGTGTCTGTTGGCATACTTATAGAATGGCTGTCTTGTATGTGAAAGGTGAAGCCACAAGTGAGTTGCGTTGGTGTTTTTTTAATTGAGCACTGAAGCCTGTTGCTGTACTTTATACTGCACCAGTACTCATACTGCACTTGGACCAGAGACACGCATTCAGTAAATCCAGTGCTTGCTTACATTATTTTCTGAAACAGTATTGGAAATTTTCCTTTCCTCTCAAAACTGAGACTCACAGTCCCTATTGGCAGCAGTTCTGTTTGCTACAGGACAACCCAAGAGAAATGATTTGAAAGGTGATGAAATTGTTCCACTGCACAGCAAAGAGATTTTGCCCCATCACTGAACAGGCAGTTAGACCTCTTCAGAAATCCATTGAATTTCCTAGTCTTGTGTGCGTATATTATTGGTCTTTTTTCATGGTTTTTTGGAAGAAGCTCTTAGCTCACTTTTCCCTAGAGTTATTGCTGGGAAAAATCACTTGATACAGTTGTTCGCAGTTGCTCTGAGAGAGTACTAATATGTCATATATTTTGACAAATACGCCAAATGGGTGGCATGTTTACAAAATATGTGGTATTTGTATGGATGGAAGGAAGTGCATATCTCTCCACACAGAGAGAAACTTTGTGGCATTAGGAAAGGGCTGGAAAACAAAGGTTGGAAAAATATCCAAGCAACCTTTTTAGGTGTGAAAATGTAAGCTTAACATCACTCTTTGGTGTGTGAGCATAGCGCCAGAACAAATGAAGATGACAAGGTAAGTGGGATTGTGGTTCTGACAGGCATGGCTGGAAACAGGTAAGAGAACAAATAAATTAACTTTATTGTTAGTTTAAATTATAAATTATTTTGTTCACTTTAGGTAGTCTTTATGTTTCTATTGCAAAGAAAATCTGAGATTTCTCAGACCAAAGTTTGGCTAGTCACAATGAAATTTCTAGATCAAGGCTTAGTATTTAATATACCACTGTGAACTGTTTTCAAAACTTGTATTATAAAACCTGAGGAAAGACTAAGTCTGTGATTTGTAGTCTTGCACAGGAGAGCAAAAGCAACAGGCTGGAAGGATGTAGAACTGCAAGAAGAGAACTGCCAGGAAACTACTATAGCTGGTTGCCTGTTTTGTCCCTCATTTAAGAATGTGCTATAAGCAGCTGAGGGGCTGAGCAGCTACGCTGGGCCTCTTAATGGTGGACAACCCAGTCAGGGAATGATCTAACTGGGAAACAGTGGTGAGTCTACTGGGTTTTGGCTGGTGGAGCTCTGAATAGAAAATTTCATCAGATGTGTACCTGCTTTTGTGCACCATGCAGCAGAGGCTTGAGGGAACAGTCTTCTACAAAGGAAGAACAGTACAAGTTATTAGTTATGAAAATAATACAAACAAGATGAAACTATTTAGTGTTTATACATTGGAAAACAGAAAAAACGGCTATTAGTTAGTAAAGGACCCTGTAACTTTTCCCTGTACATCTCCTTCCTTGCTTAATGGGAGTTGCCACTCGCCCATCTGTGGCGGGTTGACCATGGCTGCCTGCCAGATGCCCACCCAGGCACTCTCGCACTCACCCTGCTCAACAGGACCTGCATCGAGATAAGGACAGGGAGATCGCTTACCAATTACTGTCACAGGCAAAACAGACTCTGCTTGGGGAAAAATAATTTATTGTCAGTTAAAACAGAGTTGGATGGTGAGAAACAAAGACAAAAACTTAAAACGCTTTCCCCCCAGCCCTACATCTTTCTCCCAGCCTCACCTTCACTCCTTCAATCCCAGCTCCGTTATCTCCCCTCTCCAGGGACCGGGGGCTGTAGTCAGTCCGTAAGAGCTCCTCCCTGCTGCTCCTGCCTCTTCACACTGCTCCAGAGTGCCGCTTCTCCAGGGGCTGCAGTGGAGCCCCTGCTCGGGCGCCTGGATACCTCCTGGCCCTCTCCCCTGGGTGCTCTCGGGCCGTTTCTCACCCTTCTCCCCTCAGCGCTGGCTGCGGGGCAGCGCTTTGCGGTCCCTTCCCCAGGCTTTCCCCGAGGCGCCGCCATCGTGCCCGCGGGGCTCAGCCGCGCCCTGCGCTGGGCCGCTCGGAGCCGGCTGGAACCGGCTGTGTCCGGCACGGGGC
>NW_020799091.1:111496266-111500635 GCF_003259725.1 Athene cunicularia
GCCCCCCGTACGGCGGCTCGGTGAGCTTGGGGCCGGGCCGCTGAGTCCTTGCTGAGGGCTGCCGCAAGAGCACATGCGCGCACCACATTTCTGTAATGAACTTAGCGTGGATCCACTGCTTAAAACACACAGCAGGTTTCCATAGATACTTACATGTTCTGTTATTGTCACTGTTTTGTTTTATTACTGCTCGGAAGCACTGCAGTAGTCACTTTTAAGGGGAAATTATAAATATTTGAGCAAGGATTAAGAAGTGCTAGTGGGGTGGACTGTGGTGCCCCCAGGGTAGGAGTGGGAGATCCAGTCACACCTGTGCGGTGAGCAGCAGAGCAGCAGTGCTCTCACCCCAGGCCTGGAAGAGCTGACAGGGTACAGGGAACCGTGGCCCATCGGGGGGAGGTAAGTGGGAGTCAGGTCAGTGTTTCAACTTATTATTGCTATTTAATTGTGATTTGGGGGGGTGTGTACTTTCTATTGCTTTCAAATATCCTTAGCCTGGCTTCTTACCTCATACATACAGTTTCTAGAATGCTCCAAATGAGTCAGTTTGTCCTGGGGAGCGACAGTCTGAGGGAGCTTCTCAGCACCGGCTACATTCAGCTTGTGCTTTAAAATGTATTTACTTGCAGTTTGCACCTAGAGGCAAAAAATGAAGTCTAGACAATTATATGGTAATCAACATCAAAAAGGAGAACTACATAAAAACGAAGAATCTTGTTAAAAATAAGTGGAAAGGGGCAGCTAAGAGAATTAAATCTTTGCAGGCAGCCTGAGGACTATGTTAGAAAAATAAAGAGTTTAGAACCACAGGGTCAATAGATATCACCTAGCAGAAACACTTGGTGAGCCTAAACAGAAGAGAAAGCAAAGTAATAAAAATGGTGAAGCCATAATTTGAAAAGCTGAGGTTGTTTTCCAAAGGAAAGAGAAGATCCTTAGATTTTGGTGGATTAAATATAAAAATGCAGTAAGCCAAACCACCAAAAAAAAAAGAAAAACAAAAAAAAAAAATGTTTGAGGAGCAGCTAGCAAAGGAAACTAAAAGTAATAGTTAATCTTTCTTGAAATATATAGGGGAAGTGTGCCAATACATTTCTAGGATCAGCTGAGGATCAGGGTATAAGGGGAAGCCAAATGAATTTGCTACATTCATATTTACTGTGAAAAAAACTGAATATATTACAGACCGATTCCCTTTTTTCTGAGGTGTTCACCAGCAAGATTTTCTTAAATGGACTGTAGAGGAGGTTCTGGAACAAGCAGGCAAAACGAGCGGTAACAAGCCAGCAGGACCAGATGGTTACATCCCAGCATTCGAAGGGAATTCAAGGATGAGATTGATGAATTATGAACAGTGACAGAAAACTTCATGCTTAAAGCACCTTTGTTAACTCAGGACAACAGGGCTTCAAGAGAGATCCCTGAATGTGCAAGTCTGGGCTACACGAATGGTAAAAACTGTTAAAAGGACTAGAATTAGCAGAGATCTGAATAAAAACAAACTTTCTCAGGGTAATCCCTTTTGCAGAGGGAAAATTTCATCTTATAAACATACTGGAGTTCCTTGAAGGGCAGAGAAAATATGCCTTGTGGTGGCCTACTTGATATAGAGAGAATTAGAGATGTTTCCAAACTGTAAATGACAAACAGATAGTTGTTAGGGGTTGTCGGTTCATTCTCTCTTCAAATAGAAATGTTAAAGGGTAAACTAAGCTAGTAAGAACTAGTTTTGTCACAAAGCAAGGAGGTAATTTTTCATGCAATGACGAGTAAACTTTGGGAATTTGTTGTCAATGGATATGGCAGGTGGTAAAAATTCATTGGTAATTCAAGGAAAAACTGTATAAGGACATGGAAGGGAAAATCCTGAAGCTTACAGAATATTTTTAAACTGTGCTTGGTGTCAGAAGTGCCCAAGATAGTCGTAAGTCAGGGGCGCACTTGGGGAGGCAGCATCTGTGCTTAGCCTGCTGCCTAGCTATCTGCTTATCCCTGGTATTAGAGGTAAGGCACTGGGCTAGCTGAACTTTTAGTCTGACCAGTACAGCTGTTTCTGTGATGTTAAGCATCAAACATAGACTGGTTTAGTTTTGCTAGAACTACATGCTAATGGAGCTGGATCCCATTGAGAGCTTGAGGATATCTCCTTTACAGAGCTAAAATTATTATCATGAAGGTACTAATGAATAGTTTTCTGTGTGAGAGAAGTTTGTGTGAACTAAAGCACTCCCCTCTGTTTGGGGATAACAATACCTTTGGGAGAAGAAAAGCAAACTCCTGTAAGTAAATAAAGTTTGTCTTTCCCTTTATTGTATTACTGTTTCATAGGTTATCTTTAGATGTAAAAGAAATGGACACAGACCACAGTGTAGGACTGAGCTCTGAAATACAAATAATCATAAGTTCCCAGTGTATTGTTATTAAGATTTCATTATATTATCTTGAAAGCATGAAGCATTCTATTATTTATTATGATCTAATAGTGTGTGCTTCAACATCAGCTTTTTTTTTTTTTATACTAGTGAAAAAATACAACTGAGGTACAAAAATTTTATGGTGTATTTCCATTCCTTTGGTGCTCCTATAACTGTTAGAACTATCAACAAACATTTGGTTACTTGTTGAGAAGAACCTAAAGATCTTAGAACTAAAGATCTTAGAAATGTCATTGTTATGGCTAGTTATTAAAGTTATCTTATCTGGTGAAAAGAGAATATTCTGCTACATCGCCCAAACTTCATGATGTTCTTACAAGCATTGAAAGTCAAGAAGCACATACCTTGGTTAATGAGGGTTGATACTGAAGACTTTGTATAGTCCTTGCTTGTCATTCAAGTTGCAGCACTGGTACTTTTATCAGCTCTCTGGGTGTTGTCACTGCACCTCAAGTGCATAAAGGAATTTAGTTTAATGAGGCTTCTCTTTGACTGTGCCTTACATCAACAGCAAATGATTTTAAACAAGTGGTATTTGGACAAGCAAGTAACTGTGAATGAGATTTTCAACTGTTTGCTTAATGGAAAAAGCATAAGTGAATTCTTCATTTTCCTCTTTGATGCCAGCAAGCATTCGACCTTAGCTCAAAAAACTGCAGCTCGTGTTTCTTAGATGGGATTTCTCATCTTATTGTAATAACAGAGATAGAGTTTCTTATGAGTGTTGGGACACAGCTCTTACTGAAAACAGTGCAAGTTAGGCAGGTGTCTCAGCCTAAAATACCTAAGCAATCTAAAATCCTGAATTGTCAAAGGGGAAAAAAACAAACAAACAAAAAAAGGTCATAATAGTCTTTCCTCATTAATACCTTGATAAACCCTTCAGGTCTCAACTGGCAGTGGAGATACCACCAACAGACATAATGTTGATTAAGGAAAAAGAGAAAAGGGAACTGAAAATGCAGCGTGACAGCAGTTAACATCCTGTTTCCTCTTTCCGTTTCCACCATTATCTCTATGTGGAACCTCAGCATAGCCTATGTGAGCCAACCCTAACCCAACCTAGTTTCAGAAAATGTACGTTTTTAAATCCTATAATACAGAAATGTAAAACATTTAAAATAAGTGCTGGTGAAGCTCTTTCTGCTATTTTTCTGTTATTGCTGATAAACCAGTATATTCCCCAGCTCTTGTTGCCCTGGCTGTGAATGCAGTACGCTTGTAAACTTTTATGAAGAAACACAGTATTATACATGGATCTGAAAACATGCTGGTTGAGAAGATGTTATTTTCCTCTGTTCTATGAAATGCATAGTAACTAAGGTGTGCACATCCTATCATTATGCTTTGATGCTGCTTTCCTATCCCCAGCAGTACTTCATTAACATTAGGAGCATAGTTCCTGGTTAATCCCAGTAATTTTCAGCAGCCATTCTGATGCATCCACTTGAGTACCATATTATCTTAATACTGCTGACATTTGCATGTCTTTGAAATACATTTTTTTCAGATATTGTCCATTTAATCCACTGTAGTTTCTATCATCCTTTGTTCTTACAGTCATGCTTTACTTACAGCTGATAAAAAAGAATAATCTACTAATTTCTCAATAGCTCTAAAAGGTTAAGAAGGAATCAACAAGGTATAAACAGCAGTATAAGAAGCCCAAAGATTTAGCTGTTTGAACACAGACTACATAATTAGAAACCTATAGAACTAGAATTATAGCGAAACCAGGCCATTAAGATTTCTACGTTTAATCAACGATTTTTCATGTGAATGAAATTCTTACATGCCATTTATCATCTCAGCTATACTCTGACATAAAAGAAAAAGCCCTTAGGAATGGCAATAAAATATTTAAGCAAGGTGTGACAGTTATTCTTTATATTCATTTGTCTGTATATAGTTTCTCCGTTTCTCCTCTCCTTCCC
>NW_020799091.1:111500685-111683559 GCF_003259725.1 Athene cunicularia
CCCCCCCCCCGCTATCTGAGAGTGTAGGTCTTAGTTTATGAGGCTGAAAGGAAAGGGATTTGTCTTTCTAATTTGCACATCAATATATGGCACTGATCCCAGGCAGAACAGGGGAAAGGCGTATATTACCGACGTGCTCCAGTACTGATCCAGAGAACTTCCAGCTCTGGAATTTAAAAGGAAGTTTCAGGGTATCTCTGTTTCTCCATTTCATCTTTTACCTATTCCCGTGTCTGAAATAATGTTTCTGTAGTCCAGACCACGTGGACCTCACTTCTTTCCCTGTGTGCGATTATCTGTCTGTCTGTCTGAAGCTTTGGGCTTTGCTGACTTTCCATGCTCCAGATGAGGTGTCAGCTTTACTGAGTCTGCCTTCCCCCTCTGCCTGCAGCAGTAAGCTAGTTGCGTGTTATGGAGAACTTTCTTGCACAATCTCCTAGAAGCAAGGCTGTCACTTGCCCTTAATTATCAATATGTCATTAGGGATATCTTATCCATTGCCTGTGAGAGCTGTTAAATGACTGCATGCCAGAAATACATTGTGCAACCACCTGAACAGCTCAGTGTTGTGCAATCTGTCCATATCAGGCCCCTAATGCAAGACTTTTGATGCAAAAGCAGCATCTTTGCTACTTTATAGAAATTGGAAAACACCTCATCTAATATGTGGTCAAGCTCAGACTGATCCACGAATATTCCCTGCAAAGTATTACCTAGTACTTTGTTCTTGAGCTACTGTTAGTTAGCTGACGGTGGTGGTCACTTCTGCAAGGCTTCCATTCCCCAGAAAGTAAGGCAGGTTTTATAAGATTCTTTTAATGTATTTTTTTGCTTTCCTGCTGCTGCACTGGCTTACACCTCTCCTTTTGCCTTTTTAGCCTCAGGAATCTTTTTGAAAGAGATGTTACACTTCTGTGGAGGACTTTTTTTTTTCTGGTTAAAATTTAAAATAAATATAAATTATTTATAAACTAGCAACACAAAACGAAGAGTATAGACATACATACCATTGTTTTCTACAGGCAGAAGATTTTAAAGTGCACTTTTCATGAAAGCTGTTCATAAACTGTAGAGGCTATAATGTTTTCTCTGAACTTAAGATGTTTTGAGCATCACACTTTAAAATACATATGAAGAAGTGTGATTGATAGCTGGGTACTAAAAATGTTCTAAAATGCCAGGCATTTTGGAATACTAAAATTGTATTAAAATATCCAGGTCTCTTTCAGAATAAATCTGAAAAAAATGAAGTTGGTGCCTCTTCCCCAACCTTCTAATGGTACATTTGAAAGAGGTTTACCTTTTTTGTTTATGGTGTGCATCAGTGTGCCTGCATTCTTCAGTTCCCTGTTTGCTTCTAAGTGATGGTCTGGCCTTGAAAGTTTGGAAACATGGCAGCCTCTTTCTCCCTCCTCCATTTTGAGTTTTTACATTCATAACTGATGGCAGGTGGAAATAATTCAGCAAATTGTTCCTTTCATGAGAGTAATTGCCTGCCCAGTGAGAAATGTCTGAAGACTTGAGAAAGCATGAAGGAGTGGAAATGTCCAATCTGTTGTTTGGGCTGTTGGTCAGATTCAGAGAAAGAAAAAAAAAAAAAATTGGAGGGGGGATGAAATGAGACACCAAAAGTTTGAAAAATAGATTAGAGTATATGACAAATGTGGGAGGGATTTGGGTAAAATGGAAAACCAGTAGGTGAGGTTATACAGTGGGCACTCTACAGACCAAGTAGCCAAAGGAACTTACCGTTCTCTGCTCTGATAGCCCATTAAGATTATGTCATGGTTTGAACTCAGCCTGTAGCAAAATCACCACGTGGCCAGTCATTTACTTCCTCACCCCACCCTGGTGAAACAGGGGAGGGACAAAAAAAAAAAAAAAAAAAAAAAATAATAATAAAAAACCAACAATAACAATAGTAAGTCCAAACAGGTAATACACAATGCAGTTGCTTACCACCTGGTGACCGGTACGCAGTCCACCCCCAGCAGTGATTCCCACTCCACCAAAGATCCTGCTGCGCTGACTGGAAAAAACAGAATTGAGAGAGCACACACGTGTCTTTTATATACTGAGCATGATGTCGCATGATATGGAATACTCCAATGACCTATCCAGACCGGCCCTCTAACTGTGCTCCCTCTCAGCCCGAGGAAAAGTAACTCTATCCTGGCCAAAACCAGGACAGATTACCACATTTTCAGTGCTCCCACAATCTGACTGAGGAAGTAGCAGAGGCAGATGCCCAAGAAAAAGGGTGGAGAAAATCAACAGCTGCTTAGAAAGCACGTAATGTTTTTAATTTTAATTTTTATCGGGAAGGCGGAGGGTTCCTCTTTTTTCACTGTGAACATTTGTGTATATGCAAGATGAAGTGCACAGCTCCAGTGCAAGAGACACAGATCTTCATCACCTGGGTTTTTTTCCCCTGTTTTTTCTTTGTAAGACTGGCCTAAAATGCCCACTGTCAGTGTCCTATCAGTGTGTGAATAAAAGCTGCTGTAGAATGGAAACTGTCAGCCTCCTCCTAAAACTTGTGTACATACAGGGGTGTATGCCTTATATACACATCTAATGTAAAGTGCAACCATTTCTATGGTATTAGTCTGACTGTTCAGAAAGAATGCAATTTTGAATTTAAGACCACAACCCACAAGTACAGCCGTATCAAAATACTGGCAGGGCCTAGTAAGTTTAAGGAAAACTGTAGTCAGTTTTAAATATCAAGCGGAAGAAGAAAAGAAAAAAAAATTTGTTAGTGAGGACAATGAGGTTTTAATTTCTTGAAGAGAATTAGCCACAAGATCTACCACTTAATCTGATGAAGAAGTTCCATTAGAGAAATTAGCAAATTGGTTGGATACCAATAATAATAACAACAATAAAACACTTAAAGACTGTAGGAAATTTTACAAGTCATTTGAAGCATTCTGATCTTAAAAAAAAAAAAACAAAAAAAACTTGAAAATAATTTTGGATAAAAAACAAATATATGCCTATAGAGAAAGTGTTAATCTTGGAAGAGTACCGGATGTACACTTGGGGAAATATTCAGTACCACAGTAAATTCGTTTAAAAGTATAACCAGAATTCAGAAACTAAGGATTTCTGAGGTCTTATGATGAAACTCCAACGTAAGAGTATTATTCATCAAAAGAATAAAAATATAAATATTTAAGAATTCTTTTTTATATACAAGTAGTAAAAATAGTCTTAGAATAATATAATTTGGATTTATTTTCTTGTTTTGAAGCAAAACTTCGAAATGAAGTCTGAAATCATTCAGGGATTTCATTGCACCAAAATAAGACTGGCAATCAGTTAGCAATTAAACATTCTTAAAACAGCTATAAAAACTGAAACTTTTCACTTTCATGGGAATTAAAAATATTTTATTACAGCTTATCCTGAAACACAGATGTCTGAACCTACACTAGGTTGAAAAGTTTGGATATTTAGAATTTGCCTTCTCTAGAACTTGCTATTAGAAAATATGTTTTATGTATTGGAATGATAGAAGGTATTACATTTCTGCATTACTACAAAAATGATAGCTGAAGCAGGCAATAAAGCAAAGGACTTTTGTTCTTAGTGACCCTGGTCCTCAAAATGGGTTTAAATATAATTCCAATTTTAATACTTCAAGAGCAGAAAGTGTTCTGCATGTGGTGTGTTGTTAAGTGCTAACAAAAAGGATGTTGAGTGAAAACTGTGTACTCCTTTTTAAAGAATTTTTATATAGTCACACTCCGTGTTTGCTCATTTCTGTACTCTCATTAGGGTAGTGCTGGATTAATTCTTGATTCAGACATGGACAGAGTAATTCACTGGTCAATGGACAAAATGTTGTTGTTTGTATGAATCAGAAAGGGCTCCACTCCAGAATGGATACTAGATGTGGACTGCTAGGATTTGAATGCATTTTCATATTTTAATGTATAAACTGAGCTGTTGTGGCATGGAAGTTCTAAACTCAGGAAATAAAGCATACTATATGGTGCAGTACCTTTTGGTACAGTTTCTCAATATGGCATATTCGAAGGAAAAAGTTTTGCAGAAATTATAATTGCTAAAAGATAGAAAAAAAAAAAAGTAAAAAATAGAAAGATTACTTAAAAACATAGTCTGAAGAATGTAAATAGTCAGCATGAACTGTAAGCCTTAAATGATAACAGATGCCTGACAGTCCTGATCTATCTTTACACATTGGCACACAGTTAAGACTTTTTGTCAATAGTTCAGGAGTTTATAGTTAATTTCCATTTAAGAGTAATCAAGCTCTTCAAGACATAAAATCTGAATTTCTTCACTCTACAGGAGATCCATATGATTTGTAGAGGCTGTGAACTTTGCAGAAATGTTTCTAGTTCTTACGTAAATCAAAGATAATAGGGTTTCTCATGTTAATGCAAAAAAAAAAAAAAAAAGGTAAGGTTTTCAATTTATAGGGTACAATTCAGCAAATAAACTGATATATGGATTTGAAGTTATTAATATCAATCAGAAAAAAATGGCTTTCTGAGCATCTCTGCAAACCTTCCACTATTAGAACAAGATTTAGACGTCTGTCCCAATGGAAATGTAGATCAGGATTTGCTGGTACCTCTGTGACATGGTTTAACCCCAGCTGGCAACTAAGCACCATGCAGCTGCTTGCTTGCTCCTCCCCCCACAGTGGGATGGGGAGAAGAATCGAAACAAGTAAAACTTGTGGGTTGAGATAAGAACAGTTTAATAATTGGAATAAAATATGATAATAGTAGTAGTAATTGTAATGAAAAAGATGATAACAAAAAGAGAGAGAAATAAAACCCAAGGAAAGACAAGTGATGCACAATGCAATTGCTCACCACCCACTGACCAATGCCCAGTCCCCAAGAACAGATCTGCCCCTCCCAGCCAACTCTCCCCCCCTGTTTATATACTGAGCGTGATGTCCTGTGATACAGAATATCCATTTGGCTTGTTCGGGTCAGCTGTTCTGGTTGTGCTCCCTCCCAACGTCTTGCGCACCTCCTCGCTGGCAGAGCATGGGAAACAAAGATTCTTGACTTAGGGTAAGCGCTACTTAGCAACAACTGAAACATCAGTGTGTTATCAACATTATTCTCATGCTAAATCCAAACCACAGCACTGAACCAGCTACTAGGAAGAAAATTATCCCAGCCGAAACCAGGGCACTCTGCTGATGGTGTTGGCCTAAGTAATAGGGGGCTGTAAGGGAAGTAGGGACTCTGCAGCCAGAACTGTCTTCTCTCTTGCTCATTTGGCAGTCAAGCCTAACCTCATACTGAGTAGCTTCTAACAGGAGAGGAGGGAAGCTGGGCAGAGGGGAAATGATCAATAAAGGTGAGAAATACAAAGTAGACTATATTTCTCTTCCAGATCAAGAGGACTGTCTTGCTCAAAATGACTTTTATTTTTTCTAGTTTATTATAACCAGATATAGAAGAACTTTTAACAGAGATCTCCTGTGGATCTTAATAAAGAATGTAATGCAAAACAGTTTGTCTGCATTCTTTAAAGACAGGTGTCATTTGTAAGAGGTTAGCATGTTATTTTTATGGCATGCAAGGGTAATTTCACTGCAAGGTGAGTTTAATAACTCTTAAGACAAAACGGAGACTCCTTCTGATGGAGAAGAAGAGAGCAGATAAGATGCTCAGATAAAAGCCTTAAAAGAAATAAATAGCATTAGGAGCAGCACTGCTGAAACTGGCAAACTAAAACATAAAACCTGAATGATTATGGTATTTTCTTAGAAATCTTTATAACAAGAATAGTTTTGAAGAAGATGCATTTTTAAGTAGTGTTTTCCTGACTCTGAATAGTTAGAGGTGTTTGGTGTGATAAATGGTGTTAGCATGCAACTGTTCACAGTCTGATTTTATGTCTCACTGCATTTATTCTGAGTTGGCCATTTGCACGCCCTGGTATTGGGAGTCATAAGAAATCACTTAAATAAGTAACTGTGTTATCACATACTACAGCGATGGATTCCTCTGTATTCCACTATTGAGAAAATCTGCTGATGTGACCTCAGTTTTGATGTATTACACAATACCACAACAAAGCTTTTTCTGACGTTGACTCATCAACCATATTGCACATTTGTGAGCTCTCTGATTTTGCATTTCCTTCAGAGCTGAAGGGCAGGCAGTGCTGGCACAACCAAACAAACTGTGACAAAACACTGCTTCTCCAACACACAAAGAGTGACTCTTGATAATTAATTATAATTCTCTGAACTATTTTTTCACTTTTAATTTAGATCATGGGAAGACAGTGAACACACCAGTTTCGTGTCATGTTTTTCATCCTGCATTAAACTTAACTTAGAGAGGATGGTACTTCATGAACAAGCTTAGAGGACTCCCACACACCTGCCTTCATGTGGCAATGGATGTTGCGTTTATTTAAATGAAATTCTGGACTACATTCCTATGGCATCTCCCTCACAAAGTTTTGGGGTTTTTTGAGACAATCTTTTTGTCTATCGCTAGCCTCCCTGCTGCTTAAAATAGTAGAATGCAAGGGATATTTCTGATGCGATTCACTGATAAGGTATCTTCTGATTTCACGTAAGTTCTCTTGTTGATCTGTCTCATGCCTATGAGAAAGCCAATCTCCAAAATGCTATGCACAGCAGGATTTTTTATACTTCTTTGGGAAGATTGTGAATAATACTGGAATTAGGTAAGAAACTTCATATATACATACATATGTATGTGGATTGTGCACTTTTCAGGATATTCATTTGATACTGCCTTGCCTTCTTGCAATGACTAACATGAAACATTTAGCAGGGAGGGGAGTCACAAGGAAGGCACAAAAGACAAATGGAATAGTTTCAAAGAAGTTAACATTGTAATGGGTGGGTGATCAATTGGGAGAAAGCTATTCAGACAGAGACCAGCAACATTACACAGCTATGTTAAAGGCTGAAAACTTTAGGTCAAAGGGTGTCCTAAAGATCCTAAAGGATAAAGGGAAAAGGGTTATCAGCTAGATGATAGGGAGATACAGAAGGAAAGAATTATGGCAGAAGGAGAACAGTCAGGTTCTTACAGATAAAGGTGGATATTAACTGACCTGAAAGTAACCTTAAAATTGGTTGTGAAGAAATTAGAGTGCAGATAGGGGGCAATATGAATATGGAAAATTACTCTTTTACCCCTTAGCAATCTATGCTTTGTATCTTTGGGAAAAAGAATAAATACCTTTGCTTTGAAAAGACTCTTCTTGAGTCACTTTAATTAGAGTTGCTGTCACAGGCTGCTGAGGGATAAGGACTTTCAGCTGCAAATTTAATCTATCATATCAACATAGTTAGCAACTGTAACCCAGTGAGCCAATCTGAAGGTGAGAAGACTGCCTGATTATTCCAAAGCAAGCTACAAGCAGGGAGGCCTGTCACCCTGTGATGGACAGAACAACATCTTTATCTGTATCTAGGGCATAAGGTAAGGGATGAAGGGGGCTTGGGGAGGTTTTTTTGTTTGGTTTGGTTTCTTTGCTTTCTTCCCTTTTCTGCTTTTTTGTTTCTATTTTTTGGTGCTCTCTGTTTGGTTTTTTTTCTGCAAACAAGGAATATTAGCAATATTTAAGATTCCCGGCACCTCCTTATCATTTAAGCCACGTTTTTGAAGGCATAATGCACTGCAACTGTCTTCAACATTTCTTGTTGTTCCTGTTGTCTTTATAGCTGTGAATTCCTGACATTTTTTAATGATATAAAAAGTAGAAATCTATATTTTGTTGCCACATCATTTTTAACATATGTTGGTAACTTAATTCTTAACCATTCAAAAAACATGGGTATAGGACATCATAAATATTCTTAGGCTATGTTATGTCTACTGAGATGTTTAAATAAGTAGAGACAAATATAATAGTCAATTCAGATGTTCAAAGCTTCTTTCTTTAAAAAAAAAAGCTTCATAAAAAATACTTATTCTTGACAGATTTTTCTGGGGAGAAAAACACTCTGTGAGGGTTACTCAAGCTTTACAGAACTGCAGAATCACAGAGAGTTCTTATAAAATAAAAACCATCTATCCAAACCTTTTATGAAAGGCTAGTGACTGTGGATATTGATGTTTTTGATAGATGAAATGCTCTCAAATCGGCTCATCCCATTAAGATTCATTGGACTGAGACTTCATATAAACAAGGGGTTCCCTCAGGATGTAAATTTTCAACTGGATGATTAACTGAAAAAGCTAAAAATCCAGATTCTCAACACAGAGAAACTCTAAGTTTCAAATTAATGAAGCAATCATTCCCTTAGATGACTTTTAACACTGCACCAGGATTAAAAAAAAAAAAGCTCTGATAAGTGTGGTGATACCTTTTCCATTACTCATTTGAGCATATCCACTAGATTATGTTTTTTATGTGCCCCTGTTAGGAGAAGTAAAAGGAATTGTTCAGTTGGAATGTACTCAAAATAATGACTTTACTTGCCTTGTTAGTGTTCTACAAATCCTTCTTCCATCTTTATTTTTACCCACATTGGCTACAAAATTTTGACAAGATGCTTAAATGCCCAGATGGATGATAATACCCTCCCTCAGTGAGACCAAGTATGTAAAAACCCAGTGCTATTTTTTGTTGTAGTTGCTGTTGTTTTGTTTTGTTTTGTTTTGTTTTGTTTTGTTTTGTTTTGTTTTGTTTTGTTTTGTTTTGTTTTTAATGTGAACTTATGGAAATTAAAAGGCCTATGCTAGTATTATGGGGCAGTAAGTTATCTGAGTGTTGTTTACGAAGAACACTTTGTATGTTCTTTAGTGAAGAACACTTTGTATGTGACCTTTCTACACACAAAAATCGGAAAAGGGGAGCAAAAATGCATAGAGCCAAGAACTTTCAATTGAACATGGATTGCATTGCTTAAATTCTCTTTGTTCAGAAAGAAGAGGGGATACAATAGATCTATGTATCATTTTTAAATTAAGGCTAAATTAAGATAAATATGATGTTTGATACAAAAATATCTCTAGGAGGATTATAGGAAAGCACGGAAACATCATAGTCTTTTGGTTAAGGTTGGGAAAAGGGATGGAAAGTTAATTTAAAATACTATTTTGTAACCTAAAGGCCTAGATTATCAAAAATATTAATGTGGACTTTCATGTTACGTAAAGACTTGTTGAAAAGGTAAGTCTGTGCCTCAGTATTATTTTCTAATCTATGGTTCTTGATTATTTATCTTTTTTTTTTTTTCCCCAGAACATTCCGGTTTGCCCTTAGCTTTCTCTCTGACTTATTTTGTAAGGAAAGGTTTCTTAGCCTCAGGATTAGAAAATAATTTTTGGTTTATTTACAAATACTTAAGTTACTTGCAAGAAAACTCTTGTCCCACAGTATAAAACTTGGATCATCCTGGAACATGGTATCATTTTTTTTATATCCTCGTTGCAGTCCCATTTGAGTTTGACTGTGAAAGAACACCAAATTCTGTTGCTTTTTATGTCAAGTTTTGAGGCTAACATGCAGACAGTTAACACATACCAAAACGCAGTTCCCTTTTGCAAGTCAGTTACTGAAAGCTTCTGGGCCTTTCTACTAAGATTAAACATAAATTATACCAAAATCTAAGCCCATTTAGCAGTTCTTCAGAGAGAGTATAGAGTTCAGATTTCTTTTGGGGGCATGGCAGAGAGGTCATTGGTCATAATTAAGGATTTTTAGTATGATTGTAATTAGTATGTCTGACTTCTTTCAGTTTAACACAGTCCTGACAGTGCCACTGTGGGCAGCAGCATGCAAAGCCAAACCAGTAAAAGCAATATGTAGTAACCAGAGAAATAGCATAGGCTGTGACAGTTGAGCTGTATCTTTGAAAGAATTTCTTCGGTATAGCTTGTTTAATTTGTTTGGTTTTGTTTTAAAGGTGTCGCACTGGGAGCAAATTAGAATAGGTAAGTCAGAAGCAGAGCTGTGTTTTGGGGAAGAAAATGGCATCTTGGTGCTTCAGCTCTGCTACTTCCTTCAACCCAGTGAAGAGTCTGAGTGTTAGCACAGCTCATTTCCACCTAACTGCATTCACATGGGAGGGATTAAACCAGGAATGTAGAAAAGCACCTCTCATCCAAGATAGAGAGGACAGACTTGTTCTCTGAGTGACTGCATTGGTAGTAGCAGGCTGTATGCTCCTGTTAGGATGGAGCATGTCAGTGAGCTTGTTTGTGCCATGAAATGTGTGAAGGCAGTGACATGCAGTTTCATCAGTGGCTACGGTGCTCATTCTGACTTTATAGCTATTGTGCTCCAAGAAAGGTGTTTTCAGGATTGTCTGAGAAAAATGGGGATTAAACTGGTGAGTGACGATTCAACTTGAAGTAAGCACAAATGCAAGGCATAGGGTTACTCTGTTTATTCCAGTCCATGCAGTAATAGATAGTATTATGTCAACTCTTTAGTATGTGAAGAAAAGCTGAAATGTGCGATGTTAGAAGTGTACATAGTTGATGGATGTTTTAAAATGTCAAATCTAAATATCCTCCAGTTGAACTACAGCCCTTGCAAAATGTTGGGTAAGAAAAAGAACTTCTGTCTGGCTCGGCACCCATAAACCCATTTCAGTAGTTCACACATCTCTGTACCTTGTGTCACAGAAGAAGAGCTTCCCCATCAGTGTTTCAACTGCATTTGTGCTTTGGACAATGAAGGCGCTAAAGCAGTTACCAAGAAATAGCCAATATGCAATAAATTTACAGCTCCTTTACCCTTTTTTCTTATAATTTTTTTTTTTCCCCTGACAATAATCTCAGAAGGTATCAAATTCAAACAGAGAAAGGGGGGGGAAAGAGAGGCCTACTAAGTACAAGGCTATCATAATTTATAACAAGGTTATAATATGCAGAAGCATTACTTACCATATCCTGCAATATTCATTGCCACTGCTAGGAGATCAGTGTAAGACAGATAAAAGTAAATATGTTTTTGCACAGCAGGTAGGGAACTTCCAGAATTCATTGCCACAGGAGGCTGGTTTGACAGACGGTGTAAGCAGGTTCAAAAAGATCATGGAGACATTCATAGGCAACAGGTCTAAATACAAAGCAGATACAGAAAAGAACAAAAGATGTTCCTTCCAAAATCCCTAACAGAGTGATTGTGGATGCTGGCAAAGTACAGGAGTAGTGGACCACAGAAAATGGCCCCACTCACATGCTTTTAAACAGCTGCTCCCCTCATCGCTGACCACAGCAGCATGCTGGCCCGGGTACGTGAACATGTCTCATGTTCTTAGCTCACTTCTGCCTAACTAATGAATTGTTTAGACCAGAGAGTCTTAAAGCTTCCCAGCAGCGCAGACAAAATTTAATTCCATGGCTGTGACAGAATTGCTGCTTTAGGCACCATCCTCCCTGAGAGCAGTGAGTTGGAGCAAGAGCTGCGCCCGACCACCATGATGTGTTGACTGTGGGCTGGCTGCCCAGGAACTGGTCTGCTGCTGCCACTAAACTCGCACGGTATGCCTTAATATTAACTCTTAATTAGCAGCTTCCCCAACACCCAGATTATGTACATCTGCCTCTCTCCAAGTCACGATTTTTCTGCCCCCGTCATTTTGCAACCATAGCTGAGCACTCTGCATAAGACTAGAGTTGGTATATTACAATGTGACAAAGCTCCCTGAATAATTTATATCTAAGGCTCCATTTCATACTTACTTGTTATCCTATGGGGTTTCCCTAGGATATACCATCTAATTTCAGTTTAAAACTTAAGTTCCATAATTTATAACTGCACAGAAGTTGCTTTAACATGCCATTTATAAAGGCAATGGTGCACATTGTAGCAGAAGTGTTTTCAGAGTTTCCACTCCTGGGATTACAGATTCACAGTAAACTGGTGAAGGGGAACCAAGAGGAGTTTGCTAGAAAATTGAACAAATCCACCTTAACATATCAAAACAAATCTCACCTTAATGTTGTGAACTCTGTAGGGCAATGTTTCTGCAACAGCATCAACATCTAGATTCCCTGCTCACATTAAACAGAAAGGAGGTGTGTGTTTTGCCTGTCATGTGTATTTAGATACCAGTTCCTGAAAGTGCACTTAGGAAGAGTATTAAGACATATTTACTGTAAGGTATAAATAGGCCCCATTACACCAACAGTTATTAATCCTTGTTGTAAGATTATGTGAATCTTGTTTTATTCCCTGAGTATGTGATTTTCTTTAAAAGTCGTAACTTCAGAGAATAGCCAGTCTAAGTAACAAGTTCAGCAATGATTTAACAAGGTGTCATGCAAATATCACTAAAATGTGTATAAATTTCTGTTATCTTTCAAGAGAAGCATGTTACAGTATTTTTACTTTCAAAAGTAATATAAATTATGTAGCAGTAAGGGCATTTCAGAAAAATTCACTTTATTTACATGTCTCGCCTAACTAGAAAGAAAATCATGTCATTGTAGTCATTAGGACTATTTCTCTGTGTGTGAGGCCGCGTTATGGCAAAATTGCGTTCCTTAGGCGTTTAGGTTTATTCTTAACACTTACAATATTTAATAGGCTTTAAACACCTGCTCAGGTTAATGAAATTAAGTATTTCTTGAGTAATACTAACAACTAATTTGGCATCTGTTGATTTTATAACAGCGGTTTTTATTTTGTTTTATTACTTAGTCATACAACTGCATACTTCAATAGGAAGATAGAATGTTACGTTCTCCTACCACATAAATATGCAAATCTAGAACTTCTTCTGACTGAAATTACTGAAGTAGTGTACTCGAAAGGGATTGATATTTGGGTTATAGTGTACAAAGCTACCAGATACAAGTAATGTAGCAGTGTATCCCTAGGTTGGATATATCCTGCTTTAGTGACTAGTATCTAAGGACCTGAGATGCTCTGTCTGTTTGTGAGATAGTCAGGATTCAGTAAGCCATCTTTTCATTCTCCATCATGGACCTGTCTTTTTTGATGATTTTCCGTGCAAATTTGAAAGTAGATCTTGTTACGTGTAAGTAAAGATTGTGTACCAGTAATAAATACATCCTACTGTTAAGCAAATCTCGTGAACTGTGGAGCTTCTTGAGAGTTTTTAGGAAAGAGTTAGGTATCACTTGCCATTGGGAAGGTATATGTGAATCTGCAAGAAGGTCAGTTCTCTTCTCTGCGGTGCCCTTACCTTGCCTAGGGGGTTATCACTGTCAGTGCTTTGCCTTTGGCTTGTTTGATGCGAGTTCATGAGGCACAAGGGGAAAAAGGTTTCACAAAAGAAGGAAATCGAGGATTTAAAGTCAAATCTTATATTGCTTGTGATAACATGCAGAACAAACAATTATTTGAGGGAAGGATGCAGAAGGGGTGGAAAAAGTGATGAGCTGTGACACAATGCAGCAACAGAAACAAATTTAGATTGTGTGTAAGATGTGCTACTTTGAGACTGATATTCCCGGTTCAGGGAAAACACACAGCCAGTGCATTTGTGAATGTGAATGGCCTAAATAATTTTAGAATCCATTTACAGACCATTTCCATCTACCTCAGCTTGCTTGCATGATTTCTGATGCCTGTCAGCCACACAGGACCATATTGCTCATCACACAAATGGAAAGCTGTTTTCACTTAGCTTGCCAAGCATCTTGCTAAACTGTGGGCCCTGAAACCTTGAGAGAACTATTTTTTAATTTAGGAAAGATATTGGCCTGTTCCAATACCTTTCTGTTTCCTTCTTTGTTTCTCTCCCTTTCCTTGCTTTTCTTTTTCTTTAGTAGTCCCCATCTGGGATAATGAGGTTGTAATTGTAACAGTTCATTATATCCAGTAATTCCAGTAATCATTGAATATTCTTTGATGTCAGGTTTCTATTCTTAAGTTTCTGATGCTGCTGATTCTGATGTATATGTTATGTACACATGCTTCACCTGTCTGATAAAATGCATTACTTTGGATCCAACAGGCCAGAACCAGTACTGTGGACAAAGGATGGTGGGGAACTACCAGATCCAGAGAGAATGGTTGTCAACGGCAGGGTCCTAAGCATCAGTTTCCTAAACAAAACAGACAATGGCACATACCGATGTGAAGCAAAAAATCCTATTGGCCGAAACAGCACAGAATATGTCCTGATAGTACATGGTGAGTGTGTTCTTGTTAGTATTTTAGTGTGTGTTATGCATATGTAGCATTTCAAGGAAACAACATCAGTTGTTTATGATCATTACTGAAAGAATATTAAGAAAAAGCTGGAAGTATAATTGCACTTTTATTGATACTATCATCTAGTTGTGGGGAGTGTGTTTGCTTCTTTTTATTGACATGCCTCTCCATACAGTGTAAACAAAATCTATTCATTGATGTTGTGAGCTTTTTGCAAAGTAAGCACCTGTACTGTTTTATAAATACTTGCCTCAGGTATGTTGTTCGGATAAAGCTGGTTACAAAAGGATATATGAAGGGAAATATGGAAATACCAGACAGATGGGGGCTTGAGGGGTTTTATTTAGTTTTTTTATAGACCACCAAAGACAGGACATCAAATACTTTTCTTCACATAAGTTATATCCTGTTACTGAGAAAATTCAGTTTATACAAGTTAGCTGATCATCATCTGGCCTATTGTTACAGTCAATCCTCAAAAATATATCATACTCTAAACTCATGATAACTTCTAATAAAAAAATACGAAGTTTTACATTAAATTACAGTTGATTTGTTTTCCTTAGTTAATTAGGCAACTATATGTCACATGAATGTAGCTGGCTTTTACAATCCTTGTGAAACAGATTGATATAACTCAGGTATTGGAGAAGCTATAATACAAAGTTATCATTTGCCTTTAATACAGTTTTTCTATATGGATCTACCAGTCTCAAAACATAATGTTCTGTTATCACAGATAAGTATGTGATAATTCTTGGCAGATTATGAGTTCTGTAATTTGAATTTTAACCTAAGTGAATACAGAGGCAAAAGCTCCACTGTAGTTCATAGTAGTACCTTTTTTCCCTCTACTTTTTTAAAAAATACAAGCTCTTGTAACTATGGCAGAATAAAAGGAAACAATCTAATACAAATTATAGTCTATAAATAGGCATGGGAACTATATAGATTTTATTTGCTCATGATGAATTCAGGTATAACAAATAAACATTTTTTTGGTGTTTGTAAAGTCTCAAAAACATTTTTCACTAAAGGTTTAACCTGCCTTTAGGTATTTGGCAGAAAACTTCTAATAAATACTACTTTCAGCTTGCAGTAATGAGTTGTTTTTTTGGCACTGTTGATGAAATATCATTTAACAAAAGAATTCCTTAGATTACTTTTCATTTTTCTTAAAGTTCACTATTAGTTCATGTAGGGTAAGTGGCACAAGTAAGGAGGAGGTCTTTGCATGAGGAACACAGAGTGTGTACTGGTGTGTCAGTATTTCTGTATTAAAGACAAACAGATAAACTAAACCCTTTGACCTCTACTTACATTGATTATTACAAGAAAAGTAAAAAATGTCTTGTACATCCCAGAGATGGTGATGTATTAGCTGTTGGCTACAGGCACAAAGTACACTGCATTTGATGAGGTAATGGCTTCTGCACTTACCAAATGTTGAAACTTCTGTCGTTTTTCTGCACAATTTATTTATGTGATTATTTCTGAAAACATGGCCTTTTGTAATGGTAGATTTTTCCATCAGTGGTGACTTTGCAATATACCTCTATCAAAGAGTATTTCACAATCTCCTATGTCTTGCACATAGTGGCATGCCCCCTGTTCATCTGATTATCTTGCAGCAACTTCATGGCAGTCTATAAAATCATACATTATCAAGAAGGCATTTTTTTACGTTTGGCAGCACATTAGGCATGTTATCAGGTTTAGATTGCACACTGCTGACCTTTTGTGTTATGAGTACCAGAGTTTTCCTAATTACATTTCTGCAAGTCCAGTGTTAGTACTAGAGAAGGTAAATGTCAGCTGCTTCTGAGGTTTCTGAAACAATGAGAGTAGTGTGACAGAGTATGTGATGATGTTTAGTGCTTAACAACTTACTACGTTTCAGAGTTGTTAAGTTTATTTTAAGTACAGAAGAATGACACAATTATTTTATCAAGTGTAGCACAATCAGTTATATAGATCAATTTAAGCAGTGTCTTACCCCTTCTTTAGTTCATTAAATTCATTAATGTCTCTAGTGAAACATAAGCCTCCCAAAATTATACAATATTCTCTCTCTCTCTCTCTCTCTCTCTCTCTCTCTCTCTTAGGACTAGCAAGCCTAGTTTTTATCTTTTTCTGAGATGCATTCTTCCATTTAATAGAGGATGAATTTTTTTCTATATCTTCCTAAATATATCTTGGAGCATCTTTTGATTTCTCATCCTTTCCCTGTGCCTAATATGTCGATGTAATTTTTTTGGCCTACTCCTGTGTTAGAGCTGATTTATCATATAGGTGTGCCTTCTTACCTTGAATGTTAGGTTTCTAATACAAGTACATGCCAGATTTAACATAAAGGGAAGTACATTCATGAAGATGTGGGAGAGGAGAGAGAAGGAATCTGCATGAAAAAAATCTCTTCACAAGAGATTCTTTTAAATTGCAGGTCAAGGAAGCAAGGTCTAGGAAAAGTGACCTACCAGATTTGTAAGGAGTAAGGTGTAAGTTCCTCGAGTGCAAGTAGCCACTGCCTTAATGGAGCCTCTGGAAATCCAGCTCCGCAGTTGTTAAACTACTAATTGTTTTTCTAGGAAACTCTCAAGTCCAGAGCAGTTGCAGTGATGGAAAGAAAGAATGATAATCACATGCCCAAGTTTACACAGATACTATGGCTGATTGATTTTTCTAGGAGAGCTGGTGTGAGAAGGCAGAGGACATCATCAATGGAAGGCACCCTCTGCAGAGGCAGGGGACTGTGACCTGGTTCACAGCTTTTCTTATTCATGCTATGATTTCCTCTACCTTTTCCCTTTTTTTACTTCGACACATTTTCTGTCTTTCTGTTTGTTAAGGTTGTAAAAGGTTCATCTGGCTTCTATTCCTTTTTTTCCCTATGAAATCCCCTTCTCAGTGGGACTCAGTCTACTAATTCTCTCAATTTCTGAAGGTATCCTCATAACTCTGAGGAGATTTAGATGGCTTTAGCGTAGAGAGAAGCTTGCCTAAAAATGGAAGGTATAGTTTGTCATAATTGGAGATTAAGTGTAAGCAAAGTATTTATACATATTAATTATATAAACCAAGCAGAGTGTCTCATGCCTTTAACTGGGCCAATCTAGACACAAAACTATACAGAAAGTAGTATTTTTTACACTGTAAATGATGATAATACTGTTTTGATGTTAAGTGATGGCAGTAGAAAATATTGCTATAAGCAGATGAATGGCAATCTGTATAATATCATTAGTATCTGATAACAGCAAAAGTCTTTTTATATTTGTAGTATAATTAAGGAAATCCAACCAGAGAAATTAAATATATTTGAATCAGGTAAAAGACATGGGCTATTAAATATGCTCGTGATGCATTGGTGGATCGATAGAGCTGCTACTTTCATTTTTCCTACCTTTTATTATTAATAATAAATGTCAAGAAAACAGTTCATGAAGCAGGAAGGTGGGCACAAAGTCAGAGTTTATAGGCAACAGTACAAAGGCAAGACATGTAGTTTGCTCAGACATTTGTCTCATGCAGAAACAAAGGCACAAGCTTTAATGCCTGTAGCTGTTGTCTTTTCTGTATTATAATTGGTGAGCTTAATGCTTTAGAAGTGCACATTCTGGCTAGATATATTGCACCCTTTCTTTGGTAATGGGCCTCAGGCAATGTTCACTCTCTTCGAATTTATTAAGAATTTTTGTTTACCTTTGTCATTAATCATCGGTAAACAGAACTACCTGTCAAACTCATTGATGCTCAACCCAAAAAACATAGATTCTACTTGCAAAGCTTAGGTAATAACTGCATTGATTTAGCTGGAGTTGAGAAAGGAGGTGGTCCATCATAAACTGAAGACACAGCTGTTATGTACGTAGCAGTAGTTCATAACTTCTGGATGTCACTGCTGAAGACTTAGTTCAGCATCACATTGAGTGGGTGACAGAAGTGTCCACATCATTGGGAAATCTTCTTAATGGAAACAGCAGCATTTGATAATTTACAGACCTATTTGAAATAAAGGACCTGGGTGAAATATCCTGATTTGCCAATCTAAAGACACACATTCAATTAGTTGAAATATTCAGAGCTATAATGTGTTGTGTGTATCAATTATGTATCAAAGCAATATAGAAGTTAATATGAATCAGCAGCTGTGGCTGGTCATGGCAGTTCTTACTGCCACAATTATACATACAGTAGAAAGTGATTGAGCAAGTAACTCAGCATCTCTGGATGATAAAAAATGGCATAACATATTCCCTTGACTTCAGCCTCGTAATTTTTTTTTTTTTTTTTCTTGGGCAGGCTACTCTTTGCAAATAAAGGCAACTGAAAGACCAAGTTACATCCTGGTTAATATTTTGAAATGTACTTTCAAACAGAAGTTCTCCTAGAATGTATAAGACCAAAGGTCCCACTGCACCTTTCCTTTGAAATATAATGTATTTATCTTCCACCTGCTTGTCCAGTCCCATTTCATAACATTTATCATCTTGGCTTTCACAATAACCTGTGGCAACAAGATTCTGAACTGAATTATGTGCTTTGAGGGGAAAGTATTCTCTTTTTGCTGCTTGATCTCTTAAATTCCCAGCTTTCCAATCTATTTGGCCTCTTTTGCTGTTGGTGCTGTAAGTATGCAGTTACAATCACTTATTTTCATGCCTCTTTCCTTCAAGAGATTCTCAAATATTTCCACCTTGCTCTCAATTTCTCACTAATTGTGATTTTCAACTCTGCATTTCCTGGATTCCTGTCCGTTGTATCCACTCTTCTCCTTTCATGACCTCTTTTTTCACTTTTTTCTTCATTTTTGGTCTAGTAGCAAATCTCTGTTATTGACTGTTCACCATATTTGGAACAGCACTATACCAAATTTGCACCAGACACCTTAGTTTATTAGCTCCTGCCTCCAAATACATTTATAGCCATTCACCTTCTGTGGCCACCCATAATTCCAGCATCATGCACTTTTACTTCTATACAAATCTCTTTTTAAACTAGTAGATACTGAAATCCAACACATATCTGAAAGGAAACAAACTCCACTACCTCTGTCTGTTCTAGATTCCTTTATCTTTGTCAGCTATTACATTTTTATTATGTTTCATTTCTGTTGCAATGTTCTCATAGGTGCCCTGCTCCTTCCTTTATTTTTGTAACTCACTTGTGCACATCTTTCACTCTATGCAAGTAAAAACCGAGTAGAACAGTAATTTCAAATATAACTGAGGAGGTGGCAATTTTTTCTGTTTTCTTTGAAAACTGAGCTTATCAGAAAGGCAATAGATCTCCTGGTTTGCAAATATTTTAACTACAGGCTTCTGATAAACCTTGTGCACTGTTTCTGGACACCTTATCCTCATAAACATATCAAAAAATACATAGAAAATACTCACTGAATGGGGGAGGGCATGGGAAGGAAAGGAAAGCAGCATCCTTGTGCAGCAGCACAGTCGTCAGTAATGTAGTTGCCCTCTATTTTGGTGTTAAGATCCTAGACAATTTCTAAAGTTTCCTCCGTCATAGTTCCTGAGTTGAAATGTCTCATTTACAGACGCATCTTGGAGAAGAGACTTTCTTTGCCTGTGGGAAAATCCTACCCTTTAAGTGAACAAAGCTTGGGCTTTGCAAAAAGAGAATTGAGCAGACCTGTGGTGTAATGGAACAATAACAACACAGACAGGTACAATAGAGGGTGTTTTTAGTAAAAAAACAACTTTGCCCTTACAGCAATCAAGGCATATCAAGAATATGAGGCTCAGAAGACTGCTTAGGACTTCGTTTGAAATTCTGTGTGTGTCAAAACCTGTGCTTTTTAGATTTGAGATATTTTTTTTTTACTATCTGTGTTTGAATTAAAAGAAATAGGGTGTCCTTAAAAGAGGTGAAAAGTCTCTCCTATTCCCATCTTACAAAAAGTAAAAATAACATTAAAATGTACAGAAGACAACTCACAGAGGAGCCTGAGCTTTCAGCTGAAAAATAAATCATGAATGCTCTTGAAGACTTTCTCCTCAAAAGCTTTCCTTGCCTCAAACTGTCTCTTTAATTTTTCTCTTTTCCCCTTCCCCACTATGTACACATACATACATAGACACACAGCACATGCACCCACACACAAATAAAGCCAACCAAACAGATAGAGTTCTATTAACTTATCCAGGAAGAGAAGTTTTTTTAAAAAAAAATCTTCATATCTTTGGAAATCCACAGCAGCTGGATGTTTTTCTTGCAAAAGTTGAGGTGTGCAGGAGTGAAGTTTCACTGTTGCCAGGCCTAAGAAAGTAACTCATTATAACCCTACAATTAAAGGTAGCATTATAAACACATGGAGAATTTCATTTACATGTTATTCTGCAAAGCATAGCCCTTTGAATTGTGTTGAAATGTTTTGATTTTGCATATACATCAACATTCTAAAATGTCATTGTTATTAAATCATTATCATAATATTAAAGTTAACTTCTTTAGAGGACACTAGGTTATGCTGAAATTGGTGGCCCAGACCTTAAAGAACAGTGCAGATGAATGCTACACAATCAGATGAATTAAGAAATCATCGTGTAATATAGCTTTTATTATTGGACTGAAGAAGAATAATGTTTAGTTGACATTTCCAGGTATGAGAAGTCTGCGAAGAAACTTCTGGTGGAATTGTTGGCTTAATTTTATGGATGAATTGTCCAGCTATTATCCCTGAACACTCGCAAGGCAGCTACTTTGAAATTGCTTTCTGTTGATAAATACTTGAATAGTGGGGTCTAGTTGAGCTATGTGAACTGATATTTCTTCATTTATGGTGACTAGAAAAATATGATACAATTTTATTTTTTTTTAAGATAAGTTCGAAATTCTTTTGGAAAGGTTAAGAAAGTAACATTCCAAAGCACAGTAAAACATTTGGGGAATCTGTTTGACACTTCTACATTTTTACATTAAAATACTGGTTTTGAGGAGAGGAAACTTGTAAAATAAAGTAATTTTGTTAGATAACATATGGAAGATTTTAATTACTTTTTTTTCTGTACTGCAGTACTCATTGAAATTACTGAATTCAGAGTATTTCAGTTAAATTAAATTTGAATTTCCAAATTTGTCTTAGTTTTACCTTTTTTTTCCCCCCTCCTGGTGGATGTAGTAAATCTCTCCCCAGGTCCAACCTAATTTAACGATTTATTCTAACACATATAGCTCATTCCTATCTGAATAGAAGTTGAACTTACTCTAAAAACCTGTAGTGTTGGATAATCTCTTTAATAACACACAACACTTGAAAATATTTAATTTTCTGTGTACATATATATTTGCCTAATGTGATAGTTCTTGATCTGGATTCCCTATGTGATTTCTGAAAAGGAAAAGATTGCTTGTTAGTTTTGAATTATTAATAATGAGGTTTTTTCCCCATACATAATAATTGCATAAAGTTAATATTCTGGATGCTTGTATATGGGTAGAGCATCTACAGTAAAGTACTTACTGAACTAGATATACTAGATATATTGCTGTTGCTCTTTTGAAGAGCTGTTTAAACTGATCTTAAGTGACGTGTATTTCTAAAAAAGTGCTGTTGAGTTTATTATCACTGATTTGCTATTGTAGCACAGGCTGCTCTCTAATTTTCTTAATTTTCTAATTTTTCTGGACTTCAAGCTTTGCTGTTGCTTATACCTCTAAGATTCTTTCAATCGAGCTTTTTTTTTTTTTTTTTAAGGATCAGAATGTAAAATTGCCATGCATCATATGCAATCTTCCTGAAGAAAATATAACTGTTAACAGAATAATTTTACTTGAGACTGATGACAAAGTTATAGCCTAACAGTTGCTAGTTGTCTCTTTCCATCTAGATCATTTATTATTCACAAAACTCAAACCATAAAGAAATTATTAGAGTGAGATAGTAGTTTTCTAAATTGAAATCTTTCCTGCACCATTAGGTGCTGCATAGGATGCAGATAAGGGTGTCCTGTCTCTGTCTTTTTCAAATAGTGCTTTTATAACCTACCTTCCTTTTGAGGATAGGTTGCTCAGTTTTTCACTCAGTTCAAGAAAGGAAAATGATACACTATGTAGTGATATTGTTTAAAATGTCAACTGATGATGCTAGCCTGGTTATACATCATTACCAAGTTTTGTTCCAACTGAGGATACAAACCTGAGGAAAGTAGCACAGATCATTGTTTTTAAGTAAATGCTCAGATATAGATGCTTTGAGGAGATTGCAACCAGCAGTCTGAGAGGGGTAGGGAAAGCTTCTGTAAAAATTACATGTTTCCTAGAGAACTTTGAGAAGTTCTGTATCTAAGGTGTCTGATCACATGTGAAAATGAGCATAGAGGTTCAGAGAGAAGTAGAAACTTAGAAATTTGCTCATCTCAAACCATTAATATTTCTAACATCCCTAATTTTATGTTAGTAATCATTTTCTCTGATTATTCTATTTTTGCTATTTGTAATTTTAATGATTAATGTCTTGTGAACGTTTTCTGGAGTTTATCTTAGCCTGCATTTCTATATTGTAAAAAGGAAAAATTATTGAATAAAATATTTCTTACAGCATTCTATGAGTATTTCACTTGCAGCAAATAAGGGGTTTTTCCCCTTTGTTTTCAGTGTTTTCCAACTAGAAAAGAGATCTAACTGGCAAAAACCTGAAATTGCCCAGAACAAAATTTTTAAATCTTCATAACACTTTTCTTCACAGCATAAGTTGTTTAAATTTGTGGTGGGCCCAGAAGTGTCTTTAGCCCCTCTTCCATAAGGAAAACTTCCAAGCTGCAATCAGAAACAACTTTTTCTAGTCCTAAACTGCTTGAATTCTTGACCGGTATAACAAAATTCTTTTTCCTTTGTAATTAATGTCACATTTTTTATTGCTAAATCATACCATAGCCTTTCTGTGTTTGATCTTCCTCTGTCTTGCTATGCCTTCCTGTGACTGGCTCTGACTTTGTCTCAAGGATTCAGAACTGTTTTGACAGCTTTCAAGACAGCTCATTGCATCGATCTTCCTGTATGACTCCCATGCAGTGGGGAAGAGACAGCAAAAACTAGCCAGGAGGACTTATAAGGGTATATCTCAAAATCATTTTCAAGTTGCCATGAGGAAGAAAACCCACAAAAAAGATGGCTAGCAAGTATGGATCTGTCAAAGTTGATAAAGTTGATTGGAACATCCAGTATCATACAGTGATCTCCCACAACACCCTGACTTCTTTTACAAGGCTGCAGTTTCTTCACTAGCACTAAGAAAGCTGTAACCCTTTTTGATGAAACTTACCTGGCAGGTGCCTGTGAACAGGTCTCCAGATATCTGCTACAACTGATGGAATTCATGTAATGGTGTAAGGTGTTGTGTCATTTGTGAGAAGAGTGATCCAGACAATTTTCAGTCAGGATTACTTTTCTGTTATTAGAAGGCCTGAAGACAGAAGAATTAAAGTTTTTATTTCTTTTTTCTTTATCTACTTTAACATGCATTTCCTTTGCTTTTCCTTCACTGGAATCCACACAGCTTGTTTACTCCTCAGATACGCCCTTGAAGAAAAAAATTGCTTTTTCTTGGTAACCTTATGCCTGAGGAGGGTACATCTTTCAGCTGAAACAACCTATATTAATCCTCATGGCAAGTGAAGAAAAAAATAAACAAAAAGAGAGGAGGAAGGACAGAAAAAAAGTTTGGCGGGGTAAAACTGTAGGAGTGGGTGAAGTGTTTTCTTCTTTAGATACTGCTGTGGGTCGCTGCACTAGTGGATATTTTTTTTCCCTCAGTGGTTTCTGTGGTTTATATTTTCTGCAGGTTTCCTAATCCTTGATTGGTAGGAGGCAGGGAGCAGTTGAAGGAGGCTGATGTGTTGAAGTGATAGTTTGCTGGATGATTGAGGAGAGCTCTGGATGGATTTCATCATTCACAAGCAGGAACTGAAATATCTTTGCACTGCTTTGTATATAATTTTGTTTAAAATAAATTAGCAAATACAACCAAGCATTCTTTCTAACTGCAATATTCCATTGGTGAACTGTCCTCTTTGATGGCTTAGTAGTTAAGGTACCAAATGTCTGCTTGCCTGAAAGGAAGCTGAATAATTTTAATAAAATTGCATCTTGACTATATTGCATGTGTCCCAACATTCATAGTAGTGTGTTATTGAAAGCCAAAGGGCCATGGGGGGAATTCAGCTACCTGTATAGAACTCTTCTGAGCAAAAAATGAGCATAAAAGATCGACAGCTAGAAAGATAGGGCCTTGTTTTCTCCTGTAGTGTACGATGGTGATAAAAATGTAAGAATTAAGTTTATTAGTCAAAGACAGTGCAAAGAAGTGCAATAAATACCTTATGTTATAGGTTACAAAGTTGCCATTAACTTGCCCGAGGTGATTTTCAATGGGATACAGCTAACCCACTGTGATAAAGCATTTCAGATTAGTGTTGGACCCCTTTGATTTTATTTTGAAATAAAGTAATTTAAAATAAATAACATTTTCTGTTATCTCTTACTAACCATAAAATTATTGCTGTCAGTTTTGAGTTGTTTAAGCATTTTCAGTGATTTGTCCTGAATTTCTCGGAGAAATAAAAGTAGCAACCATAATAAAGTAGACATCAGCAATCTGTTTAACTCCATTTAATTTCAACACTTGTCTCCTTAACGGGAAATTTTAGAAAATTCTCCTTGGCCTCCATCTTCTTCCTAGTGCAGTTCTGGCTGAGGTTTTTTGAAGTTTTTTGCACAGAAAGAGTCAAGTGTCATTCTGAGAAAGCTGTCATCTTTGATCAAGGCTGCTGGTCTCTGAATTTGTACTGTACATTAGCTTTTTCTTACAGGTTTTCAAGGGCCAGCTGCCAGTACTTTATTTCATTTAATTTTGAATAGTCCTGTTATATGGCTTGGAGAAACAAGGAAATATGGCTTGTCTTTACTTAAAAGGAATAAAAATGAACATCACAACCTTAATGTGATTTTTAAGCAGTGGCAATGGGCCTAGAACACCATATTAATAATGATAGAATGCTGCACTTGTGGGGCAAATTGTGCTGGCTTTATTCATACAAGGTGTTTGGTGGCTTTTGTGGTAACATTTTGTCTTGAATGCAGTGAAGTTGGCACTTCAGGTATAAGGACAACTGCTTTTTTAGATAAAAATATAAGAGGTTTTGTTTTCTTTTGTGTTTTTTATTGTGGTTTGGGTTGGGTTTTTTTTCATAGAGGATAAAAATGGGACTCAGGAGCTATCTGTCCTGAACTCCCCTGTCAGGCTCAGAAGTATCTAAAATATAACATTCTGCCTAATTCTTCTGTGTTCATTCCCCCAGCTGTGAAATGAGAATAATGCTACCTTCTTTTCCTTAACGTTTGTCCTGTACCATCTAAATAATGATCTTACAAAACCCCCAGGTGGAGATCCATTCTCTACTGCATATATATTTGTTAATATAGAGCTGCAAACAAAGTCCAGACATGTATAGATGCCTTTTGATAAGTAAAGCTACTTCCTTTGAGGCTGCAGTCCCAAACAGTGCTCTAGAACTTTACCTTTTTATTTCAAATGTTGAATTATAAAATATTTTATTTTTTTTTTTAGCCTACTGCATGCTCTGCAAATTGTACTTAATTTCTTTCAGGCAAGTTGCATAAACTTCAGTGGTTTGCTCAGTGCAGTGTTTGTAAATACTTTAATTAGAAAGATGGCTTTTACACAAGATAGAATGACTCCCTTAAAATAATAGGTTTTGTTATTGTTATATTATTGAATGGGAAAGGCTTTTTTTTTTTTTAGCTACTAGCAGAACTTAAGGTAACTTAGGGAAAAAATAGTTCTTGCAGCATACTTTTTGAGTGATCTGAAGTACATACTGCATTCATGTACCTCCAGAACATGGAATATTACTCTTTCTGTTGAATACTTGTTTTGATTTGTCCTTAGAGGTACATCGTGCAGTAATAACCAATAATAAAATAAAACTTGGAGCACTTGTAAACAGATTATTTAGTATTAAAGAGTTTGCTTACTTAAGAATTTAGATTTTTCTTATACTAACATAATCTTTAGTATCTAATCATTAGGTCAAGTTACTATCTTATAAAGTTCATCCTTGTATGTCCTCTGTGTATCACCTGATTTTAGCACAATTAGAATTTAAGAAATAATGCATTACAAACTATTTGTTTTCTACAGTGCAAATGTTGCAATTCATATAATCTGCCCCGAGCAGCAATATGTAAATGTATTGTGAGATACTACGTTATGTCACCTTTTATTCTTCTGCTTCACTGAGAGCAAGAACAGTGAGCTTTTTAAATGGCTAGACTGGTGACAAACAATGAGTCTGACGGACAATGGAATGGGAGCGTGTTCCAGCATTTCAGCGCCCTCATTGCAAGCTTCCTCTTCTGTTTCAAGGGAGCCGCAGCTAGAGTGCTTTTGCTGATCACAAATTCGGTGGAGTGGTGTGGGGAGAAAAATGATCCCTAAAGTAAGCACTGAGCGTTTCAAAGGTCAAACCCTACATTTTGAAAGCTATCAGCTGCTAGTGCAATACTTAAATGTTCACGTTAGATCGTTTCCTGTGAAACACTTGATTCAGGTTTCCTGTGCCTCCCTGTGTGCAACTCCACCAACTGTGTGTGCAACAGTCTACTCTAGTCTCAAGGTGACGAAGCCGTATTTGGGGCAACATCGGTGCTGTGGAGAAAGGTCATGTTTTTCTAGGCAGAAAAGAAAATGAAAAATGCATTTTTGTGTGTGTTTACTGCTACTCTTTGAATTTTAGTGCGTACTCACAAGCATTACAAAACGCAAAAACCCTGTGCCCAATAAATCCAAAATTCTGTTCTGTGCAAGGGAATAGGTTCAAGAGGAAGGGTGAGGGCTGCCACCACTCAGCACTCTCTGCTTGTTAAGAGTCCCCACAGAGGGTGGTAGAGGTGGGTTTTATCTAAATATCCTCCCTGGCCACCTGACCCAGGGCCTCACAACACTGCATGAGAGCCTGGGCTGCCGAACCGGGCAGGGGGAGGGAAGTCGCAGAGCTGGTCACTGCTCTCAGCCCTGAGAACTTGTTCTCCCTTACCACAGCTTTCCTACCGCACTAAAGCACTTCCTTCCCATGCCTTCTTTCTTGTCGCCTGTCTGAGAACCACAGCTTCTTGTTTTCTGAGAGCTCACACTCCTGTCCTGAGCCCAATCTGGCTCTACTAGTGGAAAATCAGCCCTTCACACACTGTAGCCTTTGTGAGTCCTGCTGCTGCTCTGGTGCACAAAATGCATGATATATTCAATAGAGGAGTTCTTCCAAGACCATTAAGGGCAGTTTACTTTTTCTTCATATTTTGGTGTCAAATGAGATGTCATAATCAGAATAACTTGCTACTACAGCTTGTTTTTTTCATATTCATCACATTTTTTATTTTGTCATAAGTAATTCTGGTCAGAGCATGTGTTGTAAAATGTGCCATCGTGTGATACCGGGTCCTCATTTTAAAGGATGAACTTTAAAGTGATTTGGGATGACACCATGATGCCAATACTAAGTACTAATATTGAAATGGGCTTTGTTCTTTCAAGTTATATTCTTAACTTTTTGAGGATAGAATTTGGTCCAGGAATATGTAGGTACCAATTTTTTGCTTGGCTCTTTGAAAACAGGAGACACTGCCTTTTTTGCTGTAAATTTGTAATGCTTCCTCCTCCTTCATTTGCTACTGAAACCTACTGATTTCAAAATAGAAAAAAACAACCCAACACCGAACTATCAAACTTCCTATAGGAAGAGAGAACTATTGTTCTTCCCAGTTCCTAACTTAGGAAAAGAGAGAAATGAGATCGAAATCCTGTATCTCTTAGCACTTGGGTTTTTCTCCTCTGTCCTGACTGTGCAATGAAACTGTTTAATCTTTAATGAGGTGTCCCACATCTTACATTTAATATCATCTATAGGCCCATGAAATATCTTGGAAGCATGGGACTATGTGAATTTATTTTCTTTTTAAGCTACCTAATCATTTTAGCCCTGCTGCATGTCTTGCATTATGAACTCATCCACCAGAAGTCTCTAATGGTTTTAACTAGGGATCTAGATCTACATGGAGCTTTTGTTAAAAAGATTTGGATATTTTTTTAATGACATGTGATTTGCTAGCAAAAATGTCAAGCACATAATTGCCATTTCAGTGTTTCATATATCTGAATCAATTAGTAAAAAGAACCTCTTGACCTCATGTGTGTGTGTCTTCATGATCATTTGGTCTAAGTGCTGAGGAGCTATTGGCACATGATATTCAAGCTGAATGATCCTTTTGTTCAATTCCCCTTTCCTTGGAGCAAGGCTAAATGCAGCTCCCTTTGAATTTAAAACCTTGCTAAATTATTTAGTGCTACATACCACAGACTGATTAAATTTTGCACAGAGTAGTGAGATTGTTTCCCAGGTAGGTCATCACTCAGTTCAGTTTACCACTTAAAATTTCTTTCATTCTCAGTCAAAATATAGCAAGGGCCATCCATCATTATCACTTTGTCCTTTAATTTTTCTGTCAGCTGTTGTCAAGCTTGAAACAAAAGCTTTTACATTTTTTTATCAATTGCAGCTATTGTTGTCTGAATTGTGCTCAGTCATTTCGGACTATAGGTTGTGTTTTTACCAAACAAGTCAAATATTTTCAATAGGTCAGATCTATCTTTCACAGAGTCCCTTTAAACCAAACAGAACCATTTCTCATTTCTTTAAAAATGGAGAGTAAAAATGCTCAGGGCCAAATCGGTAGTGAGAGTAAATTGTCCAGTCTCCCTGCAGTTAAATGGATGAATGTCTCCTGCCTTAGTAAGAAGAATGTGGCGTCAATTCAAGAAAGAAGGAGAGCCAAACAGGAAACTTTGATCAGGCAGGTCTTGACAGTGTTTTGAGCTGATCTTATACAACACTATTCTGCCACACATTAATGGACTACATCTGTGCCTCTGCTAAAGAGCAGCCTCCAGACCAAGCCAGGCATTGCATGCTCCTCCTTTTTCCACTGTCCACTCGCAGTCAGTGATCAGATGACCTGCTGTCGGTCTTCACCTTGCCAGTGCTTGTGTAGCTTGATGGCATGCTAATAGACAGCAGTGGCCACGGAGAACGCCTTTCTAAAACCTTCCCCATACTTTTCTCTGCATCCACTGAAGTGTGACGTTACATCAGGTCCTCACTGAAAAGAGAGTTCTTGGCTGAGCATTTGTCACTCAGCTCAACCCCCCCTGTGCCACTAGAGGGAGGTTAGGAGCCTGTCTCCATCATTGAAAATCCAGTTCAGGTCTTGCCTGTACAACCTGTGGCAACATACATGACAAAGAGTTCGACTGCAGTCAGTAACTCCCCTTGGTATAAAGACTAACCTCTCTTCTATTTCCAACAACGTTTAGGAAAACAATTAGTTCCCTGTGAATTGTTTGTCTTTCAGAAGTAGCAAGGTGGTGAAATGAATACCAACTTAAATACATTATTGAATTTTTTGACTGAATATCTGTCAACAAACATTCATTTTAAGAGTAAGGTTTCAAAATTAATGGTGACAATTATTGCTTGACTAGATCTCTGAGCATGGCTTTTCTATCTTCTTTGGTTCTCCATCTGCAAAATATAGCTATTTTCTGCTTCACAGGAGGCTAAGGATTAATACCTTAGTATTATTGAAATAGCAATCTGATGCATTGATTTGGGTATGGCTACTTGAATTAAAAAGTTCCACTCTGCAAGGTCTCTTGGTCATAATGATCCTCAGTATTTGGTGGTGTGAGAGTCATAAACAAAAATTTGATTTCAGCTGAACATTGTCTACAACTAGATTCAGAAATTGCAAGGCCAGAACCTGGAATTAAGTTTCATTACAACACAGGTTTCTGAGGCAGAAATCTGCAAATCCATGCTGTCAAGATCCTTCTTGACAGAGAGCTCTAGAGGACAGTCTGCGTAGTCCCTTTGGTAGTGTTTTTCTGAGCAGCAGCCAACAGGGAGCTCTGGATAACATAATGTGTACCTCACCAGTGGTTGTAAGATAGGTGTGCCCTGCAGTAAAAACTATGAACAAAAAATCCTACAGGACTAGAAACAGGTCAAACTGTAATTCCCCTTTCTGGCATGCAAATGAAACAGCACACCCTCTTTAATAAAAACACAGTGATTTGTATGCCTTAAACAGAAGCCTGTGCTGTTAAGTATCAGTTTATACTTGTAGTCTGTCTGATTTTGGAAACTACCAAACCTGCCTACATCCTACACCTACAATACCTGATGAGAGAGTGAGGGGCACTGCATGTTAGTTCTCTTTTTTCTTAAGTGCATAGTCTGCATTCTCTTACGCAAAAGCATTTTCGAGGCAAAGACAAGTAAAATTTTCATGAGAATCCATAAATCTTCTTGGAAGAACTGGTAAGGAGCCTTTCTGTCAGACTCAGTAGGACAGGGGGGCCCTGTACACATAAGTCTTTTGAATGTAGGGCTTGGGTGATTTTCAGAATTCTAATCAATGTCTGGATTTGGGCTGTCCAAAATTGGGTTTAAGGATAGTATATGGTCCAAGAGCTCCAGAATGTGTTGTCTGGAGAGCCGTGAGCTATTCTGTTGCTTTACACATATGTTCCTGTTGTACACTTCCATGCAGAGCCTTGCATCTAAGCAGGTATGAACGAGGCATTTCTAGAGTCCAGAACAGATTTAGATTTCATTGTTTGGGCATGCAGTGCGCTTCTGGCTGCTGATTCTGGTTGCAATCCTCTACTGTAGTCTTTGAGAGCAAGTAATTGTAATGCTGTGAGCAAAGCAGACCAACTGCAGTCATTTGCATGGTGAATTTCACCTTACTCTACTGAGAAAGAAACAAAGCCAATGTTACTGCTTGTATTTATGTTTTGAGAACGTATGTTTTTCTTTGAGGCTTCTGACAAGCTGCCATTTTGATGTTTGGCATCAGAGTTTGTGACTTTGATCAGGAATCTTAATTTCTGCACAACTTTTCATTATTCTTGATCTGATCAGAAAAAATTAATCTATCATATCTGTATTAAAACACTGATATAGCCTAGTTCTTGTTAACTAGTCTGTTTCCTAGGTAGCCTGTCTTTTAAAACAAGAAATCCTGTTGGAAAGACTTCAATCAGAAGAGAAACCAAAGAGCAATGAACTTCTAAATTCACCGGTCACTCATTTAAGCTATTATGTGATAAAATAGGTAGACAGTGTGTTCACAAAATGGAAAGCGCTGTCAGAAAGCCATAACTGTATTTGCCAGTTGCTGTTAACTTGCTGTTGCATAGTCCTAAGTAAATGGCATATTTAAGAAAGATAATTAATGGAACTGTAAGTCCCATTAATTAGGTTTTACGTACAAGACTGATTTGTAAAGCTTTCCTAATAAACAGGGCTTTGCTCTCCTTAGGAAGTAGGTGGGTTTTCTTCTGTTTGATTTCATTTTTAGGAGATACTTATCAGGGAAGGAGTTTCCCTTATGAGAAGCAATTGCATAGATCAGTACATGTGACATGTATCTTTTTAACATATTAATTTACTTCTAATTCTTGTTATACTCAGTTCTGTTTAATTATTGTGATACTCGTGCTCCAGGTGATGTTACCATTTTTCCTGGTGATTAATGTGGCTACACTGTGGGGCTTTTTTTAAAAGCCTGTTCCAATTTTTCTGTTTTAGGAATATTTTGTACTGAGAAACAGATTAAGTATCAGTGTACAACAGGTGAAAGAGGGATTTCATGCCATTTTCTGGTGGCTTTGAAAGTGGAAAATTCCACAAATATAGATTCCAGAGAGAGTAGTGCTGGTGTTTATCAAAACCAGAGGAATACAGAAAGTTGTAGGTGACTCACAGATGTTAACTGACAAGGAGACTTTAAAAGTGGCAAAATAATCTGTCATCCAGTATGAAAATAAGGTAAGCATGCTAATTTGAAGTCTTAAGAGAGTAATTATGCAATGCTGAACATGACCCTGTGTCTGAAATGTGTTCTGTAGGGCCCCGTACTGTAGAGCTCTGAGGTACTTCAGCTTCCATTGATTTCAGTCAGAATTGATGGTGCTTGGAGACCAATTGCATTTCTTTCCACAGCAAGGGAAGACAGATCATGGGTCAGATTTCTACTCTTTTATTGCACTGAATAGCACCCTTCAGAAATATTTTCACTGAAATCAGTGTGAAATAGGTTACTCACCATCAACTCCTGAGAAACTAGTCCTTTCCTTTTAAACCTGTGGTATAAATAATCTAGAAAATGTCAGATGCTTTTTATGTCCTTGTGGAAGTGCTTTTCTCTAGTTCTCTTCGGGGCTTTTGTTTATTTGTTCTTTAAAACCTGCAATCACTTTGTAAGCAAAGTGATACTAGTCTTTATTGCTTTTAGCAGTGTAATCAAAGTATTTTCTATCTGTACATCTGGTTATGTTATGTTCTGCTCTGTACTGGACCATTTTGCAACAGACATTGTTAGTTCCTCTGCAGTGAATCAGTGGCACATCTAAGCCTGACATACAGCATTTATTTGATCAAAAAAGCTGAAGGGTTTTGTAAGATGCTGTCATCAGGGCTATGCATTTTTCCTGACTTGTATACACAGGTTTTTTAATAGTAATATTATTAGTATTTCTGATTTTTACTTCTGAGCTCTTTTAAAGAAATACTGATGTGTATTATTAACAGTAAATTTTGAGTGTTAAAGATGACTGAAAGATGACTGTGCCTGCTAATTAGGTTAAAGATTTTGAAATATACTCTGCTCTGGATCTTAGCAGACAACTGTGTCTTAAACAAATGTGTGGGAAGAAGAAAAGCAATCCGGAAAAAGCAGCTTTTATAGTTAGTAGCATTTTCTCCCCTTTTCCTTCCATTGAGTCTGTCTGAAAGTGGGTGTTTTAACATACAGCCATTTCTCGTTAACATGTGTGTGTTTATTTTAGCATGATGGTGTTGTTTTTTTTCATCTCCCACTCTGACACAGCATGTTTCATCTGTATATGGTTTCTACTATACGAGACATTTAAAATGGCTCAGTGAAGAAATGGATTCTTGTCAATTAAACAGTCACTCTCCACATCTTTGGAAACTTGGTCATTTTAACAGTGTTTTAAACTCCATATGCTTGAAGATTGACTATAAAAATTGAGAGTGATATAATGTCAAGAATTTATAGGTACTCTGTTGTACCAATAATAATTTATGTTAATCATGTTTTAATTTAGTCATTTTTCAACATACTTGTATTTACAAATTAAACCACAATTATGGTTCTCCTTTGTTTGCATGATATGATTTTATTTTATATTTTTTTTTCCACTCACCAGATGTTTTCAACACTTTGCTTCCCACTACTGTCATCCCCTCCCTTACCACTGCAACAGTCACAACCACTGTAGCCTTAACAACCAGCACAACCACATCGGCAACAGCCATCAGCACCAGAGGTACAGTATGCTTCTTTGTTATGGCCTGAAAACCACCTTATATATAGGAATTAAGGTTTGATTTTTAAAAAGGATAGAAATTGCTAAAGAGAGGGTTCAAACACTAGTTCAATATATATATATTTACCAGAGTAATCCACAGGATGGTACATGCTTAAGAAAGATTTCACATGACCTTGAATATTTTCATTGCTCTAGCAGTGTGTATGTGAACTTTGACAGGATGCTTAAATTATTTGTATACATTTGCATTTAATTTTTTTAAGGTTAGTAAATTAACTTTAATGTAAAACATAAGCAAGCTATTTTTAGATAAACATGACCTTTTAAGACTGGTTATTTTGGGTGCTAATTTTTAAAACAAGATAGGTGTCGGCATTGGAATTACTGTTGATGCAATCTTGCTTGAGAACAAAGAGGCATCACATTACATCACCCTTGTTAGTCTTTTACAATTTAAGGTATTCCTACTTAGGGGTTTCGTTATCTTACCAGAACTAGAGTAAATGAGCCGAAATTTCTGTCTCCCCTTCCCACACCCCATCCATAACAGACAATGGGGTTTTGTCTGTTACAGCTTTTTTAATGTCTCTAGTAATGCTTTGCTTTGTTATGAGCGAAATATGAAGCTTAATTTTATGTCATGTTGCAGTGACTGATCAGATACCTGTTCAGTAGCAAAGATGTGTGTGTAAGGTTTCTCAGATTATCATCTTCTGGGTAGCTAGTAATCTCTCGCAATGAGTGAAACGGCAGAAGGTTCCTATGTGGTCTGTTGAAGGCTTTGATTGTGCAGGGAGAAAATAATATTTACTTACCACACTACAAGTATTCACATGATGAGGTATAATTATCTCAAGAAAGTTAAGACAGAGTTATGAAATATTTTTTTTCTGGAAGCATTGTTATGAGTTGGTTGTAGTGACCTGCCTAATGTGCAAAAATAAGCAGAGCTAAATGCAAGTCCATTGTATAAAGATTGTGATAGTACCAGATCACCCAACCAAGGGCATTGGTATTTTAATATCGTGGCCTTGATGTAATAAATAATTTCAAACCTGAAATTACGTTTTTAAGCTTTAATATTACTGATAGTGTGAAAAGAAATATTGTTGTTCTAGTGATAAAGAGAGTATTTTAGTAGTCCTTTCCTTCCAGAAAAAAAAGGACAGGTCATGGAAAGCAACCCAGTGTTCATGGGTCTGAGTGCTTGCAAGATGAACATTTCCTGAAAAGGAACAGAATGATGGGAATAATCATGTCTTTATAAAAGAGTTTTTTGATTCAAGCTTTCTGAGGGCTTGGATTCTGGAAGGACTAAGAGCTTAGTGTGCCATGTTAGTGTTTGCTGTCCTTAATGAATTGTTTTCTTCTTCCTCTCATGTGATCATAACTAAAATATGTCTCTGGTGTGATTGTATATTTAGTGTACCAATGTTATTTAGGCATTGTGTTACCCCGTAAGTGTGGTTTAGGACATCATTTTCCTTTACTCTGAAGTGTTCATTTTCACCATTTGTGTGCATCAAGAGAAAGATCTGTAAAAGGAGAACCCTCTTCTAAACTTCAGCTCTAACATCTATGAGAATGCATGCAATTTGATGCTACGGTAACAGAGATACTGCTGTAGGAGAAAGTAAAAAGGGAAATCTGGGTGAAGGTGATCAATCACTAAAACATGAGTACTCGCTTTTCTCAGAAAAAATAAGTGAATGCAGCAAAATGGCTGAGAAGATGAGACCACTTCAACCTCAGGGAACTGGTAGATACGGTCTCTTGGGCACATAATCTAGGAGACAAAGGAGTGTGGGAAGACTGTTTCTTGAAAAGCTTGTATTGAAATAAAAATGAGTCTATTCCAATGCAGAGGAAAAATGGGACACATGTAATAGACTAATGAAATTGTCTACCTAACAATCTAAGAAATCAAAACCCACAAAAATGTGAAAACAAGAGGAGATTACTATAAGCATAAGACATAGAGTATATCCGTGTGGAAGAAACAGGAAACCAGGCATAAAATCAGGAGCAACCAGATGCAAAAGTAATTGCAACAAGCAAGGTGTGGTAAGTTTAACAAAACAAAAGGGTTTAGAAATACAATAGATTAAAAGGAAAAATAAATAAATGTAGCGATCCTATTCAGCAATGATTAGAACAAGGCTGAAGTAGTTGGTGTTTTATCCAGCAATGGATGACAACTAATAGGGTTGTCACAGGGAAAGATGACCACAAATAGAAACAGATCAAAGAACAAGAAGTTTAAAGATAGGCTCTGTGAGGAAGCTGAAGGCAGTAGTTTGTTCAGTTTTGTTTTAAAAAAGGAAAAGTCAGCATGACTCTGAAGAATTATTTTCCAGTTTCAATGGAGAAAATGAATCCACTGAATTAGTCGCAAAGGCATTTAGTGGGGGAACTCTAGTGGGATGCAGTGTAGCTATTGAGGTTCTATGACTTCCTTCATCCTTGCTTTCTTTAAAAATGCTTGATGCCCATGGCAGAGGGAAATGGACAAGAGGCTCTCTTCCTCTCTTATCTTTGTTGAACCCATAAACAAATAATGTTCACAGCTTACAGTGAATGTTGTGAAGGCAGAGTTCTGCCATCCTGAAATACTAGACTGAATCTTACCTAGATTGTCAGACCACCTACACACCAGAGGTACAAACGCTGTAAGAGCCATTTTGGAGAGGATCAAATTTTCAGTAGTATGTTTCTGGCTGGGCAAAAAGTACCATATAAACATAGAATCCTTTGACACTTCAGCTCCTTATTTCAATAAGATTTTTGATATAAAGGAGTATATAAGGACTGTGTAAAGCTGAGAAGCTATTCATGTATTTTCAACCTTCAAAGCAACTTTTTTTGTTGTTGTGTTTTGGCTTCCAGGTACATGGGAAGCAACATTTCTCGTTATCTTACTTTATCGGATCTTGTTTCATCATGCTTTAAAGAAACAGAAGTTTGCCCCAGAACATAGTGTAGTACATGGCAGTTAATAACATCTTTGAACTGGATTTCCAATAGCTGACATCATAGTCTTGCTGGATGGATTTCATTAATCCTATTCTAAAATTATGACGATACTTATGAGTCACTTCAGGTAGATTGTAAAGACAGTTCGCTATTATACACAACTTCTACATATCCTTGAGGATGTGTTACTCCACATCCAGTCACAGGAGATGTCTTTACAGGAATATGATATAGGATATAAGGAACTCGGAGAGTCTGTAAATTTAAGACATTTTACATAATGATTGTACCACATCATTACCAAAAGCCTGAACTAATGGAAAAAAAATTTCTCCAAACCATCATCAGTTAATTCTGGAACTGTGTGACCCATCTCTGTCTTAATTTTTGTGGCATTTAGTAAACATAAAAAAAAAAAAAAAAAAAAAAAACATAAACATCCTGATTAGTCAAATTTTTCACTTTCTCGGATAAACGTACGCTTGCTTTTCTGCTCAGTCCTTCAGGAATTAATTATACTTTAGTGATACATTACCTACTAACTCAAAAAATCTAAACACAATTTGATGCCACTGAAGAGTATTGCCCTTTATATATTTGACAAGGCTATCTTAAAGCCTAATAACCATGATGAGGTATGTATGACAAAATGAGAATAAAACGTATGAGAAGAAACAATTCTAGAGGACTATGGAAAGAATGATTATACACTGTATGAATAGTTTCCTTTCCATCAGATTTACGTAATGTTATTTGTGAAATCTGTGCATGAATCCATGCTAGTGTTCCCTTTTGTGACTGGGAAGAGTCAGGAGAGGATTGTGGATTTTCCCCCAGTAGGGAAACAAGGGATGACTGACTCCCTTGGAGAAATTCTTTGTTAGCATAAAGCTAATTTAGATGATTTTGTGCCAATCCTTCAAAGTCCTGTAGGTGGAGAGGGAGTATGATTAACAGTCTAGGAGAACCCACCTCAAGTCAGAACAGCTCTGCATTTCTGGATTCACAGAGGAGAAAAGCTTGTGCACACAAATGTACATAAAACCCTCCCATGGGCTGGAATTATGTTAATCTTGCACAAACACACTGAGATTTTTTACATTTAAATCCTTTTTCTGCCAAGAAAAAAAAAAAAAAAAAAGTTCAAAGAGGTTATAAAACTTGGTAATTTTGACTTGTTATTGAAGATTGAAATCCCCCCCCCCACCGGCTGCCTCCCGATAGGTACAAAATTAACGTTGCAAGAACATCTCAAACTCAAAAGATAGATCCATTCAGTTCAATCGCACATATCAGGGTGATTCAGTCTCAGCTGACTCACTTGTATAATGACTGCCGGAATGTTCAAAGCTTTATATAGCAATGCCTAAAAACATCTCGAAAAGTCATTGCATACAGCAGAGATATGATGCTGCTCCCAGGCAGCTGCACTATGAAGTTCAAGAGTTTATTTAATAGTCTGGGTGACCACAAAGACAATGAATGTACACGTATATGTTTGAATGAAATCCCTGCTTTATTATAATCTGCTTTGGTTTTATTGGCTTTGGGTCTGGTATAAAAGAAAGATTTCTTAAAGGAGATCTGTGGAGCTAAATTTAGAAGAACAGTTTACAGTAGATTGAGGAAGCATTTGAAGATGTGATCATTTGAAAACTGTTATGAATGTAATTTAAGTGTGAATATTTCTATTCATTATCATAGATTTCAACGACCTTAGCTAAAAAATGTCTTTCCTTCCTTTTTCTCCCATTTTTACCGTGGAGTCTATATGAGGGTAAAAAAAAAAAAAAAAAAAAAAAAAAAAAAAAAAAAAAAGTTTAAATGCAGAAACTACTTAGACAGTACTTGTAGTCCTCAAGTTTTTTTAGCATTACCAGTTCTTTCCTTGTGATTGCATTTTTCTTTCACATAATCTGATTAATATAGCTTGACACTTGCAGATATTGACAGAGAAAGAAACAACAAAGCAAGGAAAAGGTACAGAGTATGTCAGGGACAAGGGAAATGAGGGTAGACATATCTTAAATATAGTTGTGTTTGCTTACTTGCATTCAACTCATAATAAAAAAAAATGATTGTAGGCTAATGTTAAAAGCAGTTTTATATGACAGCATGTTAAAAGATAGTTGTTTTATAGCTGTAGCAGTAACATAAAATCCAATTTGTGTCTGGTTTTACTCAAACCAGGTAAGAATATTACAACTTTCCAGTTTTTATTTCTTCTTTCTCATCTTCTCTTCTCTTACAGTAATCTCCTACTGGCTTATACAACTTCTAGATTTCCCAGGAGGCCAAACAATTTGAGGTTCAAACTAGCAGTTCTTTAGATTATTTTTTTCCATCAGACATTCAAGTAAGCCTTCAGCACCCATCTTGCAAGAACTGCCATCTCTTGATTTTTAAAATTACTTCTTTCATTACCTTTATTTTTCGTTCTGCTTGTTTGCCAGCTTTTTAGATGGTGTGCTAATAAATCATGGTAAACCTAAGGTAGACCCTGATGAAATCCCAAACCTATTTTACATGCCTCTTTCCCTAAGTCTCAAAACCTCCAGGGCTGTGTGTGGTCAGAGCTATTTGTTACCCAGGTGAAACATCCACAAGCTACAGCTGTGTAGTAGCTGGGAAAGCTTCTTTAGCCAGCATCTGCAACCTGCTGATAGAGACACCAGGAACAAGGAGTACCTTTCTGTTCGGTGGTACTTGTATGAGCTAAGTAGAGGAGACCTGGAAGAGAAATGGTGCCCAGTTTCCCAAGGTCCACTCCTAGCAAACAGGTACAGAGGGGAGATGCAGGGGTGTAACACTGCCTCCCGTTCCATGTGTTCTCTGCTACCAAGGCTTTCAACACTGGAAGAAAAAGTCCACAGCTCTGTTTGTGTACAGCCTCAGCTCATCAGCAGGCACATGACTCCTTGGGCCAAATCTAGGCTGCTCTTCAGCCAGGCAAACAAACCCAAATCAGAGATCATATGTATCCAGAGAGCAGAGAACAAGATGGCAAGATTTGAGAGTTGTTCTTTTTGGGTCAAACAGTTGAATTTTTTATATCAAAATATACCTGTTGTGGTGAGATTCAAATGTGATGTTTATGAAAATAGGAGGAAATTAGAACACTGAATTAAAAAAAATATATTAGGCAGCTCTGTGCTCCTCTCTTCTCCTGTGGTACTTGAAGGATGCACAAGAACTATGCCATGCACAGGGGAACTCAGAAGACTTTTGTCCGACGTAAGCAAGGAAGGTGAATTGGTTTTAGTTCTATCTGTATCTTTGTAGATATCTCAGAATTTCTTATGACTACTTTAGAATATACAGCTCATTTGGTTTCACTTGCTGTGTAAATTGCATAACTTGCTAATTTCTAGAGTTTCTGGAAAGCCAGAAAATCAAAAGGATTAAAACAGACAGACACACACAAAAAATCTTTATAGTGTTGATGGTTAAGTCTATTTTGACAATTTGTTCTCAATAAGTTATTCTTCTAATGTGTACCTACCTAATCCTCATGTGTCTGTGCCTTCTCTGGCTTCTCATGTGTTGAACAGGATTTGGACTTTCTATTTTCAAGAGGCTTATTAGTCCACAGTGACCATGTTAGGGGAAACAGAGTATTTGTTCCCTTCCTAAGCTACATTTAGTTAGGGTTTTATCCTACTACGCAGGCTTTGTGGTACACTTAATGCTGCAAATTCTCAAAGCTCACAAAATTAAGATAACAGAGAAGATCGTAGCATCTGTTATAACCTAAAGAACTCTTTGGTTTTTAGGTCTGATAGACACCCAGACATAAAAAGACTTCTTATTAATATAATGGGAAGTGGCTTTTGAGAATGTTGATTCAGTGGATCATGTACACAAATTTGATAGAAGAAAAAAACAAAATAAATTATGAGAACTTGGGTGTTCCTCTTATGCTTTAGCCTCATGGTATAAGGTATTCCCCCTGTAGCAACCAAACAAAAAAAAACCTGCAAACAACAACAAAAAAAAAAACACAAAACAAACTCAAACTCAAGCAGTTTCTTACTTTACTGGCTAGATTCCTACAGATTTCGAAGTCAGGAGAGAATCAGAATCATCACAAAAGGTGCATTCTCACATGTATGGTGATCCTAGACCAAAAGTATGCTAACTCCAAACAAGAGGCAGTACAAACATAGTACAAAAATAATCTATATTTTCTAAAATTAAGGCTACAAATTTTGGATATTGTTGTATCCAAAGAAGATATCTTCTTGTGGCCCAGGGGAAATGCTACAACAGAGCAGTAAATAGCATCAGATTGCTGTTATGAAGGAAAGTATTTTTTCATGCAGTGTGAAACTAAATGTGAAACTGCGTTATCACTACATGATAAAAAAATAGAAATATCCTAATGTTTATATTATGAGCAGACCAAAATCAAAACCAAATGTTTGTGTGGAATTTCTGTTTCTCAGATACTTTTAAAAGATGCTTTATAGTTGTAATATCAATCCAAAAGTCAACACGCACAGCATTAAAGCCGTCTAGCCACAAACAGAAATTCTGGCAACATGACCCACATCATGCTAGTTACCTCACTTGCCATGAAATGTACTTGGGCTTTGCACTTTTTCTTTTACAAGCTAAAGCAAAGAAATATGCAGTTTAGAAAACTGCAGTTTTCTCTGCCTAACAGCTATTATGATGTAAGATAAAGGCTGTCGTCATTATTATATGTTATTTGGTCATATTATTCATGAAATGAGGCTGTTGCATTCTGGAACAAATAAAGATAGATTTCATACTCTGAATAGTTTGCCATGTAAATGAACATAATAAGCGAGAGAGAGATTACAACACAGGCATGCTGAATAAATGAAAGGAAATATCATAATATCATATATTAAGAACCTGCTCTTTGTGTCTGGAACAAATATTTCTAGTGCTAACAAATCCGTCCGGCTGTCAGCTTGCAGTAATGAAGTATGCAACTTAAAAAGTACACAATGATTTCCAGCCTTGATGGATTATCACTTAACCCAAAATGCAGCACTGTACAGATAAGTATCACAATTTGTTGATGGTCTGATAAAGATTCCATTATATAGCTGAGCTCCAGAGAGGTTTCAGCAATGCATCAGGAATTCAAACATTCCTAACCTGAGCTCTGATCACACTGTGTTTTTTTCTACTGCATATGAATTATGCAGTCTAACAGTCTCTATTGTAAACCAGCAGTATAATAGGTTTTCCAAATTAAGAGTCCTTTCTGCTGGAAGCATGCTTACTGCCTGCAAAGACAGTCCTTTGCTCTGAACTCATCCTGAGTGAGACTTTCCCTCAGGGGTCACAGATCGTAGGGTCTTAGCACTCCTTCTGCCCAGCCTCCATGTGGAACTAGCGAGAAAAACCAGGCCTTTCAAAAAAGTACATGGGAAGGACCGAAGTTATCAGTATCACCACCTCTATGTAAAGCATAACATCAAAGTCAATGTCTACTGAAGACTGTAACCATACTGACCATTTTCATCTCATCTCTAGTTGAGTGCTGACCCCAGTCATAACTTTTCCTACGTTTTACTAATGTGTCGTTATTTTAAACATTCAGATATAAACAAGACATGAAAGCTGTATGATTCATACTGACTTCATACTCCAGTTGTGCTTAATAATCTTGTGACTTTCAAAATAATAATAATAAAAAAAATATCTAGATATTCATACCTGCTGTTTTAAAAGCCAGAATTCCACTGATTTCAAAAGACTTCGGGGATCAAGTATTTACAGTTCTGTAAGCAGTTTGGCTTGCAAATTGCTTAAATGAGTTTATCCCGTCTAGCTGTCAGGTAGTTTTGAGGTTTGGATGAATTTGGATTTTCCAGTCCAAAGAGAGACAGACTGCTTTTAGTGTACTGTCAGTGTTGCCTGCAGTGCCCCATAAACCTGAGAATGACCTTCAGATATGTGAATTTCCTCTACAGGAGAACAGACTGTAATATCCTTTCTTCTATGTAATATCTTATGTATACATAAGCTCATTAATTTTCACTGGCACTCTATGTAGTTTAGTATGTTATTCATAGATAAAATCTGTGATCTGCTAAGTCCAGAGAGACCCACTGGATCAGTTACCTAAAATTCTTATATAGATTTCGCTCTCATAGATTTATAATGAGGAACACAAACCTTTATTTTAATAAACAGCATCCACCACAACATATGTAGGCTTAATTTAGGACCTAAGGAAATGGAGAATCCACGATTTCCTTTGGTGTTTCTTTTCAGCTGTTAACTACCCTCATTGTTACAAATTTGAGCCTTGCTTCTCAGTTAAATTACTCTGAGGTTAACAACCATACATTGGTTCTTGTTAAACCTTTCTCCAGTAAAATGGCTTCTAATGTAATGTCTATTTTCCTCTCAAAAGTTAATATTTATTGTAAAGAAGACTCTGTAAATATGCTTCAAAAAGTATTGTTGGACTTCACTTGAAAGAATTGAGTGTATGGTCTTTTTATTTAGACTTCTGGTTGATTTGGTTTGTTTTAAAAGCATTGTCAAGTGTATCTTCAATGATGAGTTTTAAGGGAAATATAATGCGTTTCTTATAACAAGAAGAAAGATTAGGCAAATAGTTTCTGTTGAGTATGTTTCATTGTTGCTGTATTTATATCAAGTCACAAGGCTAACATTTTATTTAGAGAGACATTTTTGTTATTTAAAGACAGTACCAGCAAAAACCAAGATTTTTTTTTTTCTGATGTTACGGCATAAGGCAGATTTTGGCAAGTTCTGTGCTGTCAGGATATTGATGAAGTGCTTAACCGTTAAAAGCAAAAGTATATAACTAAGTATCATACAGTTAACAACAAGGACAACTAAAGCAACTGTTCCAATGCCATGTGGGATGTTAAAAAAAATACTGAAAAGGTGCCAACAAGGTCTAAAAATGAGAAAATGAAAGAAAAAGAGAGAAAAATGCTTAGTTTCAAATTTATTGCTAACACCTTTAATAAAAAATGCACGTCATTCTCACTAACCAGCAAACTGAAGTCATCAACTGTGCCTTTGAAGCTGAAAAGATTACTCCCTCTGCCCTTGGTTTCTCTGACACTCCACTTGAAACACATTTAATAACTTACAGTGTGAGCCTCACAAAATACAGAATTGATACTAATTATATTAAGTTTTTTGGATGAAAGATGACCTTGGTAAAACTTGAAACTACAGCATTCCCCAGAACAATAAAATAAAAGCAAAATCTACGAAGAGTGACTTTGGAGATGATTTAATCTGACCTATTAATTTTTGCATGTGAGGTCATTCAGATAGTGAATACAGAAAAAGGGTGTTTTTAAGGTAATATTTAAGCGTTCTTCAGAGCATTAACATCAATTGCCTAGCCATCCCCCTTTTTTTGCTGCATTAGTGATTTGGGGCATCTGTTCTATGTTGACTTTGGAGACGGTGTCATGGACAAAACTGAGTGCCGTGGTGCTTGGAGAGGCTGACTTGTGTGTGCGCTTCACGGGAGTAGATCCTTCAGGAGCTGACAGAAGCATCAGTACGGCTTAGTACTTGGCCTGGGTCCCCTCTCAAACCCATCTGGGGGCCCTGTTATGGGCGGTCCTGGTTTATGTGGGTTATTTTCAATGCACAGTGTACACAGTGGTGAACAGGCTGAGTAACAGCATGACAGTGATGTGTTTCTAGAGCAGAAAGCTGAGCGTGTGTCTTCACATCTTAGCGCACCGTTCCAAAATGCTGAAGGTTCAGGGCCTGCTGTGGCAGTGGTGCATTCTCGGCTGCACTGTGCTTCTGACAGTAGGGTTAAAATGTGTTTCCATGTTACAGCTAGTAAATGGAGAAAGAGAATAGAAATACAAAGAGAGCAATGCTTTAAAATGCTTAACCAAAAATCTTTAAAGGATGATACTTTGCTGCATTGTGGCCATGGGGTACAGAAAAGCAGACCCAACAAAGCCGAAGTGAAAAAAGGTGAAAAAATTCAAACACCAATGTCTTAAAAGATTAGCTTAAAACACACTTAGAGGAAAGAAGCAGAAGAGAAGTCTGATTTGAAATGTATGGTACCGTAAATGGCTGTACCTAATCACAGCTGAGTTAGTTTTTTTCATTGTAAAAATTGAGAAAGAGAGAGAATTACAAACTCATCTACTCTGAGAAATACAGGGTGGAAAACCTTATTCGATAACGCTTGACTCACTGTTTGGCTGAGTATAAAAGACTGAACAGGAAAGCACAAATGGAAGTGACTGAAAAAATGAAATTCAGAACCAACACAAGGAAGTACTTTTCACTCAAAGAGAAATACAATTTTTCAATAGCCTACTGAGCCAAGTTTGGAATTGGAGGCACTGGGGTCATTAAAGAAGGGAGATACTATTCTGGAGGAACTGTGTTAACCAAGATGACTTGCAATGGGCTGAAGGGCCTTTTCCTTTTCCCCAAATTTATGTTCTTTTTGAAAAACTTTGATTACAAGTCATCCTGCTGTGATTTAGATAGCATGAATTTGAAAAGAATGTATCAAATCCTTTCAATCAAGATGCTTGGGTTTCTTTCCAGCCTGAATTCTTGCAAGCCTGTAATAGAAAACCATCAGTCAAGGGAAAGAAGTATCAGGAGTAGCAATTTACGTTAATATACAATTTCCTTTTCCAGCATAAAGGGTAAGAGACAAGGATCCTGGGCAACAAAGGCCAGAATATAAATCTTTATGGGAATATGTTATGCGTAGTCAAAAAAAAAAAGGAAAAATCCCCAAGACTGACAATTTAAGGAAGCCATTCTGTTTATATTATATACTTCTTGTCTTGTGGCTAACAAGTCTCTACTGTATATACATCAGGTCATGAACTGCATTCAGCACCCTACAGAGAAGAAACAACTTTCATTTTAATGAATTCAAAGGGCCTTATCAGTCTAGCATTGACTTTGGACCTGGTCCCTGGACATACTTGATAGAAGCTAGCTTTTATGACTATATTAATTTGATAGAGAATGGGAACATCATAATAGCTTAATATGTAAAGCCTTTCTACTTTTTTTTTTTTTTTTCATGGTGTAGTTTTCTGTACAGACTGAAGAGGAACATTTTTTAATGTTTAGGTTTCAGTTTGACTCAATTACTGTCTGCAGTGCAGAAATTCACTCTGTTCCTGGGCTGAATTTCATTCTTAGGCACACTTGGAGATACTTTGGCACAATTACTGCCATCAATCCTGAACTTGTTTAGCCCCTACAATGTAGGTTTTTTAGTGTGAGTGCTGGGTTGATATTGTATGTGGACATCCATATGTCAGATTGTGTTTTCTGGGGCTTTTTTAAGATAAATTGTGTGTTTTACAAAACAATAGCAGCCCTGGGTTATTTAAGTTTTTAAAGGTTGCTTAATTCCAGAGCCCTATCCCTGCAGTTCATCTCTGAAGCATCTGTTCCCAATATTTCTGGAGTTAGTAACGTTAAGAAGAAATTAGTCTTTTATTACAATTGGGTTGGCTCTCCTCCACCACAAGACCTTGTGCCAAGTAATTTGTGAGTGGTTTTATAGATTCCCACTCCCTATGGGACGACTTTGTTGTTATCATAAGTCCCTGTATTATAGCATGACTGTGGGGAAGTGTGCTAATTGTTTTTGTGTGATTGAAATGTCTGCTTTTTTTCCTTTCTGGTGCTTTTAGTAGTATCCACTAATTCTTACCAAATAATTTCTGTGGAAAAATTTGCTGTAAATTGCTACTATGATATTCAGAGGCTTTAGTGTCGGTTTCCCATGCAGAATGTGCTTCTCTGTATTTATTATGAAATATGAATGAACTGTAGAATTTTTACATAATTCTAAATCCTTCTCAACCAAATAAACAGTCAGGGGAATAATTGATGCACAAGAGAAATTCACAGTAGTGTGTAGTTGCCTTCAGCACCATAATAAAATAAATGGGTTATATGCAGTGTGAAATACCTTGCTTTTGGTATATTTGCAGTGTTATGGAGAAATTAAGAACATTAGGAATGTTCAAGGTCAGGAAACTTTTTCTTCTGTTTTCACAGGCAATGCTTGCATGCACTTGTATATAATAACAGAATAAATAATGTTTGTGAGAAGAACAACACATGGGTGTAATGCATCTATTTTATTAAAAAAGTGATAAACTGTTAAGCTGTCTGTTCTGAAGACGGAGCAAAATGGGCAGATTCTAAGGCTTTGGATATTAACGCTACTCAGATACCTCCAGGATATTTTTAAACTTTTTTTTACTGTTGGAAAATATATCTGAGTTGCCTTATGTTACAGTCTACTAACTCTGTTTAAACTGTCCCAGTTTCCAGTCTGTCCTGAACAACTTTCAAAATTCTAACATGTTGAACCACTTCGTGAAGAATTCTCTGAATCCATGGTGGATGCATGGCAGCATTTGAGCTTACTTCTGTCTTCAAGCACAAGCCTAAATCACATTTTTTAATGTAAATGAAAATTAAACATGCTCAACAGCTAGCATGTGCTTTAAACAGATCATATATAAATCAGTCATCTTTCCCTTGAGGATCACCTGGTTAGGGTTTTGTAGCATTGGACATACTTAAACCCTTCTCTCTCTTTTGACTTGATGGCTACAGAATGGTGCCGCTAATCCTTCATGCTTTCACAAACTTTAGTGGAGAACCCAGAGTAAACTTTTAATGAGCGTTTAAAATCACAGGTGTCTAAAATTGAATGGGTCTGTCTTTGGCCAAACAGATGGTTGAGGAAGGCAATAGGATAAACAAAGCTGGAGAAATGAAAGAAAATGAGTGGCTTCATATTCATGAAAATCTTCTGTGTATAGTAACCTGTCCAAGTTCTCTATTGTTGTCCATTTCAGCCTTATATTTCTTTATCACACTTTTTGTTATTATTGGATTCTTTTTCTTTGTATCACTTTTATTCTTGATTACCCCATTTTAAAAAGGAAGTTGTTTACTTGGAGAAGTATTTTGGATATGCCCATATTTAAATTGCTCTATTCATTGAGAGTCTTAGATTTGGCATTCATTCATCAAATTGAGGAACACCTAAGGACTCTGGGTTTGTCTAGTTTGGAGAAAAGGAGGCTGAGGGGTGAACTCATTGTTCACTACAGCTTCCTGAGGAGGGAAAGTGGAGAGGGAGGCACTGATCTCCCTGGTATCCAGCAATAGGATGCACGGTAACCATTCAAAGCTGTGCCAGGGAAGGCTCAGACTGGACATTAGGAAGCATTTATTTACTGAGAGGGTGGTCAGACACTGGACGAGGCTTCCTAGAAAGGTTGTTGATGCCCCATCCCTTGTCAGTGTTTAAAAGGCATTTGAATAGTGCCCTTAATAACATGCTGCAACTTTTGGTCAGGCAGTTGGACTACATGATCATTGCAGGTCCCTTCCAAATCGGCTGTTCTGTGCTGTTCTGTTCTATACTATTCATCCTTAAGACTTACATCATGCTAGCCACAGTAGATGCCTGATGTTGCACTAGAACTCACAAACCTCCAGTTGAGAGAGGTTGCTGAAAAGATATAAGTTTTACATTTAATAACACACATGAAGATCTAGGCCATCTTTCCTTCCAAATAAATAATAATCAAGGGATGCAAGTTATGAAAATATAAAATAATTTTGAAAAAGAACACAAACATTTAGAAGTGTTACAGTCATAGGTTTCCGCACCTGTTGCTGGATTCCTTCAATATATGGCTATTTAATGCTTCAGAAAGCTATTTTAATTCTCTTTGTAAGGGTTGGAAGATTATCATTTATACTGTGTTCAAAAGACTAATGTTGGAAAGGTGCAGTTATTTTAGCCATATTGCAATATTAACAGTATGCTAAAAGGAAGTCTTCTGGAAATGGGAGAAATTAAAATGGCAGTCAAATGTTCTCAGAGTTAGTCTTGGTCAGCTGAGAGTTCCAAAAATCAGCTTTATTAGTACTGAACATCAACTAAAACCTAACTTCTAACTCCAGATCTTGGTCAAAATTAACTGTGGATGATTTATTTATTTCTGAATGTAGTAAATGTGTTGGAATTTTCCAAGATAATTATCATGAGAATGGATGTTTATTCTTTTCTGTCAAAAAAGCCTGATCTTATTTCATTTTTAGTTAATTGATCCTTGTCAATAAATGTATTATTTACATCAACATTTTGTATTTTAAGATCTCAGTTTTATCCTCTGATATTTCATTAGCATTAATTACTGTCTTTACATTGCCTGCATCTTAGTGAAAGAAAAATATAGGTAGAAATAAAAGTATGTAGCACTGGAAAAAGTGCGGGTTTTAAGACTGTGGCAGTAAAACCCATGATGACCACTAACTGTTGCAGGAATGTGAACTAATCCTGACTGCATTCCACAGCTATTCTTTCGGCAATCAAACCCAAAATGATGTATCAGCAGCAGAGCTGTGCTGCATTGGGAGCACTGCTTACATACATAGTAGGGCAAAAGCATTAAAAAGAATGGGACCTGCCATCTAGCAGTATGTTATTCAGTCTAAACTTCATAGATGGTATCTTTATGTCAGCCTGTACTGCAATTGAAAGAACTTTTCATCAGTTTTACATGACAGTAAACATACATTATAATTACACATTAATTGAGTTTGTAACTACATAATCATGCATTATGTTGCTAACATTAGCACTTTTGATAGGTACCTTCTTATGATCTGTGATTTCTTGCCTTCTGGACAAATGTCATTAATCAGGCCGTAGCTACCACCCTGATTCTGCAAAAGCTTACCTGCACACTTACGCGTTGTGAGCAATCCCATGGAAATCAGGAAAGCTACATGTATGTGTTTTTAAGTCAAATGCATATGTGTCTTTGGGAGATTAGGACCGTCTTTAACATTAGGGCAAAACCCATTCTTTGAGCTTCATTTAAGAGTTTAAGAGTTTATTTGGAAGGTTGTGTAACCAGAACTGTGACATAACTGTGCCCAAATATTCCATTAATTTGATTTTTTTTTTCACTTATTTGTTGCATACTGAGACAAGTAGAACAAAAATGAGGTTCTTGGTTTGTGTTTTTTCTTGCACTCAGTCTGCGTTATTACAGATAAATAATTTTCACGATAAGGTTAAAGCATTTATATTGTTATGCACTTATCAAGCATTTACTCTATTTGCTTATTTTATGTAACATTTCACAACTTTGATAAAGTGTGAATATTAAGATAAGACCCGATTTCTGTCTGAAGTGTTCATAGAACCTGCCTCAAAGAAAAAGTAATGGAACTTCAAATTTTTACTTGTTTTCAAAATCTATATCTGAACATCTGTGGAACCATGGTAGATAATGCTAAATATTACTGCTATTAGACAGCAATAGTACAACTGTATTTTGTGACAAATTGAAAATAAATTACAACTATGTACTCATATGCTGAAGAGTCCCCATTCCCATTTCACAGATCTTTTATGTAGTAACAGTATTTAACAAATTATTACCTTGCAATTGACATAAATTTGGAAATCATATGATAAAATTCTGAGAATCATAATTTTCAGTGTTTTAGTGTTTATAGAAATCTACCAGAGATTATCCATATTTTCCCTTCACATACTAAGGGGATAATCCCCCCCCTACCCCTCCTGACCGGTAGTGCTGTTTTCACAAGCCACTTGCAAAATAACTTGAGGTATTTCAAAACTGTGAATAGTACAGAAGTCTTTGTTATCTGAAGTGATATTAATTATTTCACTGCCAAGAAACAAGTCATATAGCCCTGCTGTGTCATTGACACAGTCATTTGACCCCACAACACTCCTGCTCTTTTTTGGGGAGAGAAAGGACAACTGCCCATCAGAGAGAGGAGGAGGAAGAGCTGAATTACGCTGTACAGGGAGAAGCCGCTAAACAAAAAGATGTGACCATTATGGATGGACATGTGACATTTAATTAACTTGAAAATCTTGTAGAATTGCAATGCACAGTTGCAGAGGCAATCTAATGAAAATAGTAAAAGGAATAAATGCAAATGATGCATTTGTTCTAGAAAACCAATCCAACTGTACACATATGAACAAGGAACGTGAGATCTGAATGAGCTGCTGATAATACTTTGTAAAGGGACGTTGGATCATTGCAGCTAGTTATTTGAAAACAAGATTCAGTGATGATACAGAAAGGTGGGTAAAATGGTGGCATCAGCAGGAGAGGAGTAGAAGTGCAAATAGAAATCATTGCCTTTGCATTGCATAAATCTATGGTGCACCTTGTGGTGTGCCTTACATGCTTAACACTGCATTTCTGCATCAGAAATACTGCATGAATTTCTGGTTATCCAGCATCAAAAAAATATAATAGAAATGAGAAAAAAAATATGAGAAAAATGGTGTTTGAAAATGGTGTCTATGCTAAGAGAGATTAAACAGAGTAGCACTCTTCAGCTGGGAAAAGAGATAGCTGGAAAGAGAGGTGGTAGCAGTTAAATTAAATTAGAAATGACATGAAAAATGTGAATGATGTGAATAGTCACCAATGCAGAAAGTTTCTAGACTCTGGAGTCAGAAATTGGGTGACTCAACAAGGGGAACTTTATGTATTCCGATTTTTATCGGCTTGTAAATGTAATTGGACTAGATGGTGATGTTTTCCAATCTAGTACAGCTATTCCCATGTTCTAATTTTTTTCTGCACAGGAAAAAAAAATTGCAAATCTCATATTGACCATCATTTAGATGAATAAAAACATACCAACCTTAAATCATAGCTTTAATTATTATTAAAAATAATAAACTGTTAGGTTATTGACTAAGATAATTGTTGCAAGTTTAAGAAAAGTAAATTTGAATATATTATTCTATGAACCACAGATAAAAATACTAAAAATCGCAAGATTACTAAATCAGAAGTGTAATATCCCTTTACCATAATCTAGTTAAACTAAATCTTCAAACAATATAACGTACTATTAAAACCTTATTGATATATAAACAACATAAATCTACTGCTATCCATATCAGAGTTCACTTACCACAGCAAACATAGGTAAAAAACATTTGATACAAATCCTATGAAATCAGATTAAGTCAATGGTTATCAACATTTTCAAGAACTACTGTGTCCGTGTTTTTCTCATGAACCGGCCATTTGGAAATTTATGCTGACTTACGATAGTTTTAGAAGATGCTTCCTGTCATTTTTTGACAAAATGAAGTTTATCAGGGAGAAACAAAACCTACTGGAGAAACATCTTCATGCAACATGGGAACATTTTTGTCATCCTGTCCAGTGTGCCTCTAGCTGTATCTGGAAAATGGGATCTGTGATTTGAGTACATTGTTTGGAACACTAAACCGAAACAGTTAGTCTCGCATTGTCTGGTAAAAAGAAAAAGCAGTTACGGTTTAAACTGGAGTCTGACTTGCTATAAACTAGTAAAACTAGATTGGTTTAAGTAGTCTATAATGTTTTGAAAGTTTATTTTTACAAAGTTACGTTTATCTACCTGTGTAGAATTTAAGGACCAGGGCAGGACTGTGTCTGAAGGCTTGTGAAAAACAGCAAATACTGGAACTTTCTGTCACTGAAAATCATTTCTTAAAGATGCCATGGTGCATTTTATTTAGGCCTCAACCCTGAAAATGTAAAAGTAAATGGGGAACTTATTATGCATGTACTCGTAACAGTAAAGTACTCTGTGCTTCCCTGAAGGATGCTTTTGAATAAAGTGTGTTTTCTTTTGCAGTTACAGAATTTACAATTTTTTCCCCTAAACTTAATATTTTATTTGCAAGTAAGCCCAATGAAAGTAATGATCGTGAAGGAGACAGAGATGCTTGAAAGTGCAGCTTGACTTCCCCATTATTGCCATAAATAATAGTGATGTAACACATCTTATCAGAATGAATTACAAATTTACAGTCTTTATTGCCAAGTCCCACGGTTTCAATGAAATTATAAAATCATAAAAGCCAAGTTATGATTTTTCCTCCTTCCCAGTAATGTAAATACAAATTACATATGAAAAAGGCATTTATTCATCCTACTATATAATTTACTTTATGATTAAAAAAAAAGATACCACAACACAGATAATGCTCATCAGATGTGACTTTTACTGCTATATGGGGAAAAATAGTGTTTCTCCATGGCCAGCTACTGTATGAGTTCAGCGGTAAAATAACGATCAAATTAATTGATAGTCACACTACTATAAACTTACAAGTCTCAAATACCATGTATGTGTAAAGAAATATTATATGGGTAGCTTAAGGTTGTAATAGCAGTAATGGTTACACAATTAACCAAAGTAGTAGGGGAAACCTGAACACCGTATGTTATAATAATGGTAGGAATAAGGAACATAAAGCATATAGAGTGTTAATACAAATCTATATTTTATAACCACAGACAATAATACTAAAAATTGCAATATTATTAAATCTCAACTGTAATAACTCTATCTTAATCCAGTGTGGTTAAATTAAATCTTCTAGCGTTATAATTTTCTGTTAAAACGTTACTGATATACAAACCACGTAAGTATGCTGCTATCCATATCAGAGTTCATTTACCACAGCAAACTTAAGTAAAACATTCTTATGAAATCAGAGTAAGTTGGTGATCATTACACAAATCTAAATTTAAGTGTAGGACCAATGAGGGCAAATTTATGTGGTCATGAAATACATTGTATATAATTTGTACATATGCATTGTGTTTCCCACCAGTAATTCCCACATTTCTATATCCAGAAGTTACAAAATCCATGAATGAAGCCATTAAAATAGGGAATTTATATAGTGGATTAAAGAAGATAAATAATATGGTGAGGCTTTGTGGGTTTTCTTTCCTTTGGGAAAAAGAGCTATGTAATTAGAGACTTCTCATTGGCCTTTTTTCTTCTGGTGATGTGCTTAAACTTCAGGCTGCTTTTCATGTTCAGGAGCACTCCTAGCAAGATCATGCAGCAAAAATGGTGCTGTTCAGACCTGAGGTGCATCAACAGAGCTCTTAGAGCTTATTGTCTTGAAAGAGTAATCACTGGTAACTGGCTCCCAGTTGAAGTTGTGTTCTGGTTCTTTCTACATAGAGCAAGGAGAGTCATGCTGCTCTCCAGGTCCCAAAGTGTACCCCTGCTGTAGGCCATCAATGAAGCTGCTGCAGTTCTTGTCATTTACTAGGATGCCTTTTGCAGTTTCCACATTTACCGAAATTCTGGGTATGACAATCTAGCTGCAATGAAGATACATACCCTGGCCAGTCCACCCTACTCCCTCCCATACATAGGCAGGAGAAAGCCCAGTTAATTCACATCCAGTAATAAATCAGAAACCGTGACTTTTAACCCTGAAAGCTTAAAACTGCCTGGATTTTAATCTCCTTTGTCAATACAGTTTTGCCAATTATTAGGCCTAGCATAAAGGACACAACAGCATAAAGATAAACCAATAACCAAATTGTATTTGATACAAAAGGGTCAGTACATGGGTGAGCACTGGGGGTACAAACAAGTCATTATACATAATCGACATCAATCCCACTGACCCCAACAACACCACCACACGACCAACAATGGGGGGAATAAATGGTGACATGCAGTCTCCCATAGAAGGGACAGGAGACAACAAACCAAACACATAAGATCAAGGAAGCCACATACTGAATCTCTACACAGCCCACATTTACAAAAGCCAGGCCTGACTGGAGCCCAGTCCCAGGAAGGCAGAAGGTCCTTCCCCAACAGGGAACTCTGCAAAGTGCATCCACCCCACAGACAGACACTGCCCTTCCTGCAGATGGTCCCAACTCTCACCCCTCAATGGGGCACCTGACCTTGGTTTACTTAATGCCGACACCTGGGGCTCATTTACCCAATGGCTCTCCCTGCAGGGCCGGCCGCACCCTGGAGGGAAGCCTAAAGGCAAACTCACCCCCCCCTTTGGGAAGGGCTGTGGGAATCACCCATATGTCAGCCATAATTTGGGGCTTGGGGTTGAAACCCCAGCATTTCAAATACCCATTTATGAGAGAAGAATCACTGGAAACAACTAGAGCAGCAGCAGTGGGTAGAAGGTAATGATCTTTGTAGGCATTTTCATCCCCGTTATCTGGTTTTACATACCCTGAGCAGGCTCCTTCCTACCAGACATCAGTGAAGGCTGTCAAATAACAGTAGCTTACAGTGCTCAAGCCCTGTGAGTCTAACCTAGTAACTCCATGTATGAAATACTGTGCATGTTACATTGAATATATGAGGGAATATTCAGGTTTGGATTGTTTGGGGAAGTTAGGGTGAATGGATGAAGAAGGTATAGAGTTGATTCCTGGCCCATCCATTAAGTATGTCCTAATTAGATCTTCTTTTGCCAAAGAAAAAAAAAAAAAAAAGGTGATACTACAGCTTAATACACTGATATGAGTAAAACATAAGATGCTTGAAGTATATTAAAAGATATATAGCAAACATGTAACAGCACTTCTATTCCACTAGATGATGCAGAGAAGAGCCTGCTGCTTCTGTGTGTATATTCAGGCAACTGAACTGAGCATACACTCTCTAGACATACTTTGGTTTGCTATAGGGTTGTTAAAGTTTCATTTCAGCATAGTCTCTTTCCTGCTTCAGGCAAATATTGAAATCCTGGCTTGGTCCCAGCAACTTGAAAAGAATCTGATGCCTATACAAATATACATAATGGCAGTCTTAATCATTAGGAATTATGTTATTTTTCTGTTTCTCCAGTAATGTTTCATAATGAATCAAAATGAGCTACATCGTTCGCTAATAGTTTGAATACTAATTAAATGGAGACCTTCAGCAGTTTGTGACCACTTTTAATGTTTCTAATTTCTGTTTGTTTATATTTCTGTTTATCAGCAAGGCTTGTGTTGTAGAAAACCCCAGCATAACAGAGGAATCTTGATTTCTTGCTCTTTCTTTCCTTTTTTTAACAAGTCAAGCTTCCAAATCTACAGTAAACTCTTCGTGCTCAGACATCAGTGCAACTCAGACTATGCCAACAGGGTTTTCATCTCCCTGAAGTAGGGATTCAGAATATTAAGCAGTTCAGAGTAGGATTTACAAGGATTTTACCTGTCTAGTTGCCCCATCATTTTTTTACTTCTTGTCTTCCCTTTTGCTTCAATGGACAAAAAATGAAATTCTATGAAAACAAAAGGAATTTAGCAGCAGCAAAGCAACCAACTAATCGGGGAAAGAAAAGGAAAAAAAGGGAAGAACATCCTGAAGTATGTATTGTTTGACCATCTGGTTTTAGCTAATCATGCAACAGTGAATATAGTGCATTGGCTACCATTCTGGCTTGAAATCTGGTTTGGTAGTTGAAGTTTCCTGCTGACTTAATAGGGGCTGAGTTTCACTGGTTTTGCTATTCCCATCCTTACTCTTCTCAAAGAGGATAACCATTTCATGTCTCTGCATCCCCTTTTTGATAGCATTAAATACTTAGGAACACACACAAAGTACGAAGCAGAACCCATGAGTTCAGTCGTGCCATTGCTGTTATAACTGTTACGACTGATGAACAGGGCAAAGTTCAGACCCGGTTCCCTCCTAGGAGGTGGCAGCAGTGTGGGGAAGGGACCCAGCAGTTCTGTATAGCAGTGGGCAGTGTTTTGCACACCAAGGAACCAGGAGCATTTCCTAAAGCTCAGTCTCTTCTTTAGTGGCCTTCACCTAGAAAATTGAAGGTGCACAGGGATATACAAGCATGTATTTTATTTCTCTGTTGGTATGCTTGTTTTTCAGTGCCGTAAGAGTAGAAATGGGCAATAATGCAATCCAGAGAAAGATGTATCTTATTTCCTATCACTATTTTAAGGATCCCTTATAGTTTCTTTTAGACAGTGTGTAAAGACGCAGCATTTGGAGGAAGCAAGCACCAGACCAGTTTATAACACTATTTCTAATTTTCCTGAATGATAGAGAGAATTATATATGTAAAATAAAATTTGTACTCCTGCTACTAATAATAACAGCAATAACTAAAAGAATCATATGCTCTTTTAAATTCATTATTCTTTTAAGGAACCTCTGAAAATCTGACTTTGCTTTCCCCATCCCTGCCACAGAGAGAGAACACATTTATCCAGTACTTATACTTGATCCTGGTTGGTTTGATCCGCAGGAACAGTAACTCTTTCTGCTGAATTTTAGAGCATTCTGCCATGTAGGAAGTCAGAGAACATGGCTGTATCTCTGTGGTTCAACACTGCTTATAAAAAAAAGGGAACAAAAAGGGCATATTCTCTTCTCCCTTTCCCAGTCTTTCCTGTGTCTTTCTGTAAAATCTCTTTAAAATATTTTGTTTATGCTCTATATGAAAGATGTTAATAAGCACATTATGCTGTAAAGAAAAGCATGGCTTTGCTTTTTCTAAAATTTTCCCAACCAGTGTAACACCTCTTTCATTATAATTGATTTTCAAGTTTATTTAAAATGTTTCATGAGGCATAACCTATTGAAATATGTCATCTAGTTTTCAGGGTGTTCTGGCAATAAAAGGTTCTTGTACACTTTAGGTGTGAAGACACTGTTAAAATGGTAGCACTGGAATAACTCTTCCTAAACATGTTGAATATGCAGTTTGATTTTTTTGATTTGAAAGAACAGTTCAACTCACCATCAATTACACTCAGAGCTCATTATGTCTGTGCTGTTATAATTATCAGTGCTTTTATGTCTCAGGTCTTTCTTGTAGCTCTTTGGAAGAATATTTGGGTTTGATGCACAGCTGCTTGTTTCACACAGGTTCTACCTCAAAAAGGAAGATCTGATATCAAAATGCTGTTGTCAGCTATGAAAAGCAATCATAGCCTACATTTTTTATGTTTCCTCAAAAGGCACATATGAGACATTTCAAAGTGTTGGGGTGTTTCACAACATTCATTTTCTTTGCTTTAAGCAGCTCCCTGAACTGGTACTTTCGATGTGTCATGGATCCCATACATATTGTTGCTTCTTTAAAGGACAGTACATAAGTTCTTACACTGTGGTATTTTACTCTTCAACTAATCCTATCTATATTGCGTTTGGCATGTGAAGAGGTGGAATAATTTGAAGTCAGATTCTGCAAACCAGGAATTAAAAAGAGAGACTGTCTCTAGCACTTCCGTCAGTATTCATTTCTCTGTGTGAGTCTGTGGACTAAATAAATTTATTTTTTTATTATTTTCCTTCACATGTCAGTACTTTAAACAAGGATTTCTGCAATAGCTGATTATAAAGCTTGTCTGGTCTGTAAAAAATCACCAGTCCATAAAAAAGCATTACACCAAAATATGCAAATTGAAATGATAAATTTTATCCTTCCTGAAATTCTACTGCTTGGGCTTGGCTGCTGGGAATATAATAGCAGAAGGGTTGTTCTTTCCCACCAGGCTACACATACTCCCTTGTGTTTGTTCTCTGCTCTGAGGTAATGTGACAGACTCCATTAACGTGTATTGCTCTGGTTGAAGGAGTCTTCTTGATGATACTGTGTTTAAATCTGTGCCAGGCTACAATGTAAACATGTGCACCGATAAATACCTGTTCAGCATTTTTCAGAATATTTTCTGTGTTCTTTGTATTAAGAAGAAACATCATCTACCACACAAAGAAGGTCCTAAAAGTAGACTGTATTGGCTAAGAAACATCTCTGTCAGCCATCAACCCTTAGTAGTAGTTTTAAGTTGTTTAAAATATTTAAATCTTGAAACGTGCATTGAGTCAGATGGGAGAAAGTCTGAACTCTGATATTGAAGTAATACAAGCATGAAACATACACAATGATAAACTGTTCATGGTCAAGTCTCTGATGAGGGTCTCAATCATGGTAGTAGTATTATTTAAAGGCTTGGCTGGTGTAGTTCTTGTGGATGTAATAGAAAACCAAAGCATTTGTTTTGTTTGGGCAAGTTTTGTTTCTAGCATATTTCAGCAAAAGGCAAGTCAACTTCTTTTCTCTGTTCTGTGAAATGGCAGACATCTCTTGTGGCAGAAAAGGCTTGCAATAATTTGTCTGTCACCAGACAGGTAAATAAAGCTTGAAAAGCAGATGTTTCAAAGAACAAATTTAAGCAACACTAGACAATGTGATAGAGACGTAACTGTACTTTTTACTTCTACAGATTTTCTTTTAATAAGTAGAAAATAAATTCTATAAAAAAGCAGTGCTTAGAAGAAAACGTTCCAAGAAGATTTCACATACACTATTTTCTTCTATATTCCCATAAAAATGTTAACAGTATGGAAAATTAGTCAATTAACTGTAAATTCCTGTTACAGGATGCTAAAATGTAATTGTTTAAACTGAATAGTCATGAATGTAAATGAGTAAAGTACCCTATGAACTAAATGTAAATGTGCTTAACAACATTATGTTCTAATCAACTGCTCTGTCAGAAGTACACACCTCTGAAGAGATGTAAGATGGAGAGAGAGATTTTAACTGAGTGTCTGTATTCTATTGAACATACAGTCAGGAATCAAACTAATCATTACAGAAAGTAGCAGAATATGTTAATGATACCATGTCCTTCATATATGATATATTCAAATACAGCATTACAGTTCATTCATAGATGAAGCGTTACTGACGAACTATGCAGCTGAAAGTAGTTTATATCTCATTATGAATGCTGGAACATTTTGATTATGCCCAAGGCCACATCACAACATTGCTGGTCAGCATACACTTGCTCATGCGTGAAAGGGAGATGAGACAAGAGATGTGTCACTCCATCAATTCTTCTGAGTTATTTGCCCAGGAGGAATTTGTCTTCCTAGGGACATCTAGTCAAAGGAGAACGAGTCCAAAGAAGAGGCAATCAAGTACTCAGTGCATGATGTTAGGCAGTCAGCTATAGAAGAAGAGATCAATGCTGAATTAGGCATTTCAAGCTGTTCTTTGGTACAGTAATTCATGTGATCATTCTCTACCTATGATCCAAGCCAGTTCCATTCAAAAATGGTGTTTTCTTAAATTAAGGTCACAAAATCCTACCTCTCCGATTACATGACTATTGGCTTCTGGGGACTTGAATTCATTTCTATCTCATAGTGCAGAGGTGGTCATGGCCATGGCATGCATTTTTTTTTGTAGTGATGTCCCTTAACGATTTTCAGGGGGTTTCACACTCTTTCATGCATGCCAGCACTATATTTATTTTCATATTCCCTGTTAATCTCCACACCCTTAATGAGACATAATGATTATGCTCCTCTTCATGTTGTATCTTGAATGAAATTGTTTGTGGCTAGCACAATTTGATTTGAATTCAGTGTTTTCAAGTGTGTATTTAACATTATTGAGGTAAAACAAATCAATTGGGCCCTCAGGCAATTTAGGGCTAGAGACACCTACTTTGTGAATTTAAAACAACTTTATGGGGCAGGCAAGGTACACAGATGATCAGCTCAGCCAAAACAGTGCTGCCTCTAGGCATGCACAGTAAAGAATATTAGTTACTCAAGGAGGTGTTCATCAGGGACACATTTGTCTCGCTGTCCTTTAAATGGCTTAAGCCACACTTTAGTGAACACACTTTGTGGCTTTATTGCTCAAATTTGACCTAAGATGTATTAAAGATATTTAAATGTGCATTTGGTTCCATCCTGAGTACACAGTAACATTGAACAGAAGAAAATTCAAGAGGTCTCATGGAACCTACTTTAGGGATGAGGAAAAATTCTTCATTTCCAAGGCAATAGCAGGAAGTAACAGCAATAGAATAGTGAGGCGGTAACAGGATGCTTGTGGCACCGGGGAAGTAATTTTAAATGAAAGTTTTGCTGTAGCTGTATGAGCACCTTTCATGAAAAGCTACCAGACAAGAAGGTTGGTGCTAGAGCTGTGGAAGACAGAAGACCCAGAAAACTCTGTGGAAGTGCACTCCTAAATATAGTTGGGTTACTATATCATCAGCAGATTTGCTGAGAAATTTTCCTTTCCTTGAAGTCAAATGCCCAAAGAGGAAAGGATAGGGGAGAGCAGGAGGGAAAGAGAGATGGCTGATGCACTCCAGAATGTTTTCCTGCAGAATTTGGGGGTGGAGGGAAATTTCAGATCAGAATTTTTGCATCAGGATTTTATCTCCCCAGGTTTGTGGAGAAGATCTGGACCATATATTTAGTTGTCAGATTGTTAGATGAGGGCTTCCATGTAGTAGTCCCATCAGAGCCCCTGCTGTGTTTGGGGCCTACAGTGTACTTTGAAAGATGCGTGCTCGCTGTTATTACATGGAGATAAGCTGCAGTGTATTTTTATCTACTTTTTTTGTGCATTGAATATCAAATCTGACAGGCAGAGAAGCAATTTCTGTGGTTGCTGGTTCTTACTCCCTGCTATTACAGAGAAACAACACCATCCAGAGTTTTACTTGCATGACAATTTCTCTAGCAAGTAAAAAGAGACGAGAGATTTCAAATTTGTTGTTCTTGCCACAAATAAACCTATCTATACCTGAGAAAAACAGAATTACACTAGTTTTGTCAGGCTGGCCATAAAGCTGAAATCCTCAGACTGAAAATACTGCAGTTGCCACAGAGTGCTGAAATTTCAGCTCATTTCTTTGCAAATCTAACCTCTCAGTAATTGTAAACATAATTGCATGGAAAGTCCATTGGAACAATTTGCTGATCTTTCACGTTCTTATTACATATAATGCTTTGTAAAACATTATCTGAAATAATCTAGTATGGATTTTTTTTTTTCTCTCAGAATGGCTGTTGTGACTTTGTTTTTGAGATAAAGGAATAAATTTTTTTCAAGAAAAAATAAATTATTAGAGGAAGACAAGGCCCATTATATTACGTAGACATTTTCTCTGCCAATGTACATCTGCTTTCTGCAGTATAATTTCTAAGGGTTTGTGAACTCCTACTCCCTGATTCAAGTGTGTCCATTACTAGAAGGTAGGAGAAATGTAATTGGAGAACCTATTGAATTTTTGACAGTTGATGGCAACAATGTAAGACAACACAGAACAGTACATCTTAAAGCAATAGTAGGATCTTATCATCCATCTTCTGGATGCTGGTTTAGTTTTAACTCTGTTCATTTTAAGATGCAAAAACTCAAAAAACCTCTTAACGTATATTTTTCCATGTATTCTTCACCTTGGTGGCTTATGACCCATTTCCTAGAATTGTGCAATAATGTGAGTTGTAAGATACCTCTGGAGATCATCTGGTCCAAACCCAGTTTAGAACAGGGCCATCGTACGTATGTCAGGTTCCTCGGGGCCTCATTCACATGAGTTTTACATATGTCCGAGGATGGAGAACCTTGGGTAGCTTGTTCCAATGTTTGACCATCCTTGTGGTGAAAAATAATTTCTTAATATCTACCTTGAATTTCTGATGTTCCAACTTACGTTCATTGCCTCTCATCTCTGTGCACCTCTAAGAAGAGTCTGGCTCGATCATCTTATCCTTCCCATGTAGTACTGAAGATAGCAATAATGTTTCCTCCTTTAGCTCTCTCTTCTTAAGACTGAAAAAAAAGTAATCTGTCAGCATGTCCTCGTACATTATGTGCTTCAGCCCCCAGCCACCTTCTTGACCCTTACTGTCTATGAGTGGAAGGCAGTCACTAACTAGCTGACCTCTGCAGGATGTGATTTTGCTGCTCTCCTTTATTTTTGTGTATCATTCACCAAGATTGTCAAGCTTAACATATGTGATATATATTATATTATGACTTATATTTGCAGAGTCAGAGTAATTTTGAGAACAATACTAGTTTATAGTAACAGGAAGATTAAACCACTTACACCCTATGGCAGCAATGAAAGGCACAAAAGTCCCTTGAAATATCTAACATGTTCATGTGCTTGAACAGTTGCTAAAGTTATTAAGAGAAATCATGTATCTGTACACAAATTATTTTAAAACATTAACATTTTATTGAGTCTTTTATTGTGATTGTTGTGATTGCTTGTGTTGCTCTGTTGTCGTGAAAATGGTAGGATTACCTTGTAATACTGTTCACTGAAACCTTGACAGCTAGACGCAGGTTCGCTTGCTTCACGTAATTTTGAAATTCCAAACTGTATTGTTGCATTTGATTAACATACAGATAAGGGAACCAATCTTTAAATGCTCCCCTGAGATTCTAGGAAGTTAGTGTAACTAAATATAAAGAAGTTTTAATCATTATTTTCTAAGTTTAATTGTAATGCATAAATTATTAGCATTTACGAGAAAGTAGACATTACTGGGATGAAAAAGAAAGCTGAAACCAGGAGACTATAGCAGTTCATTTTTTAAACATTAATTCTCTGCTACCTTCTTGTATCAGCTGACATACAGCTTCAGTGATTCTATTATTAAAATGGAACAACTTTTTCTGTTAAATTCAAGGTTACTTATGAACCCAAGGGTTCATGTTGACCGGTTTTACAATGTTTAACATCCTTAATACTTCTTTGTTTATTTTCATAATCTAGAAGTAGATTCATCCTATTGGTATGTTATTCCCATATTTCTGTTTATTTTTATCTCTATCAATTACCTGGTGTGAATTACTTTTAGTAATGTAACTGTGCAAGGATGTCTTGTTCAGTCTCATCTATTGGAAATAAAGGCATCCAGATATTAATTTCTTCATTATGTAAACACATAATAATAGATGCTCAGTTTCCTTTTATACAAAGAACAAAAAAATGTATCCAACAAAAGCTTAGTAAAAATCAAGTCCATATTTTTAATGGGCTTAATTTTAAAATGTTTTTAAATAGCATTATATTGAATATTGTTTGTAAGGACAGGTGAAGTACCTGCTTTACCCCTACTACCATGGTATCTCAAAATCATTCATTTTTCTATAAGTCACTCTATGAATCAAGATTATTCATTGTTCATGAGTCTCAATTTATTTTAGGGGAACTGAGGCACAGATAAAGAAAACACTTTGCCAAAGCCCACACCCAGGTATTCGTTGCATGGCAAGGATTTAAACCTGATTTTCCATGCTTATCCCTGGAAAAACTAACCTTCCTTTCAAGGGGTGTCACCAGCATGGTGTCCTGGAGGGACACCTCACCAACCTCAAGGTCTCATGTGTTGCTGTGAGCAGCCTGCCATCACTAGGCAGAGCAAGTGTACATTTTTATGATTTTGTTGGACTGCAAGGTGTAAAAAAACCCTTTCCACCTTAAGTACCGAAATAGATTTTGCAGGAACAGGCCACATGCTGCCTCCCTGGCCCAGTTGACAAGAGCAGCGCTTTGATGAGAGGCTGCTACCAGCGAGGGGGACTCTCTGATTATGCACTGCCCAGCACCACGAGCTCGCCGCTGCTTCTGGCACCAGACCCAGACATGCTGATGTCAGAGAGAAGCTGTCACAATGGGCTCTGAATTCATGAATCTCACCTCCACAGGAGGAGGAGCAGCTTGCTAAAGCTTTCCAAAGGGCAAGGAAGGCTAAAAATGCTGCTTCTCACAGCTAAAGGAATCCTAGCTCCTTCTTCAGTTTATCTGTTTCTGCTTTGGTAGCCAGTGTCTTGTAAACTGAAGCTGGGGTCTCCAGTGCCAACTCAACAAAAGCACTTAATCTTTGGTCCATCTGTTGCATACTTACTTGTTTTACTGAATTAAGGGCTGTAACATCAGGAATCTTGAAATATCCACCTTTAGCTTCATGTGCTCAACCTTTCAGAACATACCTGGTTTACACCTGAATATAGTATCTACTAGCATCACATTGGGAATGATATTTTTATTGACATTAGTGAGATAGTCATAACTAAAATTCTGCTGACTAACAAAAGCTTCTGAGTTGAACAGAATGTCACCATGATCAGAATCACATTTTTAGAGTGCATCTTTATTTTTAATCAGTTTAAGCACACAGGATACTGGTATTCTATGATTCTGTGATTCTGTGAATTTTTCAGAGAGAAACAGCACATCCCTTACATTGCTGTAATGTAAAGGGAACAGACTTATTAGGAAGGAAGGGAAGAAGTTGCTCAGCAGTGGCATTTGGAAGAGTCATATTAATTCCAGCTTTGTTTGGATTATTGGTTTTTTGCTTCCGCATTTTGTGTTCATGCTTTCCTAAAGAGAGGCCCGGTTTTAGATGTCTTTTAAGAGTAAACGTCATTTAATGAACCACTTCAGTTAAGTAAGAATGGATGCCAAGTGATGTAGGCTAATGAGACATTTTAGGGTGAAGGGTTTATATGAAAAATCTCATGCAGTTAAAATAAAATAAGAACTGAATAGGGAAAGGAAGGGAAAGTTACTTGTTGGAGTGATCAAATAAGAGATGAGCAGAATTTTTCTAGAGCAAAAAATGCCTAAGTTCATGAAGGCTTCCAAGAACTTTTTCCAGACCAATGGCTAGAATGAAACCAGTTTTAACCACTGCAATACAAAGATGCTGTCCTTTTAAGAGCTGTAGAGCAACAAGCACTTTCTGCTGGGCTTTACAAAAAGAATTTAAAGAACCAAAGCTCTCCTTGATAGGCAGTACCTTGATTTACACAGGGTGTTCTGATACACTTTCTGGGCAGAATGAATTTTCAACAAGAAGTACAAATGTGATATGGTAGATCAGAAATATCCATAATTTGGCTAGGGGAGGAGATCTGTCTTTTATAAAAATAAGCCCTGATATTTTCAATTTTGAATTAGTTTTGTTGTTCTGTAAATTGTAAACCTCAAAGAGCTGTAAATCGTAAGAAAGAACAGCCTTTTTAACCACACTTAGTTGCACTGTGAATATCCCACACATATTTTTCTCCAGCCTTTCTTTCTTACTATAAGTTTTTTAAAACACCTTCAGTCATGTAGTGAATTTTAACTCTCCACTATTGCAACCACCATTGCAAGGAGAGGTGTAAAGTAAACAGAGAAATGGCAGCATCATTTTCTATTTTTCCCTTGAAATTTCTGTTGTTTCTTTTTCATGTAGCTGGTTGGGATTTTTCTTTAATCATATCCCCTGAATCTCTGAATTTCTGATTTTTGCATTTTTTCATCATATAGTGTATAATTCAAAACTGTTGACATATTTTCTAGGACTTTTCTGATTTTTAAAGTTCTCCTCAAGAACTCTACCAGCACACCACGCAGACTTATTTCCCCAGTGTTAGACTTTTTACAGATTTCCAGCATCAGGAGCAGGCTCAGGCTACCATTAAATTGGGTTTGCCATCTTCAAATAGTGTAAGCACAATCAGCATTTAGTAAAATAAACATGGCCCCATTATTTCTTAATGTCTTGCTTAACAACTTTAAGATTAGGCCACGTCTCCCATACTCCCAATAGGCAGCACTTAAACAGTGAGTAATATTTCTGTCTGCTGTAGTCAAGTAATCCCAAATGTAAGTAATTTACAGGATGGCATTAGGGACTGCTACAAGAGACATATTGTAATATGTCACTGAAAATCAGCCTGCCTCTGCACGTTTGATCAACAGCCAGATGGAGGCTTTTATCACATTTATTTAATCTGAAATATACATAGTAATTACAGTGGACCTCTGATTTTTTCAGTCCTCACTGCTGTCTCAAGAGAAGGTAGGAAATGAATCTGTCAGTTGCAAACTGGTGTGGATGTGACCCCCTTGGTAGAATCCGGATGTATTGCAGCTAGCGGTGCTGACAATAGAGATCATGAGTGCTGCTGGAAATAAATGCATGCTGCTGAGTTAAAAAAAAAAAGGTCTATAAACCAAAAACTGTGTCGCTTTATTTTTTTATTAATGCAAAAAGCCTTCAGGAAAGCAAAGATCAACTTTATTCTTAGCAAATCCATTACCAATCAATGGCATTATGAGAAAACAGTCTCTTACTAATAGCTGGATGGTATTTAACTTTAAGGCATCTGAAAACAACAAAGTCTTAATGTTCCCAGAGGAGAATTTGGTTAAGATATTGAATTCCATCAGGCATGTCATTATTAAATGGGCAAAATATTGTTGTTTCCATTAGTCGAGAGCTGGCATAAAGAATGGATAGCATTCAATTAAACCACAGGCAAAAATTCAGACAAATTGAAGGTAGTTTTATTGCTTGGTCAGAAACTTCACTAATGGATATTGCCATTGTCCCAAAGAATTTACGTAAGATTTTATGCCCTAATTAAAACAGCTATAAAAGATGCCTCACATATTAACAGAGGTGCCCACCTTCCTATTAATAATTTACTCTTCTGTTACTCTGTGCATTACAACAGACTGTCTAATGTCTCTGGCATCTCTGTTTCTGAGATGAGCTGGGTCAGTCAACAGCCTCTTTTGGATAAGTTACTCTAACCGCAAGTATGCCTGGCTAATCTTCTGAAGATATATTGACAGATAAAATATGCTATTAACTGCCAAAGAGGAAATTCTGTTCCAATTACTCATACTGAGTAGTCTCACGACAGATTAAATTGCTATTCAGCATGAATAAAGTGTCAGATTCTGGCTGTAAGTGGCTGGTTTACTGGGGTGTTTTGATGTCATTATAGGCTTATAATTATTCTAATCTGATTTGGTAAAAAGAAATTAGTATGACAAGCATAAAGAATTCATCTGAACAATAGGTTTTCTTCTACCACAGAGTAAGTTTTAATTAGAGCTGTTCTTCAGTTAAATTAAAGCTGCCCTTCTTGGTTTTAAAACTCTCATGAACATATTCAGTACAATGTACCTTGTGCATCTGTGAATCTGTTCGTGCTTCTCTGATACTTAAACAACCATACATGTTCTCATCTAACTTTATGCCTATGGGTCTGCTTTACTGGTGAGAAAGCCTTCTTCTCCATAGCTTCTACCATCAGGACCAGCTTTGTCTCTATATCTCTACACTTGACTGAACTTCTCCATTTGTTTCATACCGTTTCTCAGCTGAAAGCATGCCTTTTTTGCACTGCTTACTTGAGTTAGTATTTATGATTTGAGCTCTGCAGTCATACTGATTAGCTCTGAGAAACAATCTGTGAGGGAGTTTCTATAACAGATAGCATAAAAACAAAGTGGCAAACAAGTCGCCGTGGAAACATTTATACTACTTTCTAGTAGGCTTAAGCTATTGGGACTTCCTTAAGCTTAGCAGAATAACTTTCTTAAATACTTTGAGTGATTACTCTTTTAGCAATCTCATCATAGTTCATGATGTGTAGTTGTGGTGATAATGTGTTGTTTTCTCACGGTATGTGAAAGATGAGACTGCCAGACACTATCGGAGTGCCTGGCCCCAGCCCCTGCAATGGCAGGCAGCAATAGATGCCAACGCTCAGAAAACTCTGCTGAGCACATGCTCCATGCTCCCTTCCTACACAATCTCATGTTCACATTCTCTCTAGCAAACTGAAGTCTGTAGGAAGTAATCAAAAGCCACAACTATAAGGTACTGCAAGGAAGGGAGCAGAAGAATACATTGGCATCTCCAGTCTCTGTGTTAATTAGAGAATGGTTCCTTGTTTGTATAGATAATTAACTTCTGTTGACAGGGAAAGGAGCTGTGCGTACACACACCCCCCTACTCCAGCTGGTGCCTGTCCTTTTTGTGATGAAGAAAATCAAGAAGGGCAGGGATCCTCCTACATTTATTGATGCAAAGTCATCAGAAGAAAGATGACACTTACGAAATGTGGGTTTTCTCACAAAGTAGAAAGTCTTGTATCTTGATTTTTTTTAAAAAAAGTATCTAATATAATGAAGGTTCCAAGCTTCTATCTGCTTTCTTTTGTTTTCTGCAATGGAGGCACTGAGCATTCTGGAATTTCACAAGAAGATGAAAATTAAAATTCTTGAAGCAGGGTTAAGGTATCACCTGCTTGTTGCTGCAGCCCACAGTTGACTTATTCAGGGAGAGAACCTTCACAAGGGAAATTCTATAGTCATCTGTGCCAGTTGTCTTTTTCCCTGCAGCTTCCTGTTTCAGTGGCAGAAGTTATAGCTGGACAGGCTGCAAGTGTTTCTCCAAACCCTGAACTGACTTAGTTATCCTCTACAGAAAATGGGATGAAGGCAAAAAATTGCAAATTTTAGTTATTTTTCCCTAAGACAAAGTCTGAAGCAGTTAATGAGTTTATTGATGGACAAAAATATAGTGTTGTCAATAAGAAAAGTATTTTATGTACTGCAATTAGAAGAACTGTTTCATTCAGGAAACTGGAGCTTTTAAAGGAACATGAATGGGGAAAAAAGAAAACTTTAAAAAAAAATCTGTGTCAATGACACAAAGCACAAAATCTGGAACAAGCCTCTAAGGACCCTCAAAAATATTGGTAATTTTCGTCTTAATATTGTAGGTATACGGCTCTCTTATTAGCATAGCAAAAAACACATTTAAAAAATAAATAGATATGGGTAATGCTTTTATTTGCCTTTGACCAGGGCCACCTACTTACCAATTCACATCAGAAGACATATGGGTTTTTCTCTCCACTGAAAGAAGTCTTAGATTCACAAGAACATGCTCTTCAAAAGGAGCTGTAGGTTCAGCTGCTGAAACATTAGTGTGGGACTTTTATCCTTCTGGGATGTGGGCTCTTCTTAATAGGAATATATATATAATTCATTACTGTGAAAAAAACACACTTAGAGGCAAAATGGACCAAATGTGCTACTGCAGTAACATGGGAAGAAAAGACTATCAATTCCTTTGAAGGTTTACAAGTAAACTTTTTCTCTGCCTGTCTTCTCCGAGGTTGATGATGTTCTACTATTAAAAGTAGCAGTTTATATATGCTGTATACTAGTACACAGTTTTGTTCTTCTTTGCTTCAGGCACTCAAGGAAAAAGAAGCTTGTCACATATTTTAACTTCAGAATTGTTTAATAACAAAACACATTTTCAATGAATTTCACAACCAGCCCCTTTGGGCAGCTACTCTTTGCAATTTAAATGAAGGTGCAGAAACTTTCTTTTCCCCCTTAACAATACTTTCAGAAGTCTCACATACATGTATTTTAGTGGTTAGCAGTATATGAGATTAAAAGTACCTGTTTCAGCACTCCAGGCCAGGCAAGGGAAACTGAACTCTGGGGTGTCCAAATTAAGATGCCAAAATGGGTAAATTCTACTTACCAGCCTTTATCACAGACAGCACTACTGCTGCTTTTCCTAAAGCAATTACCTTGTCAACTATCACTTCATTCCTACCTCCTATCCATATTGTGAGTAAATTCCTATTTTAGTCTATTTCCTACTGATGTTAGACAAATCATTGAGGATCTTTTTGAGGGGGGGTGGAGTGGGGTGTAATTTTTTATTTTTTTTCCAACGCTTACATTTGTGAGACAGTTAAAAATGATATGGACCCTATGGCTAAATTTGGCAAATTCTGTTAACCTAAATACATTTTAAAAACCAAGTTTATTCCATCAGCTACAGAAAGAAATTTTCTCAGGTTTCCAATAAGGTTGTGCCTCATGGTTGACTGCCTTTTTAACTGAATTATACAAATACTGCAGTGTGAGCTGGCCTGTTATGAGACAAGAAGGAAGAGAAGCAGCATGAGTGGGTATGGCAGGAAGGGGAAAAAGGTGAGGTGGGAAGGGCTCAGATGTTATAAATGCCACTTAACCATGTGAAAAGCTTTAAACAGGATCTGTGCCATATTGGACAACAAAGTACTCGCAATGGGGAGAAACCTCTAATGATAAAATGATTCTTGGGCACAAATTTTGACTTAAGCATTTGTCTCTGTTAGGTGTTTTTCTATAGGTTCTCTGATATCTAATAAGGTCTAAGCTCCTGCAACAACCTGTCATCTCCGGTTGGTTATAGGAAAGAATAATCTTGAAATCTTTACTGTGTCTTAAAACTCATTGTACTGGATTCATGGTTCTTAAGTAATTGGGACAGATTGAAAAAGCATGATCACAGAAGCTATGTCTCCTTAGGAAATTAAGCTGAAATGCAGAGAAGTTGCAATATTTCTAATTTAACTTCTATTTACTGGTGGCCTTCACAAAACCCAAAACTACTTGCTTCCCATAGCTTTTGCAGTTTGCTCTCCTCTGTCTAAGGCACTTAAAAGTAGTGCAGGCTTAGATGTCTCGTGATGTGTGGTTCCTTGCTAGATTTTCTCCAGAAATGTTCACTGGCTTCCATCACTCATTTTCACCCTGCCCTCATTTGCAACAATTCAACAGCCCTTCAAATGTGGCAGAGCAATTGGTTTAATTTTTGTGATTTTGGGGTTTCCCCACCCTAAAATGCACATTGCTTTACTGATCTGATTTTGAGCCAAGCTCTTCAAACAATTGCTTTCACAAAAGTATGAAGTATTGTCAAGTTGTACTGGGAGTGATAACAAGTTCCTGAATATGGGGAAGGAAGGAGGAGTCACATGAACAGATTTTTTGCCACATAAACTGTAACATGGAGCCGTGCCTCAGGATCCCTCGCTGGAAGGTTGTTATTTTGCCTCAGCATTTGATTATTCATTAAATCAATAAAAGTGACTGTAGGCTGGTGGTTTCAGAACTTTTCTGAGAAATGGGACATCCCTGTTCTTCTCCCAGACTTAAGGAACAGTAATTTATGAATAATACATCTGCTTAATATGTCTTCATTTTGTGAATGCTATTTAAACTCCACAGCAAATTAGGACCTTTATTTCCAGTTTTTCTTTTAGTAGAAATGGTCAAAACAAATATTTTTGGATGCCTCAAACCTGGGTACATCTCATGCTCAGAGTGATTTTTTTAAAACTTCAGCATTTGAGCCAAAAATACATTTGATAAAGTTCTGCAATAAAGGGGTCTACTTGAGCATATATTCCTGAAAATATGCCATTTCAGCATTCACAAATGTGCTTGTTCTCCGTTTGCTCAGTAAAGGGTTATCTGACCCTTTCCGGCAGCCTGCGCAGTCAAGTCAACTATGCATAAATAAGAAGGAAACTTATGCAGGAAGAAAATGAAATTAGATGAATAATTAACATATACTTTATGTGAAAGCATGAAAAGCTGTTCCAAAATTTCTCTGCTTAACTAACCTGTGAATTCTTATAAAAATATTCTACACTGAAACTTTGTCATCAGGTCATAAAAAGCACATATCAACTTATTTAATAGGTCAGAGATTTATCTGATGTGTTTCATTTCTTAATGAATGATACTTTTTTTTTCTCTCTCTTAGTCATTTTAAGTGCGTTATTTCTGTAAGTTTGTGAACAAACAGTAGTGGGCAAATCCCAGAAGTTGAAAATGGGTGCAACTTCACAGCATCACCAATCAGTATTTTGAAGAGACTTCCTAAATTTAGGACACAAACAAATAAAAGAGAATTACGAGCTTTCCTGTCATTATTTTGCTATAAGATTTCCTTAGTCTCATGAAAGGATGAAATAAACAGAAGAGACCTGATCTTTGAAGAGAATATATTCTGATTACAAAATTTTATTTCTCCTGTTCTAGGCTATGACTGCTGTAGCTGCCTGTGCTCACGCAGTTAAAAAACAGTCTGTATTTAAACCAGGAACAGATTTATTTATTTATTTATTTATTTATTTATTATTTTTAATAGAAAGATGGATTCTAAGTATTTATTGCACAGTTGCATACTTGAGATTTAATTTGCTGGAGTTTTATGTGTGGCAGGGTAGGATTTACCTCGTAAAGCTCATGAAGCTTATAATGGGAATCTAAAAAGAATCTGAATACTGTTCTAATTTTTGGAAAACAAACTGTGGTGTGGTCAGCATCCAAATACACACTTAGTAATTTCAGGAACTTTAATGGGAGTTGCAAATATGAATGCCCAGAATGCTTTGGTAATTATACATGTCACTGTATAAATACCTATTAAAATATAAAATGGCATAGTTTCCAAACCCCTGTATTTCTATCTTTCAGATACTGTTCAGACACATTTTAACACAGTAATTATTTATATGATGATAGATAGCCCCAGATCTATAACTCACTCGTGGGGCTTAGGTCATTTCATGAAAGGCAAAAGTATAGTGCATTACTCTGTATGCATAATGTAAAGCATATTTCCATTTAATGCTAATATTCTTTTTCTGTGAGGAGAATATTTCTATGAGGTGCACTTCCTGTTCAGAATATTGTTTATGTTGTACAGGTTTTCATTTTGAGATGAAAGAATGCTTGTTTCCCAAGAAAATGTTGGTGACTTTTGAGGATCTTTCTTTATCTCCTTCCCTTCTGTGTCTTCTTTCCTCTCTTTCCTTTCCTTTTTTCTTTTTAATAAGTAAATTGTTGAGTGGTAATATAATGGTAATAGGTCATGTACAAGTTTTTTCATATTTATAAATATAATCTGGCTTTGATACCATGGTTAAGAAATTATAGCAGAAATACAATACTACCTTTGCATTCCAATGAATACCTAAATTAATTTAAAGTTATGTATTTCAACCTATAGCAGCAGTAGAATCTCATTAATCCTCACTAATAGATGGAACACTTATATTTATGCTGGCTTTAGGTCACTTCATGTAGTCACATCAGGTATGTCAGAGGAGTGAGTATCTATAGATAGGAAGTCACCTGAGGATGAAAACACAGAGGCATATTCACTTCTGTGTATTGTGAGGATTTTTATCTCTAACATTTATTAAAGCTCACAGAGGCGATACGTTGTAAATCTGGGTATTGAGCTAAGGCTGTACACTGCAATCAGCTTTTCAAAGAATGCCTCTCGATAAAATTCTGTGCTAACTCTTCTCTGGATTATACTCTGCACCAGGAAGTATATTATCCCTTAAAATATCTCCTTGCATTCTTTAATTTTTAGTGTACTAGCAGGAGTTAGCTTTTAGTGGGGAAACATGTTGGTGCTGCTCCTGGCCCAGTGTTGGGGAAGAGTATCTCCTGCAGGTCACACACAGCACTTGGGGACACTGGTGCTCCTTAGTGTCCACATGGGTGCTCCCTTTTTGCTGCAGGGAGGAGGTTGAAGGCAACAGGCCTTAAGTTGCTACAGGTACCACAGAAGGAGGCATTTGCTAGATGGCTCAAGCAGGCTGACAGTCCTGCAGTAAGCTGTCACCTTTCATTTTCTCAAGTGAGGAGACACCTCCTGCTTACTCTCCTCGGAAAACAGCCTCTGCAAGGCATGGGAAAGGATGGCTGCATGCTCCAAGCTCCTGCTTTGGGGAGGCAAGACTTCAGCCATCTTGCTTTTCCCTATGAGGCTGCTGGTGCATAGAACTTGGGGTCATATTTAATCACCAGAATAGATCCGATGCCCCCTTGGACTGATTCTGTGTGCCCAGAGTAGTGCCACCAACAGTAGCACCATGCCAAGAGGTTCATGGAGACAGGGGAGGGGGCAGGCACAGCTGACTTTGTAAGATGCTTCTAGTTTTTTTGAGGTTAATACCTAGTATTTGCCATCATGTCCACCAAAATGCTGAGACCATATTCCCCTAAGTCCTCTTAGCAGCCAGAAAAGAAAGAAGTGGGAGGTCAGAAGGCCAGCAATAAGTGACAAAGCAATGCCTGATGGGTTCACTAACTGTTAAGAGCAGAACTGTATCTGTAACAGTGGCCATACCACTCTGCTCCAGCAAACCTGGAAATGTAGTTTCAGTATACTTGAGAGTTTAAAAAAGGAGGGAAAACCATGATTCTTTTATTTATATATATTATATATATTTATTTATATATAAATAAATATTTATATATAGGTACACTTCTGTGTATGTAGATATATCTGTACATCTTACTGCTATACAATGATCCTGGTCAGCAGAATGTAATTATGAAATCACACCTCCTTGGCGTTATCAGAGGCCCTTCTGTCATTTTTACAGACTTACCATCTTTTCTGTGTTAATATTTTTCTGCCTTTCTCTTTTGCAAAGCAAATAAGTTGTTTGCAAACTATTTGTAGAATATAAACAGCTCCTACAAGGGAAATGCCCTTGAAGCAGCGAAAGTAGACTGGTTGCAACATACAGTACATGCTAATACCATCTTCAGAGAATTACCATTACTTCATAGCAGATAAATTTTCATTAAAATAGAAATCTTATCATTTTTTACCTTCTTCTGCATATTTCAGGTGAGTCAACAGTCACAGGCTGTTCATCATTCAAAAGCTCAAAAAAATTACTCGCCTCTAAGTAGTGCCATTTCCAAGGGTTGCCTCTTTGCAACTTTGGTGAAGCACCAGGCAACAGAACAGGCAAATGACCAGGACAGAAAGCTTGAATCTGGCAGTACTCCTAGCACTCTGCACAGAGTCAGTAAAATGAACCTGCTTATACATTGTTATATCTATTACAGCTTTCTCACATTGCGTGTTAAGTATTCAAAGTAAATTCACAAACTGACGCTAGACACTGAACGATGCTCTTTCAGGTTGCCTGATACCTTTATCTGACCAAATTCATGCAGACTCAGCCATGTGCAGAGGAACTTGGCACGACTGCACTTTATCTGCCTTTTATTTCTTGTGCAGTAGGATAGGAATGAGAGGAAGAGAATATACGTAAGGGTTCCCCACTGAGAATCAGCTCTATAAATTATGTATTATGCAGACGCTATTCTGCTGATGCTATCTGATCCCCAATTCTCAGTTCCTTGTTTTCCCTTCTATAAATAGCTATGGCCAGGTTTTCAGTTGTAAAGTGATGAGGACAAAACCAGAAACCTTTCCCATTTAATAACCTCTGCCAAAGAAGAATAAGGTAATATTTTTCATAACTGTGATGTCCTCAGGGCTTTAACAATGTGGGAATACAAGCAGCACTATGTTGTTGATAAGATACTGGTAGTAAAAGTGGGAATAACCATGCTGAATATTAAAGAGGGAAATGCCCTATTTTCAGGATGATCAGTATAAAACCTAGTATTGTCAATTTTCCTGTAAATTTTTGCCTGTGTAGGACCACTTTTGCCTTTTTTTTCTTCCTCTAGATCCAAATGCTTTGGCTGGACAGACCGGACCTGACCATGCTCTTATAGGAGGAATAGTGGCTGTAGTTGTCTTTGTAACACTATGTTCTATAATTCTCCTTGGTCGATACCTGGCAAGACATAAAGGTAGGACAGATTTAGTGGAATTTCAGTCACTTTTGGAAGCAAGGCATGATTTCACATGGGAATGCTGTTCCCTTTTGCCTTTCTCATTTACTGAATGATTTGGACAAGAAAGCTCAGTTCACAGTCCAGTCACAAGTGAAGTCCCTGTGAATTTTATTCAGTTTTCCAGTGGATGGGGCTAAGAAAAAGGACATCTAGTTACATGCCCAAGGTCATCTCATAAGTCAATGATTTAGAGAAACTAAGAGTTAAGATTGCCCCTTGGCCCTTATATCTAGACATTTGATTACACGATCTCATGTTTTTAACTGGTACATCAATTCAGCAGAACATATATATATATATATATATATATATATATATATATATATTGAATTAAGATTTTTTATTTCAATAAATTGTGCTAATACTTTTAGTATGTTTTGAATACTAGAAGCTGGTGGTGAGTTTTCAGATCAGTGACCCTTTCACCAATGATCCCATGGGAATAAGGTGTTCATTCTTGGACCAAGCTTTAATTTTTCAAAGATTTCAAAGACCTTGAGAATTCTAGTCCCCTCATTTTCAATCCCACCCACCATTACAGATAACAGAGATGGAGTTACACCAACTTCTGACTAAGCTTCTCTATGATTCTATTTTGGCCTGGCTAATTTAAAAATAATTTATTGAGATTTAACCTCTGAATGGCTTGTAGACCTATTATTAAAATTCGGTTGATTCCCTACCCACCCCCCAAAAAGAAAAGAAAAATGAAGAGAGGATTAGTGTTAGTGTTATCTCATTACATCTTATTTTAGATAGGAAAATCATACAGGTAGCAGACATGTACTGACAAAAACATCTTTTTAATTTGATTGGACTGTGTGTGGGAAAATCAATATCTTTTTAATAGTCCAGAGAAGGTATCTCTTTTCTTTTACATTACTGAATGTACAGTTACACATCTTATGCCAACATAAACAATGCTTTTCACAAAGGGAAAGTTGACTTTTATGCACAGTTCTTTTTATTCATAGCCTGAACACAGAAATATCTATGATAGCATAATTTGAGTACGTTCAGTTAATAAAACTACCTCAGTTTTGTAATTTTGGGAAATGACTATAGATACGATCAAGAAAAAATAGAAACACAAAAATAATCAGTGGCCATTTTTTTTAAAGTATTTATGAATAACTAAGTCTTCAGAGTGCATGTTTTTTATGGGTAGCTGTTCCATGAAATAACCAAGATTTTATCACTTATTCTATAATTGAAAAATATATTACATATTACTGCAGTTAGATAAAGTGGATTTTTATTTAAAAATTTCCTTAATTTATTGTGAATATACTGGAAATTATGTATGTGCATTATCAGTATTGATACTATAAATATTTCTTAGACAAATTAGAAAGTTGAGCATACCTGTATGATGTATATTAAAATCATGTAAAAATATTTGTCCATTCATGTATTAATTGGATCATTGTTAGAAATATACTTCCTATAATGCAGTTTAAAGCTAAAAAAAACTAATCTTTTTTTTTTTTTTCTTTTCTCTTGTACTGATTCCTGTAGGAACATATTTAACAAATGAAGCAAAAGGAGCTGAAGATGCACCTGATGCCGACACAGCCATTATCAATGCAGAAGGCAGCCAAGTCAATGCAGAGGAGAAAAAAGAGTATTTCATTTAGATGCAGAGCTAGAATCTTGGAGTTTTACTTATCAGGCTGACTGCTGGAGAAAACTGGCTATCATTTCTCAGAATTCATTTCTGCCATCTTCTGCTATCTTTATTAACTCGCATACCTGCTATAAGTAGCCAGTTTATGCCAACAATCAGCTGTTGACATCATCATTCTATAATTACAGTATCATGCGTAAAGCAGGACATTTCTTATTGCCTAAAATTCATATCCACTGCTCTCTTAACATACAGTGCTTGAATATACAGCCTTAACAATGTTAATCATCATCTTAATCCAAGTTTTCTACATTTTTAAATGTTATGCAGCTTTCTTCTTTTTCAGTTTTCTTTTATCATGTCCCTACTAGTGTGTCATAGAACAATATTCATAACAAATACTATTAGGTAAGGACCTAATCTACTTACATAAAATGTTAAGTCTCAGATTAGAGATTTACAAAGAATGTTTTATACATGTCTATCTATAGTTCAAAAAGCAACTTGTTTTTGAAACATATGCCCTAGGAAACACAAACTGAAATCTTTTTAGTATAGTTTCTTGTATGCCTGGATTTGGTGGAAAAAAAAAAGTCCACTGAATTTTTTGTTTAGTTTTGTTACGTTTTAAATGGTACCTTGACAACAGTGCCATGTTTCAGTGGTGAAAACGTGCTGAATAGCTCTACAGATTCTGCAAGGTTAGATAATAGGGCTTCATTTGAAACAAATTTGTCTGGCCCTTTTACTGCTTTTTGAGATCGCAAAGATTAGAGAACTTTATGAGTAATTTCTGGTTTTATAATTTATTTGCTTCACATGAACTCACCTGCCTACTCAAATTTGAAGTGTTCATGGGGCACAACTGCAAGGCATTTTAGTATCTGTATATAGTGCATATAATAAATTCAATTAAACATTATTTGATACATATTTAACTTTTTTGGCAGTAGCTAAGTCAGTCACAAGTAAGCATTTTCTAATGTCCATTATATCCCTTTAGATATGACTCAAATCAATATTCTGAGTAGATAACATGTATTAGTATTTTTCTGTCTGTATGTCCTAGCACTGTTCAGCAGCAAACTTTTCTAGTTCTTGTTAATTTTTTCTTTGTTATACAATGGAAGCACAATGTTATATGGAAAGGTAGTTTTAAGCTAACAAGCAGTGCACAGCCTCAGGTTTTAAATTACAACCACATTTGATTACTATCCTTAAAAAATACTATTGAGTTGCTAAAATTCTCAATTTTTGATTTGGCAGTTCCAGAGCTGCTTCTCTATGTTGGTTTGCCAAAAAAAAAGAAAAAAGAAAAAAAAAAAAAAGAAAAAAATAGAAGTGTTAAAACAAAAGATATATGTTTTGTGTATACAGTAAATGGACTAATTCTTTATATTAAATTCCTGTCTATGCATTTTGTGAGGTACAAACTTATGTCACCGTGAATGATAGAGAATTCCTGCCATGCTTTTAGCTCCACAGTGAAAGTCTCTGTTTGGATTATTTCTGAAATTTTTTGTGTAATTGACAGCTGAAAAATCACATGCTCTTAAATATGACAACAAAACACTGTAAGCCCATCGGCTTATTTCCTCTTCCAATGAAATAAAAAGGTTGCCGTAACAGCTCTTGGAAGTGATTCTACACTGGAGAACGCAACTTAGTCTAGCTGGAGCTTTTCTTGCTCCTAAATTTTGCACCTTTGACAAAAGAGTATTCTCTCTGGTTGCTGTACTTGTGAAGCCTAAAAGCATGATGGTCTGCTGTAAAGGACTTTCTTCTGGGATTTTATTTTTGTGTGGGAAGGGAGAGTTTGAAATATGACATCATGTAGTATGGTAAAATGGAAGATAAAGGTGCTGTGTCAGATTATTTATCAGAAGAGTATAAACCTTTTGAGGACAATATTAGAGTATTTTAATTGTTTTTGTTGAAACATTTATCTTGTTAATTTCTAAGAAAGAAGGGTGACGTCAATCAAAGCAGCACTTTTTTTCAAAATATACAGACATAAATAATATGATGTGGTTGAGTGTTAACATAATAAATCATATACAGTATGACATTTTAAAGAAATAAGTCTGCATTGATGTGATTGCATGCTTGTTTTTACAGTTCACTCCATACCCATCTGTGGAAAAATGCAATAATATGTTAATATAATATGGTAGTTTGAAAGAACCAGGTAGGTGCTACTAGACACATTGAAAACTAGTATAGGTTTACAAGATATTCATGTCTTTCAAAACATACACATGTAAAAGGCTGGCAAAGGAAGTCATTCAGTTTAATACCAAAAATAATGGGTTCTTGTCACAACAGTAAGTTACATTAGCTACAGTACAGTATCACATATGACAAGGTTTTATTTCAGAACCTGGGGCCCAGTTCAGCTAAGCATTTAAGCATGAGCTCAGCTTCAGGCATCAGAGAAGTTCCATTGGACTGTAAGGCACTATTCATATGCTTAAAAATAAGTGCTTCCCTGGATGAGGGCCTTATTTGCTCAAGTGGAATTCCCCACCAGCGTGGTGTTTACGCCTTTTTTCATTCTTCCTAACTCCAGCTTGCTTGAATAGTAGGGTTGTTACTTGAACCATTACCCACCCAAGGTCGTGTAGGACCTTCAAAAACAGGATTGCCTTTGGGGTAACCATTTCAAATCATTTTCTCCAGTGGCATAGAAACAGCAGTTAAACTTTACAAAAAGAGATATAAATTATACTCTTAAAATAGGTTATTTCATTGGTTTTGAATTAAAACTTCTCACATGTGCTCATTTTTAATGCTGTTGAACTTCCATTATCTTGCACCTGGTGATGTCGCTTGCATCTGCACAAAGCAGGTGTGGAAAACCCCACACTGAGCATTCTACCTGGATAGCACTTTGCACGGCTGTCTGGTCTTCGGGGGTTTGAACTACTACACTAGGTGTAAAGAGGCATTTGTATGCAGAACCATGGCTCAACAGTAATGGCATTCAGTAGGCTAAAAGTCAGTTGTCAGTCCCTCTGTCCAAGATCCCATTCTGAAATACCGCTTTTATTATTGTGTGAGCTATTGGAGAATGTGTAAAATGGAGGCTCTGAATGGGAACCACCCTCACTAAAATGTGACATCCTCTCCCACACTCACTTGCAGAGTAGTTTTCTCGAGACCAGGTAGCTAGTTTCTGCCAGTGTACTGTTTACAGTGTTGATTGCTGATTATTTTTAAACTTTCTGATGTAGATTTTTTTTTTTTTTAATGCTTCAAGAACATTCTCATGATTTGAACAAGAAAGCGGTGCATCAGAAGACAAGGGGTGCATCCTCTCCCTCTTTTAGCGTCATCTGACAAACCAAGAATCAGTTTAAGGAACCTGATGTTTAACTTGAGGCTCAGAATTTAAGCTAGAACACTTTAAAGAGTTTCCACATTACTTAAGGATGGTTCGTCTTGCACTGAGACTCCCTCTATAAAGGAATACATGAAGAAAACCGACTTTTCTAAATGAGACATGAAAGTTAACATCTTGTGTATTTTCATTATGGTATAATATATATATATATGACTATTTCAATGAAAAGAAAGGACAGAATCATCTGTAATTATGTAATTCATGATTGTAACAGCACTGAAGTTACCATGTACGCACATGTACAGTAGCTATTTCAACAGTTACAGTGTAGTTACATGTAATTCCCTGTAACATAGCAGTTATAGTGTAATTTAGTGCCACTTATTGTAAAGTGTTACCAAAAGGAAAATGGAGTTCTTACCTTTACAATTCCATTCAGATTAAAGGTAAGTTTATTAAATTAGCACCATAAATCTGATAATTTTATTTCTTAATTAAGGAGGTGATTTAAAACTTCATGTCCACACTGCAGCTTCCCCCACCGCTTACCCAGAGTCCTCCAAGTGTCTAATCTCTACACTTCTCGGAACTGGTAATCTGTGATGAATATACCAAAAATCCAGCTACTTCAACTTTAATTGAATAAGATGTTTAATAGAGAAAAAGAACAGCGACAAAAATAAAGAGTAATGCTTTTTATTAAGTGGCACAAAGTACACACTAAAAACTATGCAAAAATATAGGTAAATACAGTGTACTTACATGTAAGTATCTTGTACTTGCTGTGTATGGATATTGGAAAACCGTGTAATTATAATATGCATTTTGATTAATTCAAGCAGGGGAATGACCCCTAAAAGTCACAAGGAAAGTTTGGAAGGTACATATACAAGCAGTGGATATCCTGATGCAATATGTATAATTCCTCTTCTTACAGTGACAACTAATTTATAAAAATGCTTATACCACTCCTCATTCTCACTAGCTTTGCTTTCCATTTCTTTGAGGCCCATTAAATATCACTAAAACACCTTTAGGCAAAGTAAGACACTGAATCTGCTAGTGGCTTTGCTGCCAGCACTCTGTGTATCTGGCAACACTGTTCTGTAATCTATTTCTGGCTCAACAGCACAAGTTTCCTCTTTTTTTTTTTTGTCCTCAAGGGAGCCTAGTATGTTAAGATGCTGAAATATGCTGCCATATGCCCTGGTATTTTTAGCATGAACAACAGAGAAAGAGAGAGAGAGAGAGAAATCTGCATTCTTCTGACCCCTATTTTGCTGAGTCACCTCACCTGGAATTTCCACTACTTGCTCAGTAACGCCAGGTAATCTTAAATTGTAAGTACAAAATGCTTCCATCAAAGTACAGAGGATGCCTTTAATGATAAAGCTAAATGTTTTGTAAACGTGAAGTTTTGTATTACTGATCTTTTTACTTCTCATCACATTTCTGTCACACCCTTCCAGAAGGAATGCACTGAAAGACAGATAACATAGAATAGCAAAAGAAGAAAAGAATACTGTAAGCGTTCTTGTGGTTGCCATTGCTATAACCCCCCTTTGTGTCCTGTGTAACAGAGAAATAGATGTATTTAGCAACTGCCATTAGCATCATTCCACACTATACTATTCCTAGAATATGACATCTACCTCTTAGTCTAAATACTAGCTATGAGATATTTGTATACATTTTAAATACTACTGAATCTTTGGTGTAGTCTTGAAAAGAGATCACTTTTTTTTTTTTTTTTCTGTTAAAAATAGAAAATATTGCCTGGGTTCATAATTCTTGCCCTGTTCTTTACTAATTTTGGGATAGTTTGAGCTTTTAACAGGGCATAAGGACACAGCCTCAGCTGGTATAAATCAGCTTCACTCTGTTGCCTTAAATGTGGGCCAATTTACACTGGCTGGGGATTAATCCCAAACAGTTTAAAAATAAACTGCTATAACACGTCAATATTTAGTCAGCACTAGATCATTATGTGCAATCCAACTGCAACATAATTCTTTCCAGTAAGGCATGCAGGTTTGAAGAGAAACTTTTAAAAGCACATGCAAGCTTTTGAATTAAATATGCAATACCAATACTGTTGAGATATTCTGACATGTCTCTTACTTATTTAAACATACTATTGCCAGGGCATGTTTACATTTAAACCACTCAATGCATGGGGGACAGGGAAGGACTATTGCAAACAATAAGAGAAGATTAAATGGATAGAGCAGCCTTTGATGTCAACAGAGCAGAGTAGAAACTCTTATGAAGAGTAGGACTTCCTACGGGGTTTTACAGAGTGGACCTAGTACCTCTAAAGCAAATGGGAGTTGTCTACTTGGCATTAACAGAAGCTAGCACAGTTCCTTCTTGCTATTGATGCATCTAACCCAGCACTCTGCACTTGTTTTAACTCAGGAGGAAATAAGGGTATCAAACATGGTTTAACAGCACACTTCCATATCACTCTACATCCTCAGGATGCTCTAAGCTTTGTGCGCTTCCAGCAGCCCTTCAGGGAATTCTTCCAGCATCTAGGAACCATCTTGTTGTCAAGCCATGTTCATTTTCTTCACCAATATTTAATGTACTCACAACCAGACAGAAGACAGTGCAGAGCCAATATGATGACTCTACAGCACTAGGGGCTTCCAGAGCCTCTCAGTAGATGGCAAAAAAAAATAAAAATTCTTCATGGTCTCTGTATTTACTATAGATCTGCCCTCCATATTCCGTGTCTTAAGTCATTTATTCTCTGATGGGCTAAACGCAGCAGTCTAATTGGAAAGGAGGTAGGGAAAAAAAGTCTCTCTAAAAGGAGAAGTATGTTACTATTAAAGAAAAGTTCAAGGGTTTGTATTTCCTCTTTTTTTTTAAGATTTCAGGTGTAAAGCCAAGCCTGTTGGGGTCAGCACTTTAGCACTTTCTCTGTGTTCAGGGTCAAGCCAGCAGTGTTTCATGTGTGAGCTCTGATCTCACATTTCAGCACAAACTACAGACAGCCTTACCCTGCCCTTATGCATAGTGCTGAAAATCACTGATGCTATTTTCTTCCAAACATACTAATTTTCTTAGTCTTACTCTACAATAAAATCATTGAAGGGTTTTCATAATAGGTTCAAAAGGAGGGGTTTTAAAGTAATAACTTGCAAAGAAAATAATAATGATAATCATCAACGGTTTATGTTGATTGTCAAGAGGAGGCAAATCTTTAATTGCTGGACTGAATTCTTTATCACTCCCTCTTTTTCTCCTTTCTATGCATATTGATTAATGTTAGTAAACATGCAGTTGTACATGTCCTTTTTCAGTGAAGGCAGATTTGCTTATACCCCTATATAGCTTCCACAGAAATATGCAAATATGACCTACAATCATCTGCTTCTGCCTAAACAGTAAGCCAAGAGAGTGAACTCATGGATTACTGGATTCATATATGTCTTGCTTCCATAAAAGTTGGGTACAATACGCCTATTGATTTCGAAAAATAAGGCTCAAGTCCTTAATGCACGTTTGAGTTGCTATTTAGCTCTTTTCCAGCAGAATTATAAAGCAATCCTTGTGCATCCTTTACTTTTAGCCTAGATATATTATAAGTACAAAAAACCTTCAGTTCAGCAGGAAGTTTCCTAGAATAAATAATAAGGTATAATTTGTGAAAGGACTATAACAACTTCATCTATTCATAGTCAGTGTAAGTGTATTCTCCTAGGAACTCCAGTGTAATCTGCTCTTACACTGGCAGTTTATGGCCTTGGGAAGGAGATATCTGCATGGTTCAGAAATACAACCACTAACCTGTAAACAAAATCCGTGGGAATTAAACATATTGCACTGCTGATGAGACAGATTTACTCAATTTAATTTGCTCATTAGTAACTTTAAGCAGACAAAATGCATATTGTAATGTTGGGTACATGACACTTGCATGTTGCTATGCCTATATACTTACAAAGTATTCAATGTGTACTTAGTGGCGCTTAAAAAATGTCATGTACAATTCTTCTAAACATTCTTACAGGGTTCCCATTTGCACTTCATCTTTCAGAAAAGTCTTGTCAGAAAATTGTCTGATGAATATTATTGAAAAAAATAAAATTTCAATTTTAGTTATCTGTTGGACATTTCTGAATTGTCTATTCTTTTAATATATGTCCTGGTGCTTGCCAGTTTGGCAGTGGAGTTGATTTAGACCAGTGGCTGTACACACAGACTGTTCACTGAGCAGATTTTGCTTTTTCTAGTATTCTAGTATCTAATTGTTATAATCATATACTTCTGTAAATATTAATTCTGAGATTCTAAGCCGTTATCCAAGAAAATAATCTAAGACACATGGGCATTTTATAGATAATTATAAATTCTAGTATTATATTTTATGTTTATGTACTATTTGCTATGTATTGCTTTACAGTTTCTTCTGACTGACAAAGTAACAACTTTTGGATGCTGTCCTCACTGTAAGAGAAATTCATCCTTATGAAGAGGTCAAGTGCTGAAAAAGCATTTAAACCTGTGGGACTTAAGTGGTAGCTTAGCCCTCTTGAAGGAGCTAGAGAATTCATGCAAGATTTTCTATACCACTTATCATGCTTGAGTTGATGTTTTAGAGGGCAAGAAGGCCACTGGTCTCAAAGGGAGAGAGACAAATGACACAGGGAAGAGGAAATTCTGAGATGGTCCATGTTTATGATAAAGAAACAAGTCCCAGATACGGAGGGAGACACTAATAAGAGTTTGATACCTCCTTGGGGAGAATATCCCAGTTCTGTCACACATCTCTGATCGCAGAGCTTTCCTGTGACCTAAACTAAGCATGCATTTGACAAATGTACAGACCTCTTTATTCAGAAAATTTATTCTTATCTTTATTACTTCTTTTCACTAAATGAAAATATGTCCCCTTAAGCAATATTTAATATGCAGTAACATTCTTTTTAAGTACAGCAACAGTGCAGATTTCTACATGTTTCTCAAAGTCCTATGTCTATGATTTAGGGCAAAGTGTACTGGAAAATCTACAGTGTACCCAAGGAAAATTACTTAGTCCAGCAAATGACACAGTCCACCACTGGATTTATAGCTTTTTGCATTCAAACTGTAATTCTTTTGGTATTGTCCTGTTTTCCTTCACCAGCCAAAAGTTTCCCCAAAGGTAACTGCACTCTGCTCTGTGCCCTTCCCTGGCCAAGAGTAGATTCTTAACCTGGTATGTCCCTTTCATGGTTGCTTTTAAATTAAAGACTTCTAAATCTGTGAACAGCAGCAAGGGATCTCTTTCATCAATAGCCAACAAAATACATGCTCTCCTCCCCACCTTCTGTAGTAATAAAAGACAAGAATCCATTTTTGTCTGGGTTTTCGGTTTCATTTGGTTTAGGTGTGTTTAGTTTGGGTTGGTTGGTTGGGTTTCTATTGCAATAGGAATACAGTAAGGGGACACATAGAAGAAACATAATTTCTTTTAAACTGTAAAGGCTGCTTGAAATTTCACTGAATACTGAGAATAATCTCATTGAATAGAGAGTCTCTGTACCAGATTGTCATGGCATTATACACTGATGCAAGTCTACCTACCCCTTTTAATAGTTATCAGGCACCTATATGAAGTTACACACACTTTTTCAAAGTACTGTTATAGTGCAACACCTGGCCAAGCTCTGATGGTAAGTGTAAGGTAAAAGTAAGTGCAATTAGTGAAACTCAGTGATAATCAGGTGGGGATAATGAAGATGATTCCTTGCTTGACAAAAGAGTCATAGTAGATTGCCTTCTGGTTTTGCTTCAAGCAATTGGCAACATCCTGAGCCATGGGAGGGCACTTTTGATTAGCTCTGAGCTACTTACTTGCCCTAGCTCTTGCTCCTGCTGAGTTTGTAGCAATAGCTTCTCTGCTGCTCAAGGCTAAGAGGCTAGGGCCTTATTGATTCTGCAAGCTGCATGCAGGAAGAAAAGAAGACAGAGGCTGTTTTTAAGCAAGCCGGAAAGATTTTTTAGAAAGAGGCCTCTTCTTTATTCTCTGGCAATTTACAGGAAATTAGCACTAATGTCAGCTGGTAAGGATAGTAACCATCCCTGTTTGGTGTATTGTGGGGGAGTACATCCTCCGGGCTGTGCCAGCTGGCTGGATGAAAGAGGGAGGGAGCAGAGAGAGGAGGTAAAGCTGTGCACATGCCAGGAGCATGGGACACCGGTCTGTCCCTTTCTAGGTGCAGGACCAAAGGGGAGCCTGTAACTCTTTTCAGTCTCTATTCACGTCTAGAGCTTCAGGGAAAAGGGGTGCAAAAAGAAACGATCCCAACCATCAGAATCGCAGAACTTCTGAACAGTGAAAAATACTCTCTAAAACACTGATGCCAACACATGGCAGACAGGGAGTGCTTCCCATTTCAAGGGGTTTGAGTTGATTGAACTTACAGAGAGGTGGGAACTTGTAAGATACAAAGAAAGGAAGAAAAGAAACAAATCAGACTTTGGACCTTGACAGATGAAGTTAGATAGAAAGTACAAGTAACTGAAATGGGAAAAAAATACCTTTTGCAAGGGCTTTTAGTTCTGTATCAGAGCATTAGCCAGCTGTGTCTCAGGACAAAGAAAATATTCCATATAATTCTGTAATTTTTCCAGTGCATTTTTACTCTTTGTGGAGCATCTAATGCTAACCTCAGAGACAAAAGTACATATACCATGATGTGATCCAGTTAAAGTACATCATTATATTGCACTCACTAATGTAGTATGAGATTACCCTCCAGAGCAGCAGTAAGCAACATGACTAAGAGCTGTCATATTTATTTTCTCATCCACTCCCTGTGGAGGACTATGTGTGCAATGAAGCGTTGTAATTTATTTATTTATATATTTTCATATTTCCCCTATGTTTATATAAGAAGTTTAGATTTAAAAAGCACTTTGTACTTGAAGAAGAATACAATACAGTTTGTGATGATCCTTTCTTCCTGTGAGATTCAATGCTCAATTTAGAAAATTCTCCCTGTAAAACCTTCAGTGTGATAGAGGAATAAAGTTATGGATGACAGTCTGCATTTATGAGTCCTAGGGAGCCCTTCAGCTACACTCAAATCTGACCCTCAAACTAAAGTCCATGACCTTGGACTAAATTCCAAAAACTGGAAGAAGTCACCGTAGGTTGTGGGGAGCAGGCTGAGTTTGCTTGTTACCAAGATGCATCCAAGTTTTGCATGGCTTTGAAGGTGCGTGAGGGCATCCTTCATGGGCAGCTATATTGCACGGCTGTAGCTCACCTGAGAGGTGGCATAGATAAATTGCTGCTACCACCTCCAAATAAGTTTATTGCCTAAAGGTGGTAAAAAACAACAGTTATGGCTGCTGCTGTGGAGAAGTGTGGCCATACTCCTATTGGGAGGGTAGCAGTGCTGCTTAGTCAGTTTGGGGCCTATTTTTGGCATTCTCCAGAGGCAGACTGACCCTTAAATGTTATTTACCTGGACACAATTGAGACTGGTGCCCTCTTCTTGCAGTCAGCACATGATTGCAACACATCTGACCAACCAGCCTCCTGTCTCCATGGGGAAGCTGAAGCAGATGTAGGAGAGGATTAATCCTATGGGACTGGACAGCTGCAAGATGGAGGTATCGTTTCCCATAACTATTCCTTGGGTGCCTCATGCAAAAAGCTGATGTCAGTACCTTCCCATTTTACAGCAACCCTTGTGCAGCCCTACGAAATCTTTGAGAGCTGCGTTGTTTCACAGATTAGAAGGGAAGAGTGTCGCTAGGTCATTACAAAGACTCTCATTTTCACATCATAAGCTTCTCCCCTGACTAGTCGTTTAGGGACTGTAAAAAGTCTGTTCACATTTAATATTACAGGTTACTGAAATGTGAAAGCAGGGTCTTCTTCTGGTTCTGTATGAAATTAGTAGTAGGCTGTAATTTAGGATTTTCATTTTCCAGGTTGTATGAGCTCATAAACACAGAGGCATAGATGCATAGAAGCATACACACAAATAAGCATGACAGTTTGTATATTTTTATGTGCTTTCTTTTTACCCCAGTAGTTATCTTCTACTTGCTCTACTACTCCAGGCTCATGATTTTATATCTACCATAGTCTCTCAGGACTCAGCTTTCTCTTTTTCATGTTTGTTTTGTACCTGCACAGCTGCAGGTAATTCTTTGTGTGGCATAGGTAAACTAACTCTAAGTTTACTCATTGATTGGCAACTTTGGCTGAAAGTTTTTTCAGCAGGAGGCATATTCAGGCTTTCTAAAGGAGGCCCTACTATGTAAAAAGGGGGGTGGGAGAAAACAATTTGGGGTTTTCTGCTGTATTCAGTACAGCTAGGCTCTATTCACTGAAGTGGGAGAGAAATTGAACATCAGTCCCTTAAGGTGCCGATCACTGCACCTAAGATGGGAAGGAAAGTGTTGGTTGTATCACTGCTTTTTGTCTCTGCTGTAGCTTGGCAGTGTGTGTCAGCAGAAGCACGAGATCAGGACATTATTTGACCACCAAATCACATACTTTTCTCTGCCAATATCACTCTTTATTTCTTTCAGAGTGGGAGGGAAATAGTGTGGCTTGTTTCAATGCCTGTGGGGCCTTGAATCTATGTTTTCATTCAAGAGATGAATCATGATGATTCAGCCTTGCTGTAGGGCAAGACCAGACAGTATGGCAGTTCCCTTTAATGCACAAAGCTAACAAATAACTGCTCCTGGAAGGAACTGGGAATAGGGGCAAGAGAATTATATAGGCTGGGTGGGATAGATAAGAACAAGAAACACAGGAGGAGGAAATGTTGCAATACCTGGCCCAGCACCATGAGTCTCACAATTAAAACATGAACATGAGGTTCACAATTAAAGAAAGGAGATGTAGCTAAATATTCAGATAAGACTACAAAAATTGCTGAAGGGCTCAGGGAGAGGATAGAAGAAATTTCAAAGCAAAGGCAGAGAGAGGAAAAGGCCTTTGAAAGATGATGATGGCAGACTGACAGAGTGTCATTCAGCACCTCTTATATGCCTTAAAGTCCCCAGAGCTGGGACTGAGGAGTCATCACATCAGGTTCCTGACAGAAAGGACTTCCACCGTCACTCACAGGTGGCCTTCGAACTGATCAAAGGGTACTGCTAAAAACACATGCTGAACTTGGGAGTCCAAGAGAGAGCAGGTTGCCTACAGGCAACACTTTCAGCATAAAATATGTAGTAGATGATAAAGCAAAGGGCAATTTCTTGAGGTTCCTCTAGCTTCAAGCGACCCCCCTCCCCATAACTAATGGGAAATTATGACACTGTCTAAAGCATTACCTATTCTTTTGGGGTAAATGTATACTAGCAGCTTCAATTGGAACAAGCATATTTGATATAATATTTACATCTGCGTAACTCCCCTGCCTAACCATACTGGAGATCAGCAGCAATTGCTTCAGGCCAATGCTCTGCTTCAGCTATCACAAGAAAGTGGCAAGCCCAGTCATAGCCTTTGTCACCAGCTGCCACCCACTTACTTGGGTGCTTGCCAAAAAGAAAGACAGACGGTTACTCTCTGACAATGGCAGAGGCATTCTCACTTCTTTATAGCTAAAAGGAACTCTAAATCCCATCTGTTAAATTCATATTGAAAAAGGCTGAACCTTGGTGCACTATTAATATGCTCAAGAGACAAAACTTGGAAATTTCTCACCTTCTTATATACCTCAGGCAGGAATTTCCTTCCCAGAAATAATCTCCTTTATAACAAGGCAATTAAATTTGTTACAATTAACCAGAAGAAAGGAGTGAAGACCATTGTCAGAGTTTCGTGAGCCACAGAGTTCATTGTACGTCATGAAATTCTCTTGCAAATGGAAATGAAGTGTTCTGTAGAAACTAGGATCATTATGAAGATAAAGGAAAGTCCTTGCTGCCCTATATCCCTAGTGAGTTAGCTAATTTATGGTTTGATTTAGTTTTTCTAATAACCAACTGATTTGGCAGACATCACATACGTATGAAACAAGATAAAACAGTAAACCACATAAATAAGACTGAATTATACCAAAGATAGCTCAGTTTAAAATCAGCCTAACTCCCTACATTTCTGTGAACTTATTCCTGATCCATCTGGAAGTAAGCAAGCACAGAACCCAATTACTGGTTTTGAAAAGGGCTAGATGTAGTGTCATCCTGGGGCAAGGAATGAAGAAATGTTTAGTTCTGGCTTAGTTTTTCTTTTTCTTTTTTTTCTTTTTCTCTTTTCTTCCCTTTCCCTTTCCCTTTCCCTTTTTCTTTTTGCCTTTGAATGACCTCTTATGTCAAAGTTCTCATTAGGCAGCATCAGAGATCTCCAAAAAAATGGCATAAAGTGTTACAGTCCTGCTGACTCTGCCCCACACCTTGTCTAGCCTCAGAAAAAATCAGTAGCATGTTAATGCACTGACCTCTTCCAGGAACAGAAGACAGCTATACAGCTTGTTTCTAAGTTAATGCATAGAAATTGGGAGTGGGAGGATATTGGGAAGGATGAGTGTCTGGCACAGTCATATACTGGTAGTGAATTGTCTATGTTTCGAGTTAGAAAATGAGCAATTACAGTTGGACAGGGGGAAAAACACCCAAAAAAACAAAACTGAAAATCATGGAGGAACTGGGTATTTACTTGTTTGTTTTCTCTGAAGGCCTATATATTTACTGGAAGTTATGGCATAGCAGGCGTGCTTTTTTTTTTTTTTTTTTTTTTTTTTACAGGAAGATTGGCAAATATGACAGAAGAAAACTATGAGCAGATATTCATAAGAAGAAGTTGTTATGTGAGTGAATTGTGGGCCTGCAGGGAAAGGCCTGGGAATTAAATGTCCTCATAAAATTCACTGGGCACAGCTGCTTTCAGTATCTGTGATAAACTCAGAGAAATGCAAATGATTGATTAGTAAAGAATGCAGAACCTGGTACAGTGTGACTAACACACATCCACTTGCTTCTTACTGGCCACACAGCCACTCCAATGCTCAGTTTGCTATGAAAAAACAATGCTTTTTCTGGTACAGAGATGGCACCGAGAACCAGCTAAATCCTGTATGATGGGACTGATCTAACAGCTTCATCTGGCTGGTACAGGATTACAGCAGTATTTCCTTAGTGGAGAACCAGGCTTTAAACTGAAAGCAGTAATGTCTCTGTAAGACGACTGTGTGAAGGGTCCCTTTGCAAATCATCTCTTACCAGGAGACTTTCCCTTTCCCATGAACTAATAAAAAATATTAATGAAAGCATTAAAAAAATCTTGACGTCATCCCTCAGCTTCTTGATATTCCCCGTTCTTTCCTAAATTTGTTTGTATCAGGTAACATTCTTTAGAAAAGATCTGATATTAAAAAAAAAAAAAAAAAAAAAAAAAAAAAAAAAAAAAAAAAAAAGAAAAGTGGTAAGAAAGAAAGGTTTAAATGGTATGCAAAGTTTTGGTTTGCTTTTGTTTGTTGTTTTGTTTTGTTTTGTTTTGTTTTTTAAACACAAATACAATCTGGAAGTACCTGGGTTTCTTATTGCTTCCTACTGTAATGAATTAGAAAGTCTATTCACACAGACAAAACACATATTGCGAAACAGCATCTCAAATGAGACTTGAGCTGTGATGAATGAGCCCAAGGATTGCCTCACTAATGTGCCAGTGCCTCTTGTTAACCAAAAGTCCCGTAGCAGCATGGCTATAGAATACAGATCTGTATCTGATCTGACCTTCAAATGTCTTTGAGATATATACACGGAAATCTTCAAATATATTTATTCAAATCCTTACGCATCTTTGAAAAAATCCTTGTGTCTCTGTTTACGTGTGCAAAAACATTTTGTTGTCAACATGTTGTGGGGGGTGAGGAGTTACTTTAGGGGGCGTTTTCTTCCCCAAAGACCTTTAACTGACAGGAGCAACATCATTAACAACTTACCTAGGTTTTACTGTTTTCTGAGCAAGTCTGGTATCCAGTCTATGTTTTCCATATATGAAACTGAGGTAATACTTACGGCGCTTCTTTAAAGTACTTTATAGATTGTCACATTAAAAATTACCCTTTGCCTCTTACTAGTATGTTAGTTTAACACCTATTATAAATCCCATTAGACTAACACTTCTGTTAGGTGATATCAGAAAAGCAAGTGTCTGTGATAACCACTGATGTAGAAAGAAGTTGAATTCAGAAGGATATATTAAATTTGCTAATAATCCCAATTCAGATATCTGACAGAGCTGGAACTGCAGTACCTAGTCTGGAAATAAGCAGGCATCTCTGCATCCTGACACTGGAGAAAACTTGTCCTCCACAGGACAACTCATCTCCCACTGTAATGTCTACTGTCATCAGCAATGCAAAGCAAAACAACTTTGGAAACAGATGAGCTGTGTGATAGTCAGATGTGTCAATATCTTGACTCAAGAGAATAAAGGGTCATAATTAAGGTTTTTCTTTAGCACAGGAGTTATAATAGCATAGATGTTGTTCCCTGTATTTGTTTCAAATAGAAATCAATAACTTACTGGAAACTGACAGTAGTGACAAGTATTGAAGTGGCTAAAACTACTGGAGACTTTCCTCTAAGTTTTGCTGCTTCTATAAAACGTTTGGAGAGTCTGGATATAGCATAATTCAACTCTCTTTGTCCATGCAAGAAAGAAAATTAATGTGTGAATTAATAATAATATTAATGATTTTAAGATTTGTCTGATACTAATATACAACCTGGTTGCACATAGTATGAGTTCCTGTACAGACCAATTTCTCTGGTTTTTTTACTTTAGCTGTTCCTTGCTTTATTTAGAAATCGTCAAATTATTTTTTCCTACTCTCTGTCTGTGTCTCCGATATGGACTAAACAATCAGCATTACTAGAAGACACAGGAGTATAATAATACATCTTTATTGGAGCTACTGCTGAGTTAGAAACCTTGCATCAACACTTCTATCACACCCCTAGACTTTAAAACTAATGCTTCAGCTTGTATAGGTAGTTCAAAAGATTGCAAATGCAAAGTTTACAGAAGTGTATGACAGTGATATATTTGCCAGTAGCAAATTAGTCCAAGCGAGTTGTAAAGCTTGCACTGACATATATAATTCTGAGCAGATTTCAAACTGTCTCCTCCAGGCTATGATTAATTTCATTAGATATTCTTAAAGTTAAGAAAAAAAGGAAGAGTAATAAGGTAGTCTGTCAATCACAAATTCTAGGACAAAAAAAAAAATCTCAGATTAAGTAATCCTTCCATACTATGGACTTGATTCTCGTCTAACTGCTGCACTCATAACCCATACATTTAGGCGGATGAAGATGTAATTTTAGTACCAAGCACTGAAATTACAGTCTGATGTATTTATCTCAAAAGATCTCCTCTGAAATGGAGACTATGTAACAACGTATTTTAAATGTACCTGTTCTAAAATAATATGAAATACCAAAAAAATGGTGAAATTATGTGCCCATAGTAAAATGTCACTATGCATATTGTGCAATAAAGAGTATTTATGCCTTAAGTGAAAGATTAAAACAGTAATTTACAGCTAGAATCCTGCATTGTTATGGTCAAGTTATGAAGTAAATTGATACATTCATCACAGAGACAGATCTTATGTGGGAAGACAACTTCCAGCCTAAGTACCTAATAATAGAAAATATCACAAAGAAGGCTCCATTGGCTAATGACAATGTTGCTTTTGTTAATCCTTGATAATTAACAATTTCCCTCCTTCCTGATGACTTCATCACAGATTTGAATTCCTAAAAGAAACTTGACCTGCTGATAGCAGTGATATTTTTCAAAGGCGGGGAATTCACAGTTTAAACACCATCTCTCTGCTCTGGTAATGCCCAGTCCTCCCTTCCTTCTGCACGAGCTTTGCCTGTCATTTGCTCGTTTGGCTGATTGGCTTCTCTCATCAGCAGCATAGCTTTGCCTTTGCTATGGTGTTGCCTGGCAGCTGGCTATCATTGGCCTCAGCTGTTACCCTTTTCACTGACTCTTTAGCAGGTGTGGGAGAGGAGAGGAGTTTATTTCTTACCTCTGCCTACTCCTCTTCAAATTCTGTTCATTACAGCTTTCTGCAACATTAAGAGCCTGATCTCTCTCCTGTGTCTTTTTTGCTTTTACAGTATTACTGGGTCTTTAGAGTTTGGGTATTTATGTTTTTTTTCCTTTCAGATTCTTTTTACTCTCTCCCTTCTTGGCTAATGGGCTTTTGCCCCACTTCCAGCTCTCTGTGATAGTATATCTGAAGACAGACAATGGCAGTGGAGCAGCATGGCAGTGAGTATAGCCTTCATTCACCACAGCATCCAAATTTTCTTAGAGATTATTGCTTTTATTTTCACAAGAAGCTTGTAATAAAGGGTGGGTAGTGGTTTCCTGTCACAGAAAGGAATCTGAACACAAAGAGGTGGACTGGTAAAGGGTTTTAAGGATTCAGGTTATGTGTTTTGATATCTAACCTTTAGTCCTTACCTACTCGAATGGAGTCCAGAGCTCTGTGTTAAATCTGCGAGAGTGGATCTGGGCACCTAGGATGTGGATCCTCAGGCTAAGCCCACTGAAAACAGATGCATTTAAAATTGATGTGGAGTGTTAGACAGCTGGAGATGCTTATGAAAAGGATATGTCTGACCTTCCACCCTTCTCTGGAGCTTTGCCAAATGAGTTGAGCCTATAATAAATCAGCTATACATTTGGGCTCAGTACTGGAACCTTTTACCTGAACGTCTTCCAGGAATTAGGTCAAACAACAGATTTACTGGGAAGGGTAATGGGGTTGTATGGTCCCCGGTGTCAGTGTTTTCAGCTCTGGCATAAGTGCTCTCCTGTAAAGCAATATGGCTGCAGAGATGCCCATGTTTGCTTTGGGGTTTGTTTGTCACCACTGCCAATTCTTGGAAGAATAAAATTAAAATGTTGCCAGGTCAATGATGATGAGAATAACTCTTGAGGTTAACAGCTAGGGACCTAACGCATTCTTCTGCAAAGTCAAATAATCTGAAAAAGGAGAGGAAAACCACACTCATCTTCCCCAGCGCTGCTTTTGGTTTAGCTGTGTGGAAGATGTGGGCTTGAATTATCCCGAGTGGAGTGGCCTTCTCCCAGATCTGAAGCAAAATGAGATCTCTGCAGCAGCAGGTGACTTCTGTGTAAGATATGAAGGCACTGTTGGTGCTTTTTTCTGCCTGATTTTTGAGACAAAATGAGATCTGTCACTGGTTCTCTGCCTCAGCAAAATGTACAAAGCACAAGGCAATCCATTCTCTTGGCATCGGATGACCATCTCGGTGGTGAATAGCTTAATGGTGACCAGCATACTTCTCACACGGGAAACACACCAGCCTGCCGAGAAGGGACTTTTATATGCCCAGCTCAGGCAGCTGCGATTTTCCACTTGGCACTGTTTGCTTAGGAATTGCCGCTAGTGCCAGCATCAACTTAGGGACTGGTTCAGGAAAGGGGCTATACTCTATACAACCATTTGCACCGCCAGTCAAGCATTTCTCATCACAGTAGGTCCTTTTTAGTCATCCACGGATGTTGTTACATGGGTAACAACACGAACCAATACATGTAGTCATTCTTCCCATTTCTGTGTAGAATTATAGTGCAGTAGAAAAATAAGAGCTAATAGAAATGCTTGAGCAGGCAAAGGGGAGTTGGGCTTTTTGCCACCTTCTCACTATAGCTCCTCCGATGCCTCTCACTTCTGCTTTGCAATAACCCCTGCTACTCTCATCACGTGAATCTTGATCAGAGTCCGTCAATCACGGTTTCAATGTGGCAGATGTGATGTTATGTTATGCCAAATGTGGCCTGAACTGAGTGCTAGTGTGACTCGATATCAAACTGTGTTTTCCTGTGAGCCAAACAAGATTTAATTAAAAAAAAAAAAAAAAAGGTGGGGACGGTGGTGATATTAGTTGTGACTGGTTTGTATGTTGGTTGGGTCTGTTGGCTTAGCTTCCAGCACATGTTAAAAAGCAGTATATTTACTAGACTTTGTTTTTACACAAGTGAACAGTGAGTGGCCTCAAATAATATGGGTGGAAAATAGCTTGAAAAGAGGATTTTTTTGTTGTAAAAGCACATGGATTTTTGGGGTTGTCTAGAGCAATTTCACAGAAACAAGAGCAGATTAAAGGAGGTAATGACATGTTTGTAATTTCATTCCTAAGGCTCACAGTGTCCTTGCCTCTGTCTAGTTTTCAGCCTGGAGATAAATCAAGGGCTTCAATTTCCAAATCTGTCATAGAAGCTTCACAAATAAAAATGCTGACAAAAAATATCTGCTTTTAAATGGCTACTTGCAAGCACTGACAACTAGCAGTCTATACATCTTTCACCTTACAGGGAAGAGAAGCAGTGTGTATTGCCAGGAAAAATGAAGAAGAAAAAGGCAGTGCTCTAAAGTTAAAGTAATCTAAAAGTATGACAACAATAAACCATTTACAGTCATGTTTTGAATGCTAGATGAAAATAGATTTCAGGTGGTGTATTAAAAAGCCTCACAGCTGCCTGGCACGGGAAAAAAAAAATATGGATGTGGAGTTAGAATATGAAGTAGAGAGTCCGTGTGGACAAGCAAAATTCCTTCCCACCCCCAGCTGCCCTCACAGCTGCTGTGGCTGCTCCACATGTGTTCTACCATACCCACAGAGAGAGCTTGTGCGTGACTGGGGAGCAAGCACCATGAAAACCAGCTCAGATTATACTGGTTAATGCTGAGTAATTTGCTATATCTGTTAGCTGCAGGCTCTAGCTTTTGTAGAAAATGAATTTCAGTCAAAAGGCAGAGCTGTAACAGTTGATAGCAATAGGTAAACTAGGCCAGTTACTTTGCTGAAACTAGGTGTGACAGAGCTGAAATGGCAGCTAGGAGTGCTTCAACTGGCAGCACTGCAGAGTCCCTGAACTCCCAGAGGTCCCGGCCATGGCCCTGTGAAGTGTCTCCCCACAGGAATTTGTGTCTGGTGGTCAGCCCTGTAGTCTCCTTGGTCTCTGGGATTGAATTTTGAATGGCGATTGTAGAGTCATATCATGAATCCCACCCCTTATAGCCTTGCTGCCATTAGAGGCAGAATAGTGTGAGCCAGGCCCCCTGTGCTATGCCCAGGTTACCTGGCTTCATGAAAGATTTGACCCGCTTCAGCCTAAAGCCAGAGGATAACTCAGCATGCAGACTGTGTGGGGCTCTGGTCTGAGTGCAAGATCTGAATTAATGTGCCAGAGTAAATGCACCCACAAGCTCTTCCCAGGACAGCTCTCGCTCTTTATTCCCTGTTAACACATGTACTTGTGTGTACTGGGAAATCCTGAAATGTCTGGCAGTTCCTGGATCCAGGGAATGCATGGTACATGCTGTAGGCAGTTGAAGTGTCCTACATAAATTTAATTCATGCCCAAGTTTGTCATTCCTATGGTGTGTGGCCTCTAGGATTTGCCTATGCACATGCCGTGGTCAGGGTCAGTGATGGCTGCAATTCCTGTTCCAGCAGGAACGGTGCTTAAATCTTACACAGCAGACAAATGGCCACAGTCTGCCTGAATCGGATTTTTAAGGCAGAAAAAGAGAACATGTCAAGGGAAACTTGTATCTGGTGTAGTCCTACAGATGAGAAAGAACAGGGTATGAAAGATAAAGGGCCATGTTGTATAACTAAAATAAGGTTTATTTGAAATGCATGAAAGCTGCCTGTGGGACATAATAGCTTTCTAGAGCAGGGAATTTGTACACATACTGTTGGGATTCTAGAGGGCTTTCTGTGACAGAATGGACATGTGAGCAATCCTGCGTGAGAACAAGAATGATAAGAGCCTCAGCCGAGCAAGAATGTGATAAGGATGTGACCCTGAATGAGGGGGGAGAAACTCGACGAGACAAACACCCCCTGGAAGGGGTTGGGATGGAAGAGGAAGTTCCCCAAGGCAGGAAGCCTGGCAAGGCTGATGTGGCTCTTTTTATCCAGTCATAAGGTTTAAAGCGCGGGCTAAGTTAACTGTCAAATCTTGAGAACTTGTACTGCATGTTACTCACGTGTGCGGGAGAACATTATAAAAGGGCTTTCTTAGTTGTAATAAATGGGCATTGCTTGATCACAGTGGTCGTGTGTGTGCTCAGCTCTCCTGCACACATACTGCTGCCTTCTATTGATGGGGATATAAAACCTGCTCAAGACTATGACCGTCTTTGTCACTTCAGTCTTTGTCAGTTGGTTGGATTCAAAACCAGTCTGGAGAAGGTGGGTGTTCTCATTTTGCTCTTCACAATTTATGCTTCAAGGTCAAGCAAGCTCTGTGAACCTCACTATTCTAATTTTGCTTCTAGTTGTATCACAGTTGTAAAAGGAAGGGTTAGGATAAGTTTTTACTTCAAGTAGAGGACTTGCCACCTCAGAGCCATTGAGAGACAAGGCTCAGTAAGTAGCTATTGCTGAGTTTTTTATTTCAGAGAAAGTATTAGAAAAAGAATGCTTTAATCTGTAGACCTGGAAAGTAATCTGTGAATAAGGGCAAAAAGGGTTAGTATTTTTAGGACATATTATACGTTCAAAGAGCCATGCACAGTGCTAATACACAGCCATTAACAAATTGATCTTCAGCTCCTGTGCACAGTTAAGTAGGAAAGTTTTACAGATGGGAAGACTGAGACAAAACATCTTGCTTGAGGCTGCTCGGCGACAGAGCTGGCTTCAGAAGTCAGTATCTCCTGTCTCCCTGTGTCATTCCTCCAGACAGCACGGCCAAGAAGCGAAAAAATGAATCAGAGACACCTTTCTGTGAGGCTTAAAAAGAATAGCCATGAAATAAATATAACAGTTAAAGCAAAAGGCAGTCCAAACAATCCCACTGCATTTTGAGTGCTGGGTCTGCAGAGCAAAGCTGCTGCTATTTTGGCAAAACTAACACCAAAGACATTAAGTTTTATTATCAATATCAGATCATTGCCCATCTCAGTAATCACTGGACTGTGTGTTTGATAAAAGAACGTTTGAGAACTGCTAAGCTGTTATTATATATAATTGCTCTTTACAATGACTGGATATCTCTAGTGAAAATGAATCGGTGATCTCCACTGTAGCAGAATCTATTAAATAATTGGAGAGCCTGGCTAGTATCTTTGATGTTGAAAGGAAGAAATTCAATAAGCAGTCTCATCAGGCTTTCTAACACAGCAGAAAAAAAGGGCTGCAGGCAGGAACATACCGACACTACAGGTCAGTGAAGGTTTATGGATTTGTGTGCCTTCGAAAGGAGGCAGAACCTAGCTGTACAGGACTGTTGAACCATTAGATACCTCAGGGGGTGTCAGAGTATTGTTGTGTAGCCTTCTAAAAATATAAATGGTAGGGCCAGACATCAAATGTTTCTCCCCTGCCCAGATTTTATGAGAATATTTTGTGTCCTGAGGAGATGTCAGAACTGTTCTTCAGCTGTTTTGCTACTTGACACTGGCACATTATCCTTAAAAGATTCATTTTCACATTTATTAACCCATTTCTATCTCACAGACTCACATCTTTCCATCAAAGAAATGCCTGTTTGTCTTTGAATTAATAGCTTAGATGTACATAGTGGCCTTCATTACAAAAAGTGTTCAGCTCCCTCTGCTAGATGGAAGACAGCTGGCAGGTACTTAGTACATTGCCCTGGGAGGAGAGCGCTTGGCTGAAGAAAGCGGGGGAAAAAAAAAAAATCCTTATTCTCCTCTAACAAGAGGTACCCTGGGACCTTTAATGTGACTATGGGACCGGCTTTTACTCGCTCCTCTGAAAAAACTGCACACAATACACCTCATGATGCACTCTTTATGTAGAAGGCTGAAGGAGGAAAAGGGATCAAGGGACTTTGGGGATCAAATTATACCTCTCTGATTTTCACTGTAACATTTGTGCTGGCATTAGGCTGTAGAAAGGATATTTGAAGAAACAGATGAGAAGATCGGGTTAGTGATTCCCTCTGTGAAGATGTACAGTAAAAGAGAGCAAAGCCCCTCAGCTGCAGAGGTAGTTACTGCTTCTGCAATGTGCTGGGGGCAGTTGGTATGTGACACTGGGACAGTGTCAGAATGGGCTGCCCCAGAACCGTGTGGTGGCCCGTTCCTGTATCGCACCTCATTTATCCCACATGCCTTGAGGAACGAGTCAGCCAAACTGAAGGAAACTGAAGAGCACTCTGTGTGTGGTGACTTCTCGGTCTCTAGGACAAAAAACAACCTCATTTGTGGTGCTGACCAGTGCTCTGAGTGAGTGGTGAAGCATTGAGAAAGATGGTTCTTGCCAGGGTCTGTGTGCAAGAGTGTGGCATGCTGGAGAAGCTGGTGGGACCTTGGTCTTATTCTCAAATCCCTCTATCGGTCCCGAAGCTCGGTGGCACAGGCTTGGGTGCAAGCAATAAAATGGGGTCACCCGTCATGCCTTTACAGACACATCCAAATCCTTCTGACTTGCAGGCTATGTGTGAAGCTACTGTCTGTTCTTTTTTTTCAGTATGGCATTGAAAATCCTCTGGACAGCATGATGTACTATGTAGATCTATTATACAATGTTCACAGTATGTCTCAAGGAGTTCACGTTACCTTTGTTCTGTATCAGTCCATCTCACATCCATTATCTGTTTGTTTCAAAAGCCATAAAGACAGAGCTAATTTTAAGTGTAAATTTTGCAACAGTAAAGTTTTAATTAGTAATCTTATCCAAAAGGCTCTCACCTTTAGTGAGACACATCTCCTGTATAACATGATGATCTAAGCACTTCAAGGGCCGTATGAATATATCTTTTTTTCACTTTGTGTTAAAGTGTGTGGGGGGAAAGTCTAAAAGAGAGACAGATTTATAGTATATAAGTTAATGCTTTTTCAGACGTCTCAAACGAAGTTGAATTGCTGTGAAACCATTTCTCTCAAAACCTCCTCTTCCTTGTCCACCTTTTTCAAGCTTAAGCAAATTAAATGGTGAAGTCATACACAGATGAAAGAGAATGTTAAACCATAACTTTCTTGACTTGCTGCTTTTTTAGGATCAGTAACTTTTCATCTCTGCTGTAGTGTCTTGATTAGCTTTTTTCCTTCCTCTATGCTATGCTACAGTATTTCTATTAAAATTTCTTTGGTGATTCATAAATCCACAATACAGCAAGGGAGTTGAAGTCCCAATGTTGTAGAAATGAAGCTTTGCCTGGAGTACGGGAGAGCAAGCTAATCCCAAGGATATATCAAGCTTCAAATATTGATCCATGTTTTAGACACTTCTTAAGGCATCCCTTACAGGTGTTGGATTCAGTAGGAAAATAAGAAGTTTGTATTTTTGGACCAGCTTCCAAGATATCCCAGCATTTTTGCACTCAAGATTTACCGGTGCATGCTCAGCCACAACAGGGCAGATAATATTTGTTAGAGGGTGGCTGTGGATAGATTTGGGATTCAGAGCTTGCAGTTCTTGAGGACTGAGGCTTTAAATCTCTTCTGCTGTGAGGCAGAGTATGAGCTGAACACAGAAATTGAGGTGTATATGTTCTGCTTGTCTGGAAATGGGCTGCTGATGCTTTGTGCTGCCCAGTTGCTTTGAGGAGGCTGTCCTTGCTGCTATGCACAGCATTCCAGCTAGTCTCCAAACAGCATGTCCCAATTATCTTTCCTTTTCTTCTTTCTTTTTTTTTTAATTGCTGCTGCTGTGACTTTTAATTGAAAGAAACGATAGCCTTTATTTTTTTAATCTGTACTTAGGTGTGTATTTTTCCTTTGATGCCAAATAATGGATTCTTTTTTCTGAATTCCAATTTATGAAAAATATAAACCAGGTTTTGGCTCCCATTTTACCTGTGGCACCTCAGTGTCATGCAGTGCTTATAGTTCTCCAGCCTGGGGTCCTTCTGGGGTGGGAGATGAACTCCCAGCAGTGCTGGTGTGAGGGCTTCAGTCCCCCATCCCTGCGGGAGGCACCCAGTGAAGAGCAGGGCAAAGAAAAAGGAGCCTCACTAGTGCACCACGGAGTTCTGTGGTTCTTCCACCAGGATATGTTAGGAGCCACAGAGCTATTGTCATTCACAAGAAGCCTGAACATCTCCATGTTGTAAAGACGAGAAAACTGCAGTGTGATTAAAAGCTGTTCTTGCTTGCTCCTCTGCCTCAGCTGAATGTGGCTATTTTGCTACAAAAGCAGACCAAGGCTCTTGCAATACCTTGGTTTATGGAAACAATAAGCTAGTGTAAAATGGCTTTTCCATCCTTCAAATAGAAAATCACTAAGCAAAAATGTCTTGAATAGTTTCTTAGAGGTACCTTTTCACAAAACCTATGCTTTCTGTAATACAGGTATGCTTTTTATCTCATCAGCACTTCACTGCAAAGACCATCAAGGTTTTAAATTGGCTCATTTTATGTTTATGAAGACTTTCTATATTTTAAAAAATTGACAGTTAGAAAGCTTACTGGTATATACTGATACTTCAAAAGCAGTAGAGAAACTTGTATGTAGTTGGAACTCCTGGGGTGAGTTGGGTTTAATATTTTGACAGGGAGAAGTTCCATTAACTTCATATAATTAGCACTGAAGAAAAGTTTTTTCTTTATTTATTAAAAAGCTTCAGATTTTGTTGCATTAAACATCAAGATTGAATTTTGTCTTTTTTTTTTTTTTTGTCTGAAGACATCCATTTTATATTCAGTCTTGAATGTCTAATCTTTGCTATATTCTGCTGTTGTAAAGTTAATATGCACCCCCCATTTATCACAGAGCATCTTGTTTTCCACAGTCTCTGTTCACTTGCCACGCTTGGATCCTTTGCTGTTGGGACATTATGATTATCATTTTTACTTTTCAGTTTATTGTATAATTTTAAGGACATTATCATATATGTGAGATTCATAATTAAAAGTCACTGGATTTTTTTATGTTAGTTTACAAAATGGAAGTAAATTAAAGCAGATTCACAACTCTGTCAAGATGGCTTTCTGAAAATGAATAACACGAGATGACCTTGATCTACTTTCCAAGTGCCATGTAACCAGTCTTATGCCAGTGATATAGTCCATTGGAGTGGAAAACATAGAGCTGGAATATTATGTGTTCAGTTGATTCCTAGTTCATGAGTAGTGTAACATCAGCTGTTCTTCTAGCTGCCATAAAGCAATCCCATAGCTCCTACAAATTAACCAGTCAGGGTGGGAAGCGCTTGTCCCTTTGAATGATTCAAGATAAAGGACAGTAGAGAGGCAACTTTAAGCCCCAAGCAATTTAGAATCTGATTTTAGAAGAATATGATACACAGGATAAGAGTAAAATTGTAAGATAGGATGTGATACTGACAGCATTTAGAGCCCTAGTGTCAGTCTTCATGAAATGTAGGTTATATGGAGGGATTTGAAGGAAGAGAATGAGAATGCTTTACTGACAAGAGAGAAGGATTTTTTTTTTTAGTGTATGAGAAGTTTGCTTTGAAGAAGACAGCAAGTTTAGAGGAGGGATAGACAGAAAAAGGAAGACGTATGAACAGTGGTATTGTGCTGATGCTAATATCTGCAGTGTTTAAGAAATAATGAGCATAATGACATATGTGGAAATTCTTTTGAAAAGTATTGCAGGGAAACCTAACAATGTATTTTTCATGGTTAGCGGTTTTTAAACCCTACTCTCTGCCCCAGAGTTTTCTTTAATTGGTTACAGAATTAGATATTGCCCTGAATGTATTTGGAGCTTAAATAATATTTGTTCATTATTTTCTCTGTTCAAAAAGGAAAGGAAGCAGGAAAGAAAGTAAAAGCATTTTGGAAATAAATTTGGATTTGTATTTTCAAACTAGTTAAACACAAGACTGCATAAAAGTGGCACATTCTTACTCATCCACTTCATCAAATTATCTTATTTGCTTGTTTTACTGATTAAACTTAAATTCTCTCAGGGTTGGCCTGTAAATGAAGTAACCAGATAGAGAGAAAAATACATTTTTATCATATTCTTGCATCAGGGCACTGAGTAGTTCTTTACTTGCTTCTTTATTTTGAAAGTATCTTCCTCAGTTCCACTTGTGTTTACAATGATCTTCAGCCATGTTACCTGCAGTGATGCAGAAAATAGAAATAGCATGAGTGAGCTAGAAATATTTCTAACCTGGTTAAGTTGAATAAGGGCGCCTCATGAGAGAAGGGTGGAGTTCTGGAAAGTCAGCTTTACAAGATGCAGTCCTAGGCGGCTGTGTAGACGCTTTGTCTCATTATATCTTAGTAGTACATAATGCCTCGTCCTCTCCCCATTTGTTCAGAAAAAAACTTTTTCTTGCTGCTGCCCTGTCTCCTCCTGCCCAGGTTTTATACATGTGGGTACTGATTCATGCTATAAAATCCTAATTAAATGTTTTCAGTTTGTAGACATCTCTGAAAGTCAAGATCAAATTAGAATCACAGAATAGCTTGTGTTGGAAGGGACCTTTAAGACCACCTAGTTCCAACCCCCCTGCCATGGGCAGGGACACCTTCCACTAGACCAGGTTGCCTAAAGCTCTGTCCAGTGTGGCCGCAACCACTTCCACGGAGGGGGCAGCCACAGCTTCTCTAGGCAACCTGTGCCAGTGCCTCATCACCCTCACATCAGGGAATTTCTTCCTTATATCTAAACTAAATCTACCATCTTTTAGTTTACAACTGTTACTCCTCGTCCTATTGCTATACTCCCTGACAGAGTCCCTCCCCATCTTTCCTGTAGCCCCCTTTAAGTATTGGAAGGCTGCTATAAGGTCTCCCTGGAGAATTCTCTTCTCTAGGCTGAACCACCCCAGCTGTCCTCATCAGGGAAGTGCTCCATCCCCCAATCATCTTCATGGCCTCCTCTGGACCTGCTTGAGCAAGTCCATGTCTTTCTTGTGTTGGGGGCCCCAGAGCTGGACACAGCACTGCAGGTGGGGTCTCACTAGAGCAGAGTAGAGGGGGAGAATCACTTCCCTCGACCTGCTGGCCACACTTTTCTTGATGTAGCCTAGAATACAGTTAGCTTTTTAGACTGCAAGTACACACTTCTGAGTCATGCTGAGCTCCTCATCAACAAACACCCCCAAGTCCTCCTCCTCAGGGCTGCTCTCAATCCACTCATCACCCAGCCTGTATTTGTGCTTGGGGTTGCCCCGACCCATGTGCAGGATCTTGCACTTGGCCTTGTTGAACTTCATGAGGTTTGCACAGGCCCACCTCTCCAGCCTGTCCAGGTCCCTCTGGATGGCACAGCCCTTCCCTCCAGTGTGTCAACCTCATCACACAGGTGGTTGTCTTCAGCAAGCTTGCTGTGAACTTGCCAGGCACAGAGTTAAAAGGGAGCAACAGATGCATGTAAACATCAAGAGTTTAGGACTCTGTGTCTTATTTAGGACTTCTGTCTGTGCATCAGAGCTCTTGCTGTAAACCTGCTTGGCTGATTCTGGCAGACCAGTGTAATGAAAAGTGAGGCCAAGTTAAATGTGTGCTGCTGTTCTGTTCTCATAAGACAATCATTTTATCTTAATGGCATATAACAGCTAGAACAGTTTTCAGTTGTTTGTCTGTTCCTGATCGGGGTTAGAGGACTTCAGAGAGATCCCAGGCAGTAGTAAACCTCTAAGGAATACAAATAACTTAAGGCTGTTTCCTGTCTGAGTGTAGCGGCTAGTGTGGGACAAAAGGCTGGCACAAAACCCCTGGATTCCTCCCAGACAGTCACTTCTTTAGGGGGAAAGGGGATGCAAACGTGGGACAATGAAAGCATCCTGTTAATTTTTCAGAGACACAAAAGTTCATCTCCCAAAAGAACAATCAAGCCAAAATGTGGAGCCCAGCTTGTTTTGAAGACCCAAATTTCATCAAGTTGAAAGCAATAGAGTTTTTGCAGCTTCCTTACTGATTGCTGTTAACATATTTTACTTATTACTCTGACCTAATAGCTACCTGATACTATGCATGCAAATACCAAGTTTTTACTGAGTCTTCAGCTGTTGTTCATTATTAATTTCTCCTTGTCATTTGATACTGAAAAGATCAGTCTACTTTCATTAATTTCTACATTTCAGAAGATTCTCTATTTTTGAACCTAGACATTTTAGATATGGGTGGAACTTCTCTGTGCAGGAATAAGCTTGAAAAGCAGTCAGTAGTTTTTAAGGAGGCATGTTCTCTACAAGAGAGATGTAACAGCACAGCAAAAAAAACCCTCAAACAGTTTATGGGTAAAACTTCCCAGATTTTCTGGCCTTAGAAAGGAGAACAGGGTAATTTAGATCAACATTTTTTTAATGCATCCATGGCAATCCAAGTACTTGAACAAACACTTTGGAAACTTTTTGTAGAAACCCACAGAAATTTTTTTTTAATCACTAATATTTTATTAGTTTTAAGTGACATGCTTTGAAGTGGGTTGATGTCTTTCCAAGTTCTAAACAGCTGCTTATGTATGTCATCTCAGTTTTACTCCTGAATGCAGGGGATAGTCTACTCAGACTTTGAAACTAGAAAAACACTGGCTTTAAGAATTTATTTTTGTTCAAATTTTTCTGTTACTCCTTTGTATCGAGAATATATAATGCCTTCCCGTATCTGGTCTTTTTAATCTGTGAATTTTCGCCTTTCTTTTCTCTTCTTTTGCCTCAAATTCATTTCATTCTTCTGAGACTAAGTTCTCCTCTTGGCAATGCTGACAGAGCTTGCAGTTTCCTCTGAATAAATTGGCCTAGCTACCTAATTAATCTTCACTTTCTCTGCAAGGGGTGCTATCTCCCAGCAAGTTCTTGAATTCTTTTTTTTTTTTTTTTCTTCACAAAGAAACTGAAGACTAAATCAAATAAATAACTGGGAGATCTGAAAATTAAGCATATTCTTCTTTCCTTAGCTCTGAATTTTTAGTCTAGAGCCCTGTGGTGGGTACCCAGATAGGTGGGCAGGGTTGCCTTCTGCCAAGTTGGGTGCATCTTAGAGCCATTTAAAATTGGCATGCTGGACACGTGGCTGCTTTTTACTAGCAAATGGAAACCTCAGAAGATACGATCAGCTCTTATGTCCCAGCCCTTCTGTGCTACATACACACCTGAGGGAGCAAGTGTGATGAATGATATGCAAACCATTAAGTTCCATTTTCCAAAACCTTTAGTTACAGCTGTTGACTAAGATGGCTCTTACTTTAACAGGCATCTACTGGAAGAGGTGTGGAAGAGGTGGATGATATCACTCTCTACTATCTAGTAACTTAGTAGGTATTATCATCCTCTGTCTGAGGGAATGAAAATGGATGCCTACCCTTTACTCGAATGCTGCATTAGTAGCAGCTTTTCATTTTTAATTCCTTTCCACACATCTCCAAAATCCATTGAGACAGGGAAAAAAAAGCCCTGTCACTCTGTGGGAAAATGTTTCCTGTAAGTGGAAAGACCTAGGTTCCTGGTCAATGGCTGTTTGTCATTTGATGTGTATTATATGACATATTTTCTCAAAAGAGTTCTATACTGAAACACACAAATTACTTGTTGTCTTCCTCTCCCTCCATTACTGAGCACATGCATGTAAGCTCATCCCTTAAGAGCATTACAGGACAGAGGACTGTATATTTGTAATTTTTTACCCCTTGACTGCAAGTGTTGTATTCCAACTGGTGTCCCAGTTTCAGTGAACTCCTAGCCAAAAGCCTAGTAATTAGGACACCTCTTAGGGAAGCTGCAGGATTTTCTTTTTGTTTTTTGAAAGGAATGTGCAGAAGCATTTCTTTTGTGAGTGCTTTAGTCACTAGTCCAGTGCATCTCTCCCTCCTCCTCCTCCTCCTCCCCACCTTTTTTTAGTAAAGAAGATGGAGACAACTACCTTTCTTTTTTCTTTGAGGTTTCTTACCAACATAGACAAAACCGAGTATTGCCCATTTCAAAAGAGGAAGATGGCTGTTGTCTCCTATTTTCATGTTCCAGCCCTTCCCTTTGTCCCTTAACTGCTACTCACCTTCTGGCACTGAGCAGGAACTTGCAGAGTTAATTTTCCCATCACATGTGTGTCCTTGCATGAAGTGTCTTCAGTCCAGGCTGGTGTTTGCCAGTTAGGACACTTTCTTGGGACTGTATCACTCATCACCTTTTCTACATACTCATGGTTCTCTCTAGTCTGCCCAGTGCCTGCAGTGCTTATTTTCTCTGCAGCAGTAGCAGGTGGAGAGCGGGAGATCTGCTTTTGCCCTAGGTGGTGACAAGATAGACTTGCAAAACAATGGCAGAGAACAGAGGGAGAGTTTTCTATCTTCAGAGCAAAAAGGGGCAGAGGCAGTCTGGGCATATGGAACTGTGGCTGCTTACTTCAGAGCAGAGGACCTTGCTCAGTTGCTTGGCAAGGAGTTGTTGCCGTGTTCATATTTTAATTCATGTGCAACACTAGAGCTTGGGCAGCTTAAAAATTGTGATCTTTATGTAATATAGAGGCCTGAAAGTTTAGGTGATTTGAGGGCTGAATTTCAGGGCTGCAATTTGAGATTTTCAAGGACAACTTTTGATTTTCATTTGACTCGTAAGGTTTTTCTTTCCCCCAGTAATTGCTTTATGTATTTATATTTCATGCTTTGAATGATCTATCTGACCTCAGAAACTATTTTTTCTGTCTATAAAGATTGTTCCTCTAAAGAATCCAACTCTTTTTTTTAGCTCTTGAGGCTTCACGTGTTTGTGATGTTTTGAGGATAGCATTTTAAGTGCTGATTGTGGAAAAAACAGACCTGTAGTAAAACAGATGTGAAGTCTTAATAAAAAGTATTCCCTTTTTAACTTTTTTTTGAAGTTTAGCTAGTTTTATCGGAGTGAAACGAAGAGCAGGGATTTATTGAGTAAACGTGCTGTTAAGCTCCTACAGCTTAAGAATATATCTGATGTTTACTGTGTTGATCAATTTGTTCTGGGAGCTCCAATTCCCCGATTGTAAAGTATTTTGGCTTTACCCTTTGGAGAAAAAGCTAAGGCATAAAGGCTTACTTCTTGTGTATGGTCAGTAAATAACAATTAAAATTATTCTTGAAGACTTTTGACATTTGTTGTACACCCTTGACAAACAGATTGACATGAAAGACTATAATAAGTCCTGAGCAGCTGTTAAATTCCATTGAATCAATGATCTGTGAACTAAACAGAAGTTGACTGATAGACTGTATCTTGCTTTGGAGAAGCCATCATGGGCCATTGGGTCAAAAATGATCTTTTAGGAAGGGGCCTAAATATAAATTCACAACACCTTGAAAGAAAAATTAAATAGCCTCAGGGCTATTTGTATTCTATTTCAAAGCTTCAAATGCTTTTCAGAGTGTAAACCCTTAGAGATGGAGCTCTGGCTTAATATGTGTCTGTAAAACACTGGGCATATCTACAGTTGAGTAATCATCATCCACCTTGATGGCATATGAGTGTACATGCTACATCTACAGCTCTGAATAAGAGGTACTAGTCCCTCAGTCCAAGGCTGTATGGTACCCACCAGTTCATGACCCGACTGCGAGAGCAGATTGGCAAAATCTGCACTTAAGTGGTCCTTGAACCCAATTCCTCTGGGTCACCAAGACTGCTTTATTATGAAATAGTTTGTGTAGTTTTCTCATTTTGAAACATCTCATATCACATCAAGGATTTTGTAGCAGCCTAGAAGAGTGCTTTTCATTTGTCATGAACCTTTCAGGTTAGTAATAAATAACTGTGTAGAGAAAAGCATCCAGATATTGCAAAGTCTCATCTATGTAACCACCTCTGGAGTTGAGCTATATCTCTGGATGGACTTGGGCATTGTGATGGAGAGGTATAGTTGAAATATCAAAACAGCTAGGAAGCAGTGAATCTGGATGATCGGGGTCCAGTACCTAAACTTGTTTCCTGGTCCTTTTTTAGTGGGTGGTGGAGCCACCACAGCGAGTCTCTTCATGCCACCTCTCCCACCTGTACATTAGCAGCACTAAACTTCTCTTCAGAAGTCTGCTTTATCACAGATCTTTTCTTTGTTTCTCTAAATTAGTGAGTGTCTGCTGTCATATTCCCTTCACACCTGGCCTATTGCATTTTGAGCCAGCTAATAAAATCTCCATTCAGGGCTCTCTTGGGAAGGTGCAGGAAGGAAGCAGCTGGCTGTGACAGATAATGCTTTGTGTGCTACTGAAAGGTGCTAAGCATTACAGAGGTACAAGGCTTGTATGAAAAAAACAAACAAACAAACAAACAAAACCACTCATCAATCAGATGCAAAATTTTTGCTAAATGCAGATGGCAAAAAGAATTTTGCTTTTAGGTGTTGCAGTAGTCATTTGGAGATATAAAAAAAGCCAGTGGTGGGCCTCTTGGAAAACTGGCAACAGGGGTCTGTGGCAATCACTGTCACAATACCAAGAACCTCATGCCAGTGTGGCAGTTGAAGACTTAAAGGTATAGTAGAGTGTATTTATGCATCAGATTCCTCCCCACATGACAAAATTAGGGAACTCCTCTTTCTAATTGCTACCTGTCATTTTTTCTGTCCTGGGATCAACTGAGAAGACAAGTATGTATGTAAGGACATTGAAGAGGTTCTTACTGACCTGCAGCAGGTACAATTTAAATTACTTCAGTTGTCTTTGATTCAGACACTTGAACTGGGTTTCATTTCCTTCCGCTACTTGTGATTTGTACTGGCTATAAAGAATGCACTTTCCATGCTTAACAGTTCTTCTGACAAGGAACTTCTTGTTCAAGGCTGGAAGAAGAATTGTCCAAAAGATGAAAGTTATTCATTTTTTTGGTAAACTGCTGTGAATTAGTAGAAAAAAGTCAGTAAGATTAATAGTCTTAATTACCCACTCTAATTAATAACCATAAAGAAGTTTTCCCTAGCTACTTGCAAAAATTGTATTTTCAAAGTATAGAATATCTCCCTGTAATGCTAATTGGTTATGAGTTTATGCATCTAGAGTTGCTCATCCTTGGACCTATAATGAGTTTGCATCTGGGTGTTGATGAAAAGTGGAGCAAGCACTTCCTTTTTTTAGTAGATCCACATAAAGCTGATGAATGGTAAATGATTTGCTTATGAAAAATATCCCGAAGTATGACAACTGCCAAGCAAAGCTTTCTCTTCTCAAGTCCTATGGAGAAATCTGAGGAGCAATGAATACGTGCTTTTGTTTATGACAACGTATTAAAAAAGGAAGCTGCTGAATACAGAGAACAATTTTCTTCTGAAGATATACAGAGAAAGCTGACAAATGCCAAATGGATTTTTCTGTACTAATGAGATGAGGAGAAAGCTAACAGTTACAGCATAGATGGTTTGGCCTATGCTTATTAAAATTTATAGAGGAGAAACTAATTGTTCACTTGTGGAAACTCAGTCAATGGGCCAAAGATATTTGCATGATTATGAATACTCTTGAGCATGTGGTGTTAGTGTATGTTGCTTGGTTAGTCTAAGTATCTTGCCTAGCTGATCATTTGCCAACAGAAGGGATGCAACTGTTTTTTCTCTTACTTATGCAGAGATATTCTATAAGCACCTCACAAAAACACCGTTTTATTAGCAGATATGACTTGCTGCTTGGCTGAGTTAGAGCAGTATGCAAGCACAATAACGTTAGAGTTCCAAACTGAATTACAGCGAAACAGCTGATTTATATTGGATTTATGCAGCTTTGTTTAACTGATATTGTTAAGAGGGCTTGATGGGGGGAGGGGGATGGAAAAATATTTTTCCAGAAATCGTTAGAACTCTTAATCACTGTGGGTTTGACACTAAAAAATCATGTATGAAGCTCTGGTATTAAAAGCACTGCAGTCTATAGCAGAGATACATCAGACAAGAAACAAGGATTGTTAAAGATGAAAAGCCATGGTAGGAAGTTGAGTTCTGCCTGTAGTGTCCCTCCTTGCCTTCATACCTTGAAGCAGAATAGATTTCACTTCCCTGGTCCATGGTAGATCTATGACTTCAGTGAGGCATTGTTATTTAAGGGTTGAGGTTTATCCCTTTCTGGGTAACATTTACTTCTTAATTCTGGGTTTTCTGCTAGCAGTCTTTTATCTTTTGGTTGCTCACAACCTATTTGGAATTAAGAAGGAGGATATTGTTTTTCTTTGCTCACTCTTTAGTTTGTATTTTGGGAAAAGGCTAGGATGGGAGGCAGATGCCTGGTGTTAGCTCTTGCCTGGTTGCAGTGCCTTGTGTCTCCAGGATGGTTTTTGGAGGGAGGATGGAAGGCCATTTCACACCAATGAGCAGCAGGGCTGCCTGGAGGGAGATGGACCATGTAGGGGACAGAAGAAGAAAGCAGAATAAGGCAAGATGTTTGCTTAGGGGAGCAGAAGCACAGTTGTGCTAATAACCCAGCCTAAGAGAACAGTGTGTAGGAGAAGTCAAGAATAAAATGATTTGCCAACCAGTCTCTCAGTGGCAGATCTAAGCTGGTAGAGCTAGCATTTGCTGTGATAAAATAAGAAGAGGCGTTCCTAAACTCTTGTTAACTGAAGATAGCAGCATTAGAAGCATTTAAAGTTTCATACATAGAAAAGACACTTTACTGGTTTTTATTGTTTGGTGTGGGGTTTTTTGTTTGTTTGTTGGGGTTTTTTTGTCATTTATATCTTGACATATTTGTAATACTTGATTAATTTTTGTTTCCGGTAAAACAAATGGGAGAGTACATTTATTCCTCCATAGTTCAGCAACACCTTCCAGGCCCTTTTCCAAATTATTCCAGCCATGCACAGGATATTAGAGAGAAAAGGAGTGTGGAAAATGCTGTAAAATTATGTCCTAAAAGCAAAGGTGAATCTTGTCTCTTGGTTTCTGTGGGAACTCTGCTAACTCAGGATGATCCTGTTCCAGAGCAATGGATCTTCGCCACCTACTTTCACCCAGGCTTGTATACTCTTTATTTCAGATAGGTAATCATGCTGTACAGTCAGAAAAGTGTTGTGTCTTGTGTTGTGACTCAGCTGTCTGATGATACAGCAGTGTCTACCACTCAGGTGTAAAATCTGTAAGAATAAGGGTTATGATAGTGTTTGATCACAATTCGGTCATTAATAATGGATTGTATAACTAAAACAAGTAGATCACAACTCTGTTTTTCAGACTGAGACTCAGCTACTCTTAAATGTGTATTGGCTTGTCATACGTATCTGTGTTTCCTTTTTGTCTAGCTGAAAAATAGATCATTTATATAAGGCATAGTCCATCCCTTCCTCTGCCATCGTAACACAGATTTTCTAAGTCCCCCTGATATGTATTCCAGGAAGGTTGAACATTGTGACTATTGTCATCTTCAGTCACCAGTCTGCCCTCCTAATGACATGCTTTGGCCACACTATAGACTAATTCATGAAGAGGGCTTGTAATCACAGTCAGCTCTCTCTGAAGTCCTGAGGTATGGAGGAATTGGGTCTGTGGCCTTCACGAGGAAAGGAAAGTGTGTGAGGGTGGTGATGGCCTGGTGTCATGGCACCGCCCAGACCTCTTTAGAGCATCCCTGCTATAGTCTTTGGAGGCTGCAAGATTGTGTTCCCGGTGTGCAAGAGCTATAGTTCAAATAGACGTTTCTCCTAGTGCTCTCCAGACTGTACTTTTAGACTCTTCTGTCCTACCACCTTCCTGCTGCAGCATGACAGCCCTGAGTTAACATCTAAGAATATGCACTAGCATGACTTCTTTTAAGAAGAAAATCAATGTGCAGCCTACCACCCTGCAAAATCATGTGCCACCCAACAGTCCTCAGGGGCGTCATCCTTCCCTACTTGGTTCCCTTTCAGATATGCTGAAAAGGGCCTTTCTGTGCAGAATTCTTATGCATGATTCAATTTCCAGTTTTGGTTTAGAAGCTGCCTTAAAATCTGAAGGCAAAAGGGTTTCTTTTGCTTTGCCCCAACTGTGAGGAGAATATGAATTTCTTCTAGAAGAAACTGCTTCCATAGGACTGGGGTTACTCCTACCTTATTATTCTCCCATCCATGGCTGTGCAAAAGCATGTAGAGAACTGCATTAGGAAAAACCTGTAATCCAAGTCCCATCACAGATATCCTCAGCGAGTCAATCTCATTCTAGGCAGCTCCCGGTATTTGACCATTTATTTCCTTTATTCTTCCTCCTGAAATAACATATAATGGATGCACCTGTCCAGTCATGCAGAGAAAATGAGGGCACTGCATGTAAGTTAAGTAATGACTCTCTAGCCCTAAATGTTTCCCCCAGCACTTTGGTCCCCAGCATGTAGTGGTACATATTTTTTGTCTCTCTCTTTTGAAGCAAGACTCAATTTAATTCTCTCCAAAGTGTCAACTGCTGTGATTGCTTTATTACACAGTCTTATGCCACTCATAGCTTATCAGATTTTAAATTACCATATAAATCTACATAGACAATATAAGAAACATAATTTTAAATGTATCTAATCTCATTTTCAAAGTTAGATAAGAAACAATCGACTCTTTAGAATAAAATAATACCCCTAAGCTAGAAAAAGGGAACCTAACAAAATTATCTACACTAATAATCATTAACTATAATAATACTTGCAAAACAAAAACCACTGGTGTAATTAATTGTAACACCTAGAGGGTGAGAAGAACCAGACAAAAAAAAATTTCTCAGATTACACATTGTTTGCTAATTCTAAAACATGTTAATATGAGGGTTTGCTATTTATATATGCTAATATTGCCTAAGTTTCAGCAAAATAATTGCAACATACTGCATATATTTTAATGTGGTAGGCATGGCGTAACCACTGAATTTCAACTCTCTAAGTAGAGAAAACAAAAATTAAGATAGCAACGGTGCTTGGCTGTAAATCTATATAAAATTACATTGTGGTCAGTGAAAATAAATCCTGCTACAAGTACAGACCTGAGAATAATGCTTTATGGGAGGAATATAGTTTTGAAGAAACTTTAGCCTGCCTTGAGAGGAGTTTTGACAGGAGTTGAAGTGGGAGTACTGTACCAAACAAACAAATCAGAAAATCTTGTTTTGAATTTTATTAGTTGTTTGAAAGCAAGATCTCAAAAGTCCCATTACTGAGAAAGCATTCAATCCGATTCCTTAGGCAAGAAAGGAAAACAGAGATAAACAGGCCTGAGGCAAGAGTGGCCAAGGTGTCATACAGTAAACATGACTTGTGCTGTGTAGACCTGGGCCTTAGAAGTTTAGTCTCTGAGGACTAGGAAGTACACCAACCAAAGACATCGTCACCTAGCGAAAGCTTGACCTCCTGTGATCTGAGCAGCGTGTTTCACAAGTAGAGCTTCTGTGGCAGCAGCCATCTGATGGCATTGGCATTCTGCTGCCTTATGCACTCGCTCATAACTGCGCTGCTCCGGGAGCATTTCTAGCTGCTTTCCTATTAACTCCAGTCTGAACACACAGTGAGGAGATTGCAGTGCTTCCTCAACTGTTTTCATGCTTTTGCTAGGTTGATTCTGATTGTTAAATATTCAATGTGTGTCCTGGACTGCAAGCCTTCCTTTTGTTAAAAGGACTGTTTGACTACGTGAATAAAAATTGACGTGAGTAATTGAAGCTTAAAATAATATGGCTTGGCCCAATATATATGAAGTGAAATATAAGTAGACTGAAAGGAATGGGACTTCTGAGGAGAGCTGGTAGGCCTGCCCATCAACTGGATGGACGGCTTTGTGCTAGCAAAACCTGTCTTCACCTGCATATAACTCCTGACTTCAGGAGTCGCACAAAAGGTTTCTGAGACCTGAATCTGCTTTGGAGTGATTAATGTGTGGGTGTGTGTTTGCATTTAAAAGTTTCAGACAGTGTATGTTGTTCCTAAAAGGAAAACCACAGGATTGTCCTCTGGATAAGTTAAATATGAGCACCGTGCTGAGAAGCTGCTGAGTCCCTATGATAAGGGGAAGAAACCTACTGGGTTTACTCAGGGGAAGTGTTCAAATTCTGTGGCTGATCCAGAAAAGATCAGCTTGTGGTCAGATGGCTGTCTCTTGAGCCCTGGGAGCTGAAGCTGCAGGAGGCAGAGCCTGGGCTGACTGCTCCCAGTTGACTGCTGCCGAGCTGGGCTGGGCAGATGGCGTGTAGAGGCTCAGGCCTCGGGACAGAGGACCCCAGTGTGTGTTTCAGTGGTCTCTGGGTGTTGAATGGAAGAGAGAATGGGGAAGAAGCATGGGAGGGGAGCTGGCAATGGGAATGTCAGGATCTTAGACAATTGCTTCAGGCTTGGAGAGGCTGTGCTGGGCAAAAGCAGTTTGCTCTTCCCTTCTTCTCTGCCTCTTGTAGCTGCACCACTGTGCCGCAGCGTGCCCCTTCATGCCCCCACCATGCCACATGGGGCGTGAAATGCCACGCGGCCACTGCCCACAAAGCAGCTTGGGAGGGAAGTGGATGGTCAGTCACACCTGGTGGCAGCCCTTGCCTCCCCGCTTTCCTCCGCTGGCACCAGCAAAGGCCATGGGCAAACCTTGCTCCCTGCCCTGTAGGCTGCTGTCAGATGGGGCAGGAGAGATCTCTGCAGCCACCCCCACTGGCCTAAGCCCCTGCGTGGCCAGGGGTGTCCACAGGCTTCAATGCGGTGTGATCTCTGCTTGAGCAAGTTACATCACCAAACAATTCTGAAAAAGTACACATGAGGGTGCAATGGTCAAGCCTCCAAAGATGATTAGGAAAAAACCCATCTTTTTCTGATTGTTGCAGTATAAGACAAAGTCCCCAGTGGCTCTAAACTCATTTGGCTCTATTGTTTTATTGGAACTGTGCTGTTTTATCTGGGTAGATGAACTCATTCAAATGCAGATAGTGTCCAAGATTCAAGGCTTGTAAAACATTGGAAAGCACAGGTACTTGTAACGGGCAACACTTAAAAATTATTTGTAATAGCAAGAACTGGGAACCTATGTTTTACATTCTGGCCATTTGTTTTGTTCATCGTTTCCCAGCAATTCCAAGTAAAGTCTCTTTATTCTCTTTTCATTTTAAGATGCATTTCATAAAAACAAGAATAGATACATTAAAATCTTATAGAGTTGAATTCTAAGAAGTCTTATACTGTTCTCTTTTCCAAAATAAGAAGGCCTGTAATTTTTTCTTTTTTTCTTTTTTCTTTTTTTTTTTTTTCCCCCCTCCTTATAGTGGAAATTCTGTGTATAATTTGCTGTTTTAGAAAAATAATTCTGTCTTACTCCATCCATTTTTTCACTTATGCACTGTGTTTGAAAATGCAAACCTTCTACAAAGTGAACAGGAAGCTGGGCACTTTTTACTTTGATGCTAGTTCTGCTTTTTGGAAAACTTACAGAACATGAACTCAATCTGTCTAGCATACAAAATTCAGTGCAATATAGATATAAATTTGTATAAAATTTCTACTGAAACCTAACAGATCTTACAAATTGTAACCTGGTCAGCCCAATCTCTTTTCTCTAAATATCAGAGTTGATTAAACATTCTCAGATGAAAAGCAAAAGACAGGTATACATTGTCTAATGCAGATGATAAGTTATAAAAGTGATGGTGTAGACAGAATAAAGTAGGATAAGATACTATTTTCAGATAAGTATCTGGCATGTCTACCATTTGGCACCTGATAAATGTTTCATTCACATTTGTTCACTATCTCTGGTTGTCATGCGTCATCAGAGTTTGGTGGTGGTGGTGGTTTTTGGGTTGCATATTTTTTTCATCCCCCTTTCTGACTAGTTCAGATGACCAGCCTCAGAATTTGAGAGGAAGAAAACCTCGGAAATCTATTGCTTTAGTTGCTTCTATACTGTATTATGACAGATTTTCTTTCTGATACTCATTTTCCTTCTGACACCTTATTAGATTACTGCAACTTATTTTTAGGCTAGGAAATTGAATGAAAAGTTGAAGCTGGTGTATGAAGTAGGCCTGCTTTATTGATAGTAGATGGAAGAAGCACTTGCTATGCTGTAAATAATGTAAGTTGCCTTCACTGCAAAGCCACTTTCTAGCCTGTCAGTCCCCAGCCTGTACTGTTGCCTGTGGTTATTCTGTCCCAGGTGCAGAAGTTTCCTTTTGTCCTTGTTGAACATCCTGAGTTTTCCTGTTGGCCCTTTCTCCCACCCTGTCACGGTGGTAGCCCTGCTCTTTGCTGCCACATAGTGCCATCCACAAAGTGCCTGAGGGGTTGGTCAGTTCCCTCTGTCATCCAGCTCAGACGTGATAATACTTAACACTATCAGTTTCGCTACCAAGTCCTAATATATACTAGTCATTAAAAAAAAAAAAAATCTTGTGACTTGTAATTAGACTTCAAACTATTGACCCAAAAGGTCCAGCCAGTCTAGCCACATCATAGACCACCCATTTAGTCCCAGTCATTGTAACTTATGTGCCAGGTGACAGTGGTGAAAGTCTTTAGAAACTGAAAGTAAATTACATTCTTTGCTGTCCCTTGATTCGTTTCATCATAGTAGGTAATCAAAGCTGCTCAAGTGCAGTTTTGTAAATCTGTGCTAACTATTCCAAATCACCTTCCCGTCCTTCACATGCATAGAAGTGTCTTTCTTGAGGACTTGCCAAATAAATACTTTTCCCAGGGACTTAAGGGTGCCTTGTAGTTCCCTGGAATCTAGTATTGCTGTTCTGAAATTGTTGTTTGTTTGTTTTAAAGATGGCAGTAACTTTTACCTTTTTCTAGTCATTGGGGACCATGTAAGTCAACACAGTCTTCTGAAGATGGAATGGCCTCATGGTAGTATTGGTCAGCATGCTTTAGTATGCTTTGTCCTGTAACATGCGCAGGTATACACATGGCTTAATCATCCCATAATTTGATTCTGCTCTGTCAGATAGTTCCTGTTTACCCCAGCTGACACTGAGACTGAGAGCAGACTTCATCAGTTAAGGCTGATGCAAAAAAGACACTTAAGTACACTGGCCTCTTCCATGGTTTTCTTACATAGGCTGACTCCCCATTCAGCAACAAGTTCACCTTTTCCTACATCTTGATTTTGCTTCTGAGATATCTGTAGGCTCCCTTCTTGTTGCCCTGCTGAACTCTCAGCTGTTTCAGCTCCAGCCGAGTTTTGCTTATCCTGAATCCAACATGGCTGATCTCCCTTCCGTAGCATCTTCCTTGTTCCCTTTTCCTGTGCTTGCTTTTCACCTCTGAATTCCCTCAGAATTTCCCAGTTCAACCAGAGGGTCCCTGCCCCATTTTCCCAGGGGCATTCTGCCAGTTTCCAGCAGTTCCTCACTCTTCAAAGAGGGTCCTGTTGTTGTCACAGAAGGCCAAATCCTGTCACAGATACCAGCAGCAGAGTCATCCCTTGGGTGCAGTGAAGTCAGTGCTGAATCTGAATATTTCTGAAAAGTCAGCAAAGATCTGAGGATGGCAGAAGGGTCCTTGCAGACTGACTCTGAAAGCAAGCCTGTGGAGATCTTTTCTGTCAAAAACTGCTCAAAGACTGGTAATATTTCAGCAAAGAAATTCTGTCCCATTACTTATGTCTATTTTATTGATGAGGCAGGGAACTTTTTGTGCCTTTTATGAAACACGCACGACTTAAAAACCCACAGCAATCAAACTAACTTCAGCAAGCTTTTTCTCCTCAAGTCTCCTCCTGACCTTCGTGGGTCTGAATGAGTAATACTTTAATTTTCCTTCCCCACTGTTCCTGATGATCCTCCCACCCCTCCTTCTTTTGTTAGCTTCTCTTTCAAAAAACATAGAAATAGGTAGCAATGGCATTAGGAGCTCAGGAAGTAGAAGAGATCAGTCCACAGAATATTGTTGTTCTGTGCTGCTCAGGTGAAGTGGGACTAAAGTAGTTTTATATTGGCATTCATCAGCATCCCCAGCAGGGAAGACAACTGGGTTGCTTTGTTAATGTGCTCTTGCTGTTCTCAGTTACTAAAACATCTGTTAGGGGTCATTGACATTTGGGCACAAACTAGGGCTACTCCCAACAACTCTCAACAAATAAAAGAGAGCAAATGAAAGTAATATTATCTTAGGCCAGGCTGATAAATAGATGCTCATAACCCTGTTGTTGTTTTTCCTCCTTTATTTCTTCATTCTGTTTTAGAAAATCTCATGTAGCTAGTGCAACCTTATTTTCGGGAGACAAAAATTAATATAACTGATATAACTCTTATCCAGTTTATGCAAAAACAAACAAACAAAAAAAGCATTCAGTGTACATTTGGGTATATTTTGTTTTTCTTTTTTTTATTTGATTGGGGTTTTGTGGTGTCATGTCATGTGTGTGTTGTTCCCCCCCCTCAGGTTTTATGACTTAATTTCATACCTTTTAAACCTAAAAATGCAACTTTTCGAATCATAACAATACACTTAGTTACATAGATGTTTTTACACAAACTGGGACTACCAAACTGAACTGTAATTACAAGAGAGTGAGCCTCCAAAATATCTGTCATCAAGAATGAATTTCAAGCTACTGGGGACTTCTTCCATCTTGTCTTCATTATTTGGAGTTGAGCTTGGGTTTTTTTCATCATAGTGTGTAACATAACATATAATACAGAAAAACATATTTTGATAAGTTTACTTTTGTGGAATTATTGCTTAAGGAACTCCTGTTTCTAGGGTTTTCATCCAGGTACAATGTTGCCATTTTTCCTGCAGTATATATTGGTTTAGCTATAATTGATTTCCAGATTGTCTTCTGTCAAACAGTTTTTCTAATTGTCCAGAGTCTGTTTGGATTAGTGTCTGTATGCTTGAGTAACATGAAGTTCAGACTATCTCCAGTATGACTGAAGCATATGCGATTTTTCTTGTGGAATTCTGTGCCTGACTGCATTACAAGTTTCACAAGAAACAATGCAAATAACCCGCTACTGTTGTTACATGTTTTCCTCTCTCTTCCCTCCATCCCCTATTTCAGAGATGAAATTTTAATTATTGATATTTACACTATTAAAAGACAAATAATTTGATTTTGATGTTTGACATTACAAAAAAAGTTGTTCCCTTTTTTCTTTGTAGTCAGTTTATCTTTTTTTTTTTTCCCTTTATAAACAGTTAAAAATATGGTTGGTCTTTCAGCACATCCATTGTCTCACTGACTTCAAGCAAAGTGCCAGCAGTGGGGGTCTCACACTGACTCCAGCCAACTGTGACATACAAATTGTTTTTAAAGATTATATGCCATGGCTGTGTGAAAAGCAAAAATGTTTTTTACGTTTTTTACCCTAATATCTGTTCTTAGAGGTTGATGGAAAAATCCTCGCTATCATTAGCTTGGCTATATGGTTGGGTTTTGCTTGTTATTCTGAAGACAGAATTGCTGAGAGGGGAACCATAATAGCCACTTCCATGGAAACAGGGAAGTGGTCCTTCCTCACAGAGTACTGTACACCAATAGGTCTTAACTGTTAGGAGGTCCAGGCCTCACTGTTGATAAGCTGGCAAACTGTTGCCCTCTGTCACATCTCTCTTTTTTTTTTTTTTTTTTTTTTTTTTTTTTTTTTTTTTTTTTTTTTTTTTTTTTTTTTCTTTTTTTTTTTTTCTTTTTTCCTTTTTTTGTGTGTGTAGAAGATCACTGACAATATTCTGCCTGGATAAAGATGGCTGCTTTTGCATTACTTTAATTTCCTTGCCCCTATAAATGTATGGAAAGACCTTGGTGGAGAATGACATTTTTGTTAGCTTTGCAGTTATGGGACAAAACTGAAAACTGAAATCTTCTGTTAATTCCTTTAGATTTGTGGATAGCTTTTGGATTACTTTTTTTTTTTTTTTTTTACACACTGTTTGTGTGTGTGTGTATGTGCTAGCGCAGATCTTGAGTTAGCTGAGTTGAGAGAATGCTTTTCTGGTAGCTTTTACTTTGTGTTCTTATCGTCCTGGAGGACTACAAAAGCAGCTGGGAGCAAGGTTTCACTCTTCACCCTCTCTCCCAAAAGCCCCTCTCAAGGTGTTACAGCTAGAGATGTATATGCTGTAGGAGCATTCAGGAGCAGACATGGAATGAGCGTTTGGAAGTTGTTGTCATAGTTAGGCTAGTAGAATGAATTAAATAGTGTCTAGATGAAGGTTTGGATATAAGATTATTAATCAACCAAATGTTAATCTGTGAGGGCTGTGGTAGTGCTTTGGGCAACTCCTGAGGCTTTCAACCAGAGGAGACGATTCCTGGAACTGAGCCAAAGCACACTGGCTTTCATTTCCATACCTCTGCCTGAAGTCACATGAGTCTTTAGAAAAGCAAAGAGCAACAAAAAGTCCAAAAGACAGAAAGCCAGAATAACTTGCTGTTAAGATAGTATTTGCAATGTTCCAAATTTGGGTTAATAACTTCTGGTCTCACGTTTCTCTGTTACTGGGTATGATGTTCACAGTGTCTTTCGGGTATATTTTCGTTTAGATTAATTCAGTCCTCAAGGCTTCAAATTCAGTAGCCTAACATTTCCTTTTGAATTGTCATATTCCTACCCAAAAGAAAACACCAGACTAGTACTTTTGCAGTGTATAGTTGTTCCTGGTGAGACGCTACTAGTTTTTCATCTTTCCTGTCAGCAGTGATGCTAATGGAGGGCTCTCCCAGCATGGAAGGGTGAATGGAAATCTAAGCACATATTAATACTGATTAAGAATGGGATATCCCACATACTAAATGTACCATTTTTTCCGCTTTGGCCTTGCGGGATGACAATTGCCATGTTTGCTTTCCAAACTAATTTTGAATAATAAGCCTTCATGCCTTTATTACTTGGAGGTTAAATGTAAATACATTCTATATTGGACTGTACCTTGAAGTCACGAGCTGAATACAAGAGCCAAACCTGTTGCTTATTATGCATTGCTCTGCCCACATCTAAAGATTTATTAAGAATTATGTCAACTATTTTGATTTTAAGGTTTAAACTAAGCATCTAAGGTTTGATTTAATGACATTTTATGTCTCCCTTTGTATTAAAAGTCACAGAGAAGAGGAAAATCTCAGTGGACCTGTGACATGTAAAACTATCAGTTTTTCAGGAACCATTGTAATTTTTCATGTCACTGCAAACAAATAATGAACCTTTAATCCAAGGACAAACATGTAACACTTTTATCTATCATCTCCATATACATTTTCATATTTAAAAGTATCATGCAGCATTAGCAAGCTATTGCACTGCATACTAAAAATACTGTGGGAAAGTTATTAGGGCATACATTAACTGGTTGTGAAGACTCATTACTTTGGTTCTAGTTAATATTTCTAATTGCAAGTGATTGTTGATTTGCAGGATTTATCTCTTTTTTTTTTTTTTTTAGAAGAATTCTGTCTGTTTACTCACCAAAGCTCCATAAAGATGTAAATATTTTAAAAATATGTAACAGTGAATGTTCTATTAATAAAACTGATAATAAATCTCATCCAGAAAAAAAAATATACACATGATACAGAAGTCTTAATCACAGATTGAACAAATAAGGAAAAAAGAGTGAATATTCCTTTTAGCAGAGAGAGGAGACTTATTACTGCATTTCATGTTTGCTTTCACTTATTGTGCAAATATGCATATGAAAATGGCGTACAAATTTCAAAATAAGGCAAAGATGCATGCCCACTTGATAATCTCTTTAGTTACTTTTGGTATCTCAATAACAACCTCAAACTTATTGCTTGTTGAGATATACAGGATTTCTTTATATTAAATAGCCTGATGCAAGAAATCAAAGAATGTATCAATCTAAGGTTCAAGAGAGTATTAATCTAAATGTTCATCAAACAAGAGCTAAATTTTAAGGGTAGCCTGAAATAACTGTATGATTAAGAAGGTCCAGGAATCACTGTGATCTAGACAGTTCTCTGAATCATTGCTCATCCTTCTTAGTTGGAGGGGGCAAGAATTTACTGCTATCCTACTGTAGTAAATTGAGAACTTTTTTCTAACTCTTGTTTGCTCAACTGCTTTCATCAGTGAGTTAGAGAGGCGAAGCAAAGGGGACAGTCAGCATGTAGTCTTTCCTCTTCTTAAACATGCTGATAAGCCAGGTAGCTCAAGGATGATTTCCCTTGTGTGACTGTGCGACCTGAGACAGAATTGAGTCTGACTAAAAGCTGTTCCTAAGAACAGAAATTATTTACTCTGTTTTATTGCCTCTTTATTCCAAAAATAAGCAGAGCTGAGAATGCACAGTGGATTTCCCCCCCCCCCCCCCCCCCCAATTGATTTTATGTTTGTTTTCCTTTATTTTTCCCTGGTTAGAGAGAAAAGCCCCTTCTTTGACTATATGCAACTGCTTAGCTTGTAGGAAAAGAAGTATAAAGATGTCCATCATAGTACTTTCAACATTTTCAAGTCAGTGCTTCAACCATGTAAATTCCTATCTATTGCATGATTGCAGCTAGCTATCTAGTGTAAAGTGTTGTCGGACCTTAGTGCAGATAACATCTACGATCACACAAACCACTTTATAACAGTGGAGTGATTTTGTCCAAAATGCTTGTAGGTAGTAAGATGTATCATACATAGTCAGTAGGTAAAAAAGAACCCTGGACCACTGGTGCACTCCAAGTTTATTTTTCACTATCTTCCTTTAGGAAAGACATGTTTTGGCCCTTCCTAGTTGTTTGGGTTTGTTTTTTGGTTTGTGGTTTGTTTTTTTTTTTTTTTTGTGGCTTTTAGTGTGTTCCTACTCATCCTCCTAGATGTTGTCTTTTTCCTCCTGTAACAACTTTACAGGAGGAAAAAAATGGATTTTTTTTCCTCCTGTAAAAAAAAAAAAAAAAGGGATGGTGGTGGGGTGAGGAAAGGCTTTCAATTCTCTGAAACATTTTCATGATCTGTTGGTGTGCCTTATCTCATTTTCTTCTTCCAAATTTGTCTTCAAGAGTCTTTTTTCTCACCCATGTTTACCCCTTATTCTCATTCAGTCCACCCTGCTCACTTTATCTTGAAAGTCTTCATGCTCCTTCCAATTATTATCCTTCCCCTGCCCTCAGTCTTTTCTTTCCCTCTTGTTGCTTGCAGATTTGATGCCCCTCTTCCTGTGTGGATGATGTCCTAATGTGGGTGCGTGCAGGCACCAGATCTTGCAGTGAGTGCATGAGTGCTCAGAGGGAGAAGGGGAGCAGAGACCTGATGACAACAGGCTCTCTCTGCAGCTCTCTCCCAATTCTTGAGCATGGCATTCTTTCTGTAGCTCAGATGTGTAGATAAGAGTGGCACAGTTCATCCCATAGACTCTGTTTCCCTCCTATATTCCTTCTTTTCACACCCAGCAGAAGATTGGAGTAGGTATTCTTTCCTCTGAAGCAGAAAAGGGTGTGTGGGCAGAGGAAAGAGCATTGTTCTTCAACACAGCTCCCCCTTGTAATGTTTAGTTCTTAACATTTTTTTCTGTAATAACTAGTGTGCAATTCTTGAGGAGGGGAAGAAGAACTGTGAAAGCATTATTTCTAAATTCCCTGGGGCAGGGTTTGTCTTCTATTGGCCATAATCAGCAATGTGAATATGTGATGCAATGTGGGGAATCACATTTCAAATAAGCACAAAAATAATTTCCCTTTGTTAGATTCTTGGCTGCAAACTGCCTGGCTGAGGAGAATGAGCCGCTCTTTCACCTCTAAGTGGATGCCTTCACTGCACAGGAAAGCAACCTGTGCTATACTTCTTCTGTGGAAAGAAAAAGGGCATCATACTCTTCAAGAGCTTTTATTACTTAAGAGAGGTTTTGCAATCTGGAGAAAACCACAAAAAACCTGACAAAACCAAAACCAAACCCAAACCCCCAAACAGCAAAAGATTCAACAAATCTGAAGGGAATACAAACAGAAGAAAAATAGGAGTTAAGGTTTCCTTGTTAAACTGTACAATATGTAGATAGTGTAAGTACCTGTAACATGGGACTTTGTGTTCCCTGCTGTCTCCACCCCTGAAAAAGTAAAGACTTACCCTCTACTAAAAGTCAAGTAAAAGTTAAACTAAATGCCAATTCTAATTAGCCACTGAGAGTTTTGCTGTTGACTTTCATCGTACCAGAATGTCACTATGTGTGCTTCATCACAGGAGCAGACCTTCCAGAGCTCTGGGGAGGAACCAGAGGGAAGAGAGAGTTTATACATTTAGAGAAAAATATAGAAGAGAGAAAAAGACCACATAGTTTCTAGGCAAGGGCAGGAACCATAGGCAAGGGCAGAACAGCACCCAGATATTTCCAGCTCCATCTCCTTAGGAAATTTCTTGCTGGAGAGCTAGATCAGGAAGATTTAACCTCTTCCAGGTGGCATTTTTCGGCATCCTGATAGAGCCAAGAACTGCAGCCCTACACTGGGAAAAGCAGACTCCAAATTCTAACAAAAACCAGGGTTTCCTTAGCAGTGTTTTGTCAAGGAAGTGTTTTGCAAAGATAGTGAAGAGTTGGGACACGAAGGTAAGAGTCAGACATCTCACCTGGGCCCATGAGCCCCTGCGTAGGGCAGCATGCCTTGGCCTGGTGGGGCTGGGACCCTCTGCCCCCACAGAGGCGGTGGCTCTGGATCAGCTTGGTTTGCAGGGACTTTTTGGGTAATGAGGCTCCTGCTGAGTTTCTGAGTGGGGTTGCTTCACACTGGAAAGCTGTGAAACAAAAAGTATAATTTGCCATAGTCTGTCCAGCACTACTTCAAGCACTCTGCACAGTGAAAGAAAGACAACGGCAGAGCCAAGTACCATATCTGCTAAAAGCCAGGCTGTTGTAGAAATCAGTACCCTGTGGTCGCCTCAGACTGCACTCCAATAAATCAAATCTGGCACTTTTTTGCAAGAGTTGAATTTTGCTTTGGGAATGATGAGGTTTTTACTTTTGTTTTAAAACATCTTGTACGGTGTGAACTGTTGGGGGAAAGAGGAGGAAGAGTCAGGGCATCGTACAAACCTCAGTCCTAAGGCTGAGAGTAATAACATCAAATAAATCCTAGATTCCTTAAAACGATAAATGGATGTGAGAATGCTTTGTCTGCAATTACATGCCTAAATGTATGATCCCACCTCTGTGAAAATGGAGGTAGCCAGCTGAATGAAATGTCTTGTCTCATATTTTTCCTGCCCAAACAATATAGTAAAACAGAACCACCACACAGGTTATGTCCATACTTTTCATTTCTGTGAGAAAAAACTTGATGAAATAGAGAGAGAAACAAGATGAAGAAAAGGTGAACACAGCTTTCGTCTTTCACAAAAGGCATCTCCCTTGCATCTTTTCTGTTCAATATCTGGACCTAAACCCCCACAGCTTTCTGTATTTGAGCAGTTTTAGTATTTTTAGAATCACTCTCAGTAACAAAAATCTGAAACAAGAAACGCATTGAACTCTGAGTAAGCCAAAGTCCCTCCTTCTTCCCACTACCTTGAAAAAGAGAAGGGCTCTCTAAGGTTTTTCTTGAATAATGTGGAGTGAAGTCCATCTGCAGCCTTGTGAATGTTCTATTTGTGTTTCCAGAGTTTCCATGTTGGAGTGTTACAAAATTGTCCTAGGAAAGGTTTGCCCTTGTATGAACTTAGCATAGAATACTACTAAACGCGGGAAAGAAATGCTTTCATAAGCACCCCGTTGTCTTTCACTTTAAGTTCTTTCTTTGTGTTCTAAGGACATGGGTCACAACACTAGTTGAAAGTAAAAGTGCTGCAGTTTGAATAGTTCCTGCTAGCACCTGTGAAGGCCACTGGCTTCTGAAGAAAGAGCACAAAGCTCTGAATTAAATCTTCTTGACGTTAGCTCCTGACACATCAACAATTGGTGAAGAGAGAGACAGAGGGAGAAAATAACATTTACATTTTCTTACTAATTTAATGAGAAACAAAAAGACAAGATAATTGGTTGGTTAATTTTCCATTCAGTGTTGACTTTAATGCTTTTACGAGGACAAGCTAGGAAAGACAGGGAGATGTACAGTATAGTAAATCTAGAGCTGCTCAGGTAGCTGGGAAAGGATGCTGTGGTGCCAAATTCTGGGGGTATAATCCAGTAATTCAGTGGTTCCAGCCCAGCAAGTACCATGCTACTTTCCACTGAGCTCATTTACGATCCCAAGCATTTCCTCGCTGTCAGTTCCTATTTACATCTTCGCTTTCCCTAGTTTTATCCTTTCTCTGAAATCTTCCCTGTCACATTTCATCTTAGCTCTGATTTCTCATCATCTTTCCTTGAGCTGTTTCAGCTTACATTTTTTCTGCTATCACCCACCATTTCCATCATTGAAGGGTTAATGAAGCAAACCACTCTAGCACCAGCACAGTCCCCAGCTCAAAGCTTTTCTCTTGTTTCCTCTATCTCAAAGCAAGTACAGTTTGCTTATATACTTGCTGCCTCTAATATGCCTAATTTTTGAAGATAAACCAGAACCTCTGCTTCTTTCTTACATCAAGAGTCCAACAGAAGAGCCTGACTGATGGACTCTTTATAGAGCAGTAAGAGTCAATGGAGCACCATAGCCAGTGTATGCTGACACTGGCAGAACTAATAGTGGTTTATACCAAAGATGAATGTAGGCTATTTCAGTTGCAGTCTGATATTTCTTGATCTCCCCTTTCTGTTTAATACTTTTACATTCTTGAAGCAGCCAGATTAATCTTCATCTCTTTTTTTTTTCTTGTCTAAAGTTTCTTGAGACTAGAAACTCATTGCAAATTGATTTTAATCTGAGTACCTCTGGGTTATTATTTGGCTTCATCTTTTATATAAACAAGTACTAAATTCTTGGTTGATATTTTTTCTGAGCCTGGAACTTGAACAGGTGTGTGCCATTGCTGTCTTCCCTAATTTACTGCTAGTTTAACACTGTTCCTCTTGAGCAAATTCCATTCCCATCTCAGCATTAGTCATGAGTAATCTTATAGCCATGAAACTTTCCTGTTGTTTGGTCAGTGACCTAGCCATCTAATTCTCCTCGGCAATCCTGTCACCCACTGTTTCAGCAAGCATACCCTTTCAGCAAATGTATTCTTCTGTCGGCACTTGCCAGCGCTGTTCCACCACATCTCAGTCATTGATTTCACAAATTTTTGCATTATCTCATCCTAGTCCAGTTGTCAGTGTCTTTGCGGTCCTGCTGATTTTTCATGTCCTTATATTCCAGCAAGTAAGGTACAGTAACATCAAAAAAGCCAAGCTGACTTTCTGATGGAGACATATTCAGTGCAGTACCACTGTGGGGTTTGAGGGGCGGGAGGCACAGTCTCTGAATCCTCATGGTCCTTTTGCCCTGGCTGGAATGACCAGCTGAAGAGTTGCTCAGTTAACTGCGAGGAGTGGGCACTCTTTTTAGTGTAAGAGCGCACCATTTTCAGGGCCTCTTTCCCAAATATCTCTATTTCAATAACATTCAGGGTAAGAAGTCTTCCAATAGTCAGCACCATCCTGGAGTCATATGACTCAAGACAGCTACTATACTTGCCTGACAGTTGCTCGACATTGGTAGGTTTGCTGAATTTGCAATCTACTATGTTTGTAGCTGCAAATATCAAGAGTGCATAAAGTTTACTTTTCAGTAATTTTGCATATGTTCCAGCTTTAAACCAAGGCTTTTACATATCTGACAGTTTCATCACAGTACATTTCTTTTGGGTTGAACAAAATATTTTGTTATAATGAAATTGAATTTTTTCCTGTTGTTCAAGTGGTTTTGAATATTTTTAGAATTATATACTTTAAGGTAAACTTTGCACATACATAAATACAGTACATTTTTAAGAATGGTGTGTATTCATACATGAACTGATAAGAGAAAACAGAAGCATTTGGGGCAAGAGGAAATTTCATGCTGATGTTACTGATTTGTTCAGAACACTTAAATTCAAGAATTCTTTCAAAGCATGTGTATACAGTATCTGCTTCCTGCTTCTTGGTGAAAGACACTCACTCTTGTGCAGAGAACTCACTCTGTTCTCAGAACTCTTTAGGTTTTTCTTTTTTCACGTGAGAAATATTTGTATAAACTTTTCTGAGATATTTACCAATGTGTATTGAGACAATATCTGGGGAAAGGGGAAGAAGATGGTGATGACCAATACGCTAATAATAAAAACCAGTAGTAATATTTAGAAGCTGCGAATGTAAAATTTTAAACAAGGACATGTGGCAAGTGATGAAGTAGACTATTTGGCATGGCGTGTATTCTTTTTCTCCATTCCGTGTAAATTTCATTTTTGGTTTGTTTACCAGGTCTCTAGATAGCCAGTAGTGGTGTGCTCAGGGTGATTCTGTCTTAGGCTTCTGCATATGAATAACTTTTTTTTTTAAAAAAAAAAAAAAAAGTGAACAGTTAGGTATTGCTTCAATGTAAACGATAAGAAAAATATGCTCCCATTTGTCCTTGTGGGAGACTTTGACTTCCCAGACATCTGCTGGAAATACAACACAGCAGAGTGGGACCAGTCACAGAGATTCCTGGAATATGTGGGAGACAATTTCCTGATGCAGCTGGTGAGTGAATCGACCAGAGAAGGTGCCCTGCTGGATTTCCTCTTCGTGAACAGAGAAGGAGTGGGGGAATATGTGCCACTTGGAGGATGACTAGGGCACAGCGATCACAAAATAATTGTGTTCTCTATTCTTAGAGAGACCAGGAGAGGGCTAAGCAGAACTGCCATCCTGAACTTCAGAAGGGCTGACTTTGTCTTGTTCAGGCACCTGCTTGAAAGGATCCCCTGGGAGATGATCCTGAAGGGTATAGGGGCCCAGGAAGGCTGGGCACTCTAAGAAGGAAGCATTAATGGCTCAGGAGCAGGCGGTCCCAAGATGCTCTAAGAGAAGCCGATGCCAGAGAAGACCACCCTGGCTGAACAGGGAGCTTTGGCTGCAACTCAGGGAGAAAAGGAGAGTTTACAGCCTTTGGAAGAAGGGGCTAAACAATCACAGTGATTACAGAGATGCTGTGAGGCCATGCAGGGTGGAAATCAGGTAGTCTAAAGCCCAGCTGGAAATTAATCTGGCGTCAGCAAGAAATGTTTCTGTAAGTATGTCAGTGGCAAAAGAAAGACCAGGGAGAGTCTCCATCCCCTGCTAGACACAGGAGGAAATATGGTAACAAGTGATGAGGAGAAGGCTGAGATGCTTAATGCTTTCTTTGCCTCAGACTAGTTGTACTGAGGGAATCCAGCCTCCTCAGCCAGAATACAGAGACTGGGAGAACGACCCCCCTGCAATCCAGGAGACAGTCAGTGACCTGCTGCATCACACAGACACACACAAGTCTATGGGACCCGAGGGTGCTGAAGGAGCTGGCTGGGTGCTCACCAAGCTGCTTTCCATCATTTACCAGCAGTTCTGGCTGACCGGGGATGTCCTGACTGATTGGAAATTGGCCAAGGTGACGCCCATCTCTAAGAAGGGTGGGAAGGATGATCCAGGAAATTACAGGCCTGTCAGCTTTACTTCAGTGCTTGGGAAGCTGATGGAGCAGCTCATCCTGAGTACCATCACACAACACATGAGGGACAACCAGATGCTCAGGCCCAGTCAGCATGGGTTTATGAAAGGCAGGTCCTGCCTGACAAACCTGATCTCCTTCTGTGACAGAGCGACCTGCTTATTGGATGAGGGAAAGGCTGAGGATGTTGTCTACTTTGACCTTAATAAGGCTTTTGACACCGTTTCCCACAGCATTCTCCTGGGGAAACTGGCTACTTGAGGCTTGGATGGGCACACGCTTTGCTGGGTAAAAAAAGTCTGAATGGCCGGGCCCAGAGAGTTGTGGCAAATGAGTTAAATCCAGTTGGCAGCCGGTCACGAGTGGGGTCCCCCAGGGCTTGGTTTTGGGCCACTCCTGTTTAACGTCTTTACTGATGATCTAGACGAGGGGATCGAGTGCACCCTCAGTCAGTTTGCAGATGACACCCAGTTGGGTGGGAGTGTTGATCTGCTCAAGGGCAGGGAGGCTCTGCAGAGAGACCTGGACAGGCTGGAGCCATGGGCTGAGCCCAACTGGAGGAGTTTCCATAAGGCCAAATGCCGGGGGCTGCCCTTGGGCCACAACAACCCCCAGCAGCGCTACAGGCTTGGGGAGGAGTGGCTGGAGAGCTGCCAGTCAGAAAGGGACATGGGGGTGTTGATTGACAGCCGGCTGAACAGGAGCCAGCAGTGTGCCCAGGGGGCCAAGAAGGCCAATGGCATCCTGGCTTGTGTCAGCGATAGCGTGGCCAGCAGGGACAGGGAAGGGATCTGACCCCTGTACTCGGCACAGGTGAGGCCGCCCCTCGATTCCTGTGTTCAGTTTTGGGCCCCTCACTCCAAAAAGGACATTGAATGACTCGAGCGTGTCCAGAGAAGGGCAACGGAGCTGGTGCAGGGTCTGGAGCACAGGTCGTACGGGGAGCGGCTGAGGGAACTGGGGGGGTTTAGTTTGGAGAAGAGGAGGCTGAGGGGAGACCTCATCGCCCGTATCTGTAAGGAGGGTGCAGAGAGCTGGGGATGAGCCTCTTTAACCAAGTAGCAAGCGATAGGACAAGAGATAATGGTCTCCAGCTGTGCCAGGGAAGGTTTAGACTAGATGTCAGGAAGCATTTCTGTCCAGAAGGGGTTGTTGGGTGTTGGAATGGGCTGCACAGGGAGGTGGTGGAGTCCCCATCTCTGGAGATGTTTAAGAGTTGTGTTGACATAGCGCTGAGGGATCTGGTGTAGTTGGGAGATGTTAGTGTTAGGATAACGGTTGGACTGGATGATCTTCAAGGTCCTTTCCAACCTAGTTGATTCTGTGTTTCTGTGATTTAGAATATGCATGAAATTTAGGCAAGTATGTGAAATATTCAAGACTGTAGCGTAATTACCATAGGATGGAACACAGGAAAATTTATTTAAATAATAAGAAAAATAATAAATTCTGTCGATTATAAACTATTTTCTGCAAAAGAGAACAGATATTTGCTTTCAGGAGGTTGAAAGGGCCAATGCTTCTTCCTTCATAAAGAGCAAAAATCATTCTCAGGCCAGTGTTTGAAAGATGTTGCTTTTTTTTCTTTTTATGAAGTTTGTTTTTTCTCAACTAGGAAATGTCACAGTAGAAACTGGAAGTCTCATTATGAACAGATCATAGACTCAAGTTATGCTTCCAGCAAATACTGTCTTATTCATATCTGGTGATCATACTAATTAGACTAGTTATCAAAAAGTATAACCTTTTCAAAAATATTTCCACCACATTTTTTTCAGGGTAGCAAAAGGAAATCTAGTGACTTAGTAAATATTTTGAATCGGCAGAGAACTGACTTCAAATCATAGATTATGGGGTTTAAAGGGATTTCAGGATACCGTGAGTGAAGATGCTGCAGAAAATGACAAGACAAACTTTGTCTGCATTTTCTGAAAAATGCTTGTCTTGCCTTTTCTTAAAAAAGTCTTTTGATGGAAAGTGGATTTTTCTGTCTGCAGTTTCGGTCTGTTATTTCTTGTTCTTTCCTTCATGGACATGGATGATAAATTATGCTTTCCTCTCTCTGCAAAAACCTTTAATATATTTGAAGACTTTTTCACTTAGCAACCACAATTTGTTCAGTCTTTCTTGCAGGTTATGTATCTTAGATCCCCATGTTTTTGGTGGGCAATAACCAAAGCTGAACCCATTACTACAGCAAAATGAATGAAAGCTAGGAAACATAGAAGCAGTACAGTTTATGCTGTTGTCTATAATCCTGCTTCGATGTCCACCTTTTTTTTGCTAGAGAATGACACTGTCGATTCATGTTCTTTCTGTGATCTACTGTAATACCATGAATTTCTCTAGGTGTTTTTACGAGGTTACTCTCCACACTCTTCACTCTGTATTTGTGCAACTCTTTTTTTTTTTTTTTCTTTTTTTTTTTCTTTTTTGCACACTGTCTGTGTGGAATGCTATTCTCAAAAAGAGAAAAAAAAAAAAAAAAGGACCTCGAATATGCAAGTTAATTTTAAATCATGACCTCTTGTATTATGCTTGGTGACTTTCTCAGGTTGGTGTCACCTTTATATTTAACAAATAGGCTAGTTGTGTTCCATCGCTCAAACCACCAATGACAGTATTGAATCAAAACTGGTAACTGTTGGACTGATCTTGATGCATATTTTGATTTTGGGGAGTGAATGCCTGATAAATACTCTGAAGACAGGCCAGGAAATGTTATATGTGTTGTTGATCTAGACTTTGGTTCCCTCCATTGCTGTCTGTGACTTCCTCATGAGCAGTGCAGTCAGTGTGTGATGTTTACCAGTCTCCTTATCACAGAAGGGTTAAGGTTAGAAGACCTGTTATTTTATCCCACCATAAAAAAGATAGTGAATAGATTTGTTAAAACTCATTATTCACAATTATGAATAATTGTTTCATTTATAGTTCTTAAGTTTGATTGAGCTGATAGGTTTTTCGGTACTAGGTTAAGGCAACTGATGTATAATTTCTACCAATTCTCTTCTCTCTCAAATACATGATATATTTTCTCTCTTCCAGTTTTCTGGAGATTTACGCATTTCCCAGACGTTCTCAAAACCAGCCATTAATGTGAAAGAACCTTCAGAAGTTTTATAAACCCCAAAATGAAGTTTTTCAGGCTTATGGCATCTGAAAACAAATCACAAGTGTCTCTGAGCTGTTTATTCCCTACTCTAACCTTTTGCTGCTGACATCTATCTTGCATCATTGTTCTAGTGAAGACTGACACCAAAGGCGGCATTCAGTACTTCAACTTAGTGGGCATCCTCTCTCTCTCTGAAGAGCAGGACACTTTTTTTTTTTTTTTTTTTTCCCCCCCGCCTTACTATGTTTCATGTTACCCTTGTATACTAATGCTATTTTTTTATTCCTATCCTTAGTAATCTTGTGTGGCTTCCTCTAAAATGAAGTCAATGAAGAGTTTGTGCTTTAGCTGACGGGAGTACTGATCTCCCTTAATACTCAGCAGCTCACAGGGTGCAATGTCAAACTGCGTATGCAGTTTCTGCAGGCTTTGATAAATTCCTTGTGTCTGGAAGAATACCAGAGGCCTCAAGCAAAGCATGGTCTATGGCCTTAATGGTTTGACATTGTATTGCCAAGCAGAGATCCTGTGAGATACTTTAAAAAATTATTTCCTTTATTCTTTTATTATAATGCAACAATTTATATGGTATTCTTAATTCTCTATTTCATTTGAAAGCACATACTCTTTCACTGATTAATGTAAAAAACAATGTTATATAGTGATATCTGTGAATCTATACAGTCCCAACTGACAATTTCCAAATGCATTTTCTACATATACTTATCTAAGATAAGATCCTTTTTCTTGTTTTTCTCATGTACACACATGTACCATCATATCCACTTTTTGATAGAATCGGGTCAGTGATGAGGACAGAAGCAATAAATCTCTCTATCTCCGGCTTTTATGGAAGCAACACCTTTTAAAATATTTTTTTCTCTTGACTTCTTTCATGCTAGGTTGCTGACTGATTTAGGCAATGGAGCATTGTGGTCAATTGAATCTCCCAAAATCTAATATTAAAAGACTAAAGGGAAGGACCTTTATGTCAGCAGAATAAACTGAGAAGTGTTCAGGAAGCACCAGTAATTCACTCTCAGGACAGCAGAAAAAGACATTTATGTTTTATTATTTTCTGTTTATGCTTGTTACCAATGTCCCTTCTTTAATGTTAGAGCTATTTTTTGATACAAAGATGGTATCTAATTTCTTCTAGATACTTTAGAATTGGATGGTAGAAATGTGTTGACGAGACACATTTATTTAATTTTTGATTACAGTCTACTGTTTAAGAATATTATTTTGCCTCACACAAAGAGAAATAGAACATACCATTTCTTAAGTGAAAATAAATTTATCAGAGACATGAATGAAAATAAAAACCATTCTGTAGCAACTGCAGAAAGCTTGGTTTTAGTTTATTCATAGAGTTGAAAATATAGTTTCTACTTATTACTGAACTTTTCCTATCTCCCCTAGAGTGCCTCCCTTCTAGATGCACTGACAGTGTACTGCAGTAAAGGGTCTGTTCACATGTCTGTTATGCTCCTCAGATTTGGTAGGTAGAATTTCTGTAGTTGGATGACTTCAGATGAATAGGATACAGCCAAAACAGAGATTAGAACATATGTGCCAGTCTTGTTTAATATTGAATTTTGGCATTGTGAAAGCTTCTTATTTTTATATTGACATTTCTGAAGGTGCATCTATGCAGACAAAACAAATTCAAGCAACTCAGCACAAAAGCCTCCAATCTCTCTGATTAGCCTTGCATCAAAAGCAGTGTTTCATCTCCATTTATCCATTTCAGGCTGCAGAGTCTTTCTTATATATTTCCTCTAGTACCATTGTGCATGAATAAGTGAAGTGTCTACATTCCCAGTTTTACTGTAAAGATATTGGCAGGACAGCTCACTACACTTTTGCATTTGCATAGGACTTGCTCACAGAACTGCTGCCAAGCCATTCTGTCGCTTTTTTTTCTTTTTTTTCATGTTGACCTGATTTGTCTTCAGGGCTAGTCACATTAGCACATAAATTGTTATTGTGGAATTAATGGCTTCATTTGTCCCCTACTTCCTTGCAAAGCAAAGTCTGGGTTTGGTCTCTATTATAGGCTTACTTTAATATTGATGCTTAAAATGTGATAATATTTTTAAATGATAGCAATGATTACTTAAAGTGTTTCCTCTTTCATGAAAAGAGAGATGTAATAGGCTAGGACATGTATTTCCTGCAGGCACTGAAGCACATATTTTCTGACACATCAGAGCTGCAGCATAAAGAAACTTCACACTAACAAGAAGTTTCCAGCAGATAATTCTCCCTGTGACCCTGGTGTAGAGCACAGGCACCTTCTGTGTCACTTTTTTCAAGCCATCAGCTGGGAATGAGGGGACATCTGATGAGCTTCCTTGAAACTCCATCCTGGTGGAGTTTATCATCCAGTTTATAAGTCTGATATATCAGATGACTTTTTAGATAGGCTATCCCAAGTCTTTTAAGACAGAGTGCCATTTTGGAAGGGCAGTGTCTACAATCCCTCCAATTCTAAAAACAATAAAGAATAATATTTGGTGTATGAGTACTGTTGGTCCTTTCAGTCAGTAACTGCTGACTCAATGCATAAATGAGAAGTAGTCCTTTCCACATGAGTATGAACAGAAGCTTTATTTTTATTCCTAATATCCTGCTTGTCTATGCCAGTGTTTTCTTGGAGCAAAGACATCCTATTTATAGACAGCTCTGCAGTGGCAACAAGGAAGCACTGGGAAGCTGTGCCTGGCCACGGGACGTCTCGGAAAGATTGTGTCTTGGAGAGGACTATTTCTCATACATAATCTCTCTGGGGCCTCCCATGGCAGGTCATAGCTTCACAGTCTCTTATGAACAATTAATTCTGGGTAACCCTGGGCTGTGACAGGAAGGTGCCTATCCGAACGCTCTCTAGTACAGCCCTCCTTCCCTTTTAGGTAGTTGACCTTGCTATGGGAGCAGATAGATGGCAGCTTCAATGGCTTTGCTCCTGTGTTTCTCTGAGTGCAGTGCCTGCAGCTGCAGCTCCTTTGCATGAAGGGAGTGTGCAAGGAGTTGGTGCCTTTCCATGCTCTTCTGTCTCCTTTCATCTGGGATGAGACTCACTTGAGGACCACTTACACTCTGGTTCCTTGGATTTGCTTACAGTGCTATGCTCTGAGCATCTAGGTGCTGTATTTGTGCATGCCAAGGAATTATAGTTATGCATTACAGCAGATGTTTTATGGTAGTTCTGTAATTAGCACTCTGCACTATTATGCCAGAGGCACAGATTTGATCTCTTGCTCTCTGAGCTGGCAGGGAATGGGAGCACTGCTTAGGCAGTGTGCAAAACCCCAGATGGGCAGGGAAAAGAAATATTTTCCATTGGTCTGCAGTGGCCCTTGCTGCTGATGATGGTATTTTGTGCTCTTATGCCTTTCATTTAAGGATCTCCAAGTGCTTTACAAGCATTAAGTAAAACATTCTGTACCCCAGTGAAACAGCTAGTGTGGGGTAGAGAGGGATCACTTCATCCCTTACCTCTGGGCTGTAACACAGCAGCTGTCCAGCAAGGCAGGGCAGAATTAGTCGACATTTTAGGATAGGCAGTAAGCAATATAGCTTTCAATTAAAACCACAGGGAAAATTGAGGTAGGCAGGATGTAATGGTACTTGCACTTAGCCAGAGAGTTTGGGCCAATGTATCTATTTTGAGGGGAAATTGCTGGGTTTCTTAATCCAAACATACATGCCTTCCATCAGCACCAGTCCCTCCCTACCCCTGACATGATGATGGGTTATTGGCTTAGTGATTCAGTGGGAAAAGTTCCATTCCCTGGCTGATCAGAGGCCTGCAGCCTGGCACTGTGAGTTTCAAAAGAGCCAGACAAATGATCTGAGCTTCCACCACTCAGAATTTAAGACTTGCATCAATAAATGTGGATTAAGACCTTTGTGCTGCAGCCATCAGATCAAGCTTCCAGCTCCATTTAGCAGCTCCTATCAGGACTCCATGTGTATTTTGGTGAATTTTTGTTGGCTTCCTCTACTGTTTCCTTCAGACTATTTAGTCCTATAATATACTTCACAGGCCCAAATTAGAAGTCTCTTCATCTCAGATGTTCAGCACTGTTTCCTTGGTAAATACAGAAAACCCAAAGGCATTCATTAAATTTGCTAAGATAAGAGATCTGTGTGCAGGTCTTTGATTTGATCATTCTTTCATTTATCATCGTCTTCTCTCATCTCTTATGCATTTATCTTAATTTCTTTCCTTAGTTCTATTTCTTTATCTTGTATAGATTATTTTATTGTCATTTTGTATACTCCCCTTTATCTATAGGGCCAAAATAACTGGCTTATTCTCTTTGCTTTAATCTGGGATCAATACAGAGACCTACATATTATCTTTCTTTTTTTTTCTATAGAACAGATTTTGTGGCTGTGTTTACGTAACTGTGCATGTTGAACTGTTTCATGCTTCAGGCTTTTTAGGCTATTTTACCTTTCTGTGACAAATTTCATAAACTTTTTTTTTTTTTTTTTAATATGACACTTGGGTGGACATCTTCACTTTTCTGTTGTTGCTACAAACAACAGATAATTCTTTGTTGATCTCTGCTCTTCAACAAGTGCAACAGCTGCAAGCAGGTTGGTATTTCCATCCCAAAAGCTTGAAATCCAACACAAGCTGTAGCTTGAAAAACTCCTGAATTATCATCCCTTTATTTAGCTAAGTTGTTGACTACTTCTACAGAAACAATCAGCAATCACAGGACATTGAAGAATTTGAGTCTGGGATCTCTGAACACTAAATGGCAAATGTAGGCATTCAGCACAACACATCAGAATCATATTACGACTGGCTACCACCAAATTTTCCTCTTGCATATATAAAGCCTGGTTAGGTGATCCAAATTGTCCATGCTTGATTTGTTTTGATTATAATATGAACTAATATCAGGCTTGCTGTCTTCTGAAATAACCTTGTTTTCTTCATTGCAACATGATGATGCTACAGCTTTTCCTTTCTTTGGCTCCCAGCTTTACTATCACTGTGGTCTGGTGAAAACAGAACACAGATGTTTTCTTTGCACATGGATGATTTGGGAATAACTCCATTGGAACCTCATGTCAGTTTTTCCAGATCACATCAGCAATTGTACCCACAGCAAAAATTCCTCTGCCAGATTTCTCTTCAGGAAAAAATTCCACCGACATTTTAACCTTTCCTCTCTGTAGGTTTCCAGTCATCTGGTGAAATCAGAGATATTACTGTCTCTTTTTTCCCCACTATCCTGCATGTTGTCAATGAATGTATTTCTTGGTCAGGGGACATGACATTGTAAAACCACAATACCAATATATTTGTACTCCATAACTGTTCTTTCTTAACGATATTGGTACAATTACCTGGCAAAGTTTTCCTGCCATACTTTCACAAAAACATCTCTACACCCCTCTGAATGCAGCCATCTTTCTTTCTTTTGCCTATGTTTTCATGTTATCTTTTTTGCAAAACATCTGAAGCACAACAAAATCTGAAACTTCTCCTTAAGATATTGTAATACAAAATATGTAGATGACCACAGCTATCCTGTTAATTCTTTCTGCTATCTCCAATTGAAAAGTACTAATTCAATAAATATAATATTTTTTACATGTCTATCCATTGATCATACCATGTAGGACAAACTTTGCTCTGGATGGACAGTATTTCCTCTTCTGTTCTGTCTTACATATCAGTTCATACTATTCCATGTTGAATGTAAATGAAGCTAGTGTATTTATAACGCCTTTTTCCCTCCTTCACTACAACAAAGCTTAGCTGGTTGTTTGCACAGATCCGTACCTATGTATTTTATCTAATTGCCATATTTTGGTATATGCCACGGAAATACCTCTTCAAAGAAGCCAGCTATGCAAACTTGTTAAGTCTTGTTTCCATGGATGGTGGATCATTTTCAAGAGAATGCTCTTGCTGCCATTGGGGTGTTCTAGTTCAGGAAAATTGCCAACATTTTTTTTTTTTTGTGGTGGTTGTTTCTGTGTTAAAAAGGGTAAGAACAGTAACTTTCAGGAGAAAAGTGTGTCCCAGTTGGGCCATGCTACAAGGGTCTGACTGAACTTTACAGGGTCAACTCAGTGAGAGAGAGTATTTGTAGAGGCCAATGGGCTGGGGCTGGTGAGCAGCATTTTATCAGCCACCAGCAGGAACCTCTCCTGTGGGTGCGGTGGCACCTTGCGCTCATTCTTGTCCTAGAGATCAAGTAGATATTTTGGGTTTCTCAAGGCTATTAATTGATATCAAAGACTGCCATGCTACCTGGAGATAACAAATTACAAGATTCCTTGTCAATACTTAGAGAGGTTCAATATGTTGACCTATATAACTCAGGGCTCTCATGGGCTCTGCTGTCTAACAGTGGGCCATGGTCCATGGGGAAAAAACAGAGTTGTTATGTTACAGAGTGTGATTGCTATATAAATATAGATGTGTTTAATTTTCTACTGATGCTGTCTTTGAAGTGCAGTAAAGAAGGATATTGTAAATATTGCTGACCTGTAATAAAATGGCTTTTTTCTATAGCAGCTATAAAAGCTAGGCAAGTAAGGGTTAAACAGCATAAATACAATTTCATTTCTTCTTTCAAGTTACCCATCTATTTGATTTCTCTCATGTTATTCTTTCACTTCCTTCCATGTTTATTTATATCTGGCTTAGAAGCCAGAGCTTCAGTGTTCTGGGCATTGCACAAATACAGAACAAAGGCAGAGCCCCTGTGACAGAGGCTTTGCTTTTTTCATCTATTTATTGTAGCCTGTTACAGAAAGGCTGCCTTTTGACAACTAAAGACAAAATGTGTGTGCACCTGGAAATTAAATGGAAACTTGGGTTTTCCCCGCCCCCTCTTTCAGCCCTCACCAAAATAATTTGTTTTAATTTTGGCTGTAAAGAGAACAAACTTTCTTGGCATTTTTCAAATTCAATTATAGAAGACATTTCATTCTCTTGTTTGCTTTTAGAAGAAAATAATTAGCAGACATTTCTGTTTTCCACATGGATCTTAGTATTCTGCAAAGAAGATGACATTATACCTGGGTAAACAGCAAAGTGATTATCAAAACAAAGTTAAATAAAACAAAGGAGACTTTCCCTTCCTTTCAGAAACTCCTGGTACTCTACAGCATTTCGTGTATAACTGAATCTTTTTTCTCAGATTAATTTCTGTTATTGTACATGTGGCTAAATATAGACTAATCGAAGTAGTTTTAAGACTAGTAATTTATTTACGATTATTTTATTGGCCTTAATTCCCCTGTGATTGCATTGGGTTTAATTTGTACTACAGCAGTCTGCATGTAGCAAAATAGGTTTAATGATTTTTCGTTATGGAGCTTTATTTTACAGCATGCTTTGTTCTTTAATATTTGGCAACAACTGTTCCTCCTCTTCCTAAGGTCAGAATGATTTGAGCTTCAACTAGTTATTTAGAGAGATCTGATAAAGAAATTTCATCTCTGTAGGTGCTGGCCAGTGATGAACAGAACCCTAGGTTTCAATAGAGACTAATCTTAACTCAGGAGGGAAAATTCAGGAGGGGAAAAGCAATCTGCTCTTTGGTGACAGATCGCTGACAATTTACTTCCACTAGCCACCTCTCTCTTCCTGCCTAAACTGTCAGAGTGCCATGGAAGAAAAAGGCCTTTGTGCCTGTGTGCAGAAAGTGACTGTCATCACCATTATGAATGGTATTTTACATAGGGCTTGTAAAGATCAGCAATTACTTCATCCTTCCTGCCTCTTCTTTGTGCTGGTTTCTCTTCGTGCTGCAACATGCTGAGGTTCGGCCCATAGGACATCTGCTTCCCTGCCGCGTGAGTACCTCTAATAGGTTACCTCATGCTCTGGCTTCTTCATTCTAAGTCATCTTCCCAAATTTGGTGGGGGACAACAGGTTTCCCTTCTCTCTAACCAGGCTGGGACTAAAATTTGTAACTCTGTTTTTGACTTAGAGCCCTAACTCAGGCTAAGGTGTTGCTGCAGTTGTTGATTCTGGCTGCTTCAACCCCTAGAAAGCCCTGCTTAGGAAGAGTGAGAAGGCAGGTGGGAGAGGTGAATGGCTGGATCTGAGGAGGGCAGAAAGGACAGAAAAGGATGGGTGTGTTAAGGAGCACTGTAAATGATAGTAGGGACATGAAAGCTGTATGGTAACTGAAGTGGTGAGAAAGAGATTGAAAATCTGTGATTTCAACATTTAATTCTCACTGGATTGAGAGGAAAATAAAATATTTCTTAGAATGTAAAATTCTAGAAAAACTAGAGCTTTCAAAAAAGTTTTTTATGCTGGACATTGCCCTCTGCCTGCCTGAGTGGGACCAGCACCTTATGAAAACTGAAATTAAGCTCTTTATCTCCTTTGGCTCAGATTTGGGTTCAAACTACATCCTCCATCAGGCACTGCATGCAGCATTGTGACTCAGATGGTGTGTTTAACAGGTTAATTGGAGGGGATTCTGTGGTGTGGAAATGTCCTTATAGTTCAACAAAGGTGCCTACAGGGAAAAAGGTGGGCTCTGGAAGGAGCTAAGTATTGCTCATGTGAGGTACTGTGACAGCTCCAGAAAACAGAGTAGTGGTGGATCCAGCCTAAAATGAAGAAGCATGGTTTGATTTAAAAAAGACAACACTGTTTTGTTTCAGATCAAGTGGTCTCCAAAGAGAGAGAGACGTTAAAAAAAGAGCATAAAACATTGACATAATAGAGATTTTCCTGTATAAAGCATCGGGGTTAGGCAAGACACTTTGATTTCCATTGAATATGCTTGTCACAGTAAAATCCCCAGTCCCTGATAGTCAGTGAGTCAGAGAAGTGAGATGAATAGGGGTGAGTCAGGGTTTTTATGACAAAACAGTGAGTGAAGATTGATGTGATGAAGATACCTCTGTTGTGGTGAAACAGGTGTGAAATGACTTTGCATAGACAAAGTTTGTTGTGAGAAGTGTCTGAATGATATCAGCAATGGCTTTTTATATAAGAAAGGACAGTCCTTGTGTACAACCAGCAAGGATTGTGATTGCTCACATTTTTAAGTATCTCATTTCTTTTAAACCTGTTGATTTTTAAATTAATGAGCTTGTTCGGATACAACAGGCAGATTCTGGCGTAGCTAGAAAAGAAGCCCATGTGTATTTTCTTCTTTCTTCTTTTTCAATAAATTATTTCATTTCTGGGTGGAGGTTTTTTTAAACAACAAATCATCAATATATTTAGAGGGTTAACAGATTAAGACCTTCTTAGTTATATGAAAAATTACTCTGTATATTAGAAACAGGAGATACTAAACAGTTTGGATTATCATATTAATTTGATAAGAATCATACATATTAGAAAGCAACACATTATAAAGCCAAAGGATAGGAATTCCTTTAATACACCTTTGTGTGCAGATCAGAATTGTGGGATCTTAGCATCACAGTCAGATTCTTTACCTACAAGAATCAGGGTGGAAAAGAAGATTTCACTGCTGCTTCTTTATGTTTTTCTGTTATTATAGAGAACATATTCTGTGCTATTGTTCTCTTTCCTTCATTTGCCTTCCACAGAATCACAGAATCAACTAGGTTGGAAAGGACCTTGAAGATCATCCAGTCCAACCGTTATCCTAGCTGACAGTTCCCAACTACACCATATCCCTCAGCACTATGTCAGCCCGACTCTTAAACATCTCCGGGGCTGGGGACTCCACCACCTCCCTGGGCAGCCCATTCCAATGCCCAATAAACCCTTTTGGAAGGAAATGCTTCCTGATATCCAGTCTTCCCTGGCGCATCCCTCTTGTCCTATCACTTATTACCTGATTAAAGAGACTCATCCCCAGCTCTCTGCAACCTCCTTTCAGGTAGCTGAGAATATTCTTTAGTGGTTGTTTCCAAGGAGATATTTGGTTTCAGTCTCCTACAAATTTTCTGAATATTCTTACCAATATATAATATAATTATTTTAAAGTGTTTCAATAGCTTATTTACTTTTTCTTTTAATTTGCTAAATGTATTACAATTCACATTTATAAAGTACAATGACTACCTCTCTGGAGCAATGGTAAATATACTGCAGAATCTGGAGGAGGTGGGAGGTCATCTTGAAAACCCTCATAACGGTAAATTTTTTCACTAGAGACCAATGTCAAAACAAACTTTACTGTGTCATATTTTAAATATAGAGAAGGGTTTGAGACCATCAAAAGATGCAAAAAAATATGTCTTATTTGTAAGTACTAAGCACATGAGGAAAATGGTGATACTCTTCGGTCTAAAATAAGTTTTTACTGCCTTCAAAAACACACGAACCCTAGTTGTAATACATCTGTTTCTGTGTGTTAAACGTTAGTGTCCTTTGTGGTATGAGACTGAGGACATACCTGTACTGTCAGAATTGGCTTTGCACAAACTAACTCCAAAGTCAGCAGAGGTGGGGATTACTGTGTCTCCCATCTAGCATCCAGAAGCAGAATAGCTTTTTCACTTAGGCACAGTGCCTGGGGCAATAATCAATTGCAGTTGAACCTGATCTGGTATGTCCAGCCTTGGCTTGTGCCAGTTGACATTACTGGCATCAGCACGTGCTAACTGAAGCATCTTCACACCTCACTCTGCTGCATGATGTTGACATAAGAAAGGTGAGTGAAGGTGCTTCAAAACTCTGCTGGAGTGCAGTAACTCAGTCTGCTACAAAGCTTTAGAATTCCTTACTTGCCATGTCTCAGTGCTTGGTATCTCTGGCACCTATGGTTGCCTCCTAAAACAAGTAACAGATATTATTTCCTCAGGGGATATTGACTCCATGTCTAAAGCAAGAGGCTGAGAGCTGGAGACAGCATTTTCACTCCCTGTCATCAGGTGATAAACGTGAAGACCTTTAGTTCTAAGTATTATTTTTTTAATTGACTCTATGATTTGGGGCAAAGCAGTAAGCTCTCTATCATAAGGTAAAGTCTGTAAAACTTAGAAGACTAATAACCTGCTTCCTGAAGCTTGAGGAATTCTTTTTGAGGAAAGTATGTCTATTTTATGTTGAATCTTACTGTCTTAAAGGTTCTTACTGTTTATTGCAGTAACGGCAGGTCTCATGAAATTTAATTTTCTTTTTCTCTTAACATCCCAGCTCTTGCAGACACATGACTGTTAAAAAAAAAAAAAAAAAAAAAAAAAAAAATAAGTTTCTAGCTCTTGTGGTTGTAAAGAAAGAAAACCATGAAAAAGTCACTCCCTGAAGACTAAAAGAAAAACTAGGGCAGAAATGAAGAAGACCCAAACTATGTTACTTCTTAAAACAAAATAATATCTTGGAGTCTAAGCCATGATGTGTGTCAGGTTTAGCAGCATTACATAGGTGAAGAGCAAGGTGGGACTGTAAATGTTGAGTATGTGCAGCCAGATTGATAATTAGAGAATTGTCAATCATTTGTCTTCAATTCAGAGGAAACATTTTTTGATCAGAGAACGTAACAGAACAAAGTTCAAGACAAGGAAAGGAAATATTAAGGATTCTTTATTTACTCCTCTGCCTCTCCCTTTGGCATATTGCATCAGAGGGCTTAGGTACAAACGGTCTCCCCGTTTTTATTGCAAGCTTTCACTCTTATTAGCAATTAGAAATTAATAACCTTAGTTTACATTCAATATTTAAATTTTTTGGTATGCAGGAGCATATCATATTTTAAAACTGCATTTATGTAAACAGGGTGACCTTGGTAATCTTGCAGATAGGAAAACAATGTACCCTTGTTGTGGGTGCCAGAGAAGTCACTATAGTAATGTTGGTTTCATGGTATTGCTACTTTTTGCTTTCCTTCTTTTCCCCGATCTTTTGTCTGGACTAGATCTCACATGTTTTAGGTGATAACTGATAAAAATTCCTCTACCTGTTCCACACTTTTATGTCCACTAGTGTTTTCATCAGTCCTGAATACTGTCAGCATGACTATGAAAAAATGAAGCAAATATGATCCTGATATTTAATAAACTAAGTTAAAATAAAGGCCCTCCTGCATACATCATTAAAAAGAAAAGGAGTATAAATGCTTTTGCAGCATTGCCTTTTAAGCATTTTAAATTAAAGGGACAAATCCCTGTGTGGAATAAATTGAATATGTACCCACTGAAATCAATAGAGCTACACAGATTTAAAGCAATTTTGTATCTGGCCCTCTATTGGAAATACTAGATTAAGTTGGAAGGATATGTACTTGAGATCAGTTCTTTTCAAAGCATGCCTTTCACTTGGGAATCTATAATGACCCTAAAAAAATTTGAAATACTCCCCCAAATGTGATTTGCACAAAGGGAAAGAAAAAACGTGCTTTATATATCTTTGTACTTCTTTTACCTGGGAAGATATACTTGAAGTGGTTTTCAAAATGACTGAAGCAAATCTGACAATTTATCATAATTGAAAGTATCTTAGGAAAATGTCTTGGAGGCTCAATTTCCTGCTGAGAAAGGGAATGTCACTGTTGTCACTGACCTGTGGCTATAAGAGGCACATGATCAAGACTTATTAATTACAACATTAAATGCCAAATATATGAGATACCACAGACATTTTATTGGATGTGGGAACTAATCAACTTGCTACTGAAGTAATTCAATTCTGTGCAGGTTTATTATTCAAGCACTTTAAAGCTCAAGGAATGACAGCTGATATATATGAGGGAAAACTAAAAGAGACAGCAATAGTTCCTTTTAATTGTATTTATTGTATTGGATAAAAGTGATATACAGCTTTCTTTTTTGGTCTTGAAGTGATTTGTCTCATGCTTAATTATCACTTAAGTATCAATGACCAGAATAGAAAAATAACAGCCATTCTGAAAAACACAGTCATCTTCCAAGAACTTCTGCTCTGCAGGTGCCAAGTGAGTGGGTTGCAAGACAAAAGTGCCCCCACCAGCTTTAAGTTAGCCAGATCCAGTACCTACAACCTTTCAGAGCTCAGTTTGGGCTAATTTGACTTGCTAAGCAAGGAAGCTGCTGAGGTAAAGTGTGTCCCATCAGTCCTATCATAGGCAGCAGCTACCCAAGTTGCCCCCCAGTTGGAGACACTCCCCAGGCTGGGCTCTCAAGGTGGGAGCTGAGCAGTAAATTGTTAGCTCACTGTGCTTTGGAAAAAGTGAGTGCATGCTTTTGCCTCCTTCCACATGAAGAAACCTCTTTATCCAAATTTACACTTGACTTTACACACTGCACTGATCAGTGCTGTCTGTTGACTGAACCAGTCAGCCTGGCAAAGCTGGAGCCCCCTTATCAGCTGAAACTTTTTTCCAGTCTTTGTGGTGAAGGATGTGGGACTGCATTAGTTACAAATGAGAAAAACCTACTAAATTATATTCCTCTGCAAACACAAAGATGACTTCTCAGTGGAGGACAGATGACCGTTTCAGTAGGACAGGATTCTTAATGGTAGATTTTTCTTTCACAGAAATGTGTTACATGGTATGTGTGAGAAACTGTGTAACAGTGAAAATGGAAAGACACTTGTGACCTTGAACAAAGAACTAGATGGGGACTAGACGGTCATTTCACAGGTGATGCATCTCCTTCAAATGGAATAGACTAAGCAAGACAAACCGATGCTTCCTCAGTTCTCAGGGACTGCATGGTTATGATTTGAATTCATTCAAACATATTTTATTTGTACTTTAAGTTTGAAAACAAGATATGCCCTTGGCTTGGGAATGAAACTTAGCAGGAGAATATGCATCTACTTAGCCTCTAAGGCTGAAATTTTATGCAAAACTTGTTTAGTGAGTCTTGCTTTTGAATTTGAAATGCAGACTTCATTTCTGTTTACCCTAAGTTCAGTCATTCATGAACATATTGATACAAGTATTAAAGCTATTGTAACAGAGTCAGTTGGGGTCTTTTTTAGAATAACTTGAAAAAACTATTGTTATTTCTCTGGCATGATAGTAGTAGGACTGAAGTATTGTTATATTTTGTAATGCTGTAGTGAGTCCAGAGATGCCAATAAAATCAAAGTTTCTGATGTATTTTTTTTTCTCTATTATTAAGGCTGCTCAACTCTATTCAGATAATATGTCCATATGTTTGCTGCCTAAAGATTTTCTGAAACAAAAAAGCATAGTATTTGTAGTTATTTTCACTGTTTTCAAACTGATCTGAATATTAACACCTCTTTGGAACATTTACACTCCTCTCTGTGTTTACAAAGGGTTACCATCTCATTCCTTGTGTTAGTACCTAAAGTCTTACCTGTAAATCAGGTAGGAGCTGGGAAAGAAGACAAATATGCACAGCAGCATTTAAACTTACATAAAATCCTTGTGACAGTTAAGTCATATGCTTGCACAAATTAGCAGTGTTAGAGAAAAACTAGAGAATTATTAAGAAATTATTTTTTTTAACTCCTTTTTACACGTAATTTAACCAGAGGAAATAAGGAGGAAGTGCTAGCATAATTAGATACGCGTTTCACTTGTAGTTAACGTGTGGTAAACACATGATACCAGCTAAATTTTGAGTTGGAATTTTAGACAGCATGCTAGCAAGGGGAAGTGTGCCCACAGGGATATTTCTGTTACTCATTCCTAATGGAGCTTCACTTAGATAAGGCAGAGGATGTCATCTTCATACAGTGCCTTTTGGCAGAACTAGCAATAAAAATACGCAATAGATTTAATGTGGCTTGCCCGTTCCCTGACCAGCAAGTTATTCTGCCAGTTGGCTATGGGCAGGGGTGAAGAGTACACTGAGCTTCTTCAGCTTTGCTCTTAAGTCTTTTATTACCATAGTGTTATGCAGCAGGCATAAGTTGGACTGCAAATGACCCACTGAACCTATGAAAGTGCAGAAAAGAATAATAACGGTTGAAAGCATAGACACTACCAGAAATGTAAGCAATCTTGCACTAAAATAAAATTTTAAAATGTATTTGTAAACATATCTTTGGCAATGATAATTTAATACACTAATCTTAAGGCTATGATTATCTACTTCCCAAGATTTTTCTATTTCACAGTGTCACATTTAAATAATTTTTGGGCGGGGACATTAGTAGTAGCCTGATGATAGTCATATGGAAAACTTATTCTAATTGGGCAAAAGTTTGATTTGAGGTTTACTATAGCAGTTTAATGTGCAAGTCCTTTTTAAATATGAAACTTCTTTGAAAGACACATGTGGATGTTATGCACTACCATACACATACCACTAGTTCATACAGAACGTTTTCCCTTTTGCTGAAATGAAGGTGGAGGGACTGTGAAGGGCTCCAAGAGCTAATGAGGACACAAAATACCACACTATAGTGTGGGCTGCACCAGGAAGTATACTTTCCAAACAGGTATGCAGGTATACCATTCTGGAAGCACATGCAACTTCTTATCTTTCATCAAGAGAGCTAAAAAATCAGGGAGGCAACAAGTTCTGGCACCACTCTCGGATTGTTAACCAAGGCAGAGATATTGATGATATTAGCATGGATCAGTATTGCTGTAGCCATGTGTGAGTGAAGCAGATTACTGGAGAATTTTATCTCTAAAGAAATCTATCGATAAATTCTTTCGATTTCAACCACCAACGTCTAATAGGTAAATTACAAATTAATTTGAATGGAGACACACCTGTGTCAGTCACCCATCCAAGGACTGCAATCTTAAATCCTTCACAGAATCACAGAATTGTCTAGGTTGGAGAACAACTTGAAGATCATCCAGTCCAACTGTTATTCTAGCACTGACAGTTCCCAACTACACCATATCCCTCAGCGCTATGTCAACCAACTCTTAAACACCTCCAGGGATGGGGACTCCACCACCTCCCTGGGCAGCACATTCCAACACCTCACAACCCCTTCTGGACAGGAATGCTTCCTGACATCTAGTCTAAACCTTCCCTGGCACAGCTGGAGACCATTATCTCTTGTCCTATCGCTTGCTACTTGGTTAAAGAGGCTCATCCCCAGCTCTCTGCACCCTCCTTACAGGTACGGGCGATGGGGTCTCCCCTCAGCCTCCTCTTCTCCAGACTAAACACCCCCAGTTCCCTCAGCCGCTCCCCATACGACCTGTGCTCCAGACCCTGCACCAGCTTTGTTGCCCTTCTCTGGACACGCTCGAGTCATTCAATGTCATTTTTGGGGTGAGGGGCCCAAAACTGAACACAGGAATCGAGGTGCGGCCTCACCTGTGCCGAGTACAGGGGTCAGATCCCTTCCCTGTCCCTGCTGGCCACGCTATTGCTGACACAAGCCAGGATGCCATTGGCCTTCTTGGCCCCCTGGGCACACTGCTGGCTCCTGTTCAGCCGGCTGTCAATCAACACCCCCATGTCCCTCTCTGACTGGCAGCTCTCCAGCCACTCCTCCCCAAGCCTGTAGCGCTGCTGGGCGTTGTTGTGGCCCAAGGGCAGCCCCCGGCATTTGGCCTTATGGAAACTCCTCCAGTTGGGCTCAGCCCATGGCTCCAGCCTGTCCAGGTCTCTCTGCAGAGCGTCCCTACCCTCGAGCAGATCAACACTCCCACCCAACTGGGGGTCATCTGCAAACTGACTGAGGGTGCACTCGATCCCCTCGTCCAGATCATCAATAAAGATGTTAAACAGGAGTGGCCCCAACACCGAGCCCTGGGGGACACCACTTGTGACCAGCCGCCAACTGGATTTAACTCCGTTCACCACAACTCTTTGGGCCCTGTTGTCCAGGCAGTTTTTTCCCCAGCAAAGCGTGTGCCCATCCAAGTCTAGCAGCCAGTTTCCCCAAGAGAATGCTGTGGGAAATGGCATTTCCCATAGCAAACCTTCTCTAAGACCAGAATCAGAACAAACGTGCAGATTTCTGTTTCATACATCATTAGTTACCTTTTAAATGGAAATGAAATTATTTTTCATTTATGCTGATGATGACTTGAGCAGGTTTGTGCCCGTTTGCTTACCAGGTTTACAAGAAGTATATTTCTCCTCTGGGCCAGACGTTGTACTCCCTGTAAAACAAAGGTTATGGCACTAACAGAAGCTACTTCCTTGAGGCCAAATTCTACCCACAGTTTTTTGAATGCAAATCACTGGCATTACACATGGGTAACTGAAAGCTGAATTTACCTGTGAGTGCTCAGTTCAGTTAAAATTATTTTGCAGCTTCCCTGCTGATGGCTAAGAAATCATCCAACCCCAGTGGTAACTACCTTTTATTCAGTATTTCCTTCACAAATATAAAGGTTGCTTGTAAATATACATGCTTTAGTTTAAAATTGCTGTTGAAATTCACTGCTTTACATACTACAGATAGAGTGAAAGCAGTATCTGAAAGCTCATAATTAACCATTCCTTTTGTTCAGAGAACACAAGACAGGCTAAGTTTTCAGATATTATATCCAAATTGTTTTTTGTGATTCTTCACACATTTGTGACTGGTTTACTGCAGAGCTGTACCAGTAAACGTTCCTGATCATCATCATCATCATCACTGCCAATGCATTGTGTCTTGTGCTTCAGATCTAATCCTGCCTTGCTCTGAGCACAAATAATTCATTTCTGCACTGTAATCCTTTCTCCTTAGGTTATTTTTGTCTTTTAATCTCTTACTCTGAGAGCTATTAATGATTTTAAATTGAGATGTATAATTTGTATTAATTTAGCTTATCTGGCTTTAAAGGACCATTTGTTTTGCTTTTTATCTTTAATAACGCTGTTTGGATTTAAGACTGTATGCAGTAAATGCCAAAGGTAGACAGAATTTTTGTTACATTGTGCAATTATCAACCTAGTGCTGAGGCATCCAGCTGCAAAGTTTATTATGCCACTCATGAATTAATTTAAAAAAAAAAAGCACACCCCCAAACCAAAATAAAAAATCTGGAGAGTTTAGATAATGGTAGTGGTATGTTCATTAATTGTTATGCTGTTATACCAAATACCAAACTTTGTGTTATTCTCTTACCTATTTGAACTGGTAGCTTCAGCCTAATTTTCCATGATGAAATGTCACAGATTATTGGAAATTTCTTGAATCTAACTTTCAGAGATCATTGTATAATGTTTGTAGTGTACCTGGTTTGATTAACAATGCAGGGTGTTTTTTTTAGTGGAAAGCAGTAGCGAATTCCTTCAGTGACATATCAGAATATGATCATTACATTAGACAGTAATTGGAAGTCATAGTAGAAAGGCCAAGGATTTAATTAATTTTCAAGATCCTATCACATTAGGTTGCTAGATGCTCCTCTATAATGTGATATATACATACAACAGTCAAGTAGGGTTTAAAATCCTTGTACATTCGTGACATATTTAAAAAACCTTGTAGAATAATTTTAAAAAAAAAAATATTTATTGTCAACACATAGATTTAAATGGAAAACTATACATGCTTTGAAAATTTTTGGAATACAGTTGTCAACAAGGAAAGGTATCATTCTTTATTGAAGTACATTATTTTGCTCAGTAAACTTTGTAGAGACCCTCGTGAGGTTACTATATTTTAAGTCACTTCTTCCTATACATCTAAAAACTTTTCATTGCCAACGCTTGCTATTTTTGCTGCCTCTTGGAAACAGCTATCAACTCTTCTATAGGGTTTTGCAATGCATTATGTTTTGCCTTACCTCTAGTGTGTGTCTGGGATGTTGCCATGTTACAAATGGTTTTGGTTAATCGGCCACTTATGGTAAGATAGGGCATTTAGCAAAGTCGGATAAATACCTCAAATATGAATGGTCCTTTACTAAAATGAGTTGTAGAAGGATTTTCATAGCAATGTCACAATCAGCCAACTAGTTATGTAAGACTTGGTTACACCTAAGTGGAGGTTTTTTAGTTGCAACTAAATGTTGCAAAGGAAAACAAGTTTCAGATGTTTTTGGTTTATTTAGTCTTTCCACCACTTCTGCTCTACACAGCACATCCATGAAAATTTGAGAGCTACCAAGGGTGCCAGTTCACATAAAACAGCACTTAAACATATGTTCAATCCCACTAGAATTTAAGTCAAGCATGTACTGTGAGCACATTGTTTTGGGAAAGATGAGCAGTTTTCTGTTGCAGTTGCCCATGACTTCTTGGAAGGGATAATTTTACACATCAGTCAAGTAGACTGGATAAATCTAAAGCAACTTGAGAAAAATAGCATCAAAAGTAATTAGAAGATATGACATAGTGACTTGTGTCCATCTGTGAAGAATGCTGTTGAGTTCTGACCATTTGTAGTAATCTTTGAAAATTTCGACTAAGTAGAATATAAAACACCTTGTAAATAGGCATATGTAGGTTTAGATATTTACACTGTATGCAAAACCAGATTTAACTGTAAAGGGAAACAGCTTTTTCTGAAGAAGGTTTTGGGGTTTTTTTTATTTTGCTATTGCAAGTCTGTCAAGCCTTGATCTGGACTAAATTCCCGATGTCAGTAATTTCTCAAGTGGCTTTGAATTTGCATAGGTTTGAACAGTGCACAGAGCTGTGACCAGGCCAGACACACTGCTGGTGGGACCCTGGGGGTGACATGGTGGTGCCCTCCCTCCCTGACCAGCATCCCCCAGCAAGGTGAGCTGTGCTGCACAGGGGATGGTGACAGGGTCAAATGCAGCCCAGCCACCCCCAGGTCTGGTTGGTGTCTGGCCAGGGAGGCGGCATCCCTTTAGTGTGGGGCTGGCCAGATCCGAGTGAAAATGCAGCTTCAGAGCCAAGGGTCATCATGTGCATGGGGGACCCTAGTGAGGCTTATCCCTGGTCTTTCTCTTGGCTTAGCTATTTTTCACAAAGCCTTCTCCAAGGTTGCACTGTTACGCCATGTCAGAGCACAGCCTGATTACTCTGGTTGCTTCCTGTTGGAGAAAATAATCCTGGGTATCAGCTGACCTCCTGCTGGCTGTGTGAACCTGCACAGTGTGATGATCCATCTCTGACCATAAACCCTCTTCAGTGCGAGAAGTGCCACTGTCTAGGGAGTGGGAAACTATGTTAAAATGGCTTTCTGTGCTGGGAAAGGCTTGGAGAAAATGTGTTTGTGGGAGAATAAATGGATCTGTTCATTTCTCTGCTGCTTTGTTCTCAGTTTTGATAACTACAAACCAGAAATTGTTCCTCACCCCAAATCTATGTTAGTGCAGGTTTTCACTGGATCAATTCCTTTAAATTCCAAATCTCATTGGAGTTGGACAGTGAGAGAATTTGAAACAAAACTCAAAAAGTATTTTCCTGTCAACAGGAGAGACTGATAATAATTCTGGTTCATTGGGGTGAGGCGATGGAACACATATGGACATAACCCCAGCTGAAAACCTCAGCACTGGAGAACTGCCATGAACTTTGAGGAAGACAGGATACGTTCTTCATGCTTGACTGTCCAGGAAAATTGAGCTGTGCTTGTGACATCAACTTATTTTCAGCCCTTTTGGCACTTCTACATGCTCCAGCAGGGCATGATGCTTCCACTGTCACCACATAGACTATATTGCCTCTCTTCCTCTCCATCCAGTCTTATTTGCCTATGTGGCAGACACTTTTTTGAGGACAGCAGTCCTCTTATAAATGGCAATTTTTGCCCTGCTTGAAATCTGAGGAGCGGCTTAACTGCTGTCTTCTGTGCTCAGTCTCTTAACAAAGAAAACAAGTCTTGCTCTGAAAATCTCCTTTTTTTGCTGGAAGGTTCATGCATGCTAAAATCTTCTGGTTTAATGATTATCTTTGGTCAAAGCTTAGTGTCTAAATTTGCTGGAAATAAGCAGAAAGCCTTTTCTTTAAAATGGAAAGAAAGGTGGCTTAAAAAGTAGACCTTAATATTCTAGAGTCCTTTTTTATTAACTTCACATTTGAGGAAAAAAAATCTTATGACTTATGTCAGGATCTTTTGTTCACTTAATGAATTTTTCAAGGTATTAAAAATAATTTGTGCAATGTGATGACTATTAAACTAGTAGGTGAGGATGGGAGTAGAATATAATTTCAGTTAATATCCCATATGAAATAAAAGGAACATTCTCAAAGATTTAAAAAAAAAAAATCTTCACTGATTCAGGGAAGAATCTCATCTTTGTTGGAAACTAAGTCATGCAACATGGCAATAACATCTCCATAGAAGAGAGAGTGGGAAGTATGTTGAAGATCAGTCTTTACATTTAACACTTCCAAAAATGAATCCTGGATGAAGCTACCAGGCAGCCGTGTTCCTTGTGCACACTCACAACATATATCAAGTGTATATGTATATACACCCCCACACACACACCCCTCTCCTCATTTTGTTAATTTCTGTGGGTGTTATGATTACAGACCGGGAGGAGATTAAACCTCAGAGCACAACCACATGGTGGCTCTAAGCAAGTTTACTTTGGAAGTGTTAAATGTGTGAAGTGATCTTCAATATATGCAAATTAAAAGCTTCTGGGAGTACTGTGCATGCAATGAAAAGAAAATATAGCCTTCTGCAGATGGAAAAAGCAAGCTTATTAGGAATTAATAACTGTCTCCATCCTAGGGAAATAAGAGAAAATGGTGCATCTAATTCTTACTATAGCAAAATGTAATTAACAGGAAGGTCAGAGGGCAAGGACATAGTATGCAATTAAGTATTCCTCAATCTTGCACTACACAGGTAAACACAATACAAGTTTAATAATGAACAAATCCTCTGGTACCTAACACACATTTTTAGAGCTCTCATTTACATGAATTCTATGAGGATCTTATTTCTTGATATAGTATGTTTTACAGTCCTATATAGAAAACTTAGGAAGACTCTGAAGACCTTTTCTTTACATCCTTCTTCGGGTTTGCTCTGATACCCCTACTACTGAAGCATTACTGTAGTTCATTTACTGAGTGTTACTTGAGATTTAGTGCTAATGCAGATAAAACAAAACTGTAACAAGGCTGCTGCTAACATGTGAAATCTGTGCTTTGAAGTGATGGTGTAATAAATAAGTTATTTACTGCTGGATACATTCTTTACCTTTCTGATGTCAAGCTATTTTAGGAGGTGATACCTTTTTTTTTTCTTCTTAGTCCAGGACACTTGGTTGAGGATATAGTAATCATTACATGCCTGTTCACAAATGCATAGTAGGAACAGATTCAGCTCTGATCGTGCTTTGAGCAGGAGGTCAAAGCAGATGACCTCCCAAGGTCACTTCCAACCTGAATTAATCTATAAGTAGGATTTGCATGCAGATCACTGTGTTATGTTTTTTATAGTTCTTTTAGGGAAGCAAAGCATTTCAGCTAAATATTGGATTTCACCTGCAGTATATTCAAATTCTCAGAAGTGGATCTGGTTTTTATTTGTGCCCCTCTGCCACCACTTTACTTTTTCTTGTCTCATTTTCTGTCAAGAGCTTCTAGACTTGCCCTTGATTTCTGCCTCATAGCAAATCTAAGACTCACTTCCCTTTCTGCTTTTGCTTTCCAAACTCTCTCTTCTCTCTGGCTCTGAGCCCAGGGAGTAATGTATAAAATGCTGTAAACCATAACACAGAGACACAGCACATAGCAGTCACTGAAATGGGATGCAGCTTCACAAAATAACACCAGCAGAAGGAACTATATTATAAATTTTCCTTTCTAGGCAGTATCAACTAAGATTTATGCAAAGGGACTCTCTAGACTTGGAAACACCAAGAAACATATCAAAAGGGCAAATTCATACACTAAATCATGCCCTAACCCCTCATGTCAGACCTCCCAACCTTATACTGTGGATAACTGTGAATGACAAGCTAGGACCTAATCTGAAAACTGTGTAGTCAGATTAAAGATGAGTGTAAAACTGACCTGGTTCATCTTTTCTGTCATCAGTGGAGAAGGCCCTTGCCATAAATGTTACAGGATTTTTTATTTTTTTTTTTTACATGGGCAGGATTCCTTGTGAGCAGAAACAAGACTGCAGTAAGAGGTCAATGGCCTTCTCCCAATCAATCTGTGAACATCCAGATAGTGGTAGGTTAAAAAGAAGGGAAAAAATAAAAGGAAAAGAAAGGGGACAAGTACATTGACTAATTAGAAAATTAGAGCAGAGAATAATGATATTGCCAAAATATTATCTCTGTTTCTTGGGCTCTTGGCCTGTAATGTTTAAGTAACAATAATCAATCATTTTGAAAATTAGGGGAATTCCTGTTCAGTATAAATCCTCCTGAGATGGGAATAAAAGCCTCTACAGAAAACAATTTTGGTCTCAGTTAAGATAGAAACAAGGACTGAAGAAGAAGAAAGCCATTTTTGTCTCATTTGGAAAAGCTAAGTCTCACATTCATGTAGCTGGTCCCTTTCTGCTGCATGTATGAGATGCGAGGCAGCAGAAGAATGAGTGTTAGTGTGTGAGATATGAGCTTGCTCCCCTCCATGCTCCCTTTTTCCAGAGGTTCAGATGTGAACTGAATTTCATGCACTCAGCTGCTAAAAAAGGTACATGAGGTTTTTTTCCCCAGACAGTCATACTTTTTACTGCATCAAAGCAAGAAGAGATGAACAGCTGAGGTACTAGCCAGCAAGAGGGAGTGCAGAGGGTGAATTGGTGTTACCCTTTGAGAAAAGGGCGCGCTGACCATGTGTGACACATCCACCTCTGCTGTGGCCCCAGCCTCGCAGCCTTGCACCTGCCTGTGCTGCCTCGGCTTTGGTGGAGCCCTCATCTTCTGCTTTGCCAGCTGCCAACCAGGGCAGGTGCTGGAGGCTGCCTCACCTCTTGCATGGGGTGCAGCCCAGCTGTGACTCCGCGCGCTGGCGAGGCTGCAGGGGCTGCCGGAGGTGCACAGCAGCTTGAAGAATACGGCCCTAATTAGGCAACAGCTCTGTCAAATGTTCCTTTCTTCTTCGTCTTTAAAACTCACTTACCCTTTCCTTACTTGTCAAAACATGTCAGATATTATGAGCATGATCTCTTGAGATCATGCTAATTCATGACTCCCTTAATCTTGCAGTTCTTTTTATTGAATGATTGTGGTATATTTTATACTTATTTTTTGCTCACTTACTTTCTCTGGTATAAGTTGAGGTTATGTTTGTTTTGAGGGATATGACTATATTTTGTCTGACAGAAAATAGGTGGTTAGTTTGAAATATCTGTTATTCTTCACATCACCCCCCTTTCTCCTAGAGAAAAATAGGGAGGTAGAAGAAGATGATCATACTGCAATGCTTGTACTGGCAGGGGAATGAGTACAGATATTTTTGGTTTAGTGAATACTGCATACAAAAAGGATAAAAAAATCCCAAATGAATCAGAAGTAATTTACAAACAAAATCATAGTGAAATTATTATGAGCTTGAACAATCCTAAAGAAGGTAGTACAAGCGGATTCAGTATTTTAAAATGAAAATAAGAAAATATTTTCTTGAACTTGTGGATTTGGTGTGGAGAATTAGTTTCTTTAATATTAATAATCTCTACACAGCTGCATAGAACAAATGGTGATAGGGGAAATAACCTTACCTATACTCGGTAGTGCATATGTTGAGACTGATATTTACAGTTCTTTAGACCTATATTAATTTTACAGAGGAAATCTTGTCCTCTTTTTTTCCCTTTGTGTTTGTATTTGCAATTTAATATGATCACTAGGAGCGAACCGAAGCTTCTGCACTTATGTTTTTTTTTTCTTGCAAATGTCATAGCTAAAGAATGGTGGTGATACCTTAGCAAGTTTTTAATTTTTGCACACAATCAATGCTCAGTTTCAGCCATCTTACTTATAAAATTAACACAGATATTATAGCATATATTGTCTTCATTATGGTTCAGACATCAGCCTGAGATAGCTATACAGAAGTGTACAGCACTTCTATCTGAATGCAATTACTCAATAAATAAATCTTTACTAACTGATCATTTTTCTTCTTATAGTGACCCCCCTTACAGTGATCAAGGGGCTTGTACCTGCCTACCAGAAAGACAAAAAAAAACAAACCTGCAGCTGACTTTGGTAGGAATTTTGCCTGAACAAAGACTGCAGACTGCAGTCCAAGTGAGATTTCTTTCAATGCATATCTGTTTCACTTTCTAAAGTTTCTATATTTTGATAGCACATATGGGAGTGACTTAAATTTGAGTTTAAAATTTATGCTTTAGGAGACTAAGCTGCTGCAGTGATGTTGGTCTGTTATGCATTTTTTAAGGCTTTGCTTTGTTGCCTGCCTGAATGCTTGGAAGCTGGTAGTGTTTATCGGGAGTCCAGATGAGTATCTAGGAGAATTTTGTGCAATGGAGAAGAGGAAGGATAGCTGCATTCGTAGAAACTTTTTCTTTACCTAAGTGCATTCATCCACAACAGCCATCTTCCACCCTGACACAGGACAAAGGTCTTGCTAATGCTGCTCCTATCCAGTGTACTGAAGGCTTTGGGCACGCTATACAACTGCAGGTTGGCAAGGGCATGACACTATTAACCAAAGCTGTCTCTCAAATCCCAACTGACCTCAATACCAAAGTGGAACTTGCAGCAAGTCCTTACTCTCTTCAGGCGCTGATCAGTTCTTTTTAAGTGAATGGAAATGTAGGGTTTGGGGCTTCTAGCACAAATTGCAAAATATGTATTACCCAGTATATAGAAATTGAAGAAAACTGCATAGAATGTTAGGTTTAAGGAAAAAAAAAAAAAAAGTGCTTCATCACTTAAGCATTATGTTATTTTAATCTATGTTTTTAAGTGTGTGCATGTAAGTAATATATATTTATATTCATAGGTGTTTCTGACATATATCCAACTGGTTTATGCAAATCTAGGCAAAAGATATTAAAAATGGCTGTTTATAAATATAAATAGCTGAAGCAGGTATTTGCTTTACCATTACTCCACCTACTGGTGTTGTGCTAAACTGACTGTCAGAGTACTCGTATAAAGGAAATAAAAGTATCCCCAGAGTACAGACATTGAGTAATGAATTAAACAGCAATAGTAGGGAATGATGGTTTTAAGGAATAAATAATGGTTTATTTCAGATGCATGGAGGCTGTATCTTTCTGTCCATAAATACTTCAGTGGTATTCTTACCATTAAAATGATCTAAAACTTAATTTGAGAAGAATCAATATTATAACAGATATACCTGACTATATATTTACAATGTGCATATATATTACTTGAATAACGGTGTAGAATTACCTTAGAACAGTAAAACATCAATTAAAATTAAGTCTTCCAAAAGCTACAGCAATGTGAGTAAATAGACTATGACACTGTCTGAAAAATTATGATGGGACAAGCAAACACTGTCACTAATGGACTATGCTCAGCTACTTGGGGCTGAAGTTTACAAGATATGATTTCTTATCACAGTATAATTTCTGGAGGAGCCCAGGCTCCAAGATAGGCTTCAGATATCACCATGGAAGCTGTCAGTTCTGCACATGATGTGGCCCTTGTTCAAGAGCAGTGGATGCTTGTGATATCTAAATGAAATTCAGGTAAATGAAACACAATTGTGGGTCCACTCTAGGCTCTACTGCAGAAAAAAAGAATGGTCTTTTGCTTTCAGAGGGTCTGTGGCCCCAAGATAGCTTTGTGGTTGCATGGTTTTTCATTCTTTCCATCTTCAATGTCCTAATATAATACATCCTTCTGCTGGGGCTATCACAGGGTTTCATAAAGAGCCCACCATACGGTGAGAATTGTGAGAAGCCCCTTCATCAGTGAATTCCCTGAACAAGGCTATTTTCTGGCTTATTAATATTTAAAAAAATAAAAAGGAGACAGTGATGAACTGAGTCCATTGTTGTTTAGCAATCTTGCCTGTATTATAATGTACATCATATGTATGCTCACGGCTAGCTCGTCATTTCCTTCTTGTTGGTTACTGTCTTGCTAGTCATATTTTTTTAATAGGTGCTAAGAAAGGGTACACTTATTTTAGCGAATTTATAACAGGGTAATTGTGTAAAGCAGAAATTTTTGATTTCTGTGGCATGACATCCCCACAAAGGCCTGGTAGTGGACCTTTTCCTCTGTTTCTGTAATTGAAAGGGTGATGAGGGCACAGTCACCTCTTACATACCTGCTGACACCAACCAGAAGAGAATCTTTTTAGTGGTAGTTTAAAGGATATTTATTTTCCTTTCCTGCACAGGATTGCATGCATGCAAGAGCAAAGCAAACGCTGATACTTCCACCAAAGGGAGCTGGAATCCATGATGGACTTCTACTGCTATGTGTAACCAGGTAGTCCATTAAATTCAGACTCCTCAGCTAAGACTAAATCAAGGGTGAAGGGACACCATGTTTTCATCATTGTGGGTCTGTGTGCATTGACCTTCTGAGTCCCGATTAACAGTAGAGAAATACAGTGTCTGCACTAAATGGTAGACACATTGTGTTCTGCTTCACATGGCCAGAACCCTGGAACCTGATGTGGTGCATACCTGTCACCCAGCCCTGTTGTCCTCCATGTGTCTGCTGTAGGCACCAAGCCCACAATCACATAGCTGGCAGTGTATTATGCTCTCTTTCTTCCCAGCTACTGGTGCCTTTCCTTTAGATAACTTGACTGAAGCCTTGGGACAGCCACCAGTACTCTATTACACTGGAAAGCCACCCAAGTGTTTAGGAAGAGAGAGGCCCAAGGAGTGTGCAGTGACTCTTCTGGACTGGCAAAAGGGTACCTCCCTCACCCTGCGGAGGTTGGAGGGAGTAGCTAGTAGAAAGACCGTAGGCTGAGCACCAAGGAGGGAAACGTGCTTTGGAAGATGTCATCATAGGAGGAAGTGTGGAGGGGTAATTAGATGAGCTTGCTCCTGTTCTGTGCTGTAGTGCTGAACACGGCGCTTATTCTCAGCAGTGCAGAGGTTAAGAGGCACAAGTCTAAATGGTCATCGAAGGGATATGCAATTAACTTTCATGCGGAGCAAAGCCAAAGCCAGAGAGCTTGCACCTGTGGATTCCTGATGGAAAAACACTCTTGACTGAGCATAGTCTAAAGTGAGATCTTTTTTCTGCAGAGCACAGGAAGGCTATGTGCTGAATACAAGAGGATCAACACAGCTGGTTGCTAGCATCTTGATTAGGGATGGATGAACTAGTTTGGATAAAACAACAACTGGTCTGACTGTGCACAGACCTCAAGCTGAGCCTGGATTTAGAAGGGACAAAACAATACAAAGCTTATATTATTATTTTCAGTCTTACACATTAACATTTGTCTGTATTTCCTGGCTGCAGCAAAACAGCTGAAAGACTGTTCAAGAATGGCACATTTCCTGGTTAACTAGAAATAAAGGAGGTGACTTGGTCTCTCTTCCTATCACCAGACATGTTTCCAGACAAGAGACATTTTTCTTGGAATCCAGCCACATATCCGAATATCCATTTGCCCATCTCTATTTCAGGGTATTCAACCTGTAGCAGTTAAGAGAAAACTGCTAGTAACATCACTATCCCTGGAAGGTTTTTTGAAGTGTCTGTCTCCTTTCTGTACAGGAGGTTAGTCTGGGAGCGCTGAAAATTGCCATGTGTGCTACTGCCAGTGTTTTCTCATCATGTTCAAGTGTCTGCACGAGCTTGGTGGTGTGGCTGCTTTGCATATCACAGCCCAAGGGAGGGGGTACTTCTTGCTCAGTCATATAAATGATATCTAGGCGATGCTCAGCATTGTGGCTTTGTGGGAACATTGTGCAAATATTTGGATTCCCATTTAAAGTAAGTATCTACCTGGTAATTGTGCTGGAACATGTTTTTCAAAAGTGAATCTCAGTATTTTACACAATAACATACTAGCTTTGTCCAAAAGATCTCTTAATGTGCAGTAATAAATAAATTACAGTTCAGTATTCTTTCTGAGTATACTCACACAGGCCTTTTTTCAGAGTCATCTTTAATTTCATGAAGATAGAACATAGGAAATCATGTTCTGTGGCCATTCATTTAAACCATGACTAATCTTTGGAAAGCTATATTTTACAGTGAAATCTGCTATTTAACACACATAATAGGGTTTTTTTTTCTCTTTAATTGCACAGAAGGGATTGTTTCCAGTAAATTAAAATTTCTTTGACACCAATTATTTGGCAATATGAAGATGTAGTAGTTTACCTTCATTTCATTTCCTCTAAATTAATCTGATGATGATTAGATTTAAATAATAAAAATAATGAGGTATGTTTCCTTCTCTAAATTACTTCTTTGTCATGTGTGCTTCCCTTTGTATTGAACTTGGTGACTTACTTGCTTTTAGTTCTGAAATATTCTGACACTAATTACATTTTGAAATATAACCTTCCGACTATGTTGCTTCTGTTTTTTACTCATTTCAGATTGGTTTAGAAGCATTGGCTTGTTATTTTATTGCTGAATATTGAAGCTGAGAGCCATATTACATATATCAGTGTGCTTTCTTTTCCATCTTTAGCTTTGTTAATTAAATTCTGTATCCTCTATATTGCTCATGATTTGTAATGTCTGTTGCCAAATTCCAGTCTCTGCAATGTGAAATCTGTTCAAGATAAATATTTTATTTGTCCAACTGTTTTTGAAAACTAGTTCAGCCATAATCTCCAGCATTTTCTTTCTTTGCAGTGTACTATATGGACACTACATTATCTAACAAAATCAAAGGAAAATGCTCTGACATAGTCCATGCAAAAATAACAGATTAAGCATATATTTCTCCTGCTGCTAATAAAAACTAAAAAGATATGTCATTAACAAGATTAACAACAGCAGCAGATGAGCCCAGAGCTGCTTCTGGCTGAGCACTGGATATGGGACAGGCCCCAGTACCAAGAGTGTAAGAGGAAGTTACAAATAACTTTGCATTCTTCAGTTGTAATATGTTTAATCCACAGGGGAAAAGATTAATATGTTGCAGGTGATGGTTGTCTTATATCCTAAAGCTATAAACACACAAAGACAATCACAGTGGGTCAGACCAAAGGTCCATTTAACTCTGTATTCTGACTCTGTAGGAGTTTATAAATGAATGTTTATGAAAGAATAAAAGCAGATTAAGGATGTAGGATGCTTTGCTTCAGTAATTTTACTGGTCTCCACCTTTTTCTAGTCAGAGCTGCTTCAGTCAGGGAACTATTTTTGGTCAGGGAACTCTATATGCCAAGTCTGATCTGTTTAGTAGACATCAGTGTATTTCTCTTCTATGTTCTGACTCCCCTTGAACCCAGATTTTGCATCCCACAGCATCGTGGGGGTGCCAGATACTGCACAGTCAACAGGTTCATTTTTTCTGTGTGGAGCTTGGCTCCTGCTATCTTAACTTGATGCTCCCTGGTTCTGATACTATAGAAGAGAGAGTAAACAGTTCATCCCTATCCACTCTTTTCATACCAGTCATGATTCTGTAAAATTTTCTCATATCCTCCCTCAGACACTTCATTTCCATGCCAGAGATTGTTAGCTTAGTTGCGCTTTGTACAAAAGCTGTCCTACACCTTTGATTTTCTGCTGATTTTTTCTGCACATATTTCGTGTTATTGTATCTGTTCTGAGATTAAGGAATACATAACATTCAAGATATGGGTGTACCATGGATTTTCACAATGACATAATGAAGTTCTTTATTTTTTTCTCTCTTCATTTTGAAATAGCTTCTAATGTATGATTTGTCTTTTTTTGGCTACTATTGGGCACTGGGCAGGCATTTTCATGGACTTGTCGATCACAATCGAAAGATCATGCTCTGAAGCTATAATGGTCAGCTCTGCAGCAATCACTTTAAATGTGGATTTGAGATTATTTGTCTTCCATCTGACTAACTACACTTTTACCTATATTGAACAGCTTCTGACATTTTATTGCTCAGCTTCTTAGTATCATAATATCCTTCTGCAATTTTTCATGAGTCTTGTCCTACCTACTTTAATAATTCAGTATTGTCAGCAAAATTTGTCAGCTCACTACTCACCCCATTGGGAAGTTATATATATGACCACCTAGAACAGCAGGGGTCCCAGTGAAACTCCACTGATGATTTTCTTTCACTGCTTGAGACCCAGTCATATTACATCTTCTTTATCCCATCGTTAAGCCAATTATCTAGCTAGGATTTTTTTCCCTTGCGTACGGCTGTGTAGTTCTCCAAAAACCTTTTAGTGAAAGAATTTGTTGAAAACTTTTTTGAAGACTAAGTAGGTTATATATGATCTGTATCTAGATTTCTGTTGAAATCCAACACTGAGAACACCAACAGGTTTTTAAGACATTGCTTCCTCTTTGAAATGACATGTTGGCTTTTTCCACGTAGATTGTATTTGTCCAAGTTTCTATTCATCCTGTCTTTTATTAAGGCTTCTGCTAACTGGCCCTGTGCAGGTATCAGACTTCCATCTTGTTCCTTTGGTGTCTTTTTTCTGCATTAATTTTATTTTATATTTTAATGACACTATATTTTTTATCTTCAGGTATCAGTTTTAGGCAGGAATTTATAACCCACTATTTTTCTGCTTCATCCTCAAGCTCCCTTGGAACTCCTGGATGGACACCATCTGGTCCTGGTGAACTGCTACTGTTCATTTTGTCCATTTGTGCCATGACTTTTTCTACAGTGATTTCAATTTCATATGAATTCTCTGATGAGTCTCCCAGGCAAAAGGATTACAGCATGGGAGTCTATAGTGCTTTCCACAGTGAATGGTGGTGTAAAAAATTATCTGTCTTCTCAACTATGTTTGCATATTCTCTGAGGGTACTTTTTGTAGCCTTATTATTTAATGGTCATGCAGGCTTTTTGCTGGTTTCTTGTCCCTCTTGGAGGAAGGATTTATTATTAGGTTTCATTGCATGTTTACAATGAGCCTGTCTGATTTCTGTATGTGCATGTGTCTGTGTTTTCATTAGTAGGGCTCAGCCTATTTGAAGGACATTTTATAATATCTCAAACCCTACTGTTTAAATATTGTGGCTTCTTTCCACTCTTTTAGAGGCATTTCTTAAGAGGGTTTAAATGTTTTTCAGAAAATTATATGTATTTCTTTTTCCATTGGCTCTGGATATTTGGGGTCTTCAGATTGTTTGAAATCCAATTGCCCATAACTGTTCCAGTAATCTGTTGATAGATTCTGAACAAATGGTTAATTTATCAGATGTATTAAGTAGCCTATAACTGGTGTTTACATACTTTTTCAAATTATTCCATTTGTAGCAGAGCTAGTGAAAAGTATCTAGAATTCTAATCAGTTGATTTCTTGTTAATTTGAATCTGTATATAGACAAGCTTTAAATGAAAAGGGATATGGACATTATTTAGCAAGGTAGACCCATAGAGACTTCTATGATTGCTATAAACATGAGGGATTCCAGACAGGATCCCCCACAGGACCTAATGTATGGAAACCTGAACATTGTGCAGATTCTGTAAAAACTCAGCTGAGCAAAGATGCCAGTTTTTTCTGTTTCTTACCCATCTCATTGCACATTAAAAAAAAAAAAAAAAAAAAAAAAAAAAAAAAAAAAAAAAAAAAATGTCAAGGTTAAATTCCTTTCTTGTCATGACTGAAAAATTATCGAACACCTCTAATAGCTCCACACAGTGTCTGTTTTCCTAAGATATGTGATGTGTATTGAGGTCATACTGTGGTCATTCTTTTGCACTGTTTTGAGGGGCTGTTATAAATTGGAATATCACACTCTGTTGCAAATTACAGAAATTATTCAAGATTTCTCAAGAGTGCAAATGAAATTCTGTTTTGTGATTTTGATTCCAGGAGAGGAAATAGGGTAGGGAGCTGAGAAGAAGTCCTAGAGTCCAGAGATGAGATGAGGCTGTGGGTCCAAAGGGTCTGGAAAGACTCTTGGAGTAGAGGATGGGTTAAGAGAAAGTGAATTGGGAAGGAAGATTGTCCTGTCCCTTCTAGGAAAAGAGAGACAGAGAACTGGGGCAAGGGTCTTGAAAGCAGCATTACTAGTGAGGAAAGAGATGAGAGTGAATGTAGCAACAGCACCCACCCCATGTAATCTACAGCCATCTCTCAGAAAAATCACATCAAACAGAAGCTGGTTGTTCAGAGTCCTCTGACTTCGAATCAGATTAATGAGCTTTACCTAATATGAATGACTACATCTGAAATCCAGGTGTTTTCTTTAATCTAGATATGAAGGCTTCCAAAATCACAAACTGAGATTCGCTTATTTTGTTCATTTACTTAGTTTATTCTCTTAAACAGAATAGGGGAAAGATAATTTACAAGCCTGTGAATAGGGAATTACTCAATTGGAAGTGAATTCTTAAACTTTTACTGAATAAACAATGGTATCAATTACTCATTTTTGATATGTTGGTTATTGAGCACCCAAGTATGTAAAAAACTTGGCTGGGGGATGAAGACTAGCACTAACAGGTCTGCCCTGTTAAGCACAGAAGAAAATTTCACCTTGAAAACTAGGCATATTTACCTTGGATTTTGACATGCAGTAAGTTAGATTTCCATGTTGGAGACTGTCAATGGTTATCATGCTCACTGCACAACATGGAAGAAGGCTAAAGATTATCTAAAATCTTAGCTCTCAGCTGTGGAATATATAAGTGACATGATGCTTCATTTTTGTCCCTGGGGTTTTTTTGCATGTGTAGTGGCTACCACAGGCATTATGAGTTTTGTAAATGGAGCTATAGAGGCTTTAATTAGCCCTAACTGCCTCATAATTAATCCTTAACAGGGCATTTTTTTTCTTGCTTTCACAAGAAAAGCTAAGCATTAGTATCAAACATGGAAATTGTCATTGAAAAAAGCCCCAAAATCTTAGGTATTTGTTGGCTAAGGTCACAAGGTCATGAATTTTCAGCTCTCAAGTATCTGTGGCAAAGATTATTCCTGGGTTTCTCCATTTGCGATGCTGTTATTTAGAAGCCTAAGAAGAAACCCAGAGTGGTCAGTACAAAAAAAAAAAAAGGAGGGAGAAAACTGAGGATACCAGAGCAGAACAGTTTATGGGCCTCTTTTTGTGCACACTCTGGCGCAAATAATAGGAGAGGATTAAATTTAATCTGCTTAGAAAGATAGGCAAAATTTAAATGGGGTAAAACACAGAGGGAAGCAAGAGAAGCAGAGACAAGCAAAATCACTCTCAAGGCAGTTAGTCAGTGAAGTGCCCATTAGTTAACAGCTAACATGGCACAAGATACAGCATTTTATTGATTTTATTTTATTTTATTAGTAAAGGGAAGGCTCGTGTATGTGCGTAAACTACATTTCTGCAGGTTAATCGTAGGGACATGTATTTTTAAGACATATAATTAATGGGAGCATCAGTGAATGATATAAAATCAGAAGAAATATAGATATTTCATAGAGAGTAATTCTATCCCACTCTGCTATTCAAGAGATAAGAGCTGAACTGCAGCTTGGAGAGAGACCCAGGGGAGTAGCATGCATTGGAACTTTATGTACGGGAGCAAGAATGAGTCCCATTTCAATGGAAAGTCCTCTTGCAAGGTTATACTAAAGAATGAGGTCATTTCACATTTATTCCAGTTAACACAGCACTCCAAAAGCTCCTGAAGAATATGAAGTATCAGAATTAATTAAAATACTAGGGAAAGGTGCTTCTGTCTGGAAGACGAATAGTGCAACTGGTGATGCTTATGCAGAGGCTGCAGCAGGTAGGCTGTCAATTTCTACTTGTAAAAATAGTTTTCTCTGAATTTCTGACTTTATAAGTAACAGAGATAACTGCAAAAGTAGAACAGCACACTAGCATAAACAGATGACTGCCTAGAATGCCATGTTTGTGTACATTCAAGACATCTACTTACCCTGTTGCTAGTAATGTGTTGATTTGTAGTTTCAGCTGGCATTAGGCACCCATTGGATTTCATGCGTAGATAATGAGGAATTCAGAGAATTGGCAGCTCACAGAGATAACACTACAGTTCATCTAAAAAGGACTCTGTTGGCACTGCAGCTTGGCAAACAGTACTGCTTTGGTGGAGGGTGCTCAGCTGAAGCATGGCCTCGGGTCTCTTGCTCCCATACCTGGCAGAATGCACATGCTTTTGGGATGACCTGCAGCTACAAAAATCAAGTTCTGAGGCTTCGCTGGCAGTGCTCAAAAGTGGTCTCCTGCTCAGTCTCTTAATAGGCTTCAGAGGAAGCTGCTTACTGACTTCTCTGGCAAAAAAAGGCAGATTTCATGTTCACATAAATCTAAATTTTTTGAGACATGGCAGAGGAAGAGGGGTGAGAGGGAAAGGTCTCGTGTCACCTTCACACAGACTGTTGATAAAATTAGGCTGATAGGCTGGTCATGGCTAAGAAGCTCCACTGGTCTCTCCTGGAGGATGAGTTGATGAAAACCTTGTTTCACCTCACATTTTCTTTCTTTTTTTTTTTTTTTTTTTTTTTTTTTTTTTTTTTTTTTTTTTTTAATCTTCAGTGTCAAATTAGAGTTAGAAAGTGTTCCTTTGCATATGGGGTCAAAACACCTGCTTGTCTTGTTTTAACCATCCCTGCATAAAATCTTACTAGGTTTATTGTACCTGGTATATTGATTCTGTGACTGCCGTTGCACACAAAATACTAGAATCTTATTTTAAAATCCTAAAGCCAACTGGGAAGCGATTCACTTGTTTCCAAATATTGGTTTTCCATTGGATAAAGGACTAAAAGCTGTTTTGTAGGTGCTTTGACTTACTATCCTTCTTTTTTAAACTGTTTTGCTGTACTAAGAGGACTTTAACTTAATTGGTCCTCTTTATTTCTGGTACCAGATTACTTGCCTGCTGTCTTTCTTCACCTTTAAAACAGCAAAGAATCATTGGACAAGGTTGAATTATCCCCAAAAGGTTGCCATTGCTTTTCATGAGGAGATTAGACATGAGATCATTGACTAATAATCTTCTAAGCCTCCTCTAACAGAGGTGTGAATGGAAATCGCTGCAGTGATTAGAATACGATTAGAGAACACTGTTTCTTATCAGTTGCAAAGAGAAGGATAAAAGGTTGGAGTATCTAGACTTCAAGTGAAGAAAAGACATTACATTTCTGCATGTCTAGAAAAAGTACTTCAACCTAGGAGATCTAAATAAAATAGGCTGGGATTTAGCAGTATTTGTACTCACCACTGATTTAAACTGGCCTCTCAGATATTTGGCTGGAAAACAAAGACAAGAAACAAGTTTTGCTAATCTTAAAACCAGTAATTCAAACAGACTATCATCTCAGAAAACAGGTTATACATATTTATGACAAAAATAAGCACTGTCAGATTAATGATATGCCTAATGCTGAAGGGGACTTGTCCATGACTTTGTGTGGATTCTTCCCTCCTAAAAAGCCCCTTCTCTACACTAACAAATGAGTAAGCCCCAATCTGTATAAAATATACAATAAGCCAATTAATGGTGTTCTACCACTGAGGTCATTCATCAGCCTATGAGCTTCTCAGAGATTTAACATATTGTTCCTTCTTTGTTCCATCTTCCCCTACATCCAATATCTTTAGGACAGTTGCTAATTATTTATTTTAGTAAAAACACAAATGCTCCAGTGATCATTGCCAACAGTTCAGCACTAATGAGCAGCTTTCTTGTAACTAACCATTGTGTGCATTTGATATGAGAAAGCAAATCGGTAAGGAAAAAGCTTTAAGCAATGTTATGTTGTTACAGATAATAATGAAGAGCAAAAAAATTATCTGCAATTATTAAAAAGTTTGACTATCATCCTGAGAACTGAATCTTATTGGACTATAATTATTATAAGTATGGCTACTATCATTATTGTTATTGGGGCAACAATGTTTTGTTGATGATGAAATAACAAAGGCATTAGAGAACCACTAACACTGTGTGCAGCAGTTACTTTTTGACTGTATAGAGAACAAATAAAGCTTTTATTTTCTCCTAAAATGCCAATGAAGGTAGCCTATAAACCCAACACATTTTTGTCTCTGTCAGATATGTCAGTCATGTTTGAACACCATAGAAAATCTTTGAGGTATGAGTAGCAATTTTCAATTTTTCATAAAGTTAATTAATTTAACAAAGGTTCTGATAGCAAACAGTTTATTCAGCTTCACTAGAATGTTCTTCTTCAGGCTCTGCACTAGAAATCAAGACCCGATTGTACCATCTGCTCTGACCACTTGCATATCCCTTGACTTTTAACATTTCACCTATTTATGAAACAAGGGGGTCCTGTGATAGGAATTCTTGGAAGCCTGCTGTGGCTTGAACCTCTACTGCAGCCTTTCAGCAGGAACTTCAGGAGGATCACTTTCCTTACTTTATTGTTTTCATGGAAGCTTTAAGAACTTAATATTTTTCAAAATAAATTAGTCAATTAACATGAAAGATTGTCACACATCCCACACATCTTCCTTTTGGTATCTCTAGTGTTTCTACATCTGCCATGAAATGTGCACTGAAACAGTGCATAAATTCTAACAGTTGTCTCACCCGTGTTGGGACCACTCCTCTCCTTCTCTCTCCAAGGAGTTCATTAGGCCTTTTTAATAGTAATATTGTGTTCACAGTTCATGAACAGGCAATCTCTGACCTCATCTTCACCAGGCTCACTGGTTTCGAGTCTCTGTCCCCCAATGTCTAACATATATCCTGCAATCCAGATCTCTACATATTACCCTGAATTTTTGGCTGACTTAAAATATATACTGATAGACCATTATTATTTAACCAACAGCTTCATTTCACTCTTTAATCGTCTGCTGTATCTCATTCCTATCCATTAACCCTTCTGTGCTCTGCAAATTCAAATACATTTATGCCCTTGTCCAGGTCAGGGACATTATGCTATTAGTATTGTTGTAAAAGTGTAGCTGTTTAATTTCATATTGTAATGTAGGAACCTTGTATCCCTGTACAGCATGTTAATTCTTCAGAATGTTTAAATTGGATGTAACAGAGAACTTCAAAACACAGATCTGAGAGAGAGGTGAGTTCTCTCCCCAAAAGAATCTGTACTTATTATTAGTTCAAACATGCCCTGTGTTTGTGCTTTACAAGTATGTGGCTACTGAGATGCCCCTTCAGTCCAGTGCATTGATGGAGATCACATAGGAGTCATTCTTCAAATCTTAGTGAAAACAGAGACTGAGATATGTCCTTTTTTTGAGAACTTCATAGTTCATCCAGTACTGACTTCCCTTACAGATGAATTTTTATCTACTCCTCAAAAATTTCTCTTCCTGTGTTTTCAGTTCTTTGTTTTGCATCAGTATCTCCTCAAAATAATTGTTAATTTTAGTTAAATTAGACTGTTTCCTTTTCTCAGCAGTAGACATTCATCAATATATAATTCTTATAACATCATAACTTTATTCAGAAGAATATCTAATCTCATTCAAATTCGGTGAATGCTAATTCTGAAAGTAGTCCCACTTTTATATGGATGTCATACTATGAAAATCTTTTCCAGTTATAGTCTTTTCTTCAGCCTAGAGGATACTGAATGTATCTTGCACTGATTTCTGATGCTATAGTTGCTCTACAGATAGCTTCCTTCTTGCCTGAAATGCCAACAGGCACATGTAGTCAGTAGAAATGTTCCCTTGGATTCAGATAAGCAATGCATCAGCCCCTTCGTATGCTGTAGCTGTTGTACTTGGAATCCCCTTGCTTTTGTTTATTAGCTATATGTTCCATAAGGTTGACTTAACATTACCTGGTTACAAATTTACAGTAGTAGCAACTGCCTGTTTAGAGCAGATTCTGAATGCATTGCTGAAGGTAACGGTGGAGAAAAGACAATGGAAATAAGAAAGTTTTGATGTTTTAAAAAATACAGTAATTGTATGAAACAGCACTGCAGACAATGTACTGTTTGTTTCTTCTTTGTTGCAAACATTTCCAGAAATGGTGCAGACAGGCCTTTTAAATGAACTGATTTATCTTTCTTGGAAGGCACCATCCCACACCACCAAAGAAAAGAAAACCCAAACCCCCTTCTCTTTCAATCTCTGTGAAAGCACTGGGCATACAGAACTTAAGTTAAAGGAAATTTGTTTATTCTACTGAATTACTGTTTAGCAGAAGTGACTCTCAGCGTGATCCAGCCCCTTTCTGTATATCATCACAGCTGCAGTACGTGCTTTATCCACGTAATCTCTCTGGGTCTTGGTATCGTTGTGGTTCAGCTGGCACTCAGCCATGCTCATACAGTGAGTGAAGGCAGAGAAATCAGACTGTTCAATCAAAACAATGAATTATAATGGTTTGGGGTGGGTGCTGATGTGATTTCTCTCTGCTGTCATGAATGTCAAGGTAAGGAAACGTATTTACACAATACTGAGTAGATGTTGTAATTCAGGTAAAGTGAAACTTAAAAATTATTTGGGAGAGTTGATGCTTATCCTGTTCACACCCATACACTTTGGGAAGGTCACTGGGGCAGTGCTAACACAAAGAAGTTCACAGATCAGATTTAGATTCATTTTCAAGTCCTAAAATTTCATAAACAATGTGCTTTAACCATACCAAATAATTAACCAAATAATTTTTATGATCCAAGATGCCTTTCTTCCACATCGTCTTTGTACGACTCACTGAACTTTCTAAAAATACTTAATAGACTTTATTAGGTTTTGTTAAATTAATACTTTGTTAATTTAAATTAATTATAGCTTGATATTAGCTTGTTGAAGCTGTTGCTGTGGGGAGTTTGATAATGAAGAGGAATTCTTGGTTACCTTCGCAAGGAGAAGCAATATAGGTTTTGGTCCCAGCCTAAACCCATCAACTATTAATAGCTCAGACATAGACATTGATCTCTAAAGTGGATGTTGAAGTAGAAAAGCAGACTTAGAAGTTTTTAGATGAAGTGAGGAGACAAAAAAATCTTTCTCGGGTCCTTTGTCATGCTTCTAGTCCACTGAGGCTTTTTAACCAAAACAGCTCCTATATTCTGTTAAACTTCAGATTAAAATAACCCTGAAGTGAAAGTGTTGTAAGGAAACGATGTACCTTTGTAAAAGACAGTTCCTGCTGAGGAACAGTCTGGCTCACTTCCTCCAGTAACTTCTATAGATGTGTATTAATGGAAGCATTCCCTCAGGTATGAATGGGGTGGAAGAAAGCACAGCGGGGAAGACAGCAGCATTCACCTTCCCACCCTCCTCAGCCCCGCGCTCTCCATGTGCTCACCCACCCTCACAGACAGAAGAGTTCTCAGGGCCCATTCTACTCGGTGGGTAAGAGGGTTGTTTCTCAGTGATGAAGCCAAAACCCAGTTTTTGTAGGGTTTTTCATTCTCAGCATCCCACCTGTTACTTTAACATTTTCTGTCTTTCCTAAGCTATAGGCATTATTGTGAAGCTTGGTTTTGTCTGTGCTGGTTTAGGGACTATGGAAACACCTGCTGGGTGCAGAAACTTCTCTCAGGACTCAGAAAGAGCCCCATTGCACTGGCACATCATGCAATTTCTCGTCTATGCTATGGTAGGGAGGCTGCCACTAGGAGCAGCTATACCAAGTGGCAGTTTGATTTGGACTGCTAGTCAGCTGCTGGTTGCTGCTGTGGGCTGCAGTAGTACCTAACTTTGCAGCTTCTTCCGTAATGAGTTTGGGGATCCCTCTCAGGCGGATGGCATCAGGTTGTCCTGCAGACAGTAGCATGAGCCTGGGGCCACCAGTTTGAGGTGTAATGAGAGGGAAAGAGGTTATCCTGGCAGGAAGTGTAAAGAAGCAAGGTGTAAAGAAGAAGGAAGGAGAGGATAGAGACAGAAAAGGCCTTCTATTGTGCCTTTTTGCGGATCTACACAGAACTGAGAGTGAGCACTGTCAGTGGTGGTGGTGGTGCTGCAGCCAGTGACACCCAAGCAAAGAAAATTGGGAAACCTCTTTCCTAGATTTTGCACCAGAGGTGGAAGAATTTCAATTCCTTTTCAGCCTGAACAAATCCAAATCCATATTTCCCATCTCCTTAAGTAGAATCAATTAGGAGTTGCTCTGGAAAGAAACCATGCTAGACACTTTATGGTGAAGGTCCAAATTATCAGAAAAGATCGTAAGATTTTTTTGGGCCACAGAGAAAAAGAGAATGACAGGAACATCTCTATACAGCCTATTGGTTAGGCATTCCAGGACAGAAAAGAGATACAGGTTTTGGTTCCTGCTTCACAGAATAGTGCTGCATTTCCCAATGCTGTAAAATCTTTGAGGTGAATCATTTGTTTCCAGTCAAGATAACTGACCTTGAAAGTCTGAACCTAATAATGTACAGGGTTAATTTTTGATGTGGCAAGAACTGCTGAGATTTCTTTTCAGGTTAATATCTTATGTTTGTCTTTAAGTCAGCAACACTTAAAAAGATATGGGACTATGGGAAAGGCAGGAGACAACTTTGAAAAGTGTTTCCTGAGGAACTTTCTAAGGCTTGGCACAGTGGTCTGTTAGTTTTACAATATTTCTTTCTGTAACACTTCTTTCTGTTTTCCTTCCAAAAAGATTTTTTTCACTTTTTTTTTTTGTCTGGCCTAGATTATTTCCTCCCATAGAAATATTTACCTGTGCTTGGCAGTGTGTGAGCCTAATTTAGAGACTCTTTCAAGATGCATGATTTTTTTCCTCTGACTATATAGGAAGCTGGGGAAGATTAAGATTTCACATCTAATTTTAGATTTCTACAATATCTAGATATGTGCTAGTTTTCTAGACTCCACTTATCATCAAGGGAGGGAAATGTCAGTATAAGAAATTATTTGATTCATTCTAAGTGACAGAAACTGGATCAAAGGACCCATTGCCTAGAAGTAAATTCTTCTCTACACTGGCTGTGAATATTCCATCTCCATGTATCAAGGTATAGTTCATTGTCAAATAACTATGTTTGTACACACATATATCAGGCTTATCTGCATGCCTCCTGTTGCACTGCTTAGTTTCAAGGATCTTCTAAAATGTAAAACACAGTGAAATAAATGGTTTGGAAACTAGTTGATGAGATATCGCTGTATGCTTAATACAGTGCATGATGTTCCCAATCATCCAATCAGTTATTGATTATTGACTCTGAAGTTTAGCCTAATGTTCACTGGCAGGATGGTTGCACAAAAATAAGCTGAATGTTCACTCTTATCTTCGACTTTCTAAAATAGTCACTGCTCGTACCATACACCTGTTTATTTATGTTGCTAAAAAATATATAAGAAATCTCCATTTAAATCTTGGTGGTCCATGTGTATCTTCCTTTGCAAGATACTGGGAGGAGATTAGTGTTTCTAATACTGTATGAAAGGAGTGTGAGTTGAGCGTGAAACTAGCAACTTTATGACTGATGTCTCCCTGGGACCTTTTCTTCTGTTTTGTCATTTGATTGGTAAGTATGTGGCCAGCCAGCAATGCTTCCAGTCAGGGGAAAGGGAAGAGGGTATAGTTACCAGTTTAATGAGAACCACAGCCTTACACAGGAGCACATGCCAGCTTTCATTAGGAAAGGCAACAGCTCCCCAGGTACAGGAACTCATCAGAAATGAAGCCAGGAGGGGCTGCCTCTCGCCGAGTGCAATGCTGTTAATCAGCAGTTCTCTGGGCAGCCTACTTCACTGCATCCAGTGGAGCTTGGGAGGCCTCTAACTCTTATCTGACTGTCTCTGTGTGAGACAACAATTTTCTCCAAGTTTCTGCAGATGTTTCTCTCCTCCTTAAAATGCAGTAGTCCTGCAAAAATGTTTTTGGTTTTGGGTTGGTTTTTTTTGACAGTAGTGGTGTTGAATGCCTCTCTACTTTGTATGTGTTGAACAAATTGGAGGTCTGCAAGAGCTGAAGCTACAGGTTTTTTGGGTCCTGATCTGAGTTTTAAAGTCCTGCTGTGCTCTCAAGTGCAGACCGACATTTCATTGCAAACGGTTGACCATGTCTAGCCCTTAGGCTGAGGACATATGGAGTCTGTACATTAGTTATGTTTTGAGGTTCCCTGGGCAGCTCAACAGCCTTGCATTGCATGTCCTGAACTAGCTTTAAGAAGCCATCACGTGGCATGGATATTAATTGGGCTCCCAAAAAACAAGCAACTATGTTAGTCACTCTGACTAATAAACCTTTCCTCTTCATAGAATTCTTTGTTCTGTTAACTGTGCTGTGCTGCTAGAGTTGCACTATTTCCAGTTACAGTAGTCAGTGCAAATACAGCTATGTGTACACCATGCTCCACTGTGTGCTATGTGTGACATTTTCACAGTTAGTGGCAGAAGGCAGCAAGGCAGAATAACTGCCCTGAGCACTCAAATATTGCTTTCAAAGCTTCAGAAAACAGAAGATTGTGTAACCACTCATAGGAGGTTTTGGTAGGTATTTCCAGGTTGAAGTACTGTTGCCAATGTGCTGACTGTGAGAATTATTTTAGAAAATTTCAAACAGGGAAGAAAGATATACCACAGCCCAAACCCATTTTAAATTGAGATAGGGTGAGTGATAGAATAGCCCAAGCATCTGCATTCACACAAGGAAAGAGAGAAATGGAATCTCACTGAGTGGCAAATTTAAATCTCATCAAGAGAAGAGACAGAAAAGATATGGACTAAATCCTCCCTAGAGACACATGCTATAAATCTTAGAGTCCTTTTGATAGCATCAGTTCAATAACTACAACAACAAAAAAGATTATTTTTTAATAACTTGGTCTCCAACTAGGCCAGTACCTTGTAAAATCAAGAGAATGACTGACAGATGCAAATATCTTTCAAAAGAGACAGAGTCCCTTTTTAATAATGCAAGTTTAACTAAATTATAAATCATTTCATCATCTTTGCCCGGAGAAATCCCATGTCACAGGCCTCACTGATATTAGCCTGTAGCTCCACACCTATGATGCCAAAACAGCTGCTCAGATGCAAGCTTTCCCTTTTTTTTTTGTGTACAATTTCCCCATCATTTTTCCCTCTGTCAGTTTAATTGTTTGGAGATCTGATTCCAGATCAGATAGTCCCCATGGACAAATATAGAGAAGTGATTCTATTGTTGCAGGAATGGAAGTCATTGGAGCTTCTCACAAGAACTATTCCTCTTCTTTGGGATCACTTTAAAAGTTTTCCAGATTGCCTTTAGAGGCCTTATGTATGCTTTTTAGGGGAAGTAAATACAGTTGAAAGGAACATTAACCTGACATACTGTTCAAGTCAGACAGTCACAACCTCTGTGCTTGATAAAGATCAGGAATTCTTCCGTCCACAGAGCATCTTCTACAGCTCTTCTGTGCTTGTTTACTGGTTGTGCTAAGACCACCTGCACAGCAGCATACTACATCCTTTCTTGTTTCAGAAAACCAGCTTCAGAGAAGATGGCATTCACTCTTCCTTTTGGTTCAGCCTTAAAATGCTGTTTGAGATGTTCAGTATGGAGGGAGCAGACAAACAAAGGCTGTCATTCCTGAAAGCCTGCTGCCCCATTTGAGGAAACAAGGGAGTGGGAGAGCATTTCCTTGTGTGCTGTTGCTTGGAAGACAGCAACATCTGCCAGTTTTGATATGCTATGGAGTATTAAACAAGGACATATGATTCTTGGCACATGACTACCAGCTGAAGGCTTGACAGTAAAAACAGCTGACAATAAGGCAAATAATAAATGAGAAATTTTATGCACTCCATGTATAAAAAAAATCATAAGAATACCTTAAAACACATGTGCGATTTATTAAAATTAATATTTTGAGATTTAATTTTTTGTTACCTTTGTTCTCTATTTCTGTATTGCTAGTTTGCATGATGGTCATTTTTTATTCTTGTTCTCAAAAACTTGTAGGCTGGAAATCTGTTTTAGAGCAAAACCAAGATAGCTGATATATTCATACATTCTGATAATTCTGTCACCAAGGACTACTTGGGAGAATAATAAACCAACCAACCAACCAACCAACCAGCTAAAGAGAACAGGACGAACCAGACTCCATGAGACAACCAAGGTGCTAAGATAGGCAGTTCTGACTGAGCTCCCTCAGTTTATTTTTCTGGAATCTTTAGCTGATTTAATGAAAGTGTTGCCCAGCAGTAAAGGAATGACAGATTTTAGCTAGATTTTAGCTGTTTGAAATAGCATGTCAGTAATAAAATCTTTCTTACCACCCACAGCCAATCCCTTTTTCCCCATTCTACAGGTGAGCTTATGACTTACATATGTACATAGTCAGTTCCCTTTCATAAGATGGGGACACCATGCTGAGTAGAAGCATGTTTTCTGCAATGAGAAACTTTGATCCAATTTTTACTCTACTCCCTTGATTAAATTCTCTATCTTCCATCCTCAGTTGAAGACTGCAATAGTACGAGATTTCCTCAACTGGGTTGGCTTACTCAGCAATATTTAAACCCCATTTGTGTGCGTCTGTGTGAAATTGAGCGTACTATGTGTTATACAATTATTTACAAGTGCTTAAAGAAATTTAAAAACAGGAAACATATTAAAGATGTCAAAACGATGGTTTGTTCTCCTGAGGGTTTCTGCAGTGTTTCTTTTTCTGTAAAATATGATCTCAAAAAAAAGAGAAAAAGACACCCTGGAAATTTAGTGCTGTTGCCCAACTTGGATAGGTAGAAAAGATATAGTGAGATGCTATATTCCCTCAGCCAGCACATGTTTCTGAGATGTTTCTAGTGGGTAATAGTTTGTTAGCTGGGTGATGTATGTTACCTTATGGAGGCAACAGTGTACTGTCATTTCTGCAGTTTGTCCGAAGAATTTTTGCCAACCACACTATTTTTCTGAACATAGCACAGCTGCCCATTCTGCTCTGACAGGGCAGGATATGCTGATATAAATCACACTGTGGTTCCTGATCTCCTATGAATCTCATAAAATGAGAGGATAGTCTGCTGTAATTAAATTGTGGAGCAATCCCTATAGAAAAACATACTTCCCTTAAGGTATAATATGTTTTTAATAAAAAGGATAGATCTCAATGCAATGTATTCCATCCCAGCTGCCTGACAGTGCTTAGGTATGCAGGATGTTAAATCAAACCCTTGCAATAATAAAATTTGAATTCTGAGATGCTGTACTTCTTTTTGATGAGGAACTAATTGTACCATATCACTGACATGCTGAAGAAATATTGCTTAAAGATCAAGCTCCAACATCAGTAAGCACTTTTTGAAGTTGAAGTCACGCACTTTCAACTATGAGGGCTTGTTTGTGATCTGTCAATTATGTTAGGTAGTAATTTTTAAAACTACAGCCAAAAGAAGTCCATTGATGTAGCAATTGGAAGTATGTTGTTTTTTTCAATTCTGATTGTTTTACTTCATAATTTACTTCATAATTTTAAATTTTAATATACAGTGTACAGATTTACTGATGAATGATAAAAAAGAGTTATCATAAAACAACTCATCTAATTAAAAGATGTAAAAATTCTACGTTCAAACAGCCTATCCCATATCTATCACCATCAGAGACCTTCATTTCAAGAAAAAGAAGCCCTTCAGTGAAATTCCAGTAGCACTGTTTAAGTGGACTCTTTATTTTAATTGTCTCCTTCAGAGGCTCTTCAGTTTTAGTAATGAACACCATTCTACCACCTGGAAATCTGCATGTGCACATGTGACTGCACCCATACACTTGAGAAAGCTTCATAGAAGGAAGGACCTGGCCTTCATCACCTGGAAACAACACATGGAATTACACACTTAAATGTGGACCTCCTTTCTGTATAAAGGCCAAAATAATTGTCGTATTTGCAGCTGGGAAGGAATCTTCCATTTTGGCAGTTTGTTAGACTTTTTTTTTTTTTTTCTTTCCCAGTAGAGCTGAATAAAAGGCTGATTCATTCTTATATAACTTTTCTCGACGTAAACTGTATCAGGATACTTCACTCTCGCTTTGTATGAGGGCATGTTTAAGAGACAGTACTGACTCATCGGTTCTTCAGTTTCCTGACCAGACTGCTGATTTATTCTAAAACTGTAAAGCTGAACGCAGCCTGGGGTTGCCTTTTTCCAGCTTGGCTAGCCACTTTATCTGCCTTTCTCATGGATTATAGTTCCTGAGCATTTTCACTTGCAATAGGAAGGTGGAGAGTCAGGAAGAACGAACAGCCCTGTATTTCTCTCTTTCACATACTTATATGATCCCTCCATTACTATGGTGTCTAAGCAATTCCTATTCTCTACTACTGTAGAGAATTCTCTACTATTCTTTACTACAGTTACCTTTACAAAACTTGAGTGATGTGGAACATCCCTGTTATCTGCATTTTACTGCCAGGAGCTAAGAACCAGGTTATGTCTGTGTGCATATCAACAGGTTTCTGCTAGGGCTGCCCTTTTATGCAAAGTGTTGTGGTTAGAGCACTTGAATGGGAAATTCAGCCTGGAGGCTGAATTTTCACCATTTAGTTCCTCTGGGAATGCTGCAGAGGCAACACTGTTGGATAGCTGGGCTGAGACTGGAGTGTGGACTTTGTCCTCCTGTGGGAGAGATGCACCACAGGGTGAAAGACTCAGGGTGCGAGGAAAAGATATTAAGAAAATGGTAACCTGACATTACGACCCAGTGAAGATCATTCTCCCTCACAAATGTATTTGAGGGTGTGCTCCATGCTCGAGGGACTGCACTGGAATTTTTCCATTTGATCATCATTAAGTGGAATGTATAAACTGATCAGATTGTAGTGCTGAGAAGCAGGGACAGTTCCACATTAATGTCTTTTGAATAAGGTAAAAACAGGCTGACTAGAATCAAAATTACATCGAGGGTGCAGTCATAAAGGACTGCCTTCCACTTAGTTTCCCATCAGCCTTTCCTGAGTCAAGGAGCAAAGTGGGTCCTCTTACTTCATGGTTGCTGTTGGATTGTTTGTGTGGCTTTAAACAGGAATCTATATAGTCTTAAAGACAGGGAGGCAGTACCAGTGTACCAGTGAAGATCAAAAATACCTCAAACAGCAAAAGGTCAAACCAAATTAGATACTGAACCAAATCTAGTGGAATGCAGAAAAACTGATTCTGAGCAATTGTTTGTGAATATTCATCAGCCCTGCTTTGCCCTTTCTGTCTCTGGTTTTCCAGATGACTATAAGATCTGTACTCAAAACTTCAGGGCCATGAGTGCCACTGAACAATGACAGTGTTTATGTACCAATAGCCTACGGACATCATTCCTTCAAGACTCATAATCTAAAGAAGCATTGGGGGGGGGG
>NW_020799091.1:111683609-111720328 GCF_003259725.1 Athene cunicularia
GGCATAAATGGGTGGGATACCAGCAAGGACAATTAAAGTGCTGTTGATGACTTGATAATCATCATTGTTTGGGAGGATTATTATTGACTTTACACCTTGACCAGAACCACAGAATGTGTCTGTTACCAAGGTACTGTCTCTCAGCTGAGAGGAAAAGCTGTATTTCAATAAAGAAATATTGAGCTCAGTCTCATCCTGCTTTTCAAAACAGTCATAAGCTAACCACTGTATTCTGCCTATTTGATTAGTTGCTTTCAGTCTGCTCAATTTATTATGGGTTGCATTTTCTTTAATTGTGTGGGGATCTGAAGTTGCAGACATGCCAGTATGAGTTCATAAACCTCGAGGATTAAATCCCTATTGATACTGAGTCTCTGAAGCTGCAGCATGCTTTATTCTTTTCCTATATTGTTGTGCACTGATTCTCTGCACTGCTAAAGCACTTCCAAAATTCATTGCAGCCATGCCTGCATTTTAATGATAGGTAAAATGATCCTTGCCTGCAGTTTGTTAAACTCTTTGACATCCTTTAGAATTAAAGGTGTTATAGAAATGTAAGATTGTTATGTGGTTTTAGATTCCCAAACATCTCCTACATGTATTTGAATATTGATAAACACATGGCTTAAAAATGCTGTGACTGCAACTTCAGAAATGTCTTCTGTTCCAGTTTGTTTAACCAAAGCTTGTTTAACATTAAATATTTAGCAAATTTCTTTCTTCAGATCAGCATACTCATTAATAACTTAAAATATAAACTATCATACATTAAACATGCAAATCAGACTTTTTATTCAAACTGGGTACTCAGTCTCCTACACATAGTTATGATAAATGGCACCTTCTGCAGTGAGTCACAGCACTGTTTCTGTCAAGATTACTCCCTGAGCAATGAGCGAGGCAGAACAAGGCAGCAGAGGCTAGCTGTCTTTGGCCAGTGCTGACTGCCTGTTACAACGCATCTTTAAATTTTGGCCTTGGTTTTCCTATGTTCTGGTACTGCATTATATTTAACTCACTTCATGGTGTCTTTCCATGGGGACAATGATAAAACTTTTTTAGTGTGGGGTTTTTGGCAGCTTGATTTGTGGCATATTTACCACCACATTGCCACAAAACAACTTGTCCATTTTAGGAACATTGTGTCTTGAGGACCAGCCAGTCTAGTTCAATCTATAGTTTTGTGAGAGAAAGGGAGGATGGAATAGGTAGATGTCTGGGAGGACAGGATCTCTTTCATGATGCTGCCAGACTGCATATAGGTACATAAGAGAAGCTTTTATCTTAGTCATTGGCACAATAAGAGACCCTAGAGCATACAAAGATAGAGCATACCAACGTCATATGGAACTTGGAAGGGTCATAGTGAAATCTAAACAAAAAACCTACACAGAATTTTTATTTTGAGTGAAGCATTCGTAATAGGTTTTTGAGAAGGGTTCCAAAGGAATTGTGAAGGATTGGTAAAGTCTATGAGAACTATTGAACCCTTGGGGGCACTTGGATGCTGATGGAAATGGGAATATATGCTGAAAGGTGTTAACTTTGAAATAAGATACAGTTTTGTATAAAAAAAAGGTGAATCCTGGATATAGTAAGTGATCCCATCTGAGCCTAAATACTTAAATAAAAAGTAATTACTCTTTGTAGGGAAAAAAGAAGTTTGAAGAGATGGTTAATGCAGCCTGCCAACTTAACTTCTTTTGGCAAGGAGAGAAACTGAGGCAGTGCATTACACAGCCCTAAAATAGGCAAGTTCCTGGAGTCAGATTGAGAGCATTTGTTATTTATTTTACTAAGCTCTATCATAATGCTGAGTTTTCAGATCAGATCACATGAGGATTTAACAGACATGCTGCTCTTCTGCCCTCAGCACAGTCTCTCTGCTTGTGTGCTCTGCCAGAATGCCAATGGTGAGCATACAGCAATTTCTTGCATTATATGACTTCCAGAAAAAATGAAATAATTTCATACATACACTATTTTACTTAAGATGGAACAACTATTTTTAAGGATTTTTAAACAATAATTACCTTAAAAGACTACGATGGTTTGAGTATGTGAGTATTTAATTCTGAAAACAGCATGTTTTTAATATTTGTTTTGGTTGAGGCTCTGCTATTTGGTAAAATCCTTATTTGTGGAAAAGAATTTCAGCAGCTTTAGCCAATGCTGCATTGTGCCTCCTATTTCAAGTTATGTTTAAGCTTGTAGGGCCCAGGCTGTAGGACTCTGAGACAGACTTGTACAAGGAAGGAAAACATTAGCAGGATATGGCTTGTACTAGATTCTACCTAGGATTTTAGTTCAGATATATTTTCTGGGAATTGGTGCCTTATTTTGACTCTGGCATAATATTGGTAAATAGCAGCCTCTAAATCTGAAAACCCTATGGTCTGTAATATGGTGGCTTAGTTTATATCTGAGCTCTTTGTTTCAAGCATATATAGGTCTCACCTGGTTATACTCTTCTTCCTAGGTTTCATACCGGTTTAGATTTATTAAAACAGGAAGGATCTGAACATTATCTTTCAGCATTCAGAGCATTTGGCTAAATGGCTATCACACTGCAGGTTGCCTTTTCTTTTAAGCTATTTGTATTGCATCTGAGTATAGAAGCTGTTTAGCACACTACAGACATGTGAAAACTGTTGTTTTCCTTAATTCTTTATTTTCCTTTCATCTTAACTGATTACCACCTCAGTCAGAATTTATCAGCACTGCTCTGTGCACTGGACTGTGTGACCTAAATTTTATGACCTTGCGTCCAAAATCTAATTCTCTGGTACAAACTCATATTTCTCTGTTGATCTTTTAAAGACATTTTCCTCATTAGCATGGCAGGAAAGCATGTGGAAGCCAAGTGAAATAATATGCAATTTTGCATTACACTCAAATTCCTTGCTGCAGTGCACTCAACTAACCTTCTATTAAAACTGTATTTTCTCCTCATATCCTTGTTTTCTCTTTTGCAAACAAATAATCTATCAGTGCTAAGGAGTTATTTATTTTGTCCGTCTTTGATTATTCCTGTTAGCTACCCGCCTTCAATTTGGATGTCTTTCTGTGGCTACTCAGGTAACCACAGTGCTATCAGACCCTTTCCAGTACATTAAAAATCCCCAGCAACTGTGTTTCCACTGCAAGGGTAACTTTATTTAAAATTGTAATATAAACAAGAAATTATATAAAATAACTAATAAAATAAATCTAACTCTCAGCTTGTGCAGAAATCAGATAAATGGTTGTGAGTAGCAGCTTTTTTTTTTTTTTTTTTTTTTTTTCCCCTCACAGGAGTTGTACAAGAATTTAGATTATTTAAATAAATCTGAAACTAAAGAACTCTCCCAGGCATTTATATAGCCATTCTTAGGCAAAGAAATGTATTTGTATGTAGCTGTAAAGGCAATTTTATTTGGTATGTCACTTTCTAATAGACACACAAATACTGATGGGTCACTTGCAAAGTTGTATAACAAATTTCCTTCCAGACATAACTAGGATCATCAGCTGAACAACTTTAAATACAAATTTAAGGTGCTCTTTACAATCATAATATTTTCTAAATCACATGCAGTAATGAAATAAGTTTTGTACTCAATGTATGTAGAAAAATCACCACTGTAAAAGTTGGGAATAAAAAGGAAGGAAGATCACCTAAAGGATTTTACCATGATGCATGGCGTAAGCTCAGGCTGATACATTTTCGTTTTTACTTGTTGCTGAATTTGTTGGTTGCATTTAAAGCTGATGTAGATGACACAACACCTTCAAAAACACTGAACTGGAAAAAAGCTTTTCCTTCCTAATTTTGTGTTCATCTCTAAGATATTGTCTAACTCTCTAATATAAAACCTAAACTGGATCCAAGTGGTGTTCCTGCTGAATATGCCGTAGTTAACAGGAACCAAACATAGGTAAGGTTTTTGCTCTCATACATACAGGGAGACCAATCTACTTGTTCTGTAGTACATAATACATGGCATATTAAGTGAGCAGCTGGAGAAATGATTAGTATTAGAGCTATTTGGGGAGAGGGAGGGGAACACACTGATGATGAAAATGGCTGATATTTACACATTTCCATGGGTTTTGTTACAAAGAATTAGCAGGTTGTGAGGCTCTGTACGAGGTAATGTGGTCCTTTTCTAGTTAGTACAAGAGAAGAGTCCTTTTATGAAGTTATAAAATTAGGAAATCCTAAAGCACAAACCCTTTTTTCCTTTGTATGCTGCTATTAAAATATGTATAGATTTACAAGCTTCAGAGAAAATTTTCACTATTCACAGTTTATTCAGCACACGATAATACACTTGATTAGGTACTTAACCTGTTAAATTCATTGACTCTTGCTGAGTTAAGGAGGGTTGACTTGTGTGAATGCTGAACTGGATACCTTTGGTTTTGGTTTTTGTTTTTTTCTACTGGCTAAGTTCAGCGTGCCAAGGTTTCCTGCTGTCTCTCATAGGTGACAAAAACTCCTTCCATGCATTTTATCAGAATAGCCTGGGAGGCCCCATTTGCCACCATCTCTCTCCTCTAGAAATGGCTCTCAAGTATCTTGCCAACAGGAGCATCCCAGCCAGCAGTATATACCCCTATAGTGGTCAAATGCAAAAACTGCTTTAGCTTGAAACACACTGAGATCATCATTCAAAGACTCACGGCATCATTCAGTCTCAAGAATGCGAATACCTTAGTTTTGAAATAATTGCATACAGAAACATTCAAAGCACAAATAATAGCAAGACAATACACAATGTTTGCTATGGCAACATGAGTTCCAAAGCCAGCAATACAGTAATGATGCCTCTGAAGAGAAAAATATGGAATTGCTCTGGAAGGCAGATTGGAGACATCTGGTGAATCCCAAAGTAAAAAGTGTAAATCCACATAGGCAGCTCTTCTAATGTTGTTGTAAGGTAAACTGAAATCATCATGTGGCCACATTACAGAATCTACTGCTGTGTTTTATTATATTTACACTGCTACGGTCCTTCATCTCAGAAAATAATCCTGGCTCTAGACAAAATGGTGCAGAATGGCTTTGCATCCACACTATCTAAGGGTGTCTCAGAACTGTTTAACACTTGATCCAGATCTCCCCTGGGCCCCACCAGGGGGTTTTACACTTTAAGTTTATTTATATGTGTGGGGTTTTTGCCTAATTCAAAGCATCTGAAATAATGTTAAAGAAGCTTATAAAATAAGTTGGGTATTTTGTTTTTGGTTTTGGTTTTGTTTTGTTTTTTTCTTGCATGAGAGCGAAGGGTCTGCACTGCATGCTTTGAAACACAGCAGAAAAGTGTTTAGAGAGATTTTAGGATGCAGAAAATGCTGCAGCAGTACTGGAGGACTAGACATGGTGAGGAGAACCAAAGCAGTGCAGGGTTATCCACAGTGCAATAGAGGCAACTGTCCCTGGAGTAAAGTATTTGGAACACCTTGGTTTTGGTTTGTTGGAAACTGGTTGACGTCAGAAAAGAACCTAGAATTGAATTGACTTGTATACAATTTGGACAAGCAGGGTACCAGCACTTAGGGCTGAACTGTGGAATGAAGTTGATAGCAAAGAATACAAGCCCTTTATTGTGTTTATTTCTCTGTTCAGTGGTTGAAAGAAAGCATTTGTATGCTTATATATAAAATTCACTCTAAGTGTTACATTCCCAGGAGGAACCATTTGCAAATGTTTTTATAAGCCTGTGCATTAATCAAAGGCCAAAGTATATCAGAAGCTTCTGATGTATCTTTTATAACCTCTAGGGCCACAGTGTCTTGAGTAACAATAACAAAATATTTCAAAAATGGGTAACATCGGATCAAGAATTTGTGTGGCAAAAGAGATAGTTGAACGAGTCAGATCTTCTGATAGCTGAATGATCACAACCTCGCTCATGTGTTGACTAGTGTTGCATTTCAGTAAGACTTGAAAAGTATTGTCAGAACCCATCTGCTACCACAGATAATGTGGTTAATGTGTTGAATGCAATTAAAGAAGCAGAGCTGTCCTCTCATATTAGATGCTTTACATACTCTCTGTTCAAGTCACTGAAAAGGGCCTAAATGTGCATCAGGCGAACAGTGTTTGCATCATTTTTCCAAAGCATCCACACAGCAAGTACTGTTGTGGAAAAAAAAGCAGCTCCTGCTGGCTGTTTCTCAACATAAATTAATAACAGATGTTCCAACAAAGTTATGACACGTTATCTAGATAGTTAGAACAACAATCAGCTATTAGTGCCACATTATTGTCAAAACAGGTATGGAGAAACAGATAAGACCTCATGACTTCTTTGAAGGTGATTTGACAGGAGTTGAAAGTGTCATCAAGATCCTAGAGCCCATGAAAAGTGTCAGTACAGTTCTTTGTGACAAAGACATACCTACAGTTTCAGTGGTCCATCCATGTTATGAAATGATGCGTATGGCACTGAAAGTTACCAGGCCTGGATTGGCAGCTCATTGGTAACAGCAGTGAAAACTTCAGTGCCAGATACTGTGAGGTTTATTGTTTTGTTTCTTTGGGGACACATGCACTCACACACAGAGAGGTTGGTGATGGGGAGGAAAAGATGTTCATTTTCTGCGGGAAGTTGTGTATTGGATTCCAGATGCAAGATCTGTTCCCATGAGGAAGCCCAGAAAATTAAGATTTATGATAGATCCTGTAATCCTAGGTCTATAATATTTCATGGGCACAGAGAGATACATGTAGGGGGGTAAGAGCACTTCTGATAAGCCTTTAGAAGGCAAATCCTTGCAATTTACCCCCCACCTATGAAGTCCTCAAGTGCAAGGATTCCAAAATGTGTGCTTGAAAAGATATTAGTGGGTGTTCTGGTACAAATCAAGATGGCATTAAATATGCTCATGTATGAGATTACCAGCTGAAAATTGAAGACAGTAAAACGTGATTTCCCCATGTGGTTGAAGCTGTGCAAAACCAGGCATTCATTACTGTCAGGACTAGCAAAGGAATACCCTACATGTTCCAGCAATTTCAAGTAGTTAGTGAAAGAATCTGCTCAGCTGCTGGTGATATTATCAGTGTTCAGAAGTCTGCCCCTCTGGGGAGTATGTCAATCAACTCATTATCATTAAAATAAGTAGAGAGAAAAGTTTGAAAAGTGGATTCTGCTACCCTTAATTTACAGTGCTTTTGACACGCTCCTTGTTCATTAGAAACAATTGATCTGCTTTTGTCAGAGGTGATTTCATTTTGAAACAGTTGCAAATACCTTGGTTTCTGTAGTGGCACATACCTTGAGCAAAGTACTGCGATATGTATAATGCTGTTGGGGAAGCTTTTTTTACATTCCTGTATAATAATTACCTTAAATAAGATGCAAAATTCACAACAGTTTAGGAAGACAGTGGCTGTTTTTAAAATGGGCTGTCTGAAGCACAGTTAAGAGAGGTGATATTTGATAGCAAATGTCATGAAGGATAGGAAAAGGCTGATGATTACCAAAACGAAGAAATAAGAATATGTGATATATCCAAGTATATATGTATGTTTCATGAAAGCTTTGCTTGATAAACTTCCAAGACGAGCTATAAAACTTCAAGATTAGGATACTTTTAAATGTGATAGCTGAGATCAAGAGAAAATCACAACGTTAAATATACAAAAGCACTCATATCTCTAGAATACATTACTCAGTCATGGTAAGCAACCCACTTTAGATTTCATGATTACTTGAAAAACACTTTGTGGCTTACACTGCAGACATAGCACTTAAGATATGCTGTCATTCATGTGTTGTAGGAAACAAGCTAGGAATTGCATAAAAATCTTGCATCTATTACATAGGAAATCAGCTAGGAAGCTTAACAGTAAAGATTGCATTAAGATGTCAAAGGGAGCTATGTTCAAGGGTTCTTTGAAGGTTTTTTTCAACTTCACAGAATAGACATATGATGGTCATTGGCAATCTTTCACTAATTCACTTCTTAGTGAACAAATGAGAAAAAGTTGTATGAACATAACTTTTCCAATTCTGAGACACAGAAAATAATGTGTGTTCTGATAGGTTAATACCCTAATCAGAGACAGAGACATTACAAAGGCTTTTAATTAACATCCCCAGAACACTTATTACAAAAGCGAATATTCAAAATTACAGAGAAAATTCTTATTTCTATCTTTCTCCATATGAAGGAACACTTAGAGAAATAAAAGTATTAAGAATGAAAACTAAAACAAAAAAAAAAAAAAAAAAAATTGGTCATTTTTCCCAGCAGCAATAATTGTAATTGTGTTTAGTGACTTCAACACACTAAGTGGATATTTCATAAGAGATGGTGATGATTCCCTTGAAGACTATGTCTAGATAATTACCTGTGTAAGAGGAGAGGATGGGAGAAAAAAAACACCTTATTGTGTAGTCAATGTTTAGGCATAACTGCACCGATGGAGGAAGAAGTAGTGTCATAGGGAGAGCAACCAGTAATCTATTCTTAGCATTTATATAGTGCTTTACAGGATTAAAGCATTAAAGACTGAATAAAGACTGAATAATCTGTATTTATCAAAGTGATTTTAACTTCCCATGGGCCTTTTGGATAGTGTTAATACATGCTATTTTTGTTGCTGTTCTCATGTTTTGTTTTGTTTGCTGGTTTGGGTTTTTTCCCACTGCAAAATGGCAACCTCTTCAACAGGCAACCATGTATAATTTTCTCGATACATTTTACCAGAAGAAGTATTTTTTGACAATCTCATCTCTGAGTAGTCATCTATAGAGACATGTCAACTGGTTCATGCTGATGGAAGATGCAGTCTGTCATTCTTTTCTTTCTGTCTTCTGGGCTCTGGGCTCTACCAACAAACTTCTCTCACCATTTCTCATTTTAGTAGTAACTTGTGATGGATTTGGAGCTGCTTGGCAAGAGTGATGTGATAGATTTGGAGCTGTTCGGAAGTAATTTATTAGTACAGCCAGGAGACTGCTAACTTTTCTCCTTGATAGGAAAGTGTAACTTCAGCTTCTCCTCATAGGAGGCACTGTAATGGTCCATGATTCGGCAGATGTTTTCTGTGTAGAACTGGTGTGTCCATTTTCAGTCTGGTGCTTTCTTTTTTTGTCCTCAGCACTGAGGGGCTTTCTCTGTGGCGCACATAAATCAGTCTGCTTTTTTACTGCATATCCCATTTCTTACTAATTTATTATTTATACAATTATGAGCATTCATGAATATTTTTAAAACCACAATCTGTTTGGATAATTCTTTATGTTTGCATTAGGTGTCGATTTTAACCCCAGAGTGGTAAAATGTATGCTGCTGTTCCCTTCATTTCTGCTGATGACAGGCTTGCTAACAGGCGCCCATAGTCACGCTAAGTTAAATATGGCAAATCTTTGTTTATTTTCATTCTTTTCTTGCCTTCATCTTGGTTACTTTGTCTCATTCTCCATTGCCTGGAACTAGATTTATTTCTCTTTGACTTTTTCTTTCATGTCATCTTCCAACTTCTCATCCTAACCATCATATATGGCAAATTCCTTTTGTCCTTTGTTAGCTTGCCTTCTTCAGCACTGCTTTGTTAGCACTCTTTCACGTTCCCATCCAGAAATGTGCCTTCTATGTCTTGACTCAAAGGCAGTCATTGAATCATGCCCAGCATCTCCTCCAATATTTCTTCAGCTGCATCTCCAGACTTGGGAAATTCTCTTCCATGAAGTCCATTAATGAAAAGTTCACAGAGAGGCAGAATATTACTTGTTGTGTATGCTGTCATTTCTAGCTGATGATGTTTCTTTGCTGAAACATGGCCTTCAGAACAATTAACTCTTTCTAGACCTTGTCAGAGGGTCAAGACATCTAAGGCTATGTGAAATTTCCTCTACATATAGGTTTCAACTGAGTTGTTGGTACTGCACAGCAGGTAGTATCAGTCCTGAGACTTTACACCTCTACCTTTAAGAAGTGCATCTGTGGATAGCTATGCCTTAATTTCTACAGAGGGATGGTTTTGGTATAGTTTAAGGTTCTTGTGTATTTCTGAAAGGTTCCAATTCTTTTGGTTTAAATCCCTTGAAAACTACAAAGTAAATGACATGACACTAAACAGTCCATTCCTGTGAAAATTCTTTTTAGATTAAAACCAACCTTGTGTTTTTGCAACTGGAAAAAAAAAAAAAAAATCCTGGAAAAGGTGTTTTTCCCCAACAGGGAGTGGGTGTTGGAGCGTTAAAGCTATTTTCACTTACTGTAATCTGAAGCCAACTATGGTGCTTCAAACTATGACTATATGCCTTCATTTTGGCTTGGGAAATGGCATGCTCCTTCAGTTTTGAACTTTTGCCCCTCATTCCAGTGCTGAGATTACACAGGCTGCGTATGTTTCAAAAATTTTTCTATTTATGGGGCTAACTTGAGACAAAAAAGATTCTTTGGCAGGTATCTCTCATTAAAAACATGAATGCTGCTGCAAACTGCACCAGTACTGAACCCAGGATTTTGGATAGTGGAAGTGCATGTAGTTATTCAGTATTTTGCAAGTTTGAAAACTGCTGGGGTTTGCATGCTACAGAGAGAGCTTTTCAAACATATTGAGCACTGAACTATTTTAGCTCCCTTAGCTGCTGAGAGCTCTTTTCCATTCATTTGAAGCAGTGCTCAGTCAATAAAGAGTGCCTTTGCAAGTATCATCCATTCCACATTCACCACCAATTTCACAGCTCCAGAATTTTTTTTTCCATTTGTGTTTTCTAGTACATGGTATGTATTTCCCTTCTTTGGTATCTTACTTAATAAGGATGTTGTTCAGAGTCAATACCTTATCTCATAATGGCTGGAGTCAGTTTCTCCACATATGAGGACTTTCTGGACTGATTTGGTTTATGTCACTATCTGTTTTGCATTTGCTCTTTTGAGCTTTTTTGAGCTTTTCTTGGGTTTGTGTGGAGGATGTTCAGCATTAATATCTTGTTGCTTCTCTGTTTTGTTTGTCTGACTTGCTGGTTTTTGTTGAAGGGATATCTATAAAGACATAGGCTCTTGTAAGATGTGTGTGAAAACTCAGCTATCCCAGAATTTAAAATTAGGCAAATTATTGCCATATTCTATTATATAGTTTTTGCATGTACAAAGGTACAAAACTTTTTGTGGCAGGTTGAAGATAACAAGCCCTCACATAAGTGTCTGCATGTAATATAGCAGCAAATTACTTTGATTTATTACACTCTAATTGTATAGAAAGCCCATGAATTGATATGTCATATGCTCAAAGTAATATAATTTAACTAGAACAATTATGTAGCTAAGTAGAATTAGAACTTGATTGCTCATCTATAATAACCTCTCATAGCAGAAAAATTTCTTATTTATACTTTTTTTAGCAATAATGAAAGTTAAGATGTTGTCTTCATAGTTTGGGAAAAGAAGGCAGAAGAAGGAAAGATGAAAACAAGATAGAAAAGGAACTGAACTGATGTTTCTACCCAATGCTGTTTCTTTTCTCTGTATATATGGACAAATACCCCCCTAAAAAAAAAAAAAAAAAAAAAAAAAAAAAAAAAATCATTCCTCAAGAAAAGTCTGCTGTAACCTGAATGGGTAATTCAGCTCATGCCATTTTAATACAAGGCTATATTTAATAGGTACTGACAGCTGCACTAACTAATACTGAAGAATCAAGTGTGTGGTGGTGTGAAAAATTTATTGTGCGAAACTTGTTACCATTTTGCTTAAATGTGCAGGTCACTCTTGTATTTTACATCAGAGGAGAAAAGACAAGACAGCATCTTATACTGGTGACAGACTATTACAAGGTATATTGTCAGGGTTCACTAGCAATCAAGCTTGAGCATGATTGGTAAGTCTGTGTTTTATGTACTGACATTAAAAGGAAGTGAACCTCAGGAAAAGCAGCAGGGCTGAAATAGCAGACTGATGGACAGGAGTCCATAAGGTCACAGAATCATCTAGGTTGGAAAAGACCTCCAACCATTAACCTAAAAATGACCATTCCCAGCTACACCATATCCCTCAGCGCTATGTCAAGCCAACTCTTAAACATCTCCAGGGATGGGGACTCCACCACCTCCCTGGGCAGCCCATTCCAACACCTCACAACCCGTTCTGGAAAGAAATGCTTCCTAATAGCCAGTCTAAGCCTTCCCTGGTGCAACTTGAGGCCATCACCTTGTTACTTGTTTAAAGAGGCTCATCCCCAGCTCTCTGCAACCTCCTTTCAGGTAGCTGTAGAGGGCGATGAGATCTCCCCTCAGCCTCCTCTTCTCCAGACTAAACCCCCCCAGTTCCCTCAGCCGCTCTCCGTACGACCTGTGCTCCAGAGCCTGCACCAGCTCCGTTGCCCTTCTCTGGACACGCTCGAGTCATTCAATGTCCTTTTTGGAGTGAGGGGCCCAAAACTGAACACAGGAATCGAGGGGCGGCCTCACCAGTGCCGAGTCCAGGGGTCAGATCCCTTCCCTGTCCCTGCTGGCCACGCTATTGCTGACACAAGCCAGGATGCCATTGGCCTTCTTGGCCACCTGGGCACACTGCTGGCTCCTGTTCAGCCGGCTGTCAATCAACACCCCCAGGTCCCTCTCTGACTGGCAGCTCTCCAGCCACTCCTCCCCAAGCCTGTAGCGCTGCTGGGGGTTGTTGTGGCCCAAGGGCAGCCCCCGGCATTTGGCCTTATGGAAACTCCTGCAGTTGGGCTCAGCCCATGGCTCCAGCCTGTCCAGGTCTCTCTGCAGAGCCTCCCTGCCCTCGAGCAGATCAACACTCCCACCCAACTGGGTGTCATCTGCAAACTGACTGAGGGGATCCCCTCGTCTAGATCATCGAGAAAGATGTTAAACAGGAGTGGCCCCAACACCGAGCTCTGGAGGACACCACTCGTGACCAGCCGCCAACTGGATTTAACTCCATTCACCACAACTCTTTGGGCCCGGCCATCCAGCCAGTTTTTTCCCCAGCAAAGCGTGTGCCCATCCAAGCCGTGAGCAGCCATTTTTGCCAGGAAAATACTGTGGAAAACGGTGTCAAAGGCATTGCTAAAGTCAAGGTAGACAACATCTACAGCATTTCCCTCATCCACTAAATGGGTCGCATTGTTGTAAAAGGAGATCAGGTTCGTCAAGCAGGACCTGCCTTTCATAAACCCATGCTGACTGGGCCTGAGCATCTGGTTGTTCCCAGCCAGCTCCTTCAGCACCCTCATGTGTATCCCATCCTGTCCCATAGACTTGTGTGTGTCTGTGTGATGTAGCAGGTCACTATCTACTCCTGGATTGCGGGGGGGTTGTTCTCCCAGTCTGTTTTCTGGCTGAGAAGGCGGGATTCCCTCAGTACAACTATTCTTGTTATTAAAGACTGAGGCAAAGAAGGCATTAAGGACCTCAGCGTTCTCCTCATCACCCATTGCCTGTGTCTAGATGGGTGGAGGGTCTCCCTGGTCTTTCATTTGTTGTTGACATACTTATAGAAACATTTCTTGTTGTCCTTGATTGCTGAAGCCAGACTAATTTCCAGCTGGGCTTTAGACCACCTGACTTCCACCCTTCATAGCCTCACAGCATCTCTGTAATCACTGTGAGTGTCTAGCCCCTTCTTCCAAAGGCTGTAAACTCTCCTTTTGTCCCTGAGTTGCAGACAAAGCTCCCTGTTCAGCCAGGGTGGTCTTCTCTGATTCTGGCTTCTCTTAGAGCACCTGGGGACCGCCTGCTCCTGAGCCGTTAACACTTCCTTCTTAGAGTGTCCAGCCTTCCTGGACCCCTGTACCCTTCAGGACAGTGTCCCAAAGGATCCTTTCAAGCAGGTGCCCAAACAAGACAAAGAGCCCTTTGGAAATCCAGGATGGCAGTTCTGCTGCTCCCTCTCCTGGTCTCCCTAAGAATGGAGAACTCTCTTATTTCGTGATCGCTGTGCCCTAGTCGTCCTCCAAGTGCCACATCATCCCCCACTCCTTCTCTGTTCACAAAGACGAGATCCAGCAGGGCACCTTCTCTGGTCGGTTCACTCACCAGCTGCATCACAAAGTTGTCTTCCACACATTCCATGAATCTCCAGGACTGGTCCCTGTTGGAGAATGGCTTGCAGAACAAGGTCATGGATCTATGCAGGAGCTGATTACAACCACCTGATGTAAACAAAAGAAAAAACCCAGGGTACAGTTATGCTAACAAGGAAGGAGATTCAGGGCACAGTTATGCTAACAAAGGGAGAAACTGAGGCACAGAACAGCCTTGATTATAATGGTAAACAACCTTTGGGAAAAAAACAAGCCAGAAGAAGGAGGATGTTGTGACATACTTGAAATACCACAAGGGGCTGGGATATTATAAGGCAATCTTTTAGATGTATCCAACAGATTTATGATTAGTATGCATAATTATAGTTAGTGCTTATATAAGGTGTGATTTCTTTCAATAAAGTTGAAGCTTGCTTTATGATTCACATTGAATCGACTGCTTGCTTCCTCCATCCACCACAGGTCCCACTCTGCTGTGTTTTATTTCCAGCAGATGTCTGGGAAGTTAGTCTCCCACAAGAACAAGGTGAAGTAATCATGAGATTTCTTCTAAGTGCCTATAGTATATTTCTGTCCTGGTTGGATGGCCTATAATAGACTCCCATTTTGACATCTGCCCTGTTGGCCTTCCCCCTGATTCTAATGCCAAGACACTCCATCCTGTCTTCACTATACTTGTCTTCAAAGCAAAAGGTCCTTCACCTTACTGTGACATTAACTTCTTCTGTGACTACATCTCTGTGGCTAATTTCTGATTTGTGGTGTGCTGCTGAGTTGAGGAAAAGCAGGTTGCAATTATTCACAGCTACATCACACAATACTCATTTAACAGTTTTTGAAAGGTGTAGGGTCCCTACTGGTATGTCAGATACATCCTACAGCATCAACTGTTAGGCTGGTATTGTGCCTTGTGTAGTCCCTCAGCAGGCCTTGACACTGCTGCCAGGGAAGAAGGGGCTGGGTGTGATGCAGTCTGAAATGCAATGTCCTTGATTACATCCTATATTGCAAAGGAATGCGTTTCACCCTCTATTTATGGTAGGATGTTAGGGAGGAAGACTTTTTTCTTCAGGCAGTGGAACAGGGAGGCATACTGGTTATTGCATCCAACCACCCAGAATGCAAGAGTCCGTCATCTTTCTCAATATCAGTAAAATGAATATGAGATGCCTTCTGCCAGTAAATTCCCACTGAGCCAGTAGGGTAGGATAGAAACAATTAACTGACATGTACTGCCAATAATAGCTGCTCTAGGCAGCACATTAAGCAGTGCATTAATTGATATATTAATTGATTTATAAACACCAGCTTCCTGATTAGCTTGATTATTGCCATCGTACTGGGATGAGGAGGATGGTGGGGGTCTGAATAAGCTTTAGTGACAGTATAATTAAACATTTCTTTTGTTATACACTCTGTGACATTCACTAAGACAGTGCAGATACGCATTTTTCTCTGCTTGATTAATGAGCTGGATTCATTTCAGCAAACTTTGTAATGCTAGGGGTTGCAAAGGTTTTCTGAACTACAACTTGTCTAAAAAAAAGAAGATGGTTTACTGAAATGGACAATGAAAAGGTACAGGGGTCTGGAAGGTGGAAAGGGGTTAAGAACCAGATGTTTAACTGTAATAAAGTGTGTGAGGAAAGTTGTTCTGCTCACTGACACATCTAGACCTTAGAAGACAGTCTGCCTGATGAGGGGCTTTCCAAATTCCTGTTGTGACATGAACTTCAAGCTTCAGATAGTCACAAGGAACTAAATCGTGACTTTGCGTTACTCAGCCAGGCAGATAGATCAAGAGTACAGCTCTCCTCTCCTGATGACTCTGCTTTTGCTCACAGACCAAGTGCTGCCCTTCCATGGTCTGGATATTTCCACTGGCAATGGGCAAAGGGAAAGCCAAGAAAAACTGGGAGGCTGTACATCCCTGATCAGTCCTTCCCTGATGCTGGGCACAAGGGGTACTGCAAAAGTATAAACTGAACCCTTCAATAGCCACAGGAGAGTCTATGCATGAGACAACTACATGTTTCTTCTCAACAAAGTTGTACCTAAAGGTTTGGACTGATGCAGGCTTCCTCTCTTTGTCTGGAGTGTCATTTGCTCACCTTCCCTTTGCAGCCTCTTCCTCCCTATCTATCTCTGCAGCCCGCTCCTCTCTTACCAGTGGATAAACTGGAGCTGGGACTCATTTCACACCTCATACTGAAACTCAGAACAATATTTAATCCCTTGACACCCTTCTCAAGTTGTTAATTGACTTTGTTTCTTCTCCTTTTGCCCTCTCATCACAGCAGGGGCAGAGAAGCATCTCTGAGGTCCGTCAACACTGCTCAGTTGCCTCTGTGTCAGCAGCAGGCATTAGCGAAGAATCAGGAGTGTAGGGAGCAAATCTATTCTAGCTTTGAAGTGGTGTAATGTTGCAGTTTAAAATACAGAGGCTGCCCAGTGCGTGGATAGGGTGTCATGGAATCATTGCTAAGTGGATGTCATGGGAAATCAGAAAAAAATTTATATACACGCATCCCTCTCCCCTACATACCATTTCAAACATCCCATTGATTGGTTTTAAGGTGAAAGGGTTTGTCATTGCCTGAAGCACAGTGATGGAAACAATGAGAAGCTGCAGTGGAAACACAGAATAATAATACTCATGTAAAAATCCCTTATTCCAAGATTTTTCTTTGTTTATCTTTTCAGTTAGATATCTTGCACTAATTTCTAGTGGTTCGAGATATGTGTGAATTCCATGGAAATGAAGTTCTAGTGACCATGCTCTGTATTTGTTATGAGACAAATGTATTGTCTGTAACAGCAAGGTTTCATTCTCGTAGATGTTGATATATTGTTCCCCCATGTATGAATACCTGAGGGCAGCTTAGTGGTCAGGGCATGAAACTAGTGTGCATCTGGACTCAATTTTTCTGAGTTGTTAGATTGTGTTAATATTTGGGCAGTGAAGGAAGCTACTAAATCTAATCATACCTTGGGAAATGCTGCAGACATTTGTAATCTAGGTACAGATCTGGTGAAAAGAGTGCCTTTGGTTTAATGAGGAGAGTGAAAAGCAACTAGGAGCAAAAGTCCAATTAGTTTTAGTGGATTTTTTCTTGCTGAAATCTCTTAGATATTCTTGAAAATCCATTTCTAGCTTGGCTAGAAATGTTGGAAGATGAAACATGAGATATGTTTCTATGTTAAATAACTCTCCAGAGTCTATCTTTCCCTGTTGGTTGCAACTGAAAATAAGTAGTCTTTTGTTGTTCAGGTCATTGGCACTGTCTGAATAATTTGGGGCAAGAAGCAGAATAACTTCAGTAATGTTTATCTTTTATTTACTTTTATAGAATCTGTCCCAAAAGGACCACAGCTGACGCAAGAGTCTGTTTCTTCTTTAACAGCAATGCCATTAGCAGTCTGCTGGTGGAAGAAGGGATCTGGATAGAGAAGCAATGAGGTTGAGAACTGTGGTTCACAGGCTAATGCCACAGTTCAGTTTGAAATCGAAGCACAGGGATGATTCTGTGCTCTGTTTGCCGTTTTGCTCACCTTCAAATCTGGGCTATTTTTTCTACATGCTCTATATTTCTGTTTTTACATTAGTACAAAAGCAATGGCTCAAGAGCAATACAACCATCTGATCTCTTAATAAATAAACCATGACCCCTTTATATTACAAATGAATAAAACACAGAACAAATTTAATGTAGCTCAATACCTTACATGAGGGCATCTCATCTCTAGACAGTTCATTTCTATCTCTGTTATCACTGAGACAGCTCTTCTGGCTAGTCCTTTTCTACAAGAGTCCTTTCCTTTTATAAATGGTAACTTTGTTCTCCAACTGCACACAAAGTTTGTACATGAAAACATTTATTCTTTATAAATGCTCAGAAGATAATATTATGTTTAATCCTTTCTTATTTTACCACATAATGTTGTGTCCACACATTTGTTTTGTCCAAAATGCTGCAGAGGAACTGAATTCAGGCTTTCCAGTACAACTAGAATGGCTTACATTTTATTACTGCTAATCATCTGTTAATACATTGTTTGACTGATAGCATCACTTTAGAGTGGCAGCCTTCCTGACTGCGGAGATGAATGCAAAATCTGATCACAAGCTAGGGACAGGTACTGTGTATTAGCTGTTATTATATGGGTATTACACTGGTATATCAGTGCTGCTGAGCATTGTTCATCTGTGTCTCTTAAATGGAGTGATTAATATATATTACTGCTACCCTCTACAAACAGCAAGGCAATAGCAACAGACACTATGCATGCTTTGTAGGGACTAACATGCCTAAACTGGTGCCTTTTAGTATGTTGGTTGCTTATGTTTGGCTGCTACTCTGCACTTGCCATATTCTCTCACTCTGGTGAACTGTTTGAATAATTCAGGGTCTCTTAAATTTGATGCTATAGTAACCACAAAACCTGTTTTAACCTGCTCAGCAGGTGATCCCATGTGATGCAAAATGTTATTTCTGAAGATGCAGATTGTGGCTGTTCCTTACCTTCAGTGGAGTGAGAATGAGCAGATTAAAGATTGCCAGGTACTCAGAGATGATGGAAATTTGTCTCAGATATTTCTGGAAAACTGTGATATATTTCTCCTGTGCTACTGGGGGTTAGCATCAATGGCATGCATTGGCATCCAGTCTGTAAGTCTGTTTAAGCCACAGAACAGTTACTATGATTCTGGGGGGCTGAAGGTGGGGAGAGGGTTTATGATTGGGGTCCAGCTTCCACCAACAGCTCTATTACTGTTAATGCTCCTCTTGAGTTTGCTGGCATTCTGTGATTTCTTATGGTGTGGTAGAACACTTGTTTATATGAGCTGACCTGTACTCTTAATACACAGCAGCACTGTTGGTAGTTCAGGGGAATAAAAGATAATAGTGATTGTTCAGCCCACCAGACATATTGAGAAGCTTTCTGATTACTGTTTGAGTTGCAGTAATACCTGGAGTCTCCACTTGTGAATCAGGCATTATCCTGAGTTGCCACAAGTGGAAGGCGGCCCTCCTGCCAAATACTGTGTGCTGAAAATGTTGGCCCTGCCGCCATCACAGCAGGATTGTTACAGAGAGTGGTTCCCGCTGCCATTAGTGACAAAGGGCATAAGATCAACATGAGGAGGGGGACTCTTGTGACAGCAGTTAGAGGCAATGACTCTTAACTGTAGCTACAACTGAAATTGTACATGAGCTTCTGTAGACTAACTGGGCCTGGGATCGGGTGCTCTTTGAGAAGGAAACAGGAAAGACTGAAGAGTTTGACTGATGCCTTACCTGGTTTTGTCTCATTTTGCTTCCTCTAAATCATTACCATTGTTATGCTCAGATTTTCCTATTCATGGAAATGTTTGAAAGCAGGAAGATTCTTGAGATTTCATTGGTATGACAAAAAGTGTGGAAGTTTATGCTGGTGGGTTAAGTTTTCATTCTCTTGGCTAGTGATGCAGTATTGGAGAATGAAAAAATGTCAGTTTAGGACATACAGCTCCAAATACTCTTCTGTAAGGCTGGATAAAGCAATATAATGAAACTACTGCTAATACAATGAATTGTGGTTTAGATTAATGTTCACAGACAATGTCTGTTGATTTTTTTTTTCCCCCTATAAGCAAGGCATTTTGATTTCAGATTTAATAATCTCTAATAGCTTCTTTTTTAAGGTCTGCTAAACTAACAGTATGGGGTAACTACCATTGATCTTAACTTGATTTATGGTCTATAGATGACCAAACAAAGACTTGCAAAACTACTTTGCACTAAAGAATAGTTACAAACCCCTCTTTCCCATCAGAATGAATTTCATTAGTCTGAAGATTCTGGTAGAAAAACCTTGGTATCATGCTCACCAGATAATAAATTATCTGCAACCTTTCCCAGTCCGCAATCAATATGTTATTCGCTATTTATTTCCCAATTTTAATCAAATCTAAAGACAGAAAACTCAGAAAAGCCAACCCAGGACAAAACTGATGATAACAATGACATTTATTGACATTTCTGAGGCACAAGGAGATTTAAATGAAGTTAAAATACTTTTCAGCAAATGACAAGGGGTCTAATGAAAACCCACTGAACACAATAAAATATGCACTGCCAGCTGCAGGTAGGTCAAAGATGGAATTTACATAAAAGTAAGATAACTTTGCTTCTGTGTCAGTTTATCCTGCTGCTAGACAGCTGCCTGGTTGTTGCAAACCACAGCAATAGCATCGTGCTTCCCAGGCCATGTATCTTTATTTCGGATTATATAAAAAATAAAACTGTAAGGAAGAAATGAGAGACAGAGACAATCCAACAGCTAAAACTCAAAGATCTTTAGGTACTCTTTTAGTAATTTATGACATATATATATATATATATATATATATATAAAACTGGATTTCTGTTTGCTAACAGACAGTTATATCTCTGATTCTGGTGGATACATGCATTTTACCTTTCCACATGTTTGGTCCTTGCATTCCTGATGCATTTAGTCCTGTTCCATCAAGTCTTCTGCATGTTCATCTGTTAGCAAGCTCAGTTTCAACTAAGGAGTCTTGTTTTTCCCAGTCTCACCAGAGACAGTGCTCTTTGACATTACTCTGCTCAGTATGCGATCCTCAAAATGTCTGAAAGGCTCCCTTCTAGCTGTCACCTACCATTTTTATGATCAATTTGGCTCCAACTTGCAGTGACAGAGGGGGCTGTATAGAAAAAAACAAACTTTGAGATAAATTCCTGTAGAAGATGACTGTAGGTATCACAGTACCTTTAAGCTGATTCTTTGTAAGGCTGAATAAGTAAAAGCCTTGCTAAGATCTGCTTGAATGTCCAGCCCCTCCAAAAATCCAAATCTTACTTGTATCTGTAAGACACAGCTCTGGAGGCAGGACTTGTGAACATCTGTAATATAAAGGACTTGTTGGGCTGCTGTTTCACTTCAGTCATTAGACCAATTTCATGCTGCTATTAAAAAAAATCTTTGGCTAGAGAAAAAATCAGGTAGCATGAGGAGACAACGGTGAATTGTTGTTGCTAGTGTAGCTGAAAGCAGACAAGGTAGTGGTTGACTCATGGAGCTTGCTGGGATAAAATCATGAAGGAACGAAACAAATGAAGCATTGACTATGTCTGTCTGTCTATCTATCTATCTATCTATCTCTCTATCTATCTATCTATCTATCCATCCATCCATCTATCCATCTATCCATCCAACCATGTAGAGAGCATCCATGAGATCCTGCAGACCATGTGAAACACCTGGCATGTTTAGCAAAGCAGTGCCTACTTCCATAGGAGCTACCTCTGCAGCAGCTGTGTGGAGAAAAAATATGTGAGAGAGTAAGCCTGCAGGACTTTCAGCTGCTTGAGGGGTCATTTTCCGAGAGCAGGGTGGCACATGAACAAGGTATACTAGAAATTTGCAAAACTTACTTTTCAGTTTATAGACTCTTCAGATCAGGTACTGTCATTTGTTCTTCTGGCACCTAAAAGTCTTAATCCTAGAACACAAATAGTAATTTAGCAGTGCAGAGGTATGGGGAGGTATACCTGACCACAGCTCTTATGAGGGCCTGTCATACAACCATGGAAGATGACTAAGGGAAGCAGCAGGAGACTCCAAAACTCAAAGCAGCATTTAAATGGAACCAGGTAGGGCTGATTTTGTAAGGACTGGACATCATAAGACTGTGTCAAAAATTGCAATGCTGTTGAAACACTGCACAATAATAACTATTCTATTACAATCCAGCTGGCAGCCAGTCACAAGTGATGTTCCTCAGGGCTTGGTGTTGGGACCATTTATGTTTAACATCTTTATTGATGATGTTGATAAAGACATAGAGTGTATTACCAGTAAATTAGCAGATGACACCAAGTTAAGCAGGAGTGTCGATCTGCATGAAGATTGGGAGGCTCTACAGAGAGACTTGGATAGATTGGATCAGTGGCCAACGTTAGCGGGATGAGCTTCAACAAGGGCAAGTGCCAGGTCCTGCACTTGGGCCACAACAACCCCCTGCATGGCTACAGGCTTGAGGAGGAGTGGCTGGAGTGCTGTCTGGAAGGGAAGGATTTGGGGGTTCTCATTGACAAGCAGCTGAACATGAGCCGGCAGTGTGCCCAGGTGGCCAAGAAAGCCAACGGCATTCTGGCTTGTAATAGAAATAGTGTGACCAGCAGAAGCAGGGAGGTGATAGTCCCCTGTACTCTGCACTGGTGAGGCCATACCTTGAGGATTGTGTCCAGTTTTGGGCACCTCAACACAAGAGAGATATCAAAGTGCTGGAGCGAGTGCAGAGGAGGGCAACAAAGCTGGTGAAGGGCCTGGAGAACAAATCCTATGAGGAGCGATTGAAGGAGCTGCGACTGTTCAGTTTGAGGAGGAGAAGGCTGAGGGGAGACCTCATCACTCTCTACAGCTCCCTGAAAGGACATTGTAGAGAGGTTGGTGCTGGTCTCTTCTCACAGGTGATTAGTGACAGAACAAGAGGTAATGGCTTTAAACTGCAACAGGGGAGGTTCAGACTGGACATTAGGAAAAAAAAAATTCACAGAAAGAGTGGTCAGACAGTGGAATGGGCTGCCCGGGGAGGGGGTGGAGTCACCATCCCTGGATGTGTTTAAGGGTTGTTTAGATGAGATGCTGGGGGATGTGGTGTAGGGGAGAACTTTGTAGAGTAGGGCTGGTGGTTGGACTTGATGATCCCAAAGGTCTTTTCCAACCTGAATGATTTTATGATTATGTGATTCTGTGAATCCCTCCAAACTGCTTTCTAATGACTCAGAAATAGAACTGTAAGTCCAATAAGAAGTTTATAAAAATTTGGGAGTAACTACAGTTTTCATGGTCCTATCATCGATGGTCATGAGAGATTCAGGTTTTATTTAGAAGTGCAGTGGGGCTTAGAACTGAGACAATGCAATTGCAGACCTGGGTTTCACACTGCTACATACTATACAACCACTAAAATAAAAGTAGGTCCTTGTCTGATTTTTAAATTCAAAGTTATAAAAAAAATGGAGGCAATACTATGAGATTATATTTGTAACTGATGCAAAAAGGCATCCAGTGGACTTTTTGAGCATTGGATCAGGCCCTTGGTAAATACATACAGCTACTGTATATTGTTTATCAGTCTTTGTACTGTAAATAACTGGGATACTGAGTCTTATTCTGTTAGTATTCATTTTGTATGAATATATAAAATGACTTATGTATAATTACTCCTTTGTAATATCACAAAGCAGAAAAAATACATAATCAAGTAAAATTCTTATTTTACCTTTTTTCCTAGGCTGGCATAAAATGTGTGATATAGTCATTTAAAAGGTATGTTTTTAATATTCTTCCATACAGAGAAATGAAACACACTGATGTGATGTAAATGACAGCTTCTGAAGGGGTACTTCCATTTACTTAATTCTGCCTTTTTACTCTTTCCTATTGTATAGCTGACAACTTGCTTTTAAAGCTGTTACTTCGTATGAATTGTGTAAATACCTTTAGTGTTCCAGGCATCTGCTGAAATATTTCTACAGTTAGGCAGATGAAAGCATTAACTTGTCTTTTATTATAGGCTGAGGTTTTGTATTTGTCTTTGCTACTTCATGCTCTCTTGTGATCTCTTTCTGTCCTGATAAGGTGGAAATCACAATCAAATAAAATTTAGATTGATTTTATATTTATACTTATCATCCTACATCATACAATTTGTTGAGAGAGGAGCTGTAGTAAAGATGCTGCCGTACCTACTAAAGTCATTATACCATAGCTCCATTGTGCTGTTTTATGAGACCATAATCTGCTTCCTTATGAGGCAACTAGATTAGTGCCTCATAAAAATGGCAAAAGCACCACTATTACTGTTCTACAAGTTTTTATGCTTTGCTGGATTTTATCATTATTATTATTGTTGTTTTACAGTTAGTGTGGCCTAACAAAACTGTGGTTAGAGGTGAGAATTCTGTGTCTAAAAATCCAAACCCACTAGCCTGACAGAAGCATAACTCCTGTTGACAGAACCAGGAGTTTTATCTGTGAGTTTTGGAGAGGATACATGCCCAGGCTACATATGTGTCCATGATGTTGTTGATGGGGATATGTGATGTGTGAGGCTAAATAAATCTGCAGGTCTGACTTTTTTAAGTGGGGTGAATAGTTGACATCAAAACTGTTGAAGTAAGTGATAAAAGGGAGATATGAATCTCCACATTTAGTTATTCAAATACCTGTAACAATATTTGAATACTAAACTTATATCGCTCTTACAGAGCCCATTGTCACTTTTGATACACAAATTTATTGGCACGTATCAGCATTTTCAAAACTAGAATCATTTTTTTAATATCTTCATTCCTGGATAACAGTCGTGACAACAACAGGCATTACCATGCTGAACTTGTGATAAAAGGGGATTATTTTGCTTCTAACTGGGGGCAAGCAAGCAGAATTATACCCATTAAGGCTGTGTGGAAGTTCCCTAAGGAAACTGAGGGAGTCTTGTTTGTTTATTTACATATGTATTTATTGCTCTGGGAGAGTTATGAACAGTCTTTATTTTCCTCTAAGCATGCCCTCAATTTTAGAAAAGCGGGATAATCATAGGGACAAGTTGTCCACAAGTTTTAATAAGCACTTCTGCAGATGCAGAACGATATGAATTATGTTCTTTTTGCTGGGGGGGCGGGAAGGGAAATCCTTGGAGTGAAAGGGCAGGCAATTTGTCTGCCACTGCAGAATTTAAGGAAGAAAGGACCTCTTTTAGGGGAGAGAGCTGTAGTTTCTGGTGGGCAGCTAGCCAGGGCAAGAGCTGAAACCAAAGCATCTTGGGGGCAGGTGGCAATGTCTCTGCTCCTTGCTCTGGGCACTTTGCCTCTGCAAGGACACAGAGCTCAGGGCTGACCTCTGCAAAGGCTTTTAGATGCAAGAACCTGTGATAGCCCACAGCAAATCATTATGCCACCTGGCTGACTCCAACCCAAAGAATTAATTTCTTTGTAGCTATTTGCTAACTGACTTGAACCATTCAGTTACTTCTCGGTGCTGCATTTTCTGAACACCTCACCTTTTAAAGTTCACTTTTCTTCTGTTGTATCTGGTGCTTTATACTGAGTATAAATCATAATTGCAGACACAAATAAGAAAATTTGTTTTGATATCACTTTTAATATATGTTAGCAGAGTGACTCCTGAGTACCCATTCAGCAACATGCATCTATTTGAGCAGGATCATTTGCTTTTCCTTAACCTGTCAGACAGAAGACTATTTTGGCTTTAGTCTTAATATCTTAGGGGGCCTCTTGGTTTAAATTTATTAGAAGCCAGGGAAGTTGCCCTGCTGCTGTGTAACCTTGGATGTCTTACAGGTTTTTGAGCCACAGTAAAAGGGCAATGCCCTGAGTAGATACAAATTTATCTAGACATGAGAAATTGCAAAATCCTTTTTTTATCACCAGTTTTCAAGTCCCTTGATTCAACCATCAGAATAAATTTTCTATGATCTCATAACTTCAAAAGCTCTCTTCACTCCCCTCTTCCCCCGTCTGTTTAACCAATAACCTATTCTCACAAACACTGAAAATCACATTATGAACAAAGTTGTTTTGATCGGACTGGAATGTACTGTGGATCCATGCTGAATTAAGTTATATGTGTGCTGAAACTATGCAGTCTGGAGCAAAAGTGTCAATTTATTTTTCTCTTCTTAAAGGTAGATTTTCTGAAAAATATCTTTTTTCAAGGAAAATAGTAATGAATGTGGGGCAAATTTAGAAAAATAGAGATGATTTCTACAGCTGAAATTGATCTTTTTTCTTCAGAAAGATTATAAATCATCAGGCAATGTGGATAGAAAATTTTTTTTCCCCCAATATTTCCTAATATTACTGACTAGTCAGAATCATAATTTGATGATTTGTTTATTTTGTTCCCTTAAATAATTCAAGTCAATGTTGGCAATGATCTCTCTCTTAATAAATACACATTGAGTATCCAAGATCTGAATCCAGTTTTAGGAAGTGAGGTTAGTGTGGGGTTGTCAAAGATGGTGGTTGTCATGAGGGACACCTAGATGTCTATCTTTAAAAATTAAAGGAGCCAGTGTATTATGGCTATATTGGGTAAACAGAATTTTTAAAACGATGTTGGACCAAAGCTCCCCCAACCATTCTAAGCACTTGGAAGTTAATGTGGAGGCAAATAGTTCCAGAATGGATTTTTTTTGGGAAACAGTGGTGTCAAACCAACCTACTTCTGTTCTACAGCATGCCAGAGAAGAAGCACTGAATCCCTTGTGTCTTGACTTTGGGAAGTCTTCTGACCTTGTCACTCCTGACATCCTCAAAACTAAAGAAAACATGGTCTGCAAAGATCTGTGACAATGTGTGTGTGTAAAATTGTTTGAAATGTCTAAACAAAGGGTAATTATCAGTTTCCCTATCAAAATAGTGATATATGGAGCTGCCCAATACTGCTTGTTGTTTATTAATGATCACCACCCGCAAGGCGTTAGCAAGTTGAGAGGGAGGAAGCTAGATGCACTGAGAATTCAAAATGATCTTGACAACCTGGGGAAGATGAGCTGAAATGGAATAGGCGGAAGTGCATGGTACTTCACGTAGGCAAGCTGAGTCAACTGCATAAATAAAGAATGAGGAGCAGCTGGCTAGGAAGCTGTTATACAGAAAAGGGTCAGGGGTTGTACTGAACCACAAGCTAATACATATGAGTCATGAGTTAAAAATGTCATACTGTTGTGGTGAATCCAAATACCATACTGGGAGGCAGCAAGGCACTTGAGATAATATTTCCATTTTGCTCAACTTTGATAAAGACACAAGGGCCTCAAGCCTAAAGGGCTGTATTGAATTTGGGGCCCCCACTTAAAGAAAGATCTGTATCAGATGGAGACACTTTAAAAGAAAGTAACAAGAATGACTAGATACTTAAAAACCGTCATCTAAGATCAGAGACAAAATTGAAATTGCATAGCCAAAAAAAAAAAACCCAACCCCCCCAAAAAAGATCGAGATGAGCATTATTTTTTTTTACAAGGACAAAGATTTCTAGAAGGAAGGAAAAATGGATCTCTTCTCCCTGCTTATGGTGTAAAACCCACAGTCTGTAGTTAGCTACAGCTTTAACAGGGTAAATGCAATTTACTGGAAGATGCAGGAATATAAGGAGGGCTTTGGGAAGGGGAAGAGCTCAGGAGTTTCTTGACTAGCTGTTTAAATGTAGATTAGGAATAATTTGGATTACCAGGCAAAAGGTGACAATGTCATTGGTAGGCAAGTAAGGGGGTGGGATGGTTAACCTTGTCTTTTCCAAGTGTATAAAAGTTCCAGATATAGTTCTGCTGATGTGTAGAAAATGGGTACCGGCAATTTGGAGTGTGACAGGAAGGAAAATGTGACAAGGAACAACCTGCTAGGTCAAATTGACCTGAAAACCAAGAAGAATAAAGGACAGATTACTTATGGAGGAATAAGAGAAGAGATTCTGTGAAGGAAGGAAGATTGCTATATTGCATACACCAAAGGTTACATGCAGACTTTCTTTGTATTTTTCCCCATTTTAAAATACAAGGAATTAAAGTGCTTCTTCTGAAGTTTTAGGAGATTGAAGACACTCAGGAGGGGCTAGACCAGTCTCTGACAGCCCTTCACTGAAAAAAACGTAGTCAGTGTACAATGTTATATGCTTGTAAACACTCCAGAAACCTTCTATACCTGCATGGTCAAATGCACATTATAAATGCTGCATAACTATCACTGTACTAGCAAGATACAACTAGCAAGGAGTATATTAACATTTACTACAATTACACCTTTGCCCTACTTTGTAGATGACCCCTGTGGTGAGAAGTCTTATGGAGTACCCATGGGCTTTGCAGGATGGGGCCAATTCTGGTGGGAAGAAATGGAAGCTGAGTCAAATGTCATCTTTAATTGAGATCCCACTCAGAACCCATCATCTGTGTCTTGGCTTGTATTAAAGCAAATATGTAAGTCAGAAGGTGAAGTCAAAACCTCAGGTTATACTGTCTAAACAAAGTAGAAAATTTCTATCTTTAATGGACAAAGGAGAAAAGGAAAAAAAAAAAAAAAAGTAAGATTGGATCTGACGGATACAACAAAACATTTCTGACTCTATGGCTGACTGGACAGAACAGAGATGAAAACATTAGGACCAGGTAGGGAAATGGGGATATACTTTATCCATCACGGCCTTTGGCTAAGATGGTAAGTAAGAGAACTTGGACTGTGGATGCAGAAAGGGGCTGTTTCACTGAAAAAGGCACACTCACTTGTGAGGTCTCTTCCCTACTGCCTTTCTTTTGTGAGGGGAAGGCACCCTCTTTACTATTCAGTTTGCAATAATGCAACCACCAATGTAGCAATGTACCACCGTTCTGTGTCTCATGCTGCTATCTCCATGGCTCAAAGAGAGAAAAAACAAAACAAAACAAAACAAATCACAGTCAGGACAGGTGAGGATGGATAGAAACATAAAAATAAAACATATGGAGCCATCAGCATGTGCTTTTTATGGAGACCTGTGTTAAACAGGTCTGACCCAGAGTCCTCAGTCCTGAGCAAATTTTCGTTCATCCCTATGGCCATGTAGGTTTTTGGGATGAGTAGTTTTTTCTTTCTTTACTTAGATTTTTTAAAAGTGTGTCACTTTAAAGTGCCTGGACACTTCACATATCCATAAAAATGACATTCTGAGTGAGATCAAGAAAGCTCTACAGTCTCCTAAAATAGTGTCTGAATTCTAAGCAAGAAAAACAGAGAAAGGAAAAAGAAGAAAAGAATCCCTCACTTCCTTTAGATGAAGAAGCCATTTATCATTCTATCATTAATCTTCTTATACTGGGGAGATTATGGGAAAAATGGTAGCTCTTCAGTTACTTCATTATCTCTTTAGCCATGTGTCTTCTGAGAAACTTCAGTGTTTTTCTGACCCAAACATAGCAGTGAGATAACCTTGCTTCTTATTAACGTTGACAGAGGTACCTTGTCTCAACAGACTCCACAGATCTCTCTTCCTTTGGCATTGTACATCACAGAGTCCTTGTATGAACATCTCAAGGATATGCAGTAGCTGGCTTTGCAGATGTGTCCTTTAAAGCTTTCCAATCTTTCATATCACTCCCCCAAACCTTTGGAAATGATGCGTTATCCAATTCTTCACATTAAGAATTTACCATTTCTTGGGATGCCGTGCTAGCACCCATCCCCTGTGGTGCTTAAAAAGACAGCAGTATTTCATAACTTTAGTCACTGTAAGGGTAACCTAGTTTTACAAACACTTTTAAATAGGATTGCTCTTACAACTTTGGAGTGAGCTTTAAAAATTATTTGAACTCACTCCCTGACCCGAATATTCACATTTTTGTCACACCAATCCATTTGGATATAACAACATCATAACAAATTTAGGGAAGGCTCAGGCAAGTGGCTTTTCAGCTTAAGTAATTCTGGAGAATTGTTTATTCATAAAAGCTAAAGCACATTAAAACCCATAGTGTATGAGCCGGGCAATGTAGCTCTGTGTGCTTAAAACAAATGTTTAGCATTGAAAATATACTAGAAAGAGTGGAGAAGAGCTTTGGAAACTGTTTATATCAGTGAAGCCAGGAAAGAGGTATTCAGGACTCTATTATTTAGTCATAAAATCTAGATTAGTAATCCAAGTTTCTTACCACAAATCCTAAGAAGTAAAACATATATCAGGCAGGTGCAGTAAAATAATAGAGCACAAATAAATGATAAATATAATAACCTTATCTTGTTGTTTGGTTTGTTTTGTTTGTTTTTTTTTTTAATCCTATATCCTGCCATTTGATTATGTAGTGTCAGTTTTCTTCACTGCCATACTAGTAATTTTGTTTTCTTTTGGGGTATTGTATTTTTTGTGGCTTATTGCAGACTGCATTCTGCCATCCACGTCGCTACTGTATAGCTCACATTCTGCCCTCCCAGTTACAGCAGGAATATAAAGGGAGTAAGAGACTAATCAGAGTGAGCACAAAAGGAGACAGAATGTGTCCCTGAATGCTTAAACTCATCAAGAGGCAGCCTGCTGCCTTTTCTATTTTGAATGCACAGTTGGTGCCCAATATCAAATACTTTTCTTTTGGTAGTGAGGTCTATGGTTGCCTGCATTGAAAGCCTTATGATCCAAGCACTAATTCTTATTCCCTTCTCTATTCCACAAAAAGTTGTCAGTTTATCTCTTTAGGCTTGCATGCACCCATGTGCAAATTTGAAGTAGTTTAATCCTACAGCCTTTCTGACACCTGAATAAAAACCTACTCCCTGCATGGTTTAAGGGGCTGAGCAGATGTTTCCATGAGGCAGAAATGAAAACAGGGATATTCAGGTCAATGGCATTGCAGAGACAGTAGTGAAGAGCCAAATAAGGCATGAGATGTAGTAGCTTAAGTAGTAGCTTAAGAGCCAAAAAGGGCATGAGATGTAGTAGTTTAAGTTAAAGGGAAAGAGCTCTGGCAGTCCTACCAGGTCATATAGGAGACCAGTACAGCATCTGCTAACTCCCCACCGGTCGGTCCCCTTTTACCTAAATATATATATATGAAGGAAGGTGTGAACAAGGGTGTTTGCATAGGTACAGCAAGTTATGTATAACTACATATATTTGCACATGCAAAAAGAGGAGCATGCTTTCACTTGGATGTAGCTGTAAATATACTAATGTATCACAAAAAAACGATAACTCCACCAGAGGTCAGGAAGAAAAAGTACATGGGATGCAGTCCAGGCTCTGTTAGGCATTTGTAGTGTTCTGCAGTCTAGCAGGATCAGACACAAGCAAGCAGGAAAAAGCCCAATAAAGGAGGAAGTTAAGGTAGTGATAATACATATGATTATTTTTCCAACCAAAAAAAGGTTGGAAACACTCTTCAAAAAATAGTGCTTGTTTCATGGTCAAAAGACATAAGAATAGATTTTGAAAATAAGTTTTATTTAAAGACCTATCAGTAAAACAAGAGAATATTAGAACCTAACACATCTTAGTATCAGTGGTAGAATTTCAGCAACAACAATCAGAAAATGCAGATCATGGCCACAAAAAAAAATCTACAGATCTAGATATGTAACCAAAATAAAACAGACTGCATCAAGACACGCTTCACAAATAGCAGTGGTGATTCAGTCCGAGGTCACAGATTTTATAAAATAAATTCTCATAAACCTCTAGTACAGTGGAAATGTAAAAATTGCAGAAGGCTATAGACCCATTTAGAAATCCAATTTTGCCCATTTCAGATGTCTCACACCTGTACTGTACTTTCACAAGGGTAAAGCATCAATTACAATAGCAATGTACTTGATTTGTGACTTTTTCTTTCTTCTGTCTTGCAGTGTTATGTGCCAAGGATGACTCATCTTTCCTTGTGAGATAGCTGTGTTGATCTGTACAGAGATGTCCTTTTTATGCTTCATGTTAAACAAAGGCATTTTGCAGGAATAGCTCAAAAGCCATTTCCTGATGTTTCTAGGAATAAAGGTTTTATTTCTTCCATCCCGATCAAATGTCTTCCTGTATCCTTCCTTTAGCTCTTATGGGCCTTCATGCAAATAACTGAGCAGCAGTGAGGTCCTCATGTCGTTAGCTGCTTGTAGCTTCTTCCTTACCCAAGCCCTTTTCAACCTCCAGAGCAATACGTTAGCCATAATCAACCTGTCTGGAGTAATTTTGTGGCATTTGCTCTTCTGTTCCCATTCTGGTGATATGAGTAATATGACTCTTTGAGAACATTTATTTTTTTCTGTAGCCTTCCCATGGGCTTACTGCGTGACAGAGCTCCTGAAAGACTCACCAAGTCAGAAGACATGTACTGCCCACAGGCTGCTTATGAAAAAGTGTTTTGCAGGCCTGAGAAGGAAGGATGACAAGGTACCAGAACACTGTCTAAGACTTGAGCCTTGGATAGTAGTACTGCAGATTATTATGGACTAGAATTAGCAAAAGCCATTATCTCACCACTTTTTGGAGACCATGTACTACCCCTACTATGACAGACACACATGGTCAGCATCCTTCTCTATTTCAAATGGATGTCAGTGATAAATCAGGAAGATCTGTGACATTCCCTGTATGACTAAATCATGCTATTGCAAGCACTGTGTTCTCCCCAGAGATGTTATGAAAGAGTATCTGCAAAATGTATTGCTCTCTTCCTGTTTGTTGTGTTTACAACTCTTCCTGTTCTGATGCTTGAGTTCAATGAGATGTGTACATTTATTATGAAATTTATTAAAGGATCATAGATGCCCAAACACCACTTTTCTCTCTAAAAGTGTTCATAGAATCTGTTTGTATGGCACTTAATTGCAATATTCTAGACAACACACAGTAAAAAAAGCAAGCAATTCAGTACTCAGACATACTGTCAAGATCTTGTAGGACCTCTTTGATCTGACCAGAGTCTCGATAGATTTTCATAACTGCCTTTGTATTTAGATGTTGAAAATCATCAATCAAATTTTTAAATTTTAATGTGCTTTTAACCTCTGCTGCTAATAATCACCTTAGCTTACAAAGATGATTCAGTACACTGTACATAGCCATAATAATAGAAACATTAACTTTGCTAATATCAGTCTGACTCATGATACATTTTTGTATCCTTTCAGGAAACTAAAAGTATATTAAATTTAATTTGTGTATGTTTTCGAATCTTAGCTGAAGCTTTGGGGTACTGATCAGATGTCTCTTTTATGGGCTCCAATATGTTGGAAGCAAATGATAAAATTATCCTTGATATTGCAATTCCAGAAATGTGGAGGGCTTGGTCAAGAAAAAAGACCCTGCTTGCATCTTATGAAAATGCCACATGTTCCTAATGATGTGAATGTTATGTTACATACCACCTTTGACCAGCCAGCACAGATATTCAGTGAAATGTTCCCACTTGAGACAGGTGCTTACATGACTGAAGAAAATTAACAGTTTTTCATGTTTATGTAGTCATAGGAAAAAAAAAAAATCGCATTAGGATATAGATCCTATCTCTGACTGCACTGATCTTCCGGAAGCTATTTCCTTCTCTCTTTGTACAGAAAAATACAAGTAGTGGCCTTTCATACTTGAGTGACAGCCTTTTTCTCTGTCTATTTTCTGACCTGAAACTGATTGCCCAGTGACTGGCATCTGCCCGGCACAAGTTAAACTTGCAGTCTTCTGGTGACATTAACCACTCTCTTTTCCTTTGCCAAAGTTAACTTGCTTTCTGCTTCTGAGCTGTTGCGTTGTAAACTAGACTGAACCCTTCCTGGCCAAAAGTTTGGCAGCCATTCTCAGTTGTACCAGATTTGCGTGAAAGAGTGGTCTATCAGTTAGTGTTTTTTCCATAGACCTTGAAGTATCTTTCTTCCTTGTGTAGCTGATAGATGCTTGAATGAGCCAGCATTGTTTACTTGTTCACTTCAGTAAACTCTGTAACCTCTTCAGGATGTCTTCAAGTGCTATTTTAGTTCTACTTGTTGACTTTCTGCATATGCCTACATTGGCTATAGATCAGACACAGGAATGCTGCAGATTTGTTCAGTGTCCATGCAGGTGGCAGAAAGACTAAAAGTGGGAAGGAATGCTAGGATGTTTTCAAAAGAGGAATTTTTAGGAATATTTTAGAAATATTCAGAAAACTTTGTAGGATAGAAAAAAATTAATTAAGTACCTGACATTCAGTTAGTATCTCATTATACACTGCAGCTGCATCCCTGTGCATCCTGAAGCATGGAGCGACCCAAGAGATGGGGAACACAGAGATACTGATCATGGGGCACTGGGTCCATGTCTTTGTTGGCAGTAACAACACAGGACTGCCAGTGTGAGCACCCGAAGTGCACAGGCACAATTAAAAATGCAGTACTGTTGACTAATAAAGCTTCTGCAAGTTTCTTCCAGAATTAAATTTGGCTGATATTGGCAGAGATGTAGATCTACATACACAGAAGACTCCTAACTTATGCTTTAGCACACTGTAAAAGAGCATTGATCAAACTTACCTTTCTTGTTACTGAAGAGTAGCATACAAGAAAGGAAGCAAAAGACAGCCAGGAAAGAAAACAAACAAAAGAAACCCACTCAACTGATGGTAAGGCTTTTAGATAATTTTTTTCAGTGAAGACAAGTTACTAAATGTGCATGAGAGAAAAAGAATGCCAGCCCGCCCTGCAATCACAGCTTGCAGTGACACCAAGGTGACACACTGAGGCTGTTTGCTGGCTCAAGATCAAAGAACTGAAAGGAGCAGTTCACAGGAGAATGCTGTAATAAAGGTATGGTAAGGCATTAGTGGTTTGCTGCTGAAGGGAAAGAAAACAAATATAAATATTTCTTAACTGTCTGGTAAATGTGAACTTGATTGAACCTCTTAAAAGTATAAAGAACATAAATGATGTTTCAGGCATTTTTTTTTTTTTAAAAAAAAAGAAAAGCATGTACCAATTACAACCCTTTAAGATAGCAAAATTCTTTAAAATAAATTGACAAGAGGGATCAAAGAGTGAATCAGGAATGTAGGAAATGCTATGTCATATCCAATAAATAATGAGGGTTTCTTTATTATATTGCTAAATGTAGCCAGGATCTGGTCTTTTGCATAAAGCACAGGAGGCCTTGGGGTAGGTACTGGGCTAACATGCTTGAATAAAAGAGGAGGAAAAAGTAAAACAGAAGTTTTTAGCATCTTCTCTTGGCTGTGGATTATTTTTCACAATCTGTTCTTGGATCAGTTGTTGGGACTGGTCAGACCTTGTAGCAGATATTGGCAAGGATTAAAGAGATACCACAGACAGGGAAGGAAGGAGCTGAGAGCAGTGGCAGCACAAAGATGACTCATCCATAAAAAAGATACGGGTAGCAGAGAAATCTGGTTGGCTGTACAGCTCGATTAAAAAAAAAAAAAATCAGGAGCAATCTCACTGCAGACCTTATTTTTTCTTGTTACTCAGAATTTTCTGGAATGTTGCAGTTGTTTCTCTTAAACTTGTTACCTTCAGGTATCACATCTTTACCAGGTCAGCTGCTTTTCTATAATTATATCTGAGCGTGTAGTGCTCTTATAGCTGTTCTGAGTAACAGTGAGTGACCTGTTCTCTGCCTCTTCCAAAACTGATACATGGTCTGAAATACAGGATTTTTAACCATCCCCACCCCCGCAACCCACTGCCAAAGGACTCATCAGTGGACTGAGAGCAGACGTTGCATCCTTGCAAATTTCCCTCTTTCCCCCTACACACCTCAATTTGTGTCTCCTCTATTTGCCAGGTTCCCTGACAAATCTGCTGAGGGGCTGCAGGTGGGTTATGGCATCACCACTGTGCATGGCACAGTCAAGAGTTGGTAGACTCCAACATTGCTATTAGTCATGTCCCTTAAAATAAAAGCTCAAAGTCACTGGCGGGATACCTTTCTGACTTCCAAGATATGACTGCTGATATTAAGCCCATCTTAAGCGAAGTATGTGAGGGGTCCATACCACAGAATATTTAGTGCTGAAAGATAAGCATGACTAAATGACTAAATGCTCTGACAAATGCAGCTGTGTACCAGACCAAGGCATATATAAAGCTTGTCCTTTAATGTTCCTGTTTACATACATGTCACAAGGGTAGAGTTGTTCTGAGATGGGTACCAGGAGAGTTTCTGTGCTTGTTGTCTGTTTGAAGTGTAGCAGGTCATTATGGCACCAAATGTGTAAGAAATTGTGATACATGTTTTTTATGGCAGGCTACACAGCTAGCAGTCTGATGGCTGGGTGGGTGTGTGAGTAGCCTTGCAAATAGGAATCGTGGTGGGAGTGAACGTTCCCATTTGACAATAGACATTTATCTAAATGGGGACCTCACTGAACTTTAATTAGCCAAAAATAATAGTTATTAAAACAGCACATGAGATAGTTAAAGATAAAAGAGGAGGCTTAATGGAACACATTCCTATGAGTCAGTTACAATATCCAGGTAGTTACACATGTATACATGGTAGATTTGGTTTTTTTCTTTTCTTGATGAACTGTCTGCAAGCCCCTCCTCATCTGCATTTTCTTGGCAGAAGCAGACCTTCCTAGGATGAGAAAACAGATTACATATTTTGTTAAAGTTAGAAAAATGGAAAAATGAATTGAGAAAACAATACATTTCTATTTGGCTAAATAATTATATTTCAGAATATTTATTTTGTGTGAAGTCTCATGATTTAGGCCTGATTTTCCAGGCAAGCAAGAGTATATGATCCTGTTGGGTCTCAGTCCTGTTTCCACTTACTTCTGAAATTGTTTCCCAATTCAGCCAAGACTTAGATGAATTGGAAGATCTCAGAGATGAAAGTCCTATTTTGAGGAATACTGAAGTACTTGCTTCTATGAAGGAAATTTCACAGCACCACATTAAGAGTTGATTGCCCTGCTGTCCTCTCCTCTAAGTAAATCCAGACCTTAGGAGAAGTGCTAAGGTTATTTTTCTAAAGAAAGAAAATGGTAAGACCCTGTTGGCACAGAAGATAGGGGTTAAGTCATATGCAGCATTAGGAGTATTATGGCAACATAGGGACAACGAAACCTGTCTCCAGAAAGATCATGGAATTAGTTGTCTCCTCCCTTTTCCTTTCAGCCCAGGTGGTGAAGCCAGGTCTCACTTGGAGACAAAATTGTATTCATGTCTCTTTCCCCCCCGCTCCA
>NW_020799091.1:111720378-111751432 GCF_003259725.1 Athene cunicularia
TCCCCCCTTTTTTTTTTTTTTTTAATGGTGTTATCCTTACTTTATCATAGATACAGTGGAGATGAAATGAGCTCCGTATTCCAGAATAATTCCCTAAATCCTCTGTGCAATGATTTCTGTGTCTAGTGTTTGTGCACCACACTGTGGTAGTGCTGTACAAACAGTGCAACAAGAAGCATGTGAAGGAGTCTCAGTAGAAGAGAGTTAATTTATAAACATAATAATTATGCTTATTAAACTGTCTTATTTCCTAGCTACCAATGACAAGTTGCCTGTCAAATATACCCTCTTAATTCTCTGTCAGTTTTCAGCTTGGAGTTCTCTGATATTAACTCCAAGATCTTTGCTTAACTGCTTTCTTAAGTGGACAGGGAGATGCTTTGGTGCATCTCATTCCTCTCTTGAGCACCTGGAAGCAGGGGAAGTGAGAAGAATGAAGGCAGGTGAGTTCAAGGCACTGTCAGGTTCTGTTTTCTCTCACCTTCATTGCTCCATGAGCTGCTCTTGTAGCTCTGTACTTGCTACTTGGCAGCTGAGTCCTGGCCCAAGGTAGGACCTGGTCTGCCAGAGGCTTGTGGTGACAGCTTGATGAGATGCTTCTTCAGTCATTATATGCAGAGAGAAACAGGGGAGAAGATTTAAAAAACAAACAAACAAACCAAAACCAGGGTTGACTGCACCTGTCTACAAAATGAGACCGCAGGAATTGCCATGCCCTATTAGACCACAGGTCCATTGAGTCTTGTGTCCTAGCTCAAATTCTGGCCAACGCCAGATGCTTCAAAGTGTGAAACAAGACACTAGGCAGCAGGTAGCCATAGTAGCAGGAGGTGTGTCTATTAATAATCATTTGCTTATATTTTTTTATTTCCTGCCTGTTTTGCCTTGGAAGATTAACTCATTAAATGAATTTCAGTACATTCCTTTCTCCTAACCTTTCCTCTGCTTCAAAAAAGATTGTTTCTCCTACTGCAATAGCAGTTTCCCAGTCATCTTTGCTAAGCAGCTGAAGGATTCACTCGCAGGGAGAAATATGTGTTCTCTTAATAGTAGTTTAATTCTGTAGGGATTGAAAGCTGAGGGAATTCGTCTGCAGTTATATCTGCTCTTTGGCTGTGTGTAGTAACTTCTCAGGCAGGTCATGTACTCTGTTCCACTGCTATCTGCTGTTTCTCTGTATATTTTCCTGCATTTTGCATTATCATTTGTTAAATACATTCCAACCTGCAATTTATCTTAGTCAGCAGATTTAGGACCTTTGTGTCTCTCTGCATAACCAGGGAATTCAGAAATAAATCACTGCTCCTAGAGGTTGTTTTTAATGCAACAAATGTGTTAGAGAAAGTCAAGAGGGGTTTGGTCAATATCGTCTGGACTCTCCTGTGCAATAAAACATTTTCCACATGCTTTCCCAGGTGGTAGGATAATCCTGATTCAAATCCATTTTCTACACTTTCTATTTTTAATTTTTAATATGTATTTTTTTTTGTTGAATTCAAGCTCTGCTGGTTAAATTTCATGTGCTGGAAATAATGCATGCAGTAGTCAAAATTATTTTTCTACCACTTATGCATTGATTTTTGTTGGCAGGTTTTACACAAAAATGCTCTTTCTGAAATGTTTTGTAGGTTAGATAATGCAGAATAAGATAAGAAAACAAGAAAGCACATACAACTTGAGTTTGTTAGGCAAGGTTTCTTAGATACTCAAAACCAGAACCTGTTTTTAATAAGATCTTTCCTAAACGACATTGATTTACTGAGGTGGAAACTGCATTAATATAAGACAAATATGTCTTTTCCTTAAAACTTGTCAAAAATAGGGTTCTTTGAAGTGAGAGGAAGTATTTGCATAAAGATCTAGGTCTCCCTCCTGCAACCATTTAAACAAGTGAAAGTCTCAATGCATCCAAGTCTGATCTTATGCACGTGTCTAGGTGGAGATCCTGCTCCCAGTGAGGTGAGGTATACTTGCTAGGCCTGGCTGCCTTACCTAATCACATACCTAACCATTAGATGCTGGTGTAAATGGGCTACTTTGGTGCTCATTGTAAACACTTGTGCCTCTGCACTCTTCTGGATCAAATCCCGAGCATTTGGCAGGGGCAGGGTTCCACTGTCACCCTTGGCCTTGATGTCCCCCTGGGGTGCTGTGTGGGTGGGTGGTGAAGCTCCTCTTGTCACTACATGTGGCATATTTTGGACCCTTGATGAAGTCTGTTTGCCCACCAATTTGTATATTGCTCTCAGCAGGGCGAGTACTTTACAGCGATGGGAGTCACTGAGCACTCAGGTAATAATGCGTAATGAATAATCACGGAGTAAAAAAATATTGCAAGGCTTGTGTAAAATTGGTTCAGATGAGAGACAATTGTCACAACTTAGTTCAAAACCAAAAAGCAGTGGTTTTTAACAGAGCTGTAGTTATAATGCTTCATTATTGTAATCAAGTTTCTGTCAAGAGCTAAGAAAGGCTGAGAGCTCACAGGGACCCCTCTTGATAAACAAGTAACATTCACGTTTTGTTTGTGAAATTAGTCTATGGGTTTAACAAATTATAAATAATTGCTGAAATGAAAAATGATTGAATAATGTATTCAAGGGACAGTTTTCATATTAGAGAACTGATCTGGTGTACGTTCAGAGGAATTCTCTGCCATGTTATTTAGCAGCAGGGATCAGAAATATTCATTTTCTCACAGTCAGATGCATCTAAGGCTTTTCTTAATTTGGAGACAATTAAGACTGGAATGTGGAGGGACTATTGCAGTGGAGTGACTCATGCCATACTTATTGGGGAACAATAAGATTACTTTGATTTCTGAAGCAAAGCTAAATCTCTAGACTACTTATTTTTAAATAACTGCAGACTATATATGAATTGGGATAATCGGATTCTAGAGATTTTTCTCTGTTACTGAACCAACAAAGAGCTGACAAATCTATATGCTGTGTCTGAACAAAATGAAGAAAAAACCCAACAGCCTAGAGAAAATAACTTCAGCTTACAAGTACAATTGATGTTTGCATGTGTGTGCTAACATTCTAGTGTGGGTTTTTTGAGGTGCTCCTAACAGCTGAGGCGATGGGCAGATCTTTGTAGCTTGTGCTTCCTTATCACTTCATCAAAAGTACAGTACTGATATGTATGAAAAACTCTGGAAGAAGGAATATACTATCTTACCAATGTGCCTACCCTTACTTATGTTTTATATTGCAAAACTGCTATGTGTTGTAATGCAGATTTAAATCACGTGGCCTGCCTCTGACTCCAGCTGGATATCCTCCTCAGATAGGCACAAGACTTCCAAATAGTTGGCTTTCTGTCTCATTGGCCTGAAAGTCATAATCTTCTAAATGTTTTGCCAGAAAGTCTATTTGCTTAGACATCTATGGCAAGAAAATATAGCTGAAAAAATGTGTCTTTTTCAGGTTTTATAGTTTTATTGACTTAAACAAAATTTCACACGAAACTGTTCACGTGCGCTTCGGTGCTAAAAATGTTATAAATAGAAGTTCTGATGTCAGAAACAGATTTTGGGTGGAATTAGGGAGTTAATGAAATAGGAGACACTAGCAAAAATGCTCAATAATTTTGAAAATTGGAGTGGGACTGTCTTGTGCAGCCTTTGTGGCTTTCTTAACTCTTCCTTTTGGGAGATATTTGTCCTTCATTGAACTTCAAGTGTAGTAAGATACTATATGGAAAGAAGAGGTCAGCTCTGGTCAGAGGAAGAGTGTTACAGAGATGTGAGGCAGAGTATATGAACTGAATGAGGTGAGAGAGGGAGAACATCAAAAAAGGAGTATGATCCTGCTGTAGCTACATCAAGAAAGAAGACAAACTTGTCCTGAAGAAAGGGAGAGAGAAGAGAAGGGAAAGTGGAACAATGAATTTTAGTCATTGCAAAGGAAATAACAGGCTTAGTGGTTGGAATAATGAGGAATGATCAGGTATACAACCCAGAGACAGAGGGGAAAGTAAGCTGTATGGAGTAAGCTGTAGAGAAAGGAAATACGGAGACATAATTGCATAGAAGTAAATCACAAAGCAATATGTCAGTGTAAAGAATTTAAGAAGAAATTCAGTAGAGAATAAGATTTTTTTAAAAAAAATACATTTTCAGCTAGATTTCAGCTGAAATATTTAATTTAGAGATATACTTTTTTAAGGATCAGTGAGGAAGTTCTTTGCAACGCCCTTCTGAGCATGGGGTTTTGTGACATTTGCTAGGAAGTACAAGGGTTTTTTAGAAGATAGCATTACCTGTATACAGTCAAGCTTTCAACAGAACCTGAAGCATTTTAAGGCATCAGTAAAGTAGCCAGTGGTGTGCTGTTTGAATTCTCCAAAAATCTGGACATAATTTTTGCAGAATTAATGGCTGGACACTGACCACTTTTTGAAAGTGTGTCCTGCTATAGTCACAAACTTAGTCAATAGAAATAAATCTACTTTTCCCCTGAGATTTCTGTCTCTTTTTGGCTTTTCTTTAGATTTATTAAAATTAAAGAATCTAGAGAAAGTAACATCAATTTCTTCTAGTCACTTTTGATGAGGGTGCTATTACTAGGGACTAATATTACATACTCAAATCCACATACGACCAGAAATAGGATATCTGGTGGAAAATTAATTCAGTGTGATCTTACAAAAGATGTTTGGACTGATAAACTCTGAACACCTCAATTGAATTTAGTAGAAGTGGAGATGCTTTGAAATCACAGGAGAGTTGTTCAGTGCTCTTAAAGACCATATCAGCAGACGAACTTGATAGAACAACAACAAAAAATGAGTTGCAGCAGCATTGGGATACCTTTTCTGAAAAAGATTCCATTTTATTTGTCTTACTGTGCTGATCATTGTGATCCTAAACATAGAAGAGCTTAGGAAAAGCAATTTACTTATCCAATTTCTCAGGGGGGAAAAAAAAAACACAAGAAAAATACTAAAATTCAAAACCTAAAAATGTAGGGAGCTCATGACTCTGTCTGCATCCAGCTGTGAGCCATTACTCACATGAGTAGTCACACTGATTGCAGTGGATCTATTTGTGGAAGCTGGAGCTTATGCCTGGGAGCAGAGCCAGCAAATGGCATAGGAAACATGGGCATCAGTTTAGGGAGGCAAGCTGTAGCAGGGAAAGGCAACAGCCTAGATATATTCCTACCTCTGGTGGCACTAACATGCATGAGGTATGAGAGCAGCTATTGTTTTATTACTCTGAAGGCTCTGCTCTGCACCACCTCCCTGACCCAGAGGCAACAGAAGCAGAAAGCAAGGGATTGGGATAGGGTTATTTGAATCAAGAGTGAAGAAGAGCAACAGAACAAAAGGGAGAGCAACAGAAGATGAAGGGGAAGTTCCCAAGCTGGGCTTTCTTCACCCCTCACTTATTGGGTTATTTCACCAGTGGCCCCCTATCTCTTTCCCACTCTACTCTTTTTTTTCTCCATGCAGAGCCCCAGCTCTACCTTTCCTCCCTACCTGCTGTGGACCCCAAATCCTTCTCATTTACCCAATAACACTACAACATTTTCTCATTCCTCTGTAGTCCTTTCTGCTGCACAGAGCGCCTCAAAATTTTACTATATTCCCATTACGACGCAAATACCAGTTTGCACCTCTTTGTGCCCTTCCTGACCCTTCAGCAATCCCCATCACCATGCCATGCACACCTGCCAGCAGGTGACCGCTTCAAATCTGGCCTGTTACTTATGGTGCTAAATTTAATTTGCTTGAAAGATCTTTGGAAGGACAAAACTGAATTTGTAGATGAGAAGCATTGAGCCTTCTCATCTATAAAAGAAAGTGGGAGAAGAGTCAAATTCAAAATCCAGCATTTAGTGATTCATAGATGAAATGAGTTTTACGGAAATGTCTTAAATGGGCATGGCATAAAACCTGAAGTTCTCAGCTCAAAACTGAAGGAAAAAAGACATGACATGTTAAATCCCCTTGCTAAAAACCACTTACCTATTCCAATTACAGAGATGTCTCATCAGGTGCTGAAATATGATCTGGAATGTACTCCTTAAACTATTTTTATAGTGGCAGAAATTTATGGTCAGTTCACAGAGAAGCAGTGTGAGAGATCAAAGGGACTTAAAACACCCTGTATCTTTGTTATAATTTCCTCCTTGGATTTAGGACTAGGGAGTCTCTGTTTCTGCTAAATGCAGTGTGTCGTTGACAGATAAACGCATCTCAACTTTCAGATGACTATGGAAAATGGGAAGGAAAACTGACTTAACGTGTTTCTCTTTGAGTTTCCTTTTTTTTTTTTTTTTTTCTTTTGGTATCCTTAAACAGTAACTTGAACTGAAAAAATCTAAAAGTGACATACAACCAAATACAGTTGAAAGTTTTGGCCAGCTTTAAAGTGTCCTTGGGAAGCCAGGGACTCATTCTAGGAAAATATCCTCATTCAATATAATATTTTGGCAAATACTTATATACTAAAATAAATATGGATTGGAGCAGGTGCTTCAGTGCTTTCATGGATCAGAGACTAAGATCATAATAAGCACCTAATTCAAATCTGATTTCTTTTGTCTTTAAATGCTCAGAGTATATCTGCAGGGAATCCAGACAGTTATCTAATTCAGTTAATATGTAATTTAATAAGATAGCAGCCACTTGATATAAATTTTGTGATTTTATTATATTTTTCTTACCTCACCTAAATTGTTCTTATTTATTGCTGGGTTTTTATTCCTCTGTCTATGAAGGTCAGGATGATCCATGATTCAGTTCTGTTGTTTAAGGGCCAGTTGGCATTCAAGACACTTGAAGTCAGTGCTCTATCCTAGCCATAGAAATCTTCTATGCTTTCAGGTGACGTGCATCCCGTATTCACATTTATTTTTGTAAGAGCAAGGTGCTGAGACAGCCCCTCAAGAAACATTGCTTAGCTCATTGGAGGTCTATACTAGTATGAGTAAAGCTGCTCAAACAAGATCTATTTGTGAGTATGCCTCACAATATCCAATCCTGATAAGGATTTAGCTCTGACCAGCTGTGTTACAAGCCACAAAGAAAGGTCTCCTTCCCCGACTTGCCTGTGTGGCCAAATCCACCGTTTGTCAAACCTAATCTACTTGATGCTTTCTTACACAAAAGATGGCAGGTCATGGCAGACATACTGTCCACTTTTTATCTTTTTATTTTCCCTTACTGCCAGGCTAAAGAGTAACATCCCCTCTGGCTTCCTCCCTCCCTTTTTCTGATCCAGTTACTAGGTAATTATCCAGTACAAACAGAACTATTTCTAGCATTGAAAGTGAGAGCCTCTGATCACTCCTGAATACCTGTCACTCATTGCTAGAACACTTTCCTCAGAAGACAGAGAATATGGGTTCAAATAATCTTAAAGAACATTCTTCCTATTTCTGTCTATAAACTTTAAAATGTCTGCAGACCTATGAGGCTGTGCATCTGCCAGGCCCAGCAATCCCAGAATGTGTCAGATTTAATCTGTATGGTATCCAGCGCATACAAGACACGCTGAACTCAGAGCACATTTGTCCTAAGTTGATCCCAAATCTACAGTGGCATTTGTCTGGCACTTTGGAGCATCCAGACTTCCTGCTCAGATGGTCAAAATCCTCAGGTTCTGCCAGCTGGAAAAATAATTTGTCTGAGGAGGACCTGGGTAGTTCCACTCAAAGGGAAAGGTACTTCTGTACATGCCAAAAGCCTGACTTCATATATGCAGCGTTAGGTATGCAGAAGACTCTGAAAGACTATATGGTGGACTTTGACAGCTAACCACAGAGTCTTTAAATACAGGGCAGCCATTGCCACAGCCTCAACATTGTGACAAACATCAGACCTGGACACCCAAATCCCCAAATGGTGGAGAGAGTCTTAAACCCAAATGGAGATCAAAGAGAGGTACCTATCTGCAGTTTATCATAAAGCACCTGCACATCTTAAAGAAGAGTAAGTCTGTGGCTCTTGAGTTAGATTATGTAAATCCTTCAGCAAGCTGAGGTTGCTGAAAACCCATACATAGGCACCAGTCTTTTCCAACACGCTGCGTATTACACCCCTCATCCTGAGCAAGGAATTGCAGTAGGTAGCAAAGAATCTAAAGGTTAGAAGCTGTGGTTTTATGGGTGGCTAAGCTGATCTTGTGCCTTTCATCTAAAAGGAAGCAAGCTCACTTTTTCTTCCCTCATACACAACTTTGGTACTCATCAGATCCTTTTGGAAGTTGTACTCTGCCTTTCCTCTTTTGGTAGGAGAGGACTTTCAGAGCAGCTCACCAAATGTCACGCGCAGCTCTGCTGAGGTTCACAGTCTATAAACAGCAAGCAAAATTGACTTTTCTTAATGGATGCGCACACTAAAAGACAGTGAGGAGCTCAGGTGTTCCAGTAATGGAGATAAGTACTGTAGACAAATTTAGCTAGATTATTTTATCTAAACTAGATAAAATATTTCAGACAAGATTGCATGTTAGGAATCTGAGGTGCAGCATCACTAAATTTTGCACGATGTGTTGATCACAGTTGGAGAGCTCAATGATGGCAAAGGCAGGTATTGACTGACCTGGATACCCTCAGAAAAGTTGAATATTTTGGGGCAATTATTGCATGCAGTCATGTACATCATGCAAATGTGTGTGCTCCTATATGTGCTCTTGATTTCCACACACCAAATGGGGCTTTTTCCATCTAAACAGATTTGTGCTAAAGTCAGATGTAAACAAGACCGGATAGTCTCATTAATCACTTTGGATTAATACGCATTTTTTAAATTCCTTAACAATTGTCTAAATGCATACTTATTACAAATTCTGAGTTCCATTTTTATTTTCAAGAACAAATTAGAAATTGTTTTTGGAATTTTATGCAGTGTGATATAGTACCTTTATGTATTAATACGTTTTATTGATAGTTTTACGGTTTTCATTACTCTAACCATTGTTATATTCTAGAAACCATTTTCCCACCCTATTGTGCAACATAAAGCTGTTGAACCCCAGAATGGGCCATTTTGCCACCTCTGGCTGCTCACTGAACATGCTTGGGTTAAAGCAGGTAAATATTCTAAGTTCCATTTTGTTTTCCCTGATTGCTTTTTCACATTTCTGAGGAGATGTCATATTTGTGAATTCATGAAAGGTTTTAAATATTATTATAAATGCTTCTTAAGTGTCGTCAAGGTTAGGGCAGAAATAACACAAGTCATAAAGTTTTCAGTAAAAGTAAAAAGTATTTATCTCCTGCTGCTTTGGTCTGTATGAATTAAAGATGATGTGACAATCAGCAAGAGAGAGTACAGCCTAAAATAATGTGTTTTGAAACAAAGTATTTAAATAACAGTTTGTCATTTTGGCCTCAGCTTTGCACATTTATGCATATATGTAACATTCAGTATACACATATTAAGTAACTTTAGGTATGTATGTGTGTACATAAGTATGCATGTAACACATACATAAACACTCATATGTAATTAGAAGTATTTGTAGGATTCTTTGAAAAACAATGTTAGGTTTCCTCTGGAACAGTTAACAACCTATTTCAGATGGTTGGCTATCGATATATTTAAGAGCAATCCTCTTCTGTTTAGATTTTAAGAACTACCCTAAGAAACCAGCATTTCCCAAAATGCTAATACAGCACTTATTTTTAAATATTTATGTTGTTAATAAACTTTATTTTTATGGATTAGATTTATATGACTTTTTTTTTCCCCTATAGTTTTAGATTCCTTAGTCTTATTTAAAATAATGAATGTGGTATTGGATATCATGCACTGAAATTTGTTATTTAAAATATGATACATGATATACCCATGAAACATTTTCCTGATGAGAGAAAAAAATTACCAAGAGAAAACAAAAATTTTAAGTCACACATGGATTACCTGGAGAATGAAATTTCCTTCTACTGTATAATAACTTTTATAAAGCTAGTGATCCCACTGAAGATTTCATATTGCTAGCTCTAAACTATAGCTGCTTATATGAACTTAGGACAACACAAAAATGTTGGAAGGGGAGTGAATATACTCCTTTATAATGGTAAAGTGGTTGAACTATGGCAACCATTTTTGTGGACCTGAGGAAAACAAGTGCACTCTGGATGGTAAGCTACTGGGCTGAGAAGGGATCTGAGTTTATTCATTCTGGCTGTTCTCCCCAAAATAGATATTTGACCTAGAAGACATTAAAATTCAGGGTGTTTGGGTACAAGTCCATTTTAAGCTGCAGACCTTGTTGGAGTCCTAGATCTTGGTGAAGGGGAAGCTTTGACCACTTGTCCAAAGTGTGCCACCTCTTGCAGTGTGGATGGGCAGTGTCTGGCTGAATCTACCTCCCCCCATCCTGTAATGCCATGGGGCTGACTGACAGAGCAGCCAAGCCTCTTCCTCGATTGGCACAACACTTATATATGTGTGTACATTAGTGCTGCAGTCTGGGTCAGGAGTGTGCTTTTGAATCAAATCCCCCAGTTATCCTCACTGACTCACTTATGTGATGAGCTTTGGTTTATACCATGAAGCAGCCTTAGAGCACACAAACTGGATTCCCCTGGCATGAAATTAAGCAGGAAGATATCCTTCAGCATGATGTCAAGAATTCAGCCCACAGGGATATATTAGTTATCTCAAAGTAAACCCACTGAAATGCTTATAGCCTGAACTCTGCATCTTTGCTACCAACTGGGGGACTTGATAAATCTCCTACTGAGTTGCCCTATGCAGCCATGGTGTGTAGGCATGTTGTAGGAGATGGATAAACAATGAATTAGCAGTCTTTCTGACAGTGTGGTATGTGGGATACAGGGGGTACAATGTGCCCAAGTCCACTCTTAGACCAAAGTAAGGCACGATAGATGTGCCTACTTGACTCAGAGCAACTAGTTTTCTAATTATTTGCTATTTTCCCTTTTTCATTCATTGTATTTCATTGGTATTTATGTAAGAGTGTGTACAAGACCACTTGTAAAATGCCTACAGTGACAGAGATTTGATCTCACCTGAGTCTTCTAGGCATCACTCTTATACAGATAAGATAATAATGATGTTAATAGCCTCAGAGAACTTGTGACAAAGCACTGCAAATTTGTAACCAAAATATCTAATCCGAGGCATTGTCTCAGTTGTAGCTTAGTTTACCACAGTAATGTGAAACCATCATGTTTCTCAAATGTCCTTCAGTTTGAGGGCTCTTTTCATGCAGAAGAAAATTAGTCAAAGTAATCACTATTCTACATAGTTTAAAGGCTCCTTTTCCTCTCAGTTTTCTTGTTAAAATTACCTTTGAGAAAACACTATCCCACTCACCCCCAATAAATGATGATACAGCAAAAGCTGTTTCTTCAGTGAAATAAAGTCTAAGGTGTTTTAAGGATGTTGAGTTTGGGGTGCTATTTTTTTTTCTTTAATAAATGTTTGGAGTCCCTCATTCTAGTTCTTTGTTAGACATTATGCTACACATGTGGACTCTGGCTAGGTGAGAGCTATGGGAATAATTCTGGCCTGAAACAGCCTTTTGGTAAACACATAAGAGAGTGTATACCAATTTCTGAACCTCTCTATCTAGAATTACCGAAAAAACAGCTTTGAAATTGGACATGTGTTTACCCTAACCCTTCAGCCTGGCAGAGCAATGTGGCCCCATGGAATGGAAACTATGCATTTGAAACATCACAGGCCCAATAAAGATTAGGAGACAAAATATGGAAAAGGCTGTGAACATTCTGGATTGAAATACATAAGGAAGGGAGGAAAGAGCTAGCTGGATTCACAAGATAATGTGAGACCCTTCAGTTGTACAGGGTTACTCACAAAGCTCTTCTTTTTTTAATTCAAGAAACTAATGTAGCTTCAGGAGTCTGGAATTCCATGAATGCTAAAGTAACGCTAATTATTTTTCAGTGGACTTGCAAAGATTGTAATGGGAACCATAATATGCTTTTGTCTGTATTATCTATCTATCAACAATAAAAGAAGAGGCAGGAAATAATTCTTTTTTAACTCTACAGTTATCAGTCTTGGAACTTTTTGGCAAAAAATATTATATCTTATGTTGTTTTCTATAACTTACATGATTAAAATACAAGTTAAAATTACAAATTTGTACAAATTAAAATATACACAGAGGAAAAAAATTATGATCCCAAATTTTAATAATTCAATGGATTTATTAGGTCTTCTGAAAGGGTTATAAAAAATAGTAATAATCTGAAATAGGTCACATTAAGAGATTTTGTGAGGTTTTGAAGTACATATCACTTGGCAAGAGCTTTTAATGTAGTGTAGTTGTCAGTTGACCACTACTTTACATACATAATGGACCAGAGAGGACTGAAAATTGTTTATCTTCATAGTATCTATGGACTAAGTCCTTAAGCGTATTGTTGATATATTCAGTGCATTTATAGGGATCATAAGAAGCAAGTAATTAGTGCATTGCAATTTTGTTTCCAACACTGTCTAGCAATGCAAGTCTGTGAACCAAGTTTCATAGTCAACTTTAACTCCACTGATTTCTATTGTGCTGTCCTTAATCCACCAATTATTTCAGGATCAAATATATAATTTCATAATTTCCTTGGTAATCCTGAGCCATTCTAGCCAGTGCTGTCTAATTTATTTGTAGTTACAGTTTTGACTGTATTCAAGGTATGTCTGTGAAAGGGTTTTATTTCTCTCCAGCTACATTTAGGAATAGCAGAAAATTACAGGCCTTCCCAAAGTTGTGTACATTTTAACAGGATATGCTGCACAATGGAGAAGCTCAGTGTAGAAAAGCAGATGGTGCTGAGGATCCAGCAGACACACAGTAGGGATCCCTGCTTTGGACTGAGTCTACACATGGACTGAACACCCAGTCCTGGCTGAAGCATGTAAGGAGAGCTCATGAAGTGTATCCTTCAGTTTAGCTTTATGAGAAAGGAACCAGTCTGTGCACTTTGAGACTGTTTTGTGATGCAGACCAAGGCATGGTGTGAATAGGAGCAACCAAATTTTAATTGTGGGTCTGAACTGAAATGCTAATGTAGAGGCATTCTGTAAAAGAGATAATCTCAACGTTCAGCAGTCTTGTTTCAAGTCAGTCTATGTATCCGTGAGAAGTAACCCATGACACAGGTCTGGAATTCCTTCCAAAATACTCTCATTATCCTTCTTTTTTGTTTACATTGGTCAGGCATCCCTCACAAAAGAGAAGGAAAGATGCATTGATTTGAGGTTTTTTCTTTTCTTCAATACTGGCCAAAAAAAAAAAAAGAGACCAAGGTATGAAAATCATTTGCTCCAAAACCCAGTGCAGTGAAGGAAAGAAATCATTTTTCCGAAGACACAGTAACACCATGGAAGATAAGTTACCAAGTTAGATAGAAGGGAAAGTAAAAACTACTCGGGGCTTCTTCACCTAAGGACTTTACAGTACAGACAAAGCAATGGCTTAAGGATTTTTGTAAGTGTTTGTGGTGACATCCAAACTGCAGTAAAGCTGTTGAGATGAAATATGAGTTTGTAAAAAAAAAGCTAGATCACTTAACCAGTCCTTGTCTTGTCTTTGAATGAGTTGCAGTCTTAATGAACAAGCCTTCACGCATCTCTTGAAGACACTTTAGCCTGATAGTTTCCAAACCTCTGAAAGGCCTTACCTTTTGGCAGCCAATGAGCACTTCAACAGAAAATGTCTCATGCTTCTTCAATGAACAGGTGATGAGTGCTTTGGTGACTTAATGAGCATACACCCAGTTGATGCAGTGAAGAGCAGAATTTTTAACATGAAAAATTATGTCAACTCTTGGACTCAGATGGGGCTTTTAGGTAAGTAGTGTTATAGTATCTGAAAAACTTACATTGACAGCACACACCTTCCTTCTTGCATGTTCTAGTAAGACAGACCAACCATTCTCCTCACCCATCAAGGTATGTGCCCCATTTGAGCATACACCGTCTGATCAAGTTTACCATTTCCAATAGTTGTCACACTTTTAGGACATTTTTTGGACTCTTTGAACAAACTTTGGGCAGTGTTGGTAGAAAAAAGTGAGCAAAGGCAGTTCTTCAGGCAGTTCTTCAGTTTCCATCCATACACTGAGCAAAACCACTCAGCTGGATAGTGACAGTAGAATCACAATTCTCATGACTTGCAAGTGAAAATTATATATATGCAGCTGATTAAGAGGTAATTTGGGTTGATATTGGGCACTTCCTCAAATCCATTTCATCATTATATTTTGTTAAAGTACAGTCCCATCAACAGTTAACCTGCTTTTTCTGGGTCACTGCTAAGCACGTCAGTGCTGACTGATTCTTTCACTTTATTGCTTCCTGTAAATTGAAATTAGGGGTATTTCGTGTCATCATCACAGTTTACATTTCATTTTATTGTACTATATGTATGTCTTTGTATGTATATATATCCTATGTCGTTATATAGCTGCATCTATATGTGTGTGTATAAAATTATATAGATATAGACACATATGTGTGTGTGTGTATACAGAATGAATGAACTTCTGTACTGGGTGGTTGTTGTTCTTTCTGGTATGAGAGATGATCACATGACACATTTGCCAAGATACTGTTGAATAATTTCTTTGTGTTTTATGTGAAATGCTTTGTGGATGTAGTCTTACAAGCCAAACAGGCTGAAAATGAGTCTGTAAATACGACATGGCTTTCCCATATTGTATTTTTTTTCTCCTTGCTGTGCCATCATCTTTTTCTTTTTTTTTCTTTTTTTTTTTTAAGTGATGTTTTGGTATTCTTATTCATGGTCACAATATACCCACTTATAACAAAATTTGAACTACTGAAGTTATTTCATAAAATGAGGCAGGTGAGACCCTGGCTGCATTATCTGAGAGCTTTTTGCTCTTTATCATTTTCTTTTTCTGAAGCGTCATCAGTCACAGATGAGGCAAACCTTGTACTGTGCAATGCCAGGCCTGCAGGCAGTTGTTGAGGATTTGTGCTGCTGTGACTACATGCAGAACCTTTCATCACTGGGTGTCTTCCTGGCTGTAAATTGTTCATTTTGGTTATTTGCTACTTGAATTTTGTTGCTTTACAGGTTTGTTTCCTGGGAGTGCCACACAGGCTTATAATTCTTTCTCTCTTTGAGATATGAGTTCTGTCACAGCTAAGAGTGTACAGCATCCCTCGTGGTGTGTGAGCCATAGAGTGGTCACTCCTACTTTAAACTTAGACAACTAAAATAAATTCTGTGGCTCTTTGTGCCTCCCTTTGGGTTCTTTTCAGAGAAACAGGATTTAGAAGAAATCTGCAGACCATGACTTCAAATTACCATAAACCCTGTAATAAAGCAAAATGAATTTAAATACTTTAAGCTTCCATATGAAAGGCCTAGGAGCCCTAGTCCATTGTCTTTATAATTCTACCTGCTAATGATTTCTGTGACTTGCTTCTGGATCAAAATCCAGCTTATCAGTATTACTGAACCTTTATTGCTTTTCCCTTAAAAAGTTGATGTTCTGAGCCTTTGGGCTTGAGGAGTTTTGCTAAGAGAGATGCTTTATAAAAGAGCTATTAGTCTTGTGCAGCCTAAGATTTGACAACCTGGGAGGTTACTGAGACCATTTGCCAGTATTATCTCACATTCCTTAGGCATCTCCTTCAGCAGCCAAGGAAAGGTGTGAAACCTAGGCTAGTTTTCTTAAAAACCTGTGAGACATTATGGAAAAATATTTATTTTATTATAGGTACAAACAGGACATTTCATCTAAATGTTTCTTAAAAGTTATTTTTACACTATTGCATTTCAAGACAAATATGTCAGTATATAAATGTGAACAGTAGTTGACATAAAAAGATCTGTATTTATGTTTCTTAGACAAGGGGCTTAATCAGTTTAAGGAGTTATTTATTCAAACATTTATTCAGAAGCTGGAAAATTTTCAAACTTGGAGATGCCTTATTCTATGAATTTAATTTAAAACTGCCACTGACTTCACAGTGAGGTATAGGTCCCTAGTTTAAAGAGTGAGAGGCAAACTATACTTTTTCCTGACATTTTTTATTGGATTAACATTGGGTAAAAATAAAAGTATTCTGTATCTCTGAACACAGGAATTTTTCAAAAAGACAAAACTGCATGCCATTTAAATATTAGATATCCATGTCAAATGTTCCTTTTGTACATATTCTCTCAGTATATTGGTATTACCTAGGTTTAACTTACCACATATCTACTTGAACAATTTAAAACTTATTATTTTATGGATTTGTTTTTTTTAACATTGATAGTTTTTTCACGTCATTCATTTCAACATTCTGCTTCTCTTTGGGAAGCATTACTCTACTGGAAAGTAGCATTAGGATTTCATGACAACAGCACGTTATCCAAGACAGTCGATTACAATTGTAATTTCTCACAGATGTTTTAACCCGGTGGGCTTAAATTGATATCCAAGTAAGTTTTAAGAGACTTCACAAAATGGATGTGTATCACCACTCTACATACGATTATCTTCCTGACAGTACAACTTATTATCTGTAAGGAAACACCATATGGCTTTAACTCAGATGAGACAGGACCACTGTGTAGTAGATGAGTTTCTTTAAAGCTGAACAGCAAAACTTTAATGCACCATGCTAAAATGCATATGTGAAGAAACCAAGAGTGTTATAAACACAGGTGATGGCCTGGCAGGCTTTTCTGGAAGCATCACCTGTCCTATCAAGATGATGCATGATGAATAGATATTGGCTGTAAACCTTCTTCTTTCTTACTTAGTGCTTGGTGATGTTTATATTGCTTATACAGTTGGGTTCTTTGGTAGTACAATTAATAATGTTGTCAGTTTTGACCTCTAAAGACCTACACAGTAAATTACATTCTCCAGCGCTTTATATTAGTCAGTGGAATCTAAATCCATGGGAAATGCATGTATTATAGAGAAGGTTTCTTAAAAGTTGTATTTCCCACTGGGCTGCCATAGCAGCTGACATATGGCCTCATGTTATGTGTAAAAGTTAGCACTGCACAAAACCCACTGCAACTCTCAAGAAATATTTTAAGAAGTGGTTTAAATGAGAAATCTCAAAATGAAATTGGAGTTTGGGAATTTTCCTGATGTCATGGAGAGATTTGTTTTTTATCAGTGTTATTGAATAAGTTGCTTGTTGCCTTGGCTATTGCAAACTGATGCCTTGCCACTTTTCACCAAAGTATTTTGGACTTTGATATTTTGTTGAAACATCTGTAATTTGTGGAAAATTTTGGTCAAAATTGGGTTTTTTTTTAAATGCTTCCTCTGGGGAAATAAAGTTTAAGAAAAGGAAGAAAACAGGTTTCTTATTTGATACAAGTTTTCTTTTTAAATTTCAAATACCAAGGTCACCAGATGTGAGTTTAGAACTTATTTCTTCTAAGCCTAACTGATAACACTTTTTAAATGGGATGGATGCTCAGGTGAGACATCCTTCCCTTTGCCAAAAATAAGATTTTCTTGAGGTAATATTGAGAATATGCTATTTCTCTAAGCCACCCTGGGTGTTGGTTGACTACTGATGCCTTTTTTTCCCCCCTCATTTTGGTATGTACACCGGAATTGCTTCTTTTTTTTTTTTTAATGCCTATCTCAACTGTGACTTCTCTTCTGCTAAGACATTTTCCAATAGACTAGTTTTAGAATTACAACTCCAGATGAAAACTGATCCAGTACCCAGGCTCTCGGCTACCCAGTCCCCAGACAACACACTGTCAAGCAACTCTAATGTATGCAACCATTGTAAGGTTTACTGGAACAGAGCATAGGAAGAATATTGCTTTACCACATCTGTTGCCATCATTTTTCTTCACCACTGATATCACCTGGGAAAACATAGTGCAGAACTTCATTGCTCCCACCCTCTTCACAGAACTAATGGAAATCCTCTTTGCAAAGCAGGGAAAGATGGGGAAGAATATCATAGTAGTGAGACTGGGTGCTTTGCTATTCCTTGCTGGAGTATTTTTTGAGATGTAATTATCTAGTGTGATGTGATTGTGAAGGCAGAGGTATAACTTGAAGACATCAACAAGAAGACACTGAAAACTAGGAAATTGAAGACTTGACTTTAACAAGTGTGAAATGGTTGAGGAAGTACTCCTACAGATCTTGCCATGTTGCTCTGTTCTATGCTGAACATCCTAATATTGTCAAAGAAATTTTTGAAGCCTTCTTGTATCCATGATGTAGCCACTGAGAAAAAAGACCTCGGTGCTGTTCTGAACAGCTCAATCAGTAACAAGACTTAAGTGGTATGGAAAGCAAAACAGAACTGGTAACACAAAAGAAAGTATTTAATGCTCTGAAAGAATGTTGACTATTCACCCCAAACACTGTAGTTTTTATGCTACCTCTTAAAAAATGGGTGTAGAAACAAACAAGCTCATTGGGGAGTAAACAAGTGTCACGCACAGTAAAGTAGAAGTACAAGATATCCTAAATTTATACAGGTTTTTTTTATCATAGTGCTTAAGTGACTTCAGTTTTCATTGCCACAGGATGAACAAACACAGATATTGATGTAGAAGCAAGTATAAAAAGAAACAGGCAGTTCTCCATTTAGATAGCATATTGTTGTTTTCTACTTATAGTAGCATAAATATATATGAAGACTTTCTGGCTTCATGCTTCAAGAGAGGAAACATTTTTATGCCTTTATTCAAAATACTTGATATACAGAAAACAGATATATCGTTGATTTGTTCCATGGTATAATTATGTTGTACTTAGGCATTATTCTACTAGTAATTCTAAAGTCTTTGAGATGCCTCATTCAGGGTAGATTTTTTTTTTTTTCTAATTGTATAGAATAATATTATAAAGATATCTTAATCTTCTTTTATTTTCAAAAATAAAGTAAAATAATGACTGCATATATAAAATAAAGTTCTGTGATCTCTAGGGTGTATATTCTCCTCTTAACTCAGTGTTAGTTGGAAGTCAAAGTTTAAACTGTCAATTCCTCCCTCATAGATTTGAAATTGTGTCCTAAGTCCTGAAGAACTGTTGAAACAATACTTTTTCATAAAAGTAAGAGCACTAATTCAGCTGCACTGGCTACCACAGTAGTTACAAGCAAAGAGCAGAACTGTGTCAAATAGTTCCCCCACAAACAACAGTGAGGAGCCACAACACTTCCTATATGTATATCCTTCTCAGCACATTTTTATGGCCTTCAGCTGTGAAATGTTTCATATTTCAAGATGATAGATCAAGTAACCACGGTGAGTAGTAGCTGCACTTTTTTGACATATTTGGGGCTCATTTCAATAGTTGTTATGCAGTGCTCAACTTCAATGTTTTGAATTTTCATTGCAGGTGTAGGTTTTGCTCATCTGGGGTTTCTTGAAGAATTTTTTTTTCTTGCACAGTTTTCTTGTCGTTGACTTCTGGAAAAAGAAACATTTGTACTGGATATCTAAAGGGATCAGCTCTCTTCAGTGTTAATGGACTGATTGCTCCAATAATTGCAGAAAATGATCAGGACGTCTATTAATTATGTTCATGGTAGTCGTCTCCTTTGGCTTTTAGACTTGTGAAACTGAGTAAATTTCTTCACTGTGTTCTAAGCAGCAATATTTCCCTGTGTTCTTGGGGAGTAACAGTCCTAGCAAGTAAAAATTATCATGTAGGAGGAGTTCACCTGGATTTCCAAGTGGGCAGAGCTTTCTGCCTGAGATTTGTTCATCCATTCACTGATGGGTGAATGCAGAATCTTTTAAAGTATGTTATTGCATGAGTAGTAAAAATGCACAGAGGTCTCTGATACATTTACAACCAATGTTTTTGATAGATTTATAAACAACTCTGTAATGAGCCCTATTGTGCTAAATATTGCCCGGTTAAACTGGTGAATTTCCAGCTATCCCTGTGAACAAAGTGAAATAATTTAAGAGAGCTTTTATGGGTTGATGAAATAAACTGTATAAAATAATAAATTGCATACGTTTCCCTAAACTCTTTTCCCTTCCTGATGATGCTCTCCTTCCAGTTCCTTGAGGTTCTTTCAGTATCATTCCAGATGTTCTTTTTCCTTATAGGTATCTTTTCCCTTATATCGATTTGTCCCCTTCTCCATCTGTCTCTCTTCTCCTTTGTGTCTCTAAGGTTTCCCCCAAAGACATTATCTCTGTGTTTAGCTGTCTTCATTTCAAGGCACACACTCTCGACCCATGCATTAGGAAACAGAAAAGCATAATTTACTCTTGTTGTCTCTGCAGGCAATATGAATTCTTTTTTCACCTTGTCATTTATTTTAAAAAAAAAACTCAGATTCTTCTCCGTTCAGGTCTTCCTTTTAGGATCTCTGGTACAGCATAAGGATACACTTAGTCAGGAAACTGCAACGCAGGTTAAAAGTGGAGATGAATACAAGAGATTTCTGTTGAGAGCCAAGGAAGGATGAAGTAGAGAAATTCAAAGCAGGAGGTAAAGCTGAGGAGGAAAACACCAAGAACCGACCACATACCCCTAAATGGTCTGTTTGAAGGCTCCCTGCATAATGCCCATAGCTGCATTTCCAGATAGTACTCTAACAAACCCACACTTCCCATCTGTTCTGGAAGCTTGTTCTCACCAGCATCTTTAACCTTTTCTGCACCAACCTTTCATGAGAGGTATACATTTTGTGCTCCCTCACCCATGATGTAGTAAAAAGCAACCAGTAAATAAAATTTGCTAAATATTTTTAAAAAAAAAAAAAAAGTTTTCTATGGAGGTATTTTTTTAAAGTGTAAAGTGTTAAATGATCTCATCTCTACACCCCTGTCCCAAACAGTACCACTATCTGTATTCCTTCTTTATATATTCCTTCTTTGTATTCCTATCCCTTATATAGGTTTCCAGTCTTATTCAAGAGGAAAAGCACTCCTAACTGGGAAGCTGATGTGAACAGCCATATATATGGGCAACATGATTATAAAGGAGAAAAGAATAATTCATAGAAGGTAAGAATAATATACTGTAATATCATCATAGTGAAAATAGATTTTGTTCAGGATGCCCACACAGTTTAAAGCACAGTGAAATCAGTTTAATACGATAACTTTATAGACAAATTAGTTATAACTACCATTATATTTTACAATGCATTTCAGTGGGTTTGTTTGCTTTGGAGAGTAGTGGGGCAGGACATGGGGGATTGCAATCTTCTTCTGACTATAGAAATGGATTTCCATTCTGCGCTTGTTCACTATAAATACATTTCACTGTGCAGGCTTTTCAATAGCTTGGTAAAACATTTCAGATCTGAACTCTTATCACTCCATTGACTGAACTTTGCAATTTAAAACTAATGTGCTGTTCCACTGTCTAAAGGCACTCCTAATGGGTAACTTTAACACTGTTTAGATGCCAGGTAATTTGTTACAACCTGAATTTCCTCTTCTACTTAATGGCTGAAAGTTAAATGTTTGCCATCAAAAACCAGTGGTCCACTGAGCAGTGATCCATGTGAGAACAGTGAACCTATGTCTCTACAAATTTGTTAGTCATCTATGAGGCAAAGCAAAGCTGACCTCGTAATGTCAAATCCCATTTAGAGCTGGTGAATAGGTTGGAAAGAAGGTACTTGATATCTTTTGAGCAGTATTAAAAAATACACTGCTGTGCAGAAGGATGAAAGCCTCAGTAAATTAATGTGGAGATTCTGGCCTTTCCAAATAATTTACTGTTGAATTCTGTCTTTTAGGAGGAAAGGAATGCAGTTAATAAAGGTTGTGACTTCAGTAAACAGTTTCAGAGAAGGGATACTTCCATATAAGTGTTTGAAGGTGCAGCTTTGCCCTTTTGTGTGCATCATTTTCTTTGTGAGGTCTTTTCTTAAACCTGTTAGTAGTTGCACTTTCTAACTTCACTCAAAAGCAGTCAGTCACTCACTTTGCTAAAACACCAGGTTGAAATTGAAATGTCATATACCTAACTGAATTTTACTAAAAGATGCAGGCTTATTCTAGTCTGTATTTTACTTAACTTTTTCTTATTCATTGGCTAGAGGCCACAGGAGCACCTATGCACAGAGAGACATGAAGCTGGGACTGGTGCCCACAGTGACACAGCTCATGTTAACTAGTCTTTCCACTAGCTCATGACTAGTCTTTCCATTTACCTGCCAGGTGACTGTGTTGTCCTCACTCAATAAATTCACTCCCCTCAATGTCTACTATGAAACTTCAGGGGCTTCCAGAATTTCATCTTTAAGATCTACCATACCAAGTTTACAATTTACTGCATAATTTATTGGATAGGCATCCATTTGATTTGGCTAAACTAGTAGGCATTTTTGCTGTTTTAACATTAGTTTTTGCATATTGGGAATTCAATTATAAGGAATTGTTTTTCAAACCTAAATAACCAACTGAACTGCAAATATTTAGGTAATCAAGCTTTCACTGTTAGGTCTTGCACAGGCTTTGAGCAAATGCAAGAAAGATCTACATTCATTCTCCTGCCAGAGTGTCACTGCATCTTTTTATGCACAAATCTATTGGCAACACCCAAGGTAGGATTTGAAATCAAAATCAAAAATTCTTTTGAAGGACAGAAACACTTGATCAGAATTGTCAGACACCAATGAAGAAGGCAATTGCTGGGTATAAAAATAGGATGTGACTGTGATGTTTGTGTGTGCTAATATATTTATGAGTTTGGGCAGAAAGATGACTGGACAATTCATCTGTGCCTAATGCAATTTCATGCAGACTCTCACCAGTTGTGACCTCTTTGCGTTGCTCCAGAATGTTATGCCTGAAATAGCTTGCCCTCTTCATCCCAAGTATTTTTATTAGGCTTCTCCTGTGGCCAAAACCTACAAAATCTAACTATGTAGACTGTGAAGTGCAGTGTTTTCTGAGGAATTTAAGAGGAGCCAAAAACCAGGCTCCAATTAGACAGCTTGCTACATTCTCACTATGGAGAGGAGACAGCATGTAAACTACCCATATGCATTAATTATAATCTCCTCCTCTACCTTCCATTTTTCAGCTTGCCAAGTTTCTCCCCTGAATTGTCCTGCTCTTCCTGTGTGGAAAAGAAGCAATCACCTGGTGTTTGTCTGTGGCTAAGACTAAGGGTTTTTCCCCCTGAAACTAAAAAGAGATGGGCACAACACAAAAAGGCTTATCCACAAGGGACCTGATCAAGCTGGCATATGAATTTTTGATTTTTATTTTTCACTGAGTCATTGGTGGTTAAGACAGACAGTGGGGAGCAATTAGTTTTCTCATAAAACTTAGACCTAGGGCTGAGGAGAGAGCAGGAAGCATTTATCTGTGGTGAGTAAGCCTCAAGAGTCATCATTTCCCTGTTTGTGTTTCAGTTCAGATGAGTGCCATCCTGTTGTTTGTTTTATAAACTGTTTAATAAACTGTAATGTTTATTAACAGTAATCCATTAAGATTGGCTCCTTTGAGACCTTTTCTCTACAGTCAGTGCTCTGCACTTCAACTAGGAACCCAGTTTTATTTTCCTCTTGTTGTTTCTTGCTTTCACGCCCACTCAGAAACTTTAATGATTTTATCTGAACTTTTACACTGTTCTGCAGAGAGAAAGAACTCTTAAAGCTGTTTAGATACAACCTCTGCCAGCTCCAGCCTTGCCATACAGAAAAATAATGAAGTCTAAAATGTATGTATGTAAGCCCCATAGTCTAAAATTGTAGCAGCTCAATTTCTTTGCTAGGAAGTAGGAAAATTAGCTGTGCTATGTCATGTGGTGGATCAGGGTGGGAGGTAGCACAGGTGGTCATAACAACTGCAAAGGCTCTGCTCATTTTTAATAAAATTGTCCTTGAAACCCAGCTAGACCAGAAATTAATAGGAAGCTTGAAATTATTTTTTTTTTTCCATAAAGCACTCTGAAATTTCACACGGTGAAAATCACTTATCAGTGCATCTAAACTGAGTTTTATTTTTAAATACAGTTTTTAATTAAAGTCTGCAATTCTGAGCCTGCTGCTAGCACCTGATATCTTGCTAAAAGGTCATAGCACTGATGGCATTAGTGGTATGAGAACCTGATATAGGAGATTATGAACGTTCAAATTGTGTTTCAGTGCTGGTTTATCAGTAGGAGGGGCTGCAGCCATTCCTTGCTAAAGGCAGGCTTAGTATGAAAGTGAGGGGCTCACTCCCTGGCTTAGGTGTAGTCACAGGAAAACCAGGCAGGTTCCTAGGGTGGGGGTGTGCAGGGAAGAGGCAAATGGATGTCCGTGGTCTCAGCTGTCTCCTTTGAGGAAGATGGGGCTCCAGCAGCCCCCAGCGTAGCTGCTGCAGTGGTGTGGTGGGCAGGGTGGGGATGGTGACTGGGGGACAGGCACGCTATCACCTCTGGAGATGATAAGGACAAAAACCCCACCTCACTGCCCAAGCCCTGTGACTTTTTCTGAGCTGTCCTTACCAAGAACAGGAACTGCTTGATGTGGTTTGTTCCCCTTATTCTTCATGTGAGAAAAGTGACTTTGCCTGTACTGCTGGAAAGCCTTGAGCTGCCCTGTTTCTAGTTCCATCTTGAAATATAAATCACAAGATCCTACAGCTCCTTTATTGAGTCTGACTATGATACAGGGGGACAATGGAGTAGTGAACTTTTGCCAGAGGAGAGATGAGCTGCAGCAGTTCTCGGAGTGACATTGCAGGGAGCTGAAGAGGAATAAATTTAATTTGGAAGCTTTGAAAAGACCTTGCAAGAGAGAGGTAGAAATAGCTGTTGTATTGTGTGGGGCTGGCAATATTGTCTTCTGAGCTCCTGAAGCAAACCAGTGTTGCACCTCCTGGCTCTCGAGGATATCTGAAGACGTAAAACAGAATGATGAACTTTGCACAGCAGCTTGTGTAACTGTGGTGTTGCCTGAGCCAGCAACTTAAAGTTGCTGCTGTGTTGGGGCAGGCAAAGGACAAGGACTGCAATCCTCCAGTATGACATGGAGAGAGATGTTAAGGAGGCCTGGGAGCCACGGTTCTCCGGCACTATACGCAAGACTAAGCTGTCCACAAACAACCCAAAGGATAGATTCAGTACAGACATATTACCACTCTGGTCATAACTCTAAATTACTATTACTTTAAAAATATATTGGGCTAGTGAAGGCTGAAACTAAGTGGAACATATTGCCGTTGCCCAGAGGGATCTGGCATACAACCACCATCGAAAGCAGAAGTGATCATTTGCAAACAGAGCAGAAACCAGAGCTCTGATAGTCAGAGGCGCACACTTCAGAACAGCTGCCAGATGAGCCGTGGCATAAACTCCAGCGTTAGATTATACGTGTTGGGCTGTTGGGTTTTGTTGTTATTTTCTTTTAAAATTGCTGTTTGGTCTCAGATAAAACGATGCCTCTTTGCCAAAGCTACTGCTGAGGGTGAGACTCCAAAGAAAGTAATTAGGACTAGCACAGGGTATCTGAGAGACTATATTTCTGAATTTGTGTTATCAATATTAAAGTGAGTTATCAATAGCAGTTAGGTGTTTCTTAAATGTACCAAGATGTTCAGAATGCTTCACAAAATAAACAAGTAAATAAAAGGACACCTTTAAAAGGTTTTCAGTTAGGAATGGAAAACCTAAGCCATAGCCTCAGCCATACTGAGGAAACCACTGTGCCAAAAATACTACATGCAACAGCTAAAAATACCTATGCAGAGAATAAGAAGATAGGCTTCTTTCTGTTACTCTTCCTATATAGAAAAGAAACTCTGCTTGTTCTAAACTATTATTGTTGTTTTTCTGAAGTATTCTTTCTGCAAAAAGACAAACCAAACAAACTTTATTATTTGGAACCTTGGAAACGGCAACACTTTCAAGAGAATAAGTCTATGGAAATCAGTGGTGAGAAACAGAGGTCTTAGGTCACAGTGATAGCCAAAAGGACTTTTGTCATTGCAGAGAAGAATATTGCTCTGGAAAAAATAGTTTACGTCAGTGTACTGCCAAAATGAGAGGGAAGCAAAGGTTTTTCTGTCCAAGACAACTTTAGATGGGCAATAACCACCCCAGGATGAGCTGGCTGAACCTGGGGACATGATTCATCTGGTACTAATGAGATTTTTGCTCCTCAGAATAGGTAAGACAACACAGGGTGTCTCAGAGATTAGCTGACTACAGTTAGTAAGTTGCTTTTATGTGTTGGAGATTTTTCTCTTATGCTGACTGCTATTAGGGTTGTTTGGTTGAGGAAGGAGGAGGAGGTAGAAAACTGTTATTCTAAGAAGATCTTTGTGCAGAGGTTCATGTTAGAGGTTCAAGGCCAAGCAATAGATCTTAGAAACCGAATGAGTTTTCAACACAGCTTTTGTGTTGCTCAGCACCCAGGAAACTGACCTGAAGATAATGACTTTTGAGAAAGGTAAGGACTAAATATCTTTTAGTTTCCTCATTAAAATCTTCTTGTTATTTAAAAATATGTTCACCTAAGACAGCAAATTGTTGTTTTGCATTTCAGCTATCCTCTGAGCCTGGGCCTCTGTAAAGTTGATACTGTCAAGCAGGCAGAAAGCAAAAAATGGTAGGACCTGGTTGCCCAAGGTAACAAAGCAAATCCAGGAATTAAATCCAGGCTGCCTTATTCCCCCATTCTACATACAGCCTGAGGATGCTGGCCAGTAGCAGGTTATTCTGTACTAGTGAGTGACACATAGTCTAACACATAGTTCTTATGCTTATGAAAAAAATGATAATCCATGATAACAGTCTCCATAAGCCTTGTCCTTTTAAAAACAAAGTTAACCACTGGAAGAGGCTTTGCATGCAAATGAGATTCTCTTCAGGTTTCAAATCTAATCAAAATGGATGCAACTTTCTTCTAAAGAATATGCAAACTACTTGGTCAAACATCCTTCAGCCTCTAAGTTTATCACCAGCCTGACGTCAGTCTGGAAATCCCAACTTTCTTAAGAGATGATAAATGTTATCTGCCAATCTCTTCTGCTGAATAAACTCTGTTTGATCTGCATTAATCACACTTGGCAGAAGCTGTTCAAGCCTGCTAGCAGCAATCCTAGTGAACAGCTTGGCATCATTGCTTAATAATGAAGTGGAACAGTATGAAAAACAACATGAAGCAGCCTTCTTTTCATTCCCACCCCAAAGTTAATGAAACACATATTAAAGTGAATGGTTTAAAATATTCAATAGATTTGAAACTGTCTTGCTGTAATCATATTATTACTCTCAAGGGCAAAACATATCCCTCACTTTTTTACTTTTGTGCTATAATACTATGTGTCAGAAGTGCACAGAACTGAGAAATACCAGGTACTTCTATAATTTTCTGTACTTTTCATAATTTTAATAAATAAGTGTTCAATATTCAGAATTAGTCTTCACAAATTTTGCCCAAGGATGTTTGAGTCATTATCATTTTCGCTCCAACATGGTCAAGCACAGTTCTCAGACAACAGAGAGGGCCAGAAACAGTCTGTGTATCACTTCAGTCCAGCAAACTCTGTTGTGAGGAGCTCTCCTGGATTTTAAGCGGTGAGTGGAAAACATGCTGAGTATTTCTACAAAAATGCTAGATCTGGTTTCAGGTTCTTATCCAGCAAACTTCTTTCAGTAACTTCACTTGAGTGTGGAGATGAACTAAACTCTCTGGGACTGCTGACACAGGAAAAGTTCAGAACAGAAATAAGGCATGGGTAGAAACAGCTATTAGAGTACTCAGGGAAGGTGAGAAATATACTCCTGTGGGGTTACATAGCACCTGCCTTGGGTTTGACTAAATGGGAAGAGAGAGCAACAAAGAAAGAGAACAGGGAGGGAAGTGCAGAAAATGGAGTTGTATCACTGAAAAATGAGGTGGAAGAATGGAAAAGAATCAAGGAGACAAGGAAAGACCAGAGTGAAAATACTTCATTTAGTTGTAGCCAGATGGAGAAAATAGTATTTTGAAAAAAGGAAAGCTCTTACTCAAAAAATTCTGTGACCTCACATCCAATTTCTGGGAATTCCTGGTGTGAAGGCCCCACTCAGCAGTGACTTGCAATATTTTACTGAGGAAACTCTCTTGTAAAAAAGAGCATTTGTAAAAACAACAAAATGACAAAGGAAAAACCACCAATGAACTTCTTCCCCTAAAAAGGGTATTAGACTTGTCTAGAGACATTTTAAAATATTTTCATGTTAGGAGAGTATAGAGATGTAAGGATAATGCAGCTGAGCTTCTTTATAAATGTGTGCTCATCTCACCTTAAGCCTCAGCCTTTTGAGACCAAAAGACAATTTATACACAGGTTTTTGGAAGCATCATCATTTTGTGATCCTCTTGTCTCCTCTGGGCCTTTTTGTAAACTTTCATTTCTGAATAGATAAAGTTGCTTTAAATAAACCACTTTAATAAGTAAAAAGATCCATATTTCTTCACAGATTCTGTGAATCCATTTTGTTTAGATATAAACTTCATCTAGCCTATAAAATAAGCTACTATTGTTTGTTTTCTAAATAAAATATCTCTGTAATCTTAATTTGGAGAGACACATGTCCTATGAAATCATTTAACATTGAAGTTAAAGTAGCAATTAACCTACCCATTTTTCTCTGGAATTGCACAAAAGTTTATTACAGATGGGAAAGGCTTCAAATAACTAAAGAAAGAAGTGAGGGCATAAATATATATCAGATAAAACATTAGCATGATGTATGACATTGTTTGTCAAGTTTGTGGATTCAGACAACAAGGAAATCAAGGAGTAAATTAAGTTATCGTGTTTTGGAAGGTGGGTCCAAATCCCTCAGCTTTGTGTTGGCCACAGATGCTACTTTGGTTCTTAAAGGAAAAATAAAATTAAAAATAAAAATTTTTTTAAATGTTCTTCGGACTGAGTAGTAAGTGTTTTCTTTTGTGCTCATTCTGTTTTGGTGGTATATGACACATTTGTGACTAGCTTGAAGAAATCTGCATTGAAATACATTGTGTAAAATAGACACATGTACCATTTCAGTAATCAGAAGGAATAAATTAAATCACTGCAATTCTTATGCTTCCATTGTCATAATGGAGATACAGTCCATGTCCTTATCAATAGATTAGTCTTTACTACAGGCAAAAGTTCATCAATGAATTCTCGAAAACACCCTATACATTGGACATTTGGAAGTCTATGAAAATATTTAATTAATTACTAGTGTACTGAAATATTTCCTATTACTGGTAACATATGTTTTGTTCTTGCACACACATACACACAATATCTCAATTTAAAGGAATCTGCTACATAGTAATTTCTCTTGAAATTCACTTTTGGCTATACCCACAAATAACCTATGCTTTTAATTTTAGGTATTAGAGTAACCAAATGGCAATATATATATATAAAGCATAATATATGAATTCGAATTGTTCTTTCTTGTCTAAGAAGCTGTCAGTTTAATGAGACTTCACAAATAATGTGCTATCTGAAAAAAATCTCTCAGCTGTAATTGCTCAAAGCACACGTTCTATCTCTAAGATGCATTGCCACTGCATGCGTAACATTTTTTAAGCGGTGTTGACTGAAATGCCTCTTACTCTGAACACTCTTCACTTACTGGCTTGAAATTTCTTCCTGATATAAGGGGTAAAAGTAGAAAATGCTTCTAAACATCTAGGGAAACCACTAGAATATAGATTAAATTCTTTATAAGGTTTTGATGTCAGAAGTCCACTCTCTGAGAAGCAGTTAAGCTAATCAATAATGAAGCAATGTTAATTACTTTATGTGCTTGTACTGGGGCATCATCTTACATATACATAAGAACTGACAAAGGCAACATACTTTTTTCTCTGATATTCAAAGGATCTCTTCCTAAAGCCTCTACTGAAAACTGAATCTAACCACACAAACCAGGAAGAATATAAAAAAACAAAGAATATAAATGCAGAGAAAAGAATGTACAAATGAAGAATCTAAAAAGAGTATCGAAACAAAATAATATGGATACAAAAGTATGGAAAATATAGAAACAAAAATGTGTAGATAAAATTTTAAAAACCATCTTATTCCTAGGTTCAGAAATGCCAGACTATGCTGAACTGAAATTTATACCCATCTCCTGGAATATGTGCTCTTAGCCACTTTTTAAACCCCAGACTCTAAATGCAGCTGATGCCCAAGAGCATTTTTTTAGGAACCTTTGTATTTAAATGTAGATGTTGACAAAGTCATTTATAATGGGATTATATATATATATATATATATATATATATATATGTATGTATGTAAAAGGATATTTTGATAGGACTTAGTCGGTTTATTTTTGAAGTGGGATCTGAACTGTGAGTACGGGAGGGGGGGAACCACCATCATTAGTACTTACTAAGCAACACTTTATTTCAGTAATGCAGTTTCTTTTAGAATACAGATTATGAAGCTTTGCATTTTTATGAAATTTGTTTTAATTTCTTTCTGCAGAGGTGCCATGCATTATTCAAGATTATAAAATGATTTGGATTTCAGGAGCATTTGGATTTGCTGATGAGGATTTCAAGCTGTGTAATTATGAAACTGTATGCACATAGGTTGGAAGTTCAGAACTCATTAGCGTAATCATTAAAATAACCATTTTTTTAAGTGTAGTATTACATTCCGGGGTGTGCAATTACACTATCATGTGCTTCTGGTTACTGGAAGCATTCTTGTAATAAACTTCAGGTCTAGAAATGTGCTTCAGGAGAAGTTCATAGCTTTAAGAACAGACACCTGGTCAAATGTTGCTTAGCTTATTAAAGAAATTCCAGTTTTATAGCTCAATCTATAACACAGGGCCTGTATGCATAAATTAGCTTCCTATTTAGCCTAGAAAAAATTACAAGCTTTTACATATTTAGTGCTGTATAATGTAATTTTCTTAAAATAGATATTGTCTTGGAACATATTGCAAGGGTTACTTATTTGAGCTCTACCTACTTTAAAAGTAAAAATGTGGTTATAGAGGTTCTTGCCAGATGGACTCCAAACTTTTAGTTTTTCCACTGTAATGTTTGTGTTTGAACATTATGAACTGTGAACTCTTTCTCTGAACATTTGTAACCACCAGAGTTTTCTGTTTGTGATAAGTATTTTATTACTTCTCTTCAAAAAAAAAAAAAAAAA
>NW_020799091.1:111751482-111851811 GCF_003259725.1 Athene cunicularia
TTCGGACTGAGTAGTAAGTGTTTTCTTTTGTGCTCATTCTGTTTTGGTGGTATATGACACATTTGTGACTAGCTTGAAGAAATCTGCATTGAAATACATTGTGTAAAATAGACACATGTACCATTTCAGTAATCAGAAGGAATAAATTAAATCACTGCAATTCTTATGCTTCCATATATATATGTAACTATCGTGTCTCAAATTCAGTTTCATTTTTGTTGGTGCGGGTTTTTTTCTGTAAATGGCAAGGTTCCTGTAAACTCAGTTTTCTCAACACAGCTGTTTTGGTGGAAACGGATAATTTATGAGGAGTGTTAGCATTTTGGAAATATGCAGCTTTTAGTATCAATCTGAATTTTTCAGATAAAGGATAAGAGTAAAAATTGTCTTGAATAAAATAGAACATAGAAGACCTTTTAAAAGGTTAATGTAAATAGCAGGAAACCATTTAGATGGTTTTTATTTTGTTTATGAAGATTAAAGGATTTATTGCTGTTCTGAAGTGAACCTTCTGTGCCCTGGGGACAAAAATATTCTGCTTAGAAATTCAGGTACTGCTTACAGATACACACTCTATGGGGTGAACTATCTGAGAAAACTGCTATCTAACACATTTGAAAACTTGGAAGATTATTAGCAAAACTGAAATCTTTCCTTACTTCAACATGAGATATGTTTTAATAGTTATATATTCATACCAAAAAGGGTTATTATTTATCACTGAATTCACTTAGCAAATCAAAATGAAAATAGTAAGTACTCTGCTGTCTTTCTTTCGAAACACATTGTCATTGCAGAATAGTCAGGACTGTGAAGTACTTGTAGATTAAAAGGTGATCTCAGGATAATGAGCAATGAATCTATGTGCATGCTGAATACATGAATCTGATCAAGATATTATAAACACTACAGTTATGGAGATGTAAAAATGATGGAAACACACTTCCTAAAATGGCTTATCAGGACTTCTGGTGAGCAACTTTTGGGCTTCTTTTTTTCTGCTGTAAACTTTGGTGTTGACAACCAAATAATTTGCCAGGTTTTAACTTCACAGCTTCAGGCATCTCGAGGTAAATGTACTTATCTTTTCAAGAGAAGAAACCAGTCATTCTCATAGAGTCCTAAAGGGCTTCCAGCCCAGATTCTCTTCCTATATGGGTTTGACTCTCTGGGTAACCTGCCAAGTCTCTCTTATGGCTTGTTTGGGGTTTTTTTGTTTTGGTTTGGTTTGGTTTGGTTTTTTCCCTCTGGTCATGGCCATGTTTGCTTTTGGTATTCACTAATTTTAGCTGTGTTCATCAACACCCTTTGGTTTCTAGTGACCATGGAAGTGTTTTTAATCTAAATGTATCTAGAAATATTGACAGAAATTGAAGTGTAAAATAAATAAACAGATCTGGTCAGTCATTACAGATTCATACTTGTCTTAAAGGTAGCTGACAGTGATTTAATTCTTTCTAAGTAAATGCCATCTTTCTGTGAGGGAAATGGCCATTAGAGTATCTGAAATTACATGAGAACATTTAAGATAACAAGATACAGCACAATAAATAGTAATACAGTAATTTTGTCACTAAAACCATCATCCAGATTCAAAACTAAAATAGAGACTTAGTATACTTGAAGTCATTTTTCAAATTGAATCACACATCATGAAAATAAAACTAACCAAGTGTCACCCGGTTTGAACATGAGGAATGAGTCTGGTAGGCTTATTTGTGTACTGTTGTTAGAGAAGCAGAAATGCAGACAGCTGACTACAGCAAATTATTCAGAATCAATGGCTACCAACCATAATTGCAGAATCACAGAATCATCGAGGTTGGATAAGACCTTGAAGAATATTCCAGTCCAACCATTAACCTAACACTGACAGTTCCCAACTACACCATATCCCTCAGCGCTATGTCAACCCAACTCTAAAACACCTCCAGGGATGGGGACCCCACCACTGCTTTGGGCAGCCCATTCCAATGCCTAAAAACAATTGCAATTTTTTTTCAATATTGAGGTAGAGTAAGAAGCACTCAGGAGTAATATTCTCTTTTCTTTGGCATAAGGGCAATTCTGAACTTTTGTTTAAACAGTGGAAGTTATACTATTGAATCTAGAATTTGAAAGAACATGGGTTTGAACATATGTACAGGTTCTGTATTAATATGTGTTTTAATACATATAGCCAAGATTCATCTACCTCTTGGTTTCACCTTAGCATATTGCCACAGGTCTTCCCTGAAAATATTTTGTACCTTTATTAATTAAAAAAAACCAAACAAAACAAAACAAAACCAAACCCAAACAAACAAAAAAACAAAAACAAAAAGCATCAGAATGTCTTATGGCTCTGATGGTAAGTACTGGGACTTTCCCTGGCAGTGTTATAATCTTTATGAAAATGTTTTCCAAAAAGATGTGATGGTATCGCCAGGTCGCAAATCTCAGCACAGATTCCCTTTAAGGACATTGGTTATTAATATTTCTTCAAAGAGTTGATTTTCTCATTTATAAGTCTAGGAGCTCATACAACAGATCTTCCTCTGTTTCTGCTTATGGGATTTTCAAACACTCCACAGTTTTCTGGAGATAAATGAGACAGATATATGTAGGTTAATTTGATTATCTGCTATGACAGACTTTGAGATCCAGCTCTGTCATCATTTATCTTGCCAGGTGATACTTTTCCCTAGGATTTTAAAAATAGGATCAGTCCAGAGAAGAAAAACTTTTTGCAGTTTCAGGGTTAACTCTACTTCTGACAGACTTCAGGATTTCTTCCCAGGCATCTCACTTAGGCATCTGACCACCAGCAATTGCCCTTGTCCCTGTGGGCTTCATTCCTTGTTGTAAAGGTTGGTTTATGCATTAAGCCCCTTGCCATAATCAGTTTAACAACTCTGACTTTAGCTTAGTATTTGCGGTTGTTATTGTCTCTTGGGACACTGACAGAGTTAATGGCAGCCTTTGAAAAACACAGCATTGTTTTTCCTGTAGATAAAATAACTGCAAGGAAAAAAATGAAGCTATGAATTAAATGATTTAAAAAAAAAACATATTTAAACAAGGCATGTTACATACTAGGTAACAGCTACAAAAGGATTGAGACCTTGTTTGATAAAAACATGTTCTTGCTTTGTCTTCAGATATGTGACCTGCCCTTAGCTCATGGGTAATTGTTTAAAACCTTTTTCTCTAGCCTCTTTGCCCCCCCCAAAAAAGAAAAAAGGAAAGGAAAAAGAAAACACAAATTGTTATTTGCAGTTTTGCTAGGGAAGAAGTTAAAGAAAGCAGAAGGGTAAGGTTAAAAGCTCTTAGGGTTGCTGTCATTTCAGAAAATTTGCAACAATTACTTTTTGTTTGCTATGTAACACACAAATTATGTGCTATATTAGGGTAACAGGCACTTTTTTTTTAATCCTTCTATGTTCATGACCTCACGTGACCAATAATAGCTAGTGCTTCACACTGGTACAAGCAGTCAAGTCTGAACAGACTGATACATCCCTTGTAGCACTGAAGTCCTTGTCCTAGTAGCAATGCATAGAGAGAAGTTTAATCTTTAACTGAATATGTGAAAAAGAAAACGAAATTTTCTCTAATGTAATCGCATTAATAGAGCTTTTTAATACAGACAATAAAAGGAGCATACATTTGTTATTGACTGAGGAAGGAAAGCTAAATGTTCTGCCATCTGGGGATTTTATCAAGAAGCAGTCTGAAATATTCTCAGAATGGAAGTGAGCAGACTGATCCATGTGTTGGCAAAGAAGAGAATGTTTTGAATTAAATTTGCTACTCTTGGTTCTAAGAGAGTATTGGTCATCATAACCTTGGAGGTAAGAAAGGTGTAATTGCCTTCCTGCAATGACAGGTGGAGTTCATGTAGGAATATTTCCTAAAAAGACAAGGGAAATATCCACCAATAGCCTACTAATGCAAGCCAAATTATCTGCCCCTAGAAATAGATACGACCCCATTGACATTAGAGGAGTTTTATCCATTTACAATAGCAGGGATCTGCCTTCTTACTGAGGTTTATTGTTGTACACATTCTGCCCTAGGGTCATTCTGTAATTACTATAGAAAACGGTGTATTCACTTGATAACTTCTTCCAGCAGAAAAGCAATTAGCCTGCCAAGTGACTTGATGTTCCTAAGAAGGTACTGAAGTTTTGGAGCCTGAAAGTTTTAGTAGAAAGGAATAGAAGTGAAAGAGGGAAAATGTCTGGCTGGCAGACAGTGTACAAAAGAGAGTGCCAGGTAGGGAGATAGAGATAGTCGGTTTAGGAAGTGCAATTCACAACAAAAAGTTCAAGCTTTAATGCAATACCAAAACCAGAAAAATTCTTTGCTAGCCCACTAACTCTTTTCAGTGCTGACTCTTTGCAATACTGAGAAAGACACCTGGACTTTCCATCGGAACAAATTGCTTAGGCTATTCATGGCTAGGTGAGCAGTAGCCACGTTCTACAAAATCAGTTGTTACACCTTTCTGATCTAAAATATTATCAATGCAAGAAGGAAAGAGGTCTTTCTACACGGAAGAGTTATTAGCATATGAACAACATTGTTAATATGTGAAATACTGTTTGACTAGTGCTTCAGCAGGATTAGGATGGTGCTGATGAAATCTCAGTTTACTGGGCACAGAGGCAGAGATGGAAATGCTAGTGGATATCTCAGATTGTTGCAGTATTGTTATCACAATAGCACAAAGTGTTATTATTTTGTTATGGAAATCAAGACAATTTCACACAGAAAATAGATGCAACATATGATGGACTGTGCAACATCTGAAAAAAACTGCTTAGGCAGTTAAGGAATGGAAGAATAAATTCGATAAAGTGCATCAACCTTAAAGCATAATAACCATTTTTTACTCTATTAGAGGGGAAAATGATTTTGCAAACTGTGATTTACCTGGTTCCACAGAGCAGACTATTGCATGCATATGTTGCATTTTCTTTTCTCTTTATAACCGCTCAAACAACAATTTAGAATCAATAGGTTGTGGAATATTGGAATGTCAGTATCTATTGAAAATGAACTGGTTTATAGTGATCTGATATAATTAAAATCAATGCAGAAAGCTTTAGAAAAATTTGTTTTCTTTCGTTGGTAAAGCCATATAGTGATATTGGGTAAATAAAATGGTCCCAATTGTCTGCTTTTTTAGAGGAAGTCTTTATGTGAATTGAATCTCTATTTATTGTTAGCTTATGTTCTTTTTTTTTATTTCATTCAAACTAGATTTAAATAAGACTTATCATTCACACAAAAATGTACTCTGAGACAGGACTACATATGTGTAACTAAACTTTCTCAGATTGTACATTACTAATATAGACTTGGAAGAAATAGAATGTTATGTCTGCATATACCTAAAGGCCCCATGTTTTTAGATGCAGAAATCCTTAATTATATTTCCCCATCTACTTTTAAAAAATGTAAATAAAACACCAGCCATTTTAAAAACCTCTTTTGAAAATCTAATCAAGTTCCTAGAAGCCTCTTACCAGTCTTATTTCAGTTTTATAAATCATTAGAAAGTCAGAAGGAAGTGGATCCATGCTTTTGCTAGACAATGCTTCTGATGAGACAAGGAACACAGACTAGATTAAGAAAAAAACATATTTTTTTTTTCTGCTAAGATAAATGCACATTCATTTTAGCTCATCAATTCTTCTTGAAATATTCACTTTTTTAAGAAAAAAGGTAGGTGGCAAAGTGTTGCAAGTTGATATTTATTAAGGGAAACTATTAAAATTTGTACACACTTTAAGTTTAAAAAGAGAAATACAATTTCTGTGTCCAAGAAAATTACATCTAGTCAAATTTAAGTAGGCATCTAGCACTGAAGTGACAATAACACCAGTAAGAACAGTTGTAAGAAAGAATTCACTTCATGCATATCTCAGAGGATGTACAACTGCAGGAGTTCCCACTACTGGTTGGAGACTACAGCTGGTGGGACACTTCCTGAAGGAACAAAAACTAGAGGGCAGCCATGCAGAAGGTCTCATAAGCACCAGTGGACTTATTCTTCTCTGCTTTCTAGATTTTGCAGGGACAGAATCCTGAAGATTCATGTACAGGGATCCTACAGATCCCTGGTCTCACTTAAAGGAGTGAAATTGCCAGGTTACACTTGCAGGTAAAGTTTTATTTTCAGACACATTGTTTTGAGCGTATATTATTTTTCAGGGAAATTAGTTGTAATGAAGAACTCCTGAAAGTGCAACAGGTCACACCAGTGCAATCAATATTAATCTTGCTTCAGTCAGGACACCTGAATCCAACACTCAAGTTTGGTTCATAGGTTTAAAAAAAGACACTTTTTACACTAAAGCAGTTACCAGGGACTGTTGTACTGAACATGAATCTGGGATTTCATCACACCAACTGTAATAATCTTACCGAGAAATGTACTTAGGTTCCTTTCTCCCACACATACACAAAATATTAGCATTTTACGTATTCTATCACTGGACACATAGAGAACACCACTTTCAACTTCAAAGCATATGTTCTGCTTTTGAGGAGATACATGTTCAAATGCAGAAAAAAAAAATCTACTCTTAATTAAATTGTACATGCACTTTCATAAAGATGTCATAGTGTTATTTCTGCATGGAGGGTCTACACATATAGAGGTATGGTTAAACTAAATGTGTAGTTAGGAAAGTATTCAAGTGTAAGCCTGTCAGCTGCAAGGCGGATGTGATAGTTATATGCAATAGAGTTCAGTCTGTAAGTATTTGACATCCATATGCAATGTCAAATAATCTTCTAAGGCCAGATAGTCATGAATAAAAGTTCATAGATTAATTCAACACTTTTCTCTGCTATACTTTTTAATGAGTTCTCTCACTTAAATACAGATTTCCATAAGGCAGCCTGTTAAAAATGAAATTGAGATGCTTTCACCATCAATCTGAGCATGCTATAATATCACAACTCTACTAGAGCAAAGTAAAGTTTAAGATATCTTTTTTTAGAATCATTTTTAGTGTTGCATTGGTTTTGGAGGGCAATTTAATGACAATTTTTTTAACTTGTAGAAGTTACTTAGGTATCTTGAAGAAAACATTACTTTTGGTCTACACTATTGTAATGCCTTGTATGAGTATCTGCCTCACATATTGACATCAGCCCCTTCACTCCAGCATAAAATTTTGTGGTGAAGCTTGTACAAGGTATGCTGTGTACAGTCACAGGTAAAGCAGTTTTATGCAATTAAGTCAGCCAATTTGAAGACCACAGCTTGAAGTAATGCTTGTCCTATCACTACAGAAAACTTTACACAAGGAGACAATGCCATGTAATTATCGAAGGTAACTCCTGAAGCAAGGTGTCTTTCCTACTTGTGTTCATTTCCAGCTATGGATATTTCAGAAACTCTGCCTTAAACTCACCCTCTTGTAAATCATTCTGCTTGCTTTGATGCACCCCCTTCTTTTGACTGCATTTACAGCAGCTTTTCCCTTCTCACTCCACAGGCACTCCCAAATTGTCCATGCTGGCAGCTGTTTGCAGTGAGCTAGCATCACAGTTTTAATCAGCTGGTTTGTGGAAATTTTTTTCTCTGAAGGCATATCAAGTATTTCAGACCTCTAATCAGTGGTAGTTGTAGTCAAAGTTCAATAGTCAGGTCTTCTGAGGCATTACGAGATTATATCCTTTAATAGCTCTGAAATGAATAGAAAACATCCTTATTTGCTTCTCATTTCTCAGCCTTACCAATTTCAGGACATAATTTGGTGTCATGGAATGTGTACAATATGTGTGACCAAGGAGCTGTGCTGGTGCATTGGCGTATCACCAGAACAGGAAGAAAGCTGTTGTCTATAAAAGAACACTAAAACCCAAACATTTGGCTGAATCAAAATTCATGTGTGTTTGTTTGTTTATCTCAGGGAGAACTTTTATTTCTTCATCCTTGGCTTGAGCTTGCAATAGATCAAATTGTCCCTTCTCTTTCATTTGACTGACAGCAGAACCAGCAGTTGCTGAAACATTTTTTGGTAACTCATGTTTCTCATTGCTTTTTTTTTTTAACTTAATTTTTCTCTCTTCCTCTCCAGAGATCCATTACAGCAACATGCAGCTCCCAAATGTTATCTTTGATTTGTTTGGCAGTATATGTCTAAATCAAAGAGAAGGGGCAGAAAGTATCCTGGTTGATCTGCAACCTCATAATGATTTTCTTCTATAATCCCTCACAGAGTGCCATTCAAGGAAAAGCTAAATAATTACTTTTAGAACAAGAGCTCGGAGCTTCATGATCATGTTCCACACATCAAAAGCTCATTCTGTATCTCAAGTGTATGAAATAGTCTATATTGTCAATCAGTCAGTCAATTAAAAAAACAAACCAAAACAAACATATCAAAAATCCAAAGCAAAATGGAGCCAAACCCTTGAAATATTCCCTAACACATCAGTGATCCCAGCTAGCTGGATTAGTTATTAGGCTTGATCCCAGATACCCAAAATAGTCCCTTTTGTGACTACTGTGACTAATGTCTTACAGCAAAAGTCAGTGAGGACTGCCTTGAGTTACTTTCCAACCAAACTAAGGGTTCTGGGTTGTCAATATACCTCAGGCTTTATAGATAATATCAGATGTAGCTGAAATCTGGAACGTAAGAGCATTTTTTCTTTTCTACCGTGATGTTTAATTGAAAAGTGATTTCAGTTGTTTGTTGTCAACATCAAAAACATTCAGTAAATTACACTCACATCTCATTTCAAAAATAGCAGGAATTAAACTCTTCTTTATGGAGTTGCTTATATTTTGTAATTATGCAGGACATTTATTTATCTGTGAGGTTTGCAATTCTACTGGCAACATATCTGTTTACTAGATATACCAATTTGCTTACTGCATTTCAGTTTTAACTGTGTCAGTACACATACATATTATTTTAGTAAAGCACAAACATGCATATATATATAAATGAGATGCTTATTAAAGTATGCCTTGGTTCATTGCTGTGCATATTTTGACACATTTGAAGAAGGATGACCTTTCAGTCTGGAGTTTAACTCTCCCACAGTTGAAGCAAGTGCAAAGGAAACATCCCAGTGTATTTGCATGAGCTACGCTCCTGTGATAAAGTTATGACAGAAGAAAAGGTGTCAATATGTGCATTTCTTCAAAGTTGAATTAATTTTAATTTTTATCTCTTAAATTCTTCACAATTTTTTTAAAATGTTTGTCTTTGTGGCATGTACTCTGCTGGACACCCTCAAGTGCAGTGTAAGAACACTTGCAAGCTGCAGCCTGAACCATAATTCCCCAAATGTCCATTTCAGTTTGTAAGATTGTCTTGGCACCTAAATTTTTACCTTCTAAGCTGTTCAAGTTCTGCTACTGTATATACCCAGTAGCACAGCCATCATGACTGAGCTAATGGTAACAATTTCACGCCTTAAGACCATTTATCTATGCTTTGAGAAGTCTGTTCTACTAAGAAAATTCAGTGTATTGCTTTTGTAATCACATCAATGATTGGGCACTTCCATCAAAATTGCAACCAGAGGAGCTGATGTCATTCTGTAATTTTTAACAAATTAATAACATGGGCTTCCATCTGGGAAATTGAAGACTTGCATTGTTTAAATATCAGAAAGTTCAAACCTATATTACTTTCCTACCAGATGAGCAATCTCATTAATTATTAGAATTGCAGTTTTCTTAATTTCCTTCTATTGTCTGTTTGGCCCTCTGAATCCTGGATTTATTTGGTGGTATGGTGGCAATGAAGTGTTCCTCTGCCTCGGACTAGTGGATAGCCATCTGCTTAGGACATCATACAGGAAGGTCAAAGCTATGAAATTAAACTACTTCTGGCTAAGGAAGGTCAAGAATTGTACTTCTAATCTCAGGTAAATTTATCTTGGCATAACTGTTACATAGTGACAATATGCCTTCTTCTTGTCCTACTATCCTAAAACCCAGTCATCCTCCCCAAAAACTCACTTTCCTCCTAAATGGATGAATATGTTTCCTCCATATATATTCCAGTCCTATATAGATTATAGCCCCGAGTCAAAGACAACATTTCAAATGCGCATTTCTTTTGAGAAATTTGTGCAGTTTGGGTTGTTATGAATCTCACTCTTAATAGGAAGTCTTGTTGTCTCTGTTCACTTAGGAGAGAAGTTTGGACCTAATCTGGATTTATGAATACAAAATTTGGCACCAGGGGGCTCTGGCCTTCTATTTGTACACATTCACTGGAAATGCAATGAGAAGCCCAGATTGCTGAACTATGGACATGACCATCATTTCTACCAGACTTGCTTGTGTTGTATTAAGTAATTGTATTAACTAAATTTGCGGTAGAGACAATGGTGAAAGACTTTGAAGTACCAAAGTAATAACTAATGCCATTCTCTTTTCTATTAAAACATTCAGAAATATGCTATGAGGGGAAGTTCATAGTGCTAGAGTATTTTATGGAATCAGTAAAATACATTCTCATTTTATGTGCATATAACATTCCAAGTTACATAATAATGTAATTATCACTTATTCAAACCTTTTCCATGTTCCATATATGTTGAGTTAGACTTTGCTGTTATTAGAAATTCAGCTGCACAAGACAGCATAAAAATAGAATCCAGCTTGATGTAATGATTTTATATTCAAGGCATCCCAAAATACCTTCTAGAACATGTTGTTGTTAGGTATTATTAAAGACGTCCCATCAATGGGGAAAATACGTTTGATGGTTTCAAAGATAATTGAGAAGATGTTTCTTAATGTAAGACTAAAAAGAGAAAGCATTCTCAAACAAACATGCCATAGGGAACAAGCTCGGAAGAGAACTGACATTTGTCCTATCTTGGTCTACAGACTGTTATTAAATCTCTAAAATCATATTAAACAATATTTTAAGGAACTGACTTAAATCCACAAGGTGAATAAAAGAGAATAAAGGCAGATATTTATTCTTAAATTTCACACTATTGTGATTGTATTTCAGAGTCTGATGACATACTATGCATATGCTATCATTAACCTTCAGTCAGACAGCATGGGTTAAGATAGGAATGTTATCCCAGGTGTTACCCATTAATCTGAGTATCTCATTGTTTTACTGAGGTTAAGGTTATACAGATAACAACTCCGGACCATATTTTGACACCTCCATTGGTGCTGAATGGCATCTTACGCAGCATCAAGTCCCACTAAAATCAGAAGGTTATTTCTAGAGAAATGCGTTAGTGTGGTGGAATATTGTCCTTTGGCAACATCTGTAGATGTAATTGTACTGTAAAACATTACTGCAACAGTCAGAGCAGAATGGCTTTGTATACAAATTTGGAACAGATTCTCAGATAGTGGCTCCTGATAATGCCATTTCACTCTTTCTTTCAACATGTGATTGCTTGCCACAGAGCAGTAATGACAGTACAGCACTAACATTTTATCAAATAATGACAGTCAAACCATGGATATGAGTTATTAAAGTTATGACAGTGAAATATGCTTGAGACTCAAAATCAGGTAGAAATTTAGTGTGATGATCTTAAAAACTGCCTTAGTTCATTCTAGTCTATGGGGAATCAAACTCCTGTGTACTAATTTAAACAATTGTAAAGATGTATGTTTCACACGTAAATCACGTTAAATGATGTCATTTTAATGTTGTGTCTTTTTTTTATTATTGTATTGTTGTAATGTTATTTTCTACAAACAAAATCACAGATAATTATTTTAAAACATGCTCTAAACTGCTTTTGATGGCAAATTAGGCCCTTTCAGAGACATTTCAGTCTACCTGAGTCTGTGTGACAGCCATAATATTGAAAAATATTACTGTAAAGCCTGTAACTGATGTTGATAATGGCAAGACCCACTCCAATAATCTCAAAGAACTACAGTTTCCAAAAATTTACAAGGTACTGGGTTTGGGGGAAATTAACATAACAGAGAAAAGAAATGGCAAAAAATTATCACTGGAAAACCTCTAGTTAAAGTGAGAATAGAACATTTTATTTTATTTAGTAGCTGATGTAATAAAAAACCTCTCACATCAACTGATGGAAAACAACAAAATGTTATTGTGCAATTTAATATGATAGAATTATGAATGCACACTCTTGCCAACAGACCACGAGTTTTGAGTGGGAGTTACAGGAGAACATTGGGCCTGACTTTAAGCATCTTTTCCATTTGATCTCATATGGCTACCTCTGTGTCTTCAACAAGCTTTCTTAGGGAGAACATCCTAGAATGTCTTCTGGGGTACTGCAGGAAATTAAGTAGAAAAAGCATTACATTTGTCCTTCAGAGGCTTGTTTTCCAGTACTGCAATCAGCTTGGAGATCAGATGCTGACAGAAACTGCTCCATTCTCCCGGGCAATAGTTAGTTCTCCATTGCGGTACAGCACGTTATCAAATTGCCAAGGTAGGTCCCTGCACCATAAGTTTTTTTAACATAGGATTAAGAGCTTGTATTGCTTGTAGAAGCTGGGAAGACCTTTTCAGAGTATCTTTCCAATGATTTTGACACAAGTGGTCAGACCTCCTTCCTGAGAGTGTTCAACCCAAGTGTGGACTCCTGATGAGAGCTCACTGGATGGAAGTTCACAGCCCAGAAAGAGGCATCAGAGCTGGCCCTCAGCTCCTTTTCAGAAGCTCCCAGTCCCTCTGTGTCTGTAGTAAAGATGGACTTATGCTTTGAGATGTGTTGGTAGGCATGGGGATTCATCAAGTGTGCTGACAACAGTCATTGGGCACTCAGGCACGTCAGAGGAGATCTCCGTCTCAGACAAGCCACCTTTCTGTTTTCAAAGATGTTGTGCAATGTTTTAGAGTCATTAATTTTGCCATGCTGAGAGCTTCTGCATCACTTAGTTTATCAGTCAAGGGCAAAATGGTTTTGGCCATAAAACATGATCTCACACATGCCTCCCTCCATCAGATAGCTCACCCAGTAGATCCTTTCATCACTCACCTCTCTAGTTTCTGCATTCTCATTATCTGTGAAGGAGATTTTAAGGGAAATTATTAGACAACCCTTAATATGCCTATGTGGTTCTTTGTTGTGTTAGAGTACCATGCTGTTGTCCTCCTCTACCGTCTTCCACTGATATCCAACAACTGCTGTCTCGTCTGAAGGCTTTTTGTACTTTCTATCTCTATTGTGTCTTCTTTTCCTTGCCCACCTCTATTCTTTGTCTCCCCTTAAAAACTGCTTACTGAGCATATAAAACTGAGATTTTTCAATATTAAAATTTGTCTGGTTATGAGTTTTTTTATGGGAACAACATGGAAATGTCCATGACATGAAGGTGACTATCCCTCTTGTCCCACTCTACCATCTGCTTCTACTGCCACTTTGCCAAATGTTTTCTGCAGAACAAATGGAAGTTAGATCTTCTAAACCCAACAGTACAAAAACCCTATCCTGTCCCTAGAAACAGCTAAAATAATTTGTCTGCAAATCCTCTCCCCCTCATCACTAAGACCCCAACATACCTCAAAAATTAGTCCAAAGACACAAGCAGCTTGGAGAATTTCACACTAAGTGGCAAAAGCCTGGGAGCTTTAAAGTAAATGAGTATGAAAAAAACATTCTAAAACAAGAACTGTTGTGCAGCTTTGACTGGCTGAAACTAAAGGCAGGACTTGTAATTAGGATCTAGACAGTGAAAACAACACAGCTACTGTTACCGGGGCTAAACTCTGTCCCCGGAAATGTCTACTGTAAGAAATTACTATCAACTTCCATCAGAAGCATTTGCACTGATACAACTGTGGACTTCAGCCTGCGCTTGCAGAGAGTCATGTTTGATTTTGTACTGCCATCATTTCTGTCATTATATATGCCTTGTCATGAAGAGAATAGATATCAGCAGCATGTTAGGATGGTAAAAAGGAGAAGTTTTAAGTATAATTACAATATAATCAAATTACACTCTTGGGCATTATAATGCTTTTACAACATGCACAGAGTCACAGACAGAAACTTTAATTTTTACTGTTGATAAGATTATTACTTTCTTATGTCCTTGAAATTTTCATTCTCCTTATGGGAGAGTTCCAGGGGAAACACATGTGAAGCAAACAGAGCAAAAATGTGCAGTATGGGTGATAAAACTGCCAAGTTAAATTACTTTGTTCTGGGTTTAGTAGTTGTAGACCATTCTCTATGATTTATTAAAAGTTAAGAATGTACATTAAAATAATTGAGACCCCAGTGAAGTATAAGGAACAAAAGACAGTACATCCTTTGGTAGACACAGATGTACAAATACAATATTAATGCTTAGCATAAGTAATGTAATAAATTGTCCACTAAACAAATTTGAATGCAATTGGGAATCTGAGACTTTCCAGGAAATGATGCTGATGCCAAATGAATTCATGTACTACATGCAATATGAGTAATAGTAGAGAAAAGCAAAGCGAACACTTAACTCATATCGTGGCTTAGTAATTAAGTTGTGGCTCTTAAAGCATTGTCCCCCCACAAAAGTCCTTACAAGTAAATGAGTTGCCTCTAAGTGCAGTTTTAATAAAATTGACTTAGGTACACTCCAGCCTATTTCTATGTCCTTGTGCTTTTTAAATTTAATACAGTGCTTCTAGTTAATCCTTTTTATCAAAATCAAAATTTCTAAAACATTTGCTCTGAGATTTTACATTAAAGTTTAATCGTTGGACTTCTGTCTAGCAATCAGAGAACCACTGCATCATATTGATTGCTACTGCCAAGTGCCTCTCAGTCCTTCGGATGCTGGGTAATTTTCTTGTGGGATTGGATCTAACTAGGGCTAGTAGCAACTCACCTCTGTTTCATTCATGTTTGGAAAAGAAAGTTTTTTTCCAACAACTTGAAGTCTTTGATCTGCAGACTGCTCTACCCAGCAACAAATAATTTAATGGTTAAGCTCCCTTATCTATTGCCTCTCTTTAAAATGGTCATCAAATTTCAGCTCACAGATTTAAGTCTAAGACTTCTCTGACTGCAAAGCTATTGAACAATCTTAAACTTATTTTGCACTCTTTATTCTTCCAACAGATCTACAGTGATTTGATTTTATTACTTTTTAACAGGATCATCTCCTTTCTGAGTGTAGACCTACATGCTATGAATTTGTACATAGCTGTGATGTTGGTCTAAGAATATGTGTCCACTCTCATCAGAGCAGAAGAAGAGCTTGTGCACTTCAAAATCTGATCATTTCTTAGCTATGGCAGTTTGCCCAATAAAACACATTCCCCCTTCCATAAGTTCTTGCAGTGTTGAATGTATTTGTATTCTGGGTTAAATAACTTGCTATAGCAGGACTTACTCCTCTGATCATTGATGTGAGAGAGAGCAGAGAATGTAGATAGCAATGAGTAGAACTCCGTACAGTGTGGAGGCCCATTTAATCTTATGGGGTGTAAGCATCAACCTTAAGGTGTCATGTTGGAAGTAATAATAATACTTTAGTCAGCAGAAAAAACCCCAACATACTTATGAAGTCTTAGCCCCATTGAAGTCAACGTCAAAACTTCTGTTAACTTCAGAGAAGCCAGTATTTATATTCTATTTTCAAATAGTGCAGAGTGCAGAAAAATGGGACCTGAGAAATTGCTCCACCAGCCAGACACAAAGAGCCAGCAGCTGGAACATCCTCCATTCCCCTTTAAGGGCAGTCGCTCGGATCCATTATCTTCTGACATCAACCTTCCTGTTTGAAAGCAACGCTTAAGATCACAGGTTGTATAACAAACTATGTTATGTTTTCCTTCTGTTAAAACCATCTGCCTTTGTACTCTCTGCCTGCACAGCTAGAAACAACCTAGAACAGAGTAAAGCAAATGCTCCCAAAGTCACCCACTGGTCTCCAGTGACAAGGTAAAATAGAGATTAATTCCTTTCATATATGTCACCATCACCGTACTTTGTGCCAGGAAGGAAATTTCTCCTTGGAGTTTATCAATCACATTCTGAATCTTTTTTTCCCCCCATTTTCCTTGGTGAATAATGAGGGAGGTTTGCCATCAAAGATTTAGATGGATACACTACATTTCATTGATCTTACAGCTATCTAGCAGATGTAATTGTGTGATGTGATCACAACTGATGTGATGAACATTGCTTCTTTACCATCTCACTATCTTGGTCTACATGGACAGTTTAAAACACCTTCAAACTTTCAAAAACTGTTCTCTGAACTTCAGTCTTCTGAGAACAAGGATCAGGCACTCGGCCTCAGTGAGGAGGCATGTCACACTGCTTTTGAAGGCTGACAGTGTTGCTGTGCCTCCTGACTTTTGTGTCTACTTACCAAAGGAAAGACCTTTTCAGAGATCCCCTGGCATTGCTAGGAGCTGCCCTCTGGCTGAGCTGGTCAAGGGCTGCAGCCACAGCATCAGGGGTGGCAGGAGCACACCATGCGCAAGTGCTGCTTCTGCTAGATCCAAGCTGGGAGACAAGGAAGGCAGAAGAAGGCAAGAGCTGGGGAACATTCTGTCTATTGCTTGTATTTATTGGTCTCTTTAACATTTATTTTTACCTTTCTCAAAGGCAAAGAGTGAAAGGGGTCACAGAAGCATGATTTCTTGCTCTTCTTTGAGGCCAGGTTTCATAGCTCATGGGGTAAAAGTGTTTACAAACAGCACAGGGTCACCCCAACTGAATCCCTGTTCTTTAGCGGTGCTGAAATACTACTTTGGGGTGGGGTTTTTCGTGTTTTTTTCGTTTTGTTTTTTGGGGTTTTTGTTGTGGTGTGGTTTGTTTTTGGTTTTGGTTTTTTTTCCTAACAGCTTGTTATTTTTAAATACCCAATATGTGCTTGATCTCTCACTTTTAAATAAATCCCAGTGACACTTGCCAGATGTTTTCTGGGAAGTCAAAAGGAGGAACAGACAAAGTTTGTTAGCACTAAGGTCTTTTTTGTCATCCTGTCAGCTTTACTACATGACAAGGGATAAGGCTTAGATGAAACAGCAGGACTGATCCTACATCAAAATAAGGAATGAACTCTTTTGCTTAAAACTGTGCTCATATAAATGCAACCATTGAATGGTAAGTGGATCTTTGAAGCTGAATGCTTTCAAAAAAGATTTCAACCATTTAAAAATATATACACATGCACACAAATCTCTCTGAGAATTTGACACTTCTTATTCATACTGTGTTGTTGGTGACAATTGGATGACCAATCAAGCACTCCAAGCACAAACATCCAAATCAGCAAATCAATAAATAACCATGCCAAACAGTGCAGAGAGGACTTGGGAGTTCTCTTATCTGCAGACATCCCTACTAGTTTAAAAAAAACAAAACAAAACAAAAACAAAAACACTACCTGCCTGCTATTGAGAAGAAAAAAATAAATATACACAAAAAGCAGTGAAAACTCAAATGAAAATATCTGAGTGAAACTTTGCAAGACCATTTTGACCATGGATGCTGATTACTCAGTGCTTTGACTTCCATTAGAAGATTCTTGTTGCATTTGATTTGTTTATGTATTTATTGCAACATATTTTCATGCAAAGCTTATTTTTTTGGTTGGATATCCCAGTCCTTTTCTCAAAGTGTATAGCATGGCAGTGAAGCAATAGATGTGGTGGCTTGAAATAAGATTTTACAATGAGGCAATTATAAATGTTTTGATCAAAAGCATGGCTGAACTAAAAAGAAGCCATTGTTCCCATAATTTCTAGTATAGGCTTTAATGCGTTTGCATAAATTCTTAACCTCTGATCATGGAGATAAAGAGGAACTGGGTGATCAACTGTGTGTGGTTTTAATATCGCAGACAACAGCCTATTATATCTGTAGTGACTCCTCAAGGTTTATTACTGTTATCCCAAATGACAATAATAGTGTCACTACTGCCATATCTGCTCTGTTATTCTTGGGTCATATGCTGTCATTGACACAGTATGGCATGAAAGTTGAAACTGAATTGGCTTGTGACTGTACAACCAGAAACATACAGTGGATGGAGGAGACAGCAAGAGTAGAAAAGCCATGTTGCATTTCAGGCAAAAATGCTCAGGACAAGAAAAACACCATGCATACAGACACAAAACACCCACAAAAGTAGAGAGATTAGAAAGAACAGAGTTAGATAAATTGAAAGGATCCATAAAATTCTAAGACATGCCATTGTTAAAATTTCCATTCTCATCTCAGCTCTTCCCCTTGCAGTGGTGCAATTTTTACCCCTCCCCACCCCTCCTTGTTGGGCTGCTTGGTGCCAGGTGTGATTCCACCCACATACCCCTGAGCTATACACCAATCTGTGGAGATAAGGACTGATAACGTTAAGGAGCCTGGCTCCCGCCCCTCCCCAGAAACAGTCATAACAGCCCGTCATCTCCTAAGGGCCTGGCACACCTGTGCCTGGGATGTGGTCAAGTGGGAACAATAACAGAGCTGCACATTCATCAAATTCTTGTGCAACTGCTGGAAGGCAACAGAAGGTATTTGACAAAAGTCAGTTATCTTGGACCTTATAAACTGCGACCACAAGGGAGACCCTTTGAGCCCTCCTGGATCTCAGCGGGCCTGTGACCAGCATCTCCCCTGAGCTGGGAGGCCTCTCAGGTACCAAAACGCTTAAGATGTCGTCTGCTCCAGACAGAAGACCAGGGCAAAGTCCACCCGCTTGAGTCTCAATTATCGCCTGTTGAGAAATGCCAAGGCATTGTGAGTATTTGTTCTAAACTCGAGAGGAAAATTTTCTTTGTGCTAGCTTCTATTTCACCCATTCTTTCTCTGTTTATTGGTGTGTGGGTATGTACTTCATTCTACTGGATCCAAATACTTTTGTTTCTGTGCGTGTGTTGGTGAGTTTTGTGTACGTGCATGTATACATGTATAAATTAAGGTAGGTTAGTGTGAATCTTGTCATTTTAGAATCTGTAAATTAGTTGCTTTTCTTTCTTTCAACGTTTCTGGATTATTTTTTATGATAAATTGATGTTAGTTATTAATAAATCTAGATTTCCTACTAAATCATCACCATGTTAATACTTTCATCCGTGACACCCCTGTCGCACTAGACTGGTTAATGCCTGACAATGTGATTAGGCTTTTGGTATTTTGATTTCACAGAAGAAAATACAAAGTTATTTCAGTGCTTTTTACTTCCTACTCTCTCACTTCATGTCTTTAAAAGTTTAGGATTTTTTTCTTCCTTCCCTTCACAATACTCTTTATCATATCTTTTCCCATGAACAATATTTTGCATACTGCAGTTCCGTACCTTACCGATGTGCAACCTGCAATAATATACAATTAGATAATCTTTTTCTCCATTTTTTGTAGTAAGACATCTCTTTTGATGATCTTTGTCTGCTGCCAGCACAAGTGTCAGTGTTTGCCAAGATAACTCTTTTGGAACAATAAGAAGAAATTATTACTGAAATCATATTAAAACCAAGTACATGATTTTAAGAACAGAGATACTACTGGTGCTTTTATATTCCTTACAGATTTTATCCATCTTTACTGTGGTGCAAGAGATATTGTTTTACAAGTATATGATTCTGTAAATAAAACTACTTAAACTTCAAGTTAGAAAAAGAAATAAAGAAGGAAGAAATTAACTATAATAAGAATTCATCTCTTTTTCAAAAAGATTATTTGCATATCCAACCCCCAGCGATTTGTCAGTGTGCCACATTCCACTTTCATGTCTTTATAGGATTATTACTTAACAGGTTTTATTGAAATTTTTGATACAGCATAAAGAAAGACAAGACTAGTGAAGCCTGAGGGACAAAGCATTTGATTTATGTATGCTTTTCTTGTGTGTGATAGCAAACAAACAAAAAAGCAAATGAAGTTCTCCACCAGATGTATAAAAGTAAACCCATAGGAAGAAGTTTCAAAGGAGAACAGCATTAATGGCAATTTTAACATAACTAAACAATCAAAGGAATCTCTGGTGCAGTATTACTTTAACAAGAATAGTAGTGAAGAATTTGCTGAAAGGAAAAAAAAAAAACAAAAACAAAAACTTCTTTTTACAGTGAAACGATGACAAGGCCTGCAGAGCATGCTAAAAAGAGCAAACTAAACATGGTAATTAGACTTTTTGCTTGTCAGTGCAGCCTCTGAAGACTTAAGCAGATTGATCTAAAATGTTGAACTGGAAGAGAAATTGCCTGCAAAAGCTATGATGGCTGAATGTTACTGAAACATGTTCTGTATTTAAGTATTTGTGGGCTTTTTTCTTCAGTCCAAACTGTTTATCCCTGCACCCAGATGCCATTGCTAGTATTTTGGGACAATTTGGCTCTGTCGAGAGGTCTCAGTGCATCTAGCTCTCAAAGAGTGGCGCACAGAGGCACAGTTCCTTCTGCTCAGGACTGCCGTGTGGAAATAAGGTAATGTCACTGCTGATTCAAACTTGAGTTTCACTAGCAGAAATAGCAAACATCTTATTTTATAATAATGCTATGTAAAGTGTGACCCCCCCACACCTTTAAACAAGAGGACTGTATTTTACCCTCATAAAGCCAGTCATCTGAAATACCGCCCATCTTCATATGCCACTGGAATTATTTCCCGTTTCAGAGAAGTCTTTGATACGGGATTATATTACTGAGAAGTTTTTGGCTGCAGCTTTACTTTCTTGGCAAGCCAGAGGAACAGGTCAGAAAGATGACACTAAGTTTCTCACTTATGTTATCAGTTTAATGATCAAATCAAGGAGCAATTGTAATTTGCAATGACATATCTGAACTGGATCTTGAAAGCTCATTTATTCTGAGAGTCATTTCCCACTCTCTCGGCCATGGTGATTATCGGGCTCCAATGAGGCAGCTGACCTCTAGTTGGAAAGTGAATCTTAAGGTGTTTTGTGCCAGCATTGATACATGTGCTGGGCGACACACAGGTGCCCTGTGTATAAAGCCCCTCAACTGCTTGGAATAAATTCTGGTAGAAGTAATTTATACCACAAATTACAAGAACACTGGAAATGTCTCCAATTTGCCAGGCTCCTGGCTGCCAGGGTTTCTTATGTCAAGGGCTGATTCTCCACTCTGGCACATCACTGTGAGGCTGGTGTTTCTACAGCAATGTCAGAGCTATCACAGAATGACTCCTGCAGTGCTGAAACCTTAGGCCCAAGGGCTGCACCTGTAGAGGGTTACTGGCACTCCTACTGTAAATTTTTGGAGAATTTAGGTGATCAAGTAAATTTTAAGTTGGTTTCTTCCTTTACCATCTCTAATATTCCTCCTCCTTAGGATCTATTAATAATTGAGCTTTTGTCCAGTTGAGGCAGCCTTTCTCTCATTACTCCTCTGGGACATCCCACAGTTTCAGCAGCTTTTACCATTTCAACATCAGCAACCATATCAGCTACCTTCATTGGAAGTCCCTCTACAAACACAGCCCTGTGACAGCAGCAGCCCCTCTTGTCCTTCATGTGAAGCCTGCTCAGGTCCCTCAGCTTGCTCTGAATAGCAGAAATCAAGTGGAATCAAAGTTATGTAGGAACAAATTGGCCCCACTTTCCATTTCATGAGGTCTTTTTATTCTTTCATACATATGTTTCTCTTCTGACTCTTCACCTTAGCACTTCTCTTCTTCTATTCCCTTCTGTAATTGTGGCGCTCCAAGGTGCTCTTCTTTCTCCATATATTTTTGTTTCATGTCAATGTGTCATTTCGTCTAATTCCCCTAGGTCACATCAACCTATGAAAACAGCTCCTATTTCCTCTCCATCTCTCAGGCAGCAGTTTCTACCAGAGAGATATAAAGTACTTCCCCCCTTGACTTTAAATTGGTTTTGTATGTCTTGTTTTCAGTGAAGAACTTGGAGAAATAGATGAAAATAAGAAGGGCTAACATTAAGGGACTTTAGTACTGTGAAGCTTGGTCATTGAAACCTGAGATGAGTTCTCAGACTACAGATTGGAAATCAGTATTTTACTTTCTAGAAAATGAAAAAAAAAATTAATAATGTATTGATCCATTAAAGCATAGTTAAGTGTAAACTAAAGGCCCCAATTACAGCAGAATGAATTGTTTTTCTATCTCTTCACATCAGTCACACTTAAGTTCATGAATTCTGCAACAATCTTCTCATTTAAAATAGAGGGAATCTCTCTTATACTGAGACACCATTTTTAAGGAGAGAGCTTACATGGGAGCTGCTGTTCATCTTTAAAAAGAAAAAAATCATTAATTTTCAAAGAATGACTTTCAGAGTGAACCAAATCTGAAAAATTAAATAGAAAGCATTTATACAACATCAAGGTATGTGGTCATGTCCCCGGTTGCTTTTCCTGGGGATAACAGTAATACACTAGTCAGGTCTATTTCTATAAATTTGCAACTGCTGCTTCTGATTCGTTCTGCCTTGATATAATCAATCTGAATTCATGGTATCACCCTGTGCTGCCACAGAAATGACTCATGGGAAACAGAAAAATGCAACAGATCCTGCCCTAGTACAAATGGGTATGACACAATGTCTTTACTACAAGGTCAGTTAAGAGCAGGTTGCCTCTGACCTTCTTCTTGCTTGTAAATTTAATTGCTTTGGTTGTTAGCTAATATCCTGAAAAAAAAAAAATAGAAATAATATAACAGGCTGATTTATATTTATGTATTCTATGATTGAAAGTTTTACCTATTAAGAAAGTCATTGCCTGAAACTGTGACTGTTGCCTGAACATGAATATTTGCTGTGCTGACATTCCAGACTAGTTTACTGTATTATTGCATTTTCAGATTATGGTTTATGCATGTCCCTATTTAAGAATATACTAAACATTGCTGTCCTGACTGTCTTTATATTTGGCTGTCATATACATTTACATTCAAGTACACCATACTGTGATGGTATCTGTCCCTGAACACCTCTCTCATAAATGCCCCATTCACAAAGCAGAAGTGAAGAGGCATTACAACTCAAATGACGGGATTTACATGAATTCAGTTGCACTGGTGTGAAACTGTGCAATTATGCATAAGAGTCAGGTACTTCTTCTGCCTTGTATGCAGATGGGCAGGAGGGCAAAGGAGTCACTGAGACTGTGATTCAAAACAAGATTTCATCTTTGGGGATTATTTATCTTACTTTCTTTAACTTTTTTTAAAAACCCAGAAAGTGTACTGTGTGCTTCCTCCTTTCCCATTCACTTCCCATTCCTAGTCACTTGCAGTAAAGCCAAGCACTAAGATTGATTTGGCCTGAAAACTGAACAATGAGATAATTAACATTCAGTGGGGGGTGGTTCACAACTGTGTATTGGTTTTGTTCACATTTTTCAGTTGTGCTGTTCAGTTTGCTGAGTAGTCTTGTATCTAGCCAGTAATTTTACTGACTTGACCATCATCAAGGCTAAGACCCCAGAAACATCTTCCAGCCACTTCTGCAAGTTTGACTAAATGAAAATGTTGGTCACTGCAGCGGCACTGGCAGAAAAAAAATCACTCCTGAGACACCTCAGTAGATACGAACTTTGTTAATTAGCAATGGGAAATGGGAGTAAGAACAATTTTCTTTTCACAGGGAAGGCATTAGGTTTTTGTTTTTTACTTGGATATTAAAGCAATAAAGCCTTGATATGTTAATTTGTTGGATCTGAATGTGCTTAGACTCTGTGATGAAGCTGTTTTGACACTGGATGATGGGGATGTTTTGATAGTGCATCTCTGAGGTTGGGCTGTTTTGACACAAAAGACTTTGACAAGATATTTGTAAGGTCACTGTGACCTACAGTTGCTGTTAATGTGGAAGTGATGGATATGTAAATGCACTGATGTCTAATCAATGGAATAAAGTACTGTGGGATATATGTAAATTGAGATGTAAATTAGCTAGCTTGGGTTATAAATGAGCATGTTTGAAAGATGGGAGCTCTTCTGGTCATCTTGCTTTTGCAGTTCTGTGGTGAGGGGAGAGTTTAACTATGACAATCTTATGTGAAGCCTTCCAGTACTTCCAGGGGGCCTACAGGAAAGGTGGAGAGGGACTCTTTGTCAGGGAGTGTAGTGATAGAATGGGAGGTAACAGTTTTAAACTAAAAGGATGGGTTTAGATTAGATATACAGAAGAAATTCTTTCCTGTGAGGGTGGTGAGACAGTGGCAGAGGTTGCCCAGAGCAGCTATGGCTTCCCCCTCCCTGGCAGTGTTCCAGGCCAGGCTGAACGGGGCTTTGAGCAACCTGGGCTAGTGGAAGGTGTCCCTGCCCATGGCAGGGGGGTGGAACTAGATGGTCTTTAAAGTCCCTTCCAACCCAAACTGTGATTCTATGATTATATGAAAACAGTGTTTGGCTTTGCAGAAGTGCCTCTTTCCACTCACTAGGACAGGAAATATGCACCTTTTGATTTTTGTTTAAGCAAACTTGTGACTTTCTGTAATAACCTTACAAATTTGAATTTAGCAAAAGCAGCCACCTTTAACTGGGCCTTGTATAATCTCAGCCTAATCTTCTGGTCAGCCCTCAAAGGGAAAGCTGCTGGTTTCATGGTTGATGTAGAATCCATATCACAAAATTAATTGTCGCTCTTTCAGAAAAGAGATTGCTGCCATTTCTGCTCCTGTGGTGACGCCTCGAAAAAGCAGGCAGACCCAGCAATGCAAACTGAAGGGGTGGCAAAGCAGAGGGAGGCAGTGAGGCAACACCCAGTGAAATGGTGCTGACCTGGGCTATAGGATGCTTGTGACTGTCTTTTGTTAGTATTTTGTGCCAAGCCAGCCAGCTATTGAAGAATCAGCAGGGGTCTGCTACACAAATAGAGCAGTCTTGTATTGGTGTGTTATGCAATTTAATGCCCTCAACAGAAGATGGATCAATAACACAGTGGGAGAGGTAAGGAATCCAAGGATATTAGTCACAGAAGGTGAAAAGTGAAGAGACAGGAGAGGCTAGAAGAGGAAGGAAGAAAGTTTCCACCTCTCCTTCAGAATTTTTTTTTTTCTTTCACAGTTGTTCTGTGTGGTTGTATACATTTGTGGTTTGCTGAAAGGCTTTTCCCAGGGCCTAGGGTTTTTTTAATTTTATTTTTATTTTTGTAATTGTGTGTCTGTTTTGTTTCTCTAAAACCTGCCAGAGCTTGATGTCCATGAGTTTCTGCCTGAAGAGCTTGTACAGGCCTCTATTTCCAATCCTGTACAACCTCAGTTTAATCACTATGGCAGTCAGCTAAGAAATGCCTATAGGTGGAAAACCTCACTGTAACATGATGCAGTTGATTTTACTTCAGTATGGCCTTGAGACAAGACATACTAGCACATGGAAAGTATGTGGTAGCTCCTCTTTCCCTGTACCAATTCACACACTCACAGATATGAATTTGTCCTTTCTGAAAGCAATTTTAGAAAACGTACAATAAGCCACTGTTATCCTTTATAAGGTAAGAGCAAGTATTAAACAGATTGCAAACAAGGCAGTCTGACAGAGAAACTTAAGATATCCCATTAAGTAAATGCATCATTCCTTGCTCCATTCACCCTTCCCTTTCACCCATCTTATCACTTCCATCAATCTTCAATCACTTTAATCATCTCCTTCCAGCCTCTGAAGCCTGCAAAGAGCATAAAAAGCCCTGAACTGGCTCTATGGTTTCATTTCTCTTCTCTTTGCTCCCAGCAACACAAATAAGTGATTTCACAACCATTGGGAAGGGGGAGCAGAGGGAAAGAAGATTTAACCTACCTCATCTAATCAGAAGCTCCTAACAGATGGAGGGAAACTGCTCCCTGAGCCCAACAGGGAACTGAGCCAGGGCTCTTCCCTCATGACCAACTGCTGCCAGCTAAACATCTGAATTTCCTCTCTTCTGGAAGCTTACAAAAAGCTCCAGTCCAAGAAACAGCACCTTGTTCTCTCCTCTTCCCTCCCTCATGCCATTCCCTTCTCTCAGAGCACACAGCAGAGCACCCTTCCAGCCTGATGAGTTTCAACACTGTGACAATGTCTAAGTCACCACTTTCCACCCACTGTCAAATCCCATTTAAAACAAAAAATATAGCAAGGCATAGTAATGCTTTCCCTTTCTAACATGTCCTCTCAAAATTTTTTTTTAATTATTTTTTAAATTTTTTTTTCAAAAAGATTCAGAGCACATCTGTGCAGGAAAGAGTTTTTTTCATTCTGAAATATCATGTCTGAGGTATCATGAAGAATCTCATTTTATATCAGGAGGGTATTAACCGAGGCAGAAATAAGGATAAACACAGCTACAAATATCCAAGTCAAGGAACTTATCTGTGATTTGAGAGACATAAAATTCAAGTCTCTTTCTGGCAAAAGGTAGCATCTTTTAGATAGACACATGCATCTTTGTGGGCTTGCCTTTCCTGTTTGGAAGAGAAATTTCATCCTGCACCTGACAGACCTCCAAACTGAGGTTCTTGTTCCCTGTCTGAGCACCATCTTTATTTGCCAAAGCACCCATTACACTCAGTTCCAGCTATTTTCCATATCTGGGCTAACACATATACATGATAGCATACCTCAAAGTCCAGTTCCTGCCCTGGCATCCAGATGGGGAACACAATCAGTATTCCTTGGCTCCCTTCCTACAAAATATTGGATTACCCAGATATTGGGCTAGGACTAGTCAGACCCAAGGTCTAGAAACGCTGCAGTGCTCCACAGGTTTTTACAAGCCATAGTAAGAAAAATTTTGTAGACAACAAAAGCGAATATAATTGGTATTCAGTCCCAGAGAGGCCAGTGAGATGTTTGCTCATGTGGACCTTAAACAGAGAAACAACTTTACCTGGTACTAATCATGTAGGATCTCTGGGCATTTATTGCAAAAGATCTGCCCAGTGTAATCCATCTGAGGAAGTTCAGCAGAATGACCCTTGACAAAAATTCAGGTTCAATTAATTTCATCAGACAGATAGTAGATATTTTGTATTTCATCTCCCTTAAAGGAAGGAGAACCTCCCTTTATAGAAATCATTGTGAATACAAGTTATATAAGTGGCCAGCTGGGCACTTCTGAGGAAGGGATGGGAAGCAATGGCTGTGACAGGATTGAAGTTCATTAAGATTTAGTTTTGCAATTGAGTGTCACCCAGATAATATTTTTGAGAGTCATCATGATGCTCCTGCTCAAACTCTATAGCATAGAATCCTGATGGATTCTCCAACATCCAGTTTTGAGATTCAAACACAAAATGAATCTATGTTTGCACTTAATGTTTTCTTCAGAGACCTAATGTGCATACAACCATGCACATACACATCTCTCAAGTACACAAAAATAGAATCTAATGGTTAAAACCAACAAGAAAATTCTCTTACAGTTTTAGAAGAAGGAACAAGAACAATACTATAATTTCTGACTTAATATCTACTGATATTACTATGATAAAGATTATTTCATGGCTTCTATTCCAGCATTCACTGGAAAATAATTCCTTTACTTCTGTATATAGCCAGTGTATTTGTCATATACATTACAGTAAATAAGATACTACTTTTGCTTCATAAGGACTTCGATATGTCTAGTAGAACAAATACCTAAGTTGGTATTACAATTGCACTTTGACAACTTCTGCAGAAAAACAGATGCACATTTGTAGCTGATTTATTTTTTCTGCAAAAAATACCCTAGCAGGAAACCTGTTTTGTCGGTGAAATGAGATGTGACTTTCAAAAGTTGTAAATGGGCACAAATTGGAATATAAAAAATTATTTTTAAACAAAAGGGAAAAAATCAAACCCTATTTTTTTGCTGTCAGAGTGATTAAACACTGGCACAGGTTGCCGAGAGAGGCTGTTAAGTCTCCATCATTGGAGATACTCAAACTCTGACTGGGCATGGCCCAGAGTAACCCGCTGTAGATGACTGCTTTGAACAGAGGGGTTGGATTAGACAATTTCCAGAGATGCTTTTCAGCCTCAGCTACTCTGTTATTCTAAATAGTTGCTTTCTCTGCACAGTCACAAAGAGGTTGTTTCTTTTTAAATAGTTCCACGAATTCCTCCCATTGTCAGATTCAATAACATCAGTCATCTCTCTGATTTTGTAATAGCTGAAGCTTATCAGAAATGAGAGACACTTCAGAGACAATTTCTACCTTTCCAGGAGAGAGGGCTGAAACAAAGGTGAGCTTTAAAGCTATTGTAAATTATGGATACTGAGTTAGATATAACAGAGTACACCTTCTTTAAGCCGGAATTATTTACAGTCTTTCATTTTAACAGTTCCTCTTTTAATGTTTAAAGACTCTCCATAATGTGAATGCAAAAATCTTTCAGGTAAATTAGAAATAAAGAGAGTTAATGCACTAAGTGATTGAGACAAAACAGCCAAAATAAAGACTTGTTATATTCTGGAAACTCCATCCTAATGTGATATTCTACAAAGGGTTGAAACTAAAAAGAGAGGGATAAAATGTGGTTGGACCGACTGTATAACTCATGTGTCAAATGTGTTCATTAAACCAGTGGAAGAGAATATGATAAACTGTGAAGGTTAATTACTAATGAAAAATAAACACCAAGAGGGGGAGGGAAAGAAAGGAGAACTCTGGAGTTTGTAACGATTGAATGCGGCATGCTTAGGGGACTATTGCCACACATCTGCTTTGTGACAAGTACAGTAAAATTAGTTATGGATCATCAAAGAGATTCCTAGCACTTAAAAAAATGAGACTGAAAGTGGTTTTTTTCCCCAGGTTCAGACATCTGGGAAAACATTAATCAAACATACAGATTCAGTGGGAGGAAAAATTGGAAAACAGCAATGTAGAAAGAGACTGACTGGATAATATTGGCAGAAAACTACATGCAAATCTGCAATGCAGTATCACAGCAAAAGAGTAATTTTTGAATTTTATTTCTTTTTTATTTTTTCAATCTGCAGATGAAGAACCATCATACCTTTATTCAGGAAAGAACAATGATCCCATTCATTTGAGAATGGTGAAATGTAAAATTTTGGTTGAGCCCATAAAATTCTTTGTTTCCTAATTAATGCCCTTGGGTCCTTCTGATGTAGAAGGGAGCTGGCCCTTAGAAGACAGTGTACAGGGCTGGACAACCTCTTACTGTAATGTTGCAGAGCAGTTGGAAGAGAATTCAAAGCAGTGTAACTCTAGTGATTGCTGAGGGGACTGGCTTACGAGAAAAGATTAAAATTTCTCTGATTACATCTGTGCCTGGTGGGATATGGTGAGGATCTTCCTAACAAGTAGACAAAAAAAAAAAAAAAAAGTTATACTGGCCACTACATAAGAGTTGATTCCTCGTTTGGATTTCCTTTCTCTAGTGTGCAGAGGCAATCTCTATAGCGGGGCTTGACTTTAATCTAATTTGCTTTTAACTTATCTTGAACACTTCTTAAGCTAATTTAAATTGGCAGGTTTAAGAGTCTTGCTTTTTTTTAATCTATGTATGCTATTTATTATTATTTCTAGTGAGTAGGTGATGATATCAAACAACAAACAAGTACAGAATACAGGGAGAAGAGTCACTGCAAACAGGTGAGAAAGGGCAAGGGAACAACACTCTGAAATAGACAGTTGGCTTTGAGTATCAGCAGAAATAGCTTCTCCCAGACCTGTCTATGTGGCTGGTTTGGTTTGTAAAAAAGCATGACCCTTTTAGCAGTTACATATTCAGTACTGCACTGTATCCATCTCAGTGAGTTTGCTTCCTCCTCCCTACCCACACTGTTCTATTTTTTGTGTGTGTAGGCGATAAGCATTGTGAATTATTTTTTTCTTTTGGTGTGCTGTGAACCTTGCTTCTCTGCAACTGCAATTCTGGGACCAAAGTCACCCATACCCATTCTTAGATCTGTCCCTTCTGACAGTCTGGTACCTTTTCAAACTGCTTTGAATAAAGAGCGCCCAGTGTTGCATTGCTGGTCTTTACCAATATGTATCAGGTTTGGGGGAGGGAATGGATTCAACATCTTGCCACCTGCTAGCCTCAGCTCTGTAAGTCAGAGCTCAGAGTCAGACGGGCTTCTGTAACACATCTGGCCTTGTACATTATGGCGACTTTACCATACCACTGTAGAATGATTAGCAAAAGCACAAGATGCACTGCTTGCCAGTAAGTCATACATATTTTCTTTAGTGAAACAGATAATGCTGTTCCCACCACTTTGATCACATTAATAGACACGACAGAACCTTTATCCTGGGAGACCCTGCTAACTCTCGCTTGCCTTTTCCTAAATAAGAAAAATTACAAGAAAGGGCAATTTAACTACAGCCTGAGCTACTGGAGGATGAGGGAAGCTTTTGGAAACTGAAGGCAGATGACACTGCACTGTAAGTAGGCCACCAGCTGCTGGGCAGTACCTGCCCTGCTCACGTAATTGCATGCTACAATTTGTACAGCTAAGCAAGCAGAGAAATGAAGCTCCTTCCTCAAAATCCGTTTGACCTAGACACTTAATCATAGAAGACTTTTGTGATCTATATGTACAATAAATAGCAATGGTTTAAAATTCAGAGTTTAGGGGCTATATGATTTCACCCTTTGTTTGAGTAGCATTTTCTCATGTATTTCATGGCCATTTAGTATATTATTTCTAAAGGAGTTTGCAGACTATTTTGTGAATGTGCAGGGGTACTGAAACAAAGACCTTTTGAAGTGGGGAAACACTGCTTTCATTGTGTGTGTGGTGTGGTTTTGTTCCCACTGTTTTTCCATTTTATTTTAAACTTAGTCTATTGAACCATGAAAAAATCTTAAGTATGAGAAATGTACTTTTCTTTTATGCAGCTAGTATTATGAGCCTCGTAAAAAACATATCTCAGATGAATAAAGAAAATCTTTATTTTTGCAAAACACAAGTAAGGAGATATAACTATTTAACTACTGCTTCAAGAAACTGTGCGAAATTACATGTGTTGCAACCAACATGTTGTTCCATAACCATGGGTAGAAATGAATCTAGGTTTCCCACAGATCTGTGCCCTACATCCCTTCACCTCGCAGCCCCCACATCGGCAATAAACCCATACATCCTCCTACCATTACCCCTCCCACACACACCACATCACAGCAATATCCCTCCATCTTCCCTACATCCCTCACATACCATATTCTTACTTCCCCTCTGTGTCCCCAGCATTCCTGACTGCAATGCTCTCTCTCCTCTATGTACATATGGTATGAAGAAGCACTGTATGCCACCAGCATAGATTCAGAGCTATGCATGAAGGAACCTGCCCAGGCAGCCGTGGCCATTAGCTGCTGGGATCGCCAAGCAGAAAGGGTGTGGGGCTGAACCATTCCTGTCTGTCCTTCACCACGTTTCTGTCTTCTACGCAGCTCTGCATTCCCCCAAAGCTTCTTGGAGCACCATATATTTGAAACCTTTGTCAAATGTTCTTTGTCAAATGTGGCTGAAACAAATGCTCCTGTCAGTTCAAAAGTTACTGAAAGGGAAGTGGGAAAGCAGGTACATGAAAAGTTTTCTTGTACAAGCCTCATTTCTGAAGTAAACCAGCCAAGTTGAAGGTAAGAAAGAAATAGCAAGGGTGGTAAGGACACAACAGTTTGAAACAATTAGTTCACGAAAAGAGAGAGGCCTTAAAGCCTCCCGTTGCCATAAATTCTTTTCCTGATGATTCCCACCTTGGATTTGCTGTACCATAAAGTTCACGTCACCTCTTGAGGATAGGCAGAAAGTACATAGATGCAGCAACAGTGTCTTGAAATAACTGTCCAGAACATCAGGGGTTAACAACATCCACAGCCTCCTGCTTCACCTCACTAAGTCTATGCATTTCTTATGCAGAGCTGATTTACAGCTGCACTGCTAAGTTTTATCCTGGGAAAAAAGCCTCAAAAATGTGTTTCTGCTACAGAAATTCTGCCCTTTGTAATTGGGGAAGAAAATGCCTATAAAATATGCTATAGAGCTCTGTGATACAGCACTTCGAAATGTACTTCATTAGATACCACGAAAGCTGGAACTTCAAAACCCATTGATTAAAATTACAGCATTACTGTACCCTGTTAATTAGGATATAGTACTTAACACTATTCTTAGTTTGCACTGGTGCACGGTAAGTACATTTCTATTAATAGGATTTTTAGGGGGGTAGGGGGACAGCGTTATGGGTTTTTTCGCATCAGAAGGCAGGAGCCGGCAGTCACCATTTTGAGAGTGCTATGGGAAGAGGAGCTTTCCTGCTGGGAGGAGCCAAAGAAGAGTGGAAAGAATAAATGTATGTGTCAGACAGCAGAAGGGAAAGGGAGGACAGTTAGGAATGGATAGCTGAGACGCGGTGAACTACTACATTCTCACAACTATTTTTTTTTAACCAGTATTTTTGGGGTTCAACAGGGACGGGGTTATCAGCATGCAGGAAGAAAAATAGGGCTTGTGAAAATACATACAAATACCTATTTGATAGTCAGATTGGGAGCAGTGAATTTTAAATGTACACAACAAGCAGTGAGTCTTGAGTAGCTTTTCTCTGCCACAGTCACTGCATTCAGCACATGAGGAAAGGTTAAAAATTCAGCTACACGTCTGCAGCAGATACATGTTAAAAAACGGTCTTGGAGGTGTATCAAAATATATAATATTGGTTTCATCTAATGGAAGCAAAAGAAAAGGTAAAAGCCTGAAAAGTCAAGATAAAAAATAATCACAAATCCAGATTACTTTCCTGGTACTAAGCTGCCTATGCAAAGTGTTGACAGGGTTTACACCAGTGGGGGTAAAAGGTTCATGCTGACCCCTCCTTTCAGTCCAGAACAGCATAAAAATCCAGCTCTGACCCATCAGCAAATCAGCCAACTGAAGAAATATCCCTGTTGCCACATTTCCTTGCACAGCAGCCCAAAATGTCACCTTTCCCCTTCCAGGATGTCTGTCCCACCTGAGGCAGGTGACGCTCTTATGCCAGAGAGTGGTTACATTAATTAGGGCATATTGCCTGTGCAACTTCCAGGCTCTGTTTGCCACCAGCTGCATGCCAGCATTTAACTGGGCAGCAACACCTGATGGTGAGAAGCAAGGGCAGGAGCGGGCATGCAGGGCTATCCCCTGCAAGAGTGCTTGGCAGCTCTCCAGGAGGCTGTGTGGTCCAGCTGCACCCCATGAATATTAGTACACTTCTAGTTAATACACTCTGAATCTACTACAGTTTCAAAAGGAGCACAGAATATATTTTATCTCAGCAGTTAATTCGTGATAAGATTTGGGCCGTGCAAATGCAAGCCATCTGAACATGCAGAAAACAGGCTCAGAGTGAATGTGAAGGGAGCCCCTGCTCCCCCGTGTAAACAAGTTCCTAATCTTTCCAGGCTGTACCTGAGAAAGGAATTAGGATGCTGATCCTCAGTTTTATCAGCCTTCTCTCCATCATCTCTGGGTGTTTATTGAAGCACTGGGCTGGTTACATAATTTTTCACATTATTCTCACAGGCTGTCCAATGTGTGAAGTCAGTCTTTAATTGGAGTTTCTATTTGCATGCTTCACAACCCTTAAAATATTCTGCTTGGAATGTCAGACGAGGTTAATTGAGGACTCACTTGATGATGGTATTATTGCAGTTTGAACTTGGAGAAATCCAATATTAATTCTGGGAGGATTCTATAAGATTTGTTTTGCCTCTCTTATCTTTGTATTGAGAATTGGTTTGTAGTTTAAATTCAAACTTATTTTCAATGTATGTTTTCTCATGAATTACAGAAATTATACTTTCCTAGAAATAGGATGATAGCACAGTATTTAAATATTTTTCTCTGAATTCTTCAACATATGAGACTGTGTTATACCCTTTTTTGGCTTATATGCTTTGGGGCATTTTTATTTCCTCTTGTCTATATGCAGGAAATTATTTCTCAGGTTTGGCCGTGATCAGGTGTAGTTACTGTTCCAGGCTGTTGCTCCACTGTGTCTGGTTTGTGTATTTACCTTTGGAAAACTGACTGTAAGAGTAGGGTTTTTAACTATCAATAATATAATTTAGGAATTATATTCCTCCTTCTTATTTTCCCCTCCATTTTTCAACAGATGGGTCATCTCCATGAGGAAAGCATTTGTCTCTGTTTAAAACACAGAATAGCACTGTAACAACCTAAGTGAAAAGCATCTTTGTCAGAGGATTGAAGTATCATTCCGATCTTTGTGAAGATCTGTAAAAGCAAACTTTATCACTCAGCAGTTATGGAAACTTTTTTTTTTTTTTTTTTTTTTTTTTCATACCTTGGCATCCATCATTGTATCATAGTAAGCTCATGCTCTGTTAAAGCATTAGGTTTTACCCTGTGTTCGCAATATTTACTGTGTTTACATCAGATACATTTATACAGATTCTATAACACAGGTATCCAGGGGCATAGTAATATACTTAAATTCCTTATCCATTACCAAACATATTTCAAACTAAAGAAATACAATGGTTTCAATAAATAAGTTTAACAGCTTTTAGTCCAAAGTTTGGTGAGATGTATTTAAAGACTAATACAAAGAATGGTTGAACAAATACTTAAAAAACCCAACCACAACACTAACTTAATATCTAAGTATCCCCTAAACAGTCTAAAATTTCCACCATACAATAATCCATCAATTGATTTATATTAGAAAGGAAACTGAATGTTTATTTCCTAGCAGATCATACTCGGCTCCCATTGAACTGAAAAAGTTTGTATACAACTGTGATATTCTTGCACTGAATCAGTAGACAGTTTTTAAAAATCTGTATTTTAAGTAAAACTCCACATAGATTTTTTATTTCAAGTTTTGTAATTGATCCTTCAGAAAAAAAAAATCTATGTGGAGTTTTACTTATTATCTGCAGGGGATTTTTTGAAAGTGCTAATTTCATGCTCATGTTCATATAAGTTCATGAAACAATGTTCATGTTCATATCATTTTTATACAGTATGAGTTTGCTTTGCTCTGCTGCACTGTTAAACAAAGTATTTTTCTTTTTTTTGTCAACTTAATATTCTGGCCTTTTAGTTTTACTCCTCTGCACACCTGTATTTGAGTCATGCACTGAGAAGAAGTGCAACATTTTATTGTAGAACGATCAAGTAACCATCCTCCTGCTGCACAGCCGTTACCGTTGTTTCTGTGCAGAGGATACTCATTATCCAGTATGTGAAATTACAATGGGAGAAAATAGTGAACATCTCAAACAGAGAAGTAATTACCATGTACCATAAATTATATGGTTATGTTTGTCTTTAAAAAATGTTGTGGAAAGTTTTTCTTTTTCTTTTTTTCTTTCCTTTTTTAAACTTCAGATGCTTTAAAGTATTGTGCATTTCAACACCATCACCTTTTTCTGTCTTAAATATCATAGCTTCATACCATCCTGGGCTATCACTATTGCAGCAACAAATGTGACAAATTACATCATGTAACTAAATACACAGCTCCTAGATGTTGACTAGCCAATTAGAGAAAACAAAAATGTGCATAAAAAAGCATTTTTGTTTCTTTACAATTAGCAGATGAATTTAACCTCCCTAGAAAAGCTTAGATGATATTATGAATAGTTCTGAATAGTACTGGACTGACTGAGCAATACAGGAGGGACACATGGTTCATAGGTAAGGATGCCATAAATGACAAAAGTTTAGTGGATACCTTATTTATGTATTTTTCTTAAGCAAGGGATAAAGGTCAGAATCTTATGATCCACCATTTACAGACCTTATAGCAAAGAAATCAAAGAGTTTATCTTTTTCATTCTTCTTTTATAAAGTAGCCAGCTAAACTGATCGATAAGAAGGGTGAGTCACTACCAGCCAGAAATAAGAATTTGGGCTCCCCTGACAACATTGGCATTGTTCCCCTTAACAGTTAACAATCTGATCTAAAAAAGTTAGGTCCTAAAGGGAAAAAGGTCCTTACCACAGATTTATTTTCATTCATTATCATATGGCGCATGAAATGTAGATAGTTTTCATAAAGGATAACTGACCAAGGAAGATATTCTGAGTTTTTATTGACCTTCCTGAAAGGCTGCCTTGTCTCCTAAAGCTCCACATTCACCTGTGTTTTACTACATTAGGAAAAGCAAGCTTGGGGTGCTCAAATCCCCATGTAGCACAATCTTGTTGGTATTAACTGCAGATCACTCTAACACGTCTGCTCCAGGAGCAAGAGGAGCTGTTGTGAAGGTCAGGTGTCCATATGGGTCACTCTGCTCTTTATGCATATGCAGGGTCTTTCCCTGCAGATTTTCAAGCTGCTTCTTATCCTCTTCCCTTTAGATGGGGACTTACAGTTGTCTTTCTCTGCTGGCCCTCTCCCTAAGGTGTTATAGCAGGGGGAGGTGATTTGTCCATGGGTTATTAGACCAGACACCACATATACTAGGAATTCCCAGTGTATAAATAACATCCTTGCTAATTAATTTATTTCTGTTTGAGTCTCTCCTCCTGTCCTGTTACTGGCACTTGTGATTATTAGAACAGAAAGCCCAAGTCCTTTCCTAGTCTTTGTCAGATGGTCACCTCTTGTGTTAACTAGTGGGTTGCTCTGTATATCATCCCTGGAATGAAAATTAGCTACTCTGAAAAAAGAAACAGCAGAGGAAGAATAGAAATTATGGAGTTTGAAACTCACAGCCATATGTGATTTTAAAAAGTGTATTGATGCAATGGTAAACCTGAAGATTAACAAGGAAGTCGTGCAAAACACCAAACTGACTGCTAACTTAGTGAAATGAGATGCCTTCTTTGTTGCAAAATGAGAAGAGTTAAGTTGGTTATGAAAAAGGCACGTCCGTTCAGGTCAAATAAGGATTTTATTAGAAGCAAATAACAGTTATACTCTTCCATTGACTGCATTGCACAAGTGGTGCTGTATGGATCTGAAGTTGCTGCAAATGTCTGCTCCAGAATTTCCCCCTCCCAAGGTGAGCTGCTTGCTGAAAAGAAACTATTGGAGATGATAGAGTCAGCTTCTTTGGCATATCACAAGAGAGGGATTAATATAGAGGATGTAAGCTTGAAATTTCAGCCCACGACCACCATTAGGTCAGAGAGATCAGAAAGCCATGGAGGATAGGAATTGCTCTGACATACAAAGAACATATGAAAAGCACAGCTCTCAGTGCAATTGCAGTGTGTCCCTTGTCCTTCACCAGCCCCTTCCCAGCTATGCCTGAGTGGTAAGGAGATAAGATCTTATCTCCTTAAGATGGGATATAGTAAACACAATGCTTTAAAAAATGGTGTTCCTTGTCTGACCACTGTTATCACTGCTAGCAACTGTCACTATATAGATTTCCAGTAGCTACAAGAAATATAGCAAGATCTAGCTGAGCAGATGTTCCAAACACTGTGGCAGAGTCTTGTCTAGGTGAAGAAGGCAAAAATAAATGTTTATCAAAGAGTTCTGATTGCTAGAGAATAGTCACCCCAGCTCCTAATGGAAAGTTACATTTTGCAGAACAATCTATAGATGCTATCTCACAGCTGTCACAGTGAAATTACCTTCACAGAAGTAAGCCAAGGAGCTCTGCTAGGAGTCATAGAGTGTGGAAATGTCCTGAATCCAAGAGTACCTCAGTGGTGCAAAGTTATTTCTCATTTTCATTTAAAAAAAAAAAAAAAAGCAGTGAGGAAAGATTTGACATTATCCTTTAAGATAACGTGAAAACCACATCAATTCTGGACTGTAACATTCTTATTCTACCCAAAAGTAATTTGCTCTCTATGCATGAGTAAAGTGCTATTTTGTTTTATGCATCTCCAGAAGTATATATTTTGTTTCCCACTCAACAAAAACTCTGTGTGAAAGGAAATATATAAATTACTTCTAGCTCTCTATGGCAAGTATACAGAGTGCCTGACTTACAGTTCAGAAGGCTGAGAAAGAAGCCTCTTCATTTTATATTAGTAATTTTTCCTGAGCCGTGTCTGTGCTGAGGCCTATGGAAATAATCAATACCCTGAAAAGACAAGAAGCAACAGTCACCACGGATAAGTTTGGGAAAATCTAACTGATGAAAAAGTTAAGCAAACAGCCTACAGAAAATACAAGGAAGCTGTTATTTTTTTTCTCTTTCTCATAAGCAGTATGATATAAAACGTATGGGGTTTGCATGTTTGTTTTGTTTTACTTTGTTTTGTTTTCTCAGGGGCTGGGCACATGCAAGAAGCAATTATGACCTAAAATTAAGAAGGTAAAAATGTGGACTACCCAGTGGAAGGCATTTTGTAACAGTGAAGACTGTCAGGGAAGTAAAAAAATGCGCACAAAACTAAGATGGATTCTATACAAACCCTGAACAATGCATATTCAGAAGCCATGAGTATTGTTTAATGCTTTTTAATCTATAAATGTTAGAGCTTTTCTCCCCCCTACTTGATAATACATAGATTAAATTGATGTTTGCTGTAATGCATACTCTACAAGACTTTCCAGAATGGGAAAGCTATAGATTTCTGAAAAATCCAGAACTGGAGAAGGACTTTGTGTTTGGTGGCTAGAATTGGAAGGACAATCCCTCTTCCCATGGTTTTAAGACCAAAACTGCAATATATAAAGGGTCTCAGAAGCTGTTTTAATAGAAGCTGTGGAAGCAAAGAGAGAACTGTTACTAGACTGATGGCTAAAGCTTGATGCACCTTAATGATCTTTTTCACCTACTTCTGGCTGGACACAGTCCAGTGCTAAACTATCCAAACGAGCAGCCTGGGCTCCTTGTGACTATTTCCTTGTTGAGGAAGTCGTGGTGAAGCCATACCTCCTGTAAAATGCATACAGCAAATTGAACCTTCATATCAGACACCCTCATGTTAGCAATTTGGTGCTGAGAAATGGCAGACAGGGCTGAAGAGTTATTGAGGAAAAGGGGAAGAGGAGAGAGTGCTTGTTTAATTATCCTACTTCAACTTGATTACTACAGTGTTATCTTAAAAGTGTAAATATTTGGCAAATAGATTTCTGGGTCAGAATTTCTGGTTCTGTTCAGAAGACTGTAATGCTAGCGCCCAGGATCTTTCTCTGAGGATTTACTCATACTAGAAAGAAACACCCAGCCTCTCACATTCTCTGGTCTGATCAGTGAACCAGCTATTGGATGTGCAAGCAGGCAAGTGCACCATGCTCATGGATCAGAGGCACTCCTGTGTAGGTGGTGAAGAGGGGGATAAGTGACAGGGCTGGAGAGAGATATGTTTCATCTTCATGACAAAGCCCATGCTAGCTGGGCTACTCCAGTATGTTTGCAGGCATTACTGTCACCACAGCCTAATTCCAGATGAAACTCTGCTGTCACTTACTGCCTTGGGTGAGGCTGAAGTCCAGCACATATAATAAAAAGGAGCTTTAAGCAAGTAGTCAAGGATGAAGTGAATACGAATGTCACAAATTGTTGATACAGTGTAGGTAAATTATCCTGTCTGCAGCTTTAGTACATGGGGAAACCAAAAGAAAGTATCACAAAAACGTAACACAGTGGGAGGTGAACAGCACTGTTACTTGGACAAAAGATATATTTATATCATTTACAAAAAATTAGACAGTACGGAGGCCTGTGCATGTAACACATCCAATGGTAGAACATCAGCAAAACCGTCTTCTACAATGACCTCAGGCAGCACATGCTATCTGCAACAGATCAGAGCAAACCACTTGGATCTCCAAAATGACTGCCCACATGAGACCGTAATCCTCTGATCTCTTGCTAGACTTGTACACATTTCAGGACACATTTTGGAATATATATTGGCAGAAGCAGGCATATGCACCAAAACAAAGGAGTTTGCCAATGTAAAATAGAGGAAACTTGCTATCCACCAGTTGTGGTACCAGCTGGGAGCTTGGGCCACTACCACATAAATACCTGTTTGTATTTTGTGAATGGTGCTGTGACACAGGGTTAAATGGTGACATGAAGCTCTTCATATGAACACGGTCTCTGTTCAGAGCTCTGTAAGCAGCTTTCAGTTGGTAATACTGTGTGACATTTTTTTTCTTTGTTGTATGCAGTTCATCCTCAGCATAAGAAGAGCCTCTGTGCTCATCTGGGTTTTGGAAGAGCACTTCCCTTGAACGCAGCAGGAGCTCAACCTAAGGCTGACCAGGTTCAGGCACTGAGTGATGCAGCCTTAACTATGTGTGCTTGCCTTGCATGAAGAGGGATTCTGGAGTCACTAGTAGGGGCAGATAGTTGTTATTTGAAAATAAGAGAAAATGCATTAACATAAATTCAATTTAGGTTAAAAAAAAAAAAAAAAAGGAGACCTATCTAGTTAATTTTAGGAGAATTCACAAGTTAAAATATAAGACCTTTAGTTAGAAAATAATTGCACACTTCTGACCTGAGGCAACAGTCAGAATTTGCTGAAAAAAAAATGGCACATGTCATTAAATTTAATAATACTTAATTATAGAATCATAAATATTTGAGATTGGAAAGGCCCAGCAAGTCGTTTAAGTCCCCCTTCTTATCAACGCAGGACTGTTCCCTATTGCATATATGCTGGTATGTTTTACACAGACTATTAGAATTCATTGTCAGGAGGATTTGCTTTAGATTCTGCCTCAATTTTACATTTCTTAATATCATCCCATTGCTCCCTGATATACCTGCTTGTTTCATGCTAAATAATTCCTTTCCTTCCCTAGTGTGTATGGCAGTCAAATATTTGTAGATGGTTAGCACGCCTCTCCTTAGTTATCGCTTAGCCAAACTATACATATTTATTTAGTTCTTTTAATCTTCCTCATAGGTAAATCCCTACATCCCCTTAATTATTTTGTTGCTCCTTTCTGAATTCTCTGTTTTCAAATCTTTCTTGTGGTCATATTGAATGCAGGATCCCAGTTTTGCCATCCAGAGGCACAGAAATATCAGGAGGGCTACTGCATCTCTGCTGCAATGTGATGTATCTTTTTGTCTGACCCAGTATAATTTGTTTTCCTTGCTCTATCATGCTGAGCACCATGCAAAGATGGAGAGAGGTCAAGACAACCTCTGTTTTTAAAATTCTGCCCTGAAGCTATCCCACACGGTGCTGTCAGCATGGAAGACATTTCTTCTTCTAAAACCTGACTTCTGATAGTTTTTCCATCTAAAGATGTTAAAGCTCGAGCCTCCTTCTGCATTGGGCAATAACTTCACTTATACTTCTCCCCTCTTTCTGTACTGTCCTCTGCTCTGTGTGTTTCAGAGGAGATCAGTAAGAATGAGAGAACAGAGCAAGAATGAAAAAAAAAAAAAAAAAAAAAAACTGACTGCAACGGCAGGAAAAAACTTTGTCTCCTGGGTTTATCATCCCATAGATTAGTAGTGCCAGATGAGGAAAAGGCTCTAGGGAGGCACTGTGATGAAAAAAAGCAAGAAGGAAGACTAAACTGAGGAGGCAAAGTAGTACAGAAATAACTTAGTGGGGCAAGCTGACAGGGGAGATGAAAACAAGGAAGACAGCGCATGTATTTTCTTTCTGGTCAGCACCTAGCAACAGATTCTGGTTTTAAATAATTGGTACTGCGTTGATTGCTGTGGATGGCTTTGTTTTGACTTTTCCTTGTCAGTTTTGACATCTCCATTTACACTAAAACACTTTCTTCTTTCTCAGCCCTAGGTTCAACTGAGTTGAAAGTTGTACCTTCCACAAAGACTCTAACTTTGCTTTCCTGGCAGGTCCACTGACCTCACCACAAGGTCCCCTAGACAGTCAGGTCCATCTGTTAAAGGTCTTGGACACTCACCATGAAGTGGTTTCTAACAGCAAATTGCAGAAAAGCTAGGGGATTTAAGATAACCTGGTTGGCACCTTAGGTCAGCAAGAGACTAGTCGGCAACCACTTGTTCACTTGAGACCTGACCTGATTAAATGGAACATAAATATTGCCCAAGAAGTACTAGATTCAAATAATATCTATCAATTGTCCAAACTAAGGAATTAGGTAGTGTTTGCTTTATCCTTATCTTTTTAATCTTTTATTTCATTTTGTAAATCATGTCAACTGACAGAACTGTGCAAGGATGTAAATGTAAATATAAAAATCTGTAAACATAAAGGTATATATGTAACTATTCCAGCACAGACATGAGTGTCTAGATAAAGAGCAACCTATTTCTCTTTCCTTTCTCAAACTCCTTAGCTGTTTAGGGTTTTTTTGTTGTTTTGTTGGGTTTTTTTTTGTTCCCCCTGAAAATAAAGATAGGGTAATTTAGAGAGTTGTGGCCAGCTGTAGCACTATAGCGTTCCAGATTTGTAAGGGTATTTGGGCACCTAACTGCCAATTTGACAGACACGAGGTTGTGCCTGTTTATTTTTTAACATTTAATTATTTCTATGAAAATTGCTATGCTATTTGTTAAAAATAATATTAAATACTTTTTTTTTTCCCATTCCCCTGTAACTGCCAAGTATCTCTCTTGCATAAATACATCTGATAAATCATATTATCAGAATAACTGTCTGAAATCATTCTATGGGAAGAAATTGACCCTTATTGTAACCTATTTCAAACAATGAGAGAACAGACAAACATGAATAGGGAATGGTTCCGTCTTTAATAGAAACCAATATTTCCAACCTAGCCACGAACTTTGCGCACATCCAGCCATTCACAAAAGAGTGCCCATGTCCATATTTGAATGAATAATCATGACCTGAAGCTGACAGGACTCACAGAAGCCATAACCTGCCTTTGAAAATCATGATGCTTAAACAAGGGATCCTAAGGATCTCCCATCATCAAAACAACCTTTAACGGTTGCACATGTACATGAATCTAATGGCCTTAAAGCCACAAAAGCAAGGAGGGCGAGGAACTGTGAGACCACTCTCTTACAGCATGGCCTTGGCTCTGGCTGTCCACAGTCTGAAGAGTATTCCCCTAGTATTCTTTTTGGGTGCTACAAGAACCTAAATAAAGTTGAAAACTGAAGTCCTGAGGTAAATTCAGACAACAGACACTGAAAGCTTTCACCTTTCACTGACTTATCTAATGTGTCAGGCAGCCAGCATAATACAGTAATAAGGGTGTTTATGCAGCATTTTTCCCAGCTTATACTATTTTTTCAGCCTATGTCTGAAATGCTATGACATTCTTAGTTGCTTCTTCCCCCCCTTTAAAAGGTTTTGAGAAATTTTTTGAAAAAAAATATGTAAAATAGAGAGATTAAACTCCACCTTCCAAATCTCCTTACTTTATATCTTTGTTTTGGTGGCTAAGAAAATGAAGGCTATCGGCTCTTGGATTATATAAACTGACATGGTACATTTCATTTCATTTTCTTCAGAGTACATGCATCAACTTATCCATAAAGTATTGATTGCACGGAGCTGAAGCTGTCTGCACAGCACTGGCTGATTTTATGAGATTTTATTCGCAAACCTGCCACAAAAGCAAGGTGTTACTGTTATCCGTAATAGAAACTATGCAATGCTAAAGACATACAGGTGTCTTTGGGAGAGTGGCTTTCACTCTAATGCCCAAGTTTATGTCTTTAAGCACAGTATATGTGAAAACATGAGGAAGTTACTGCACTTAAGTCATTCCTCTGGGGCAAATTGCCTTCAAAGTCTTCTTTTCCCTGCCACATCTGCTAGACTGCTTACTTTGTCCTCTTCACACATCTATATCTACAAGGAATTTCCCAGGCAGAAGCATGTACCTATGTGCCAAACATTTGTTCTGTGTACAAGCAGTAAAGATAATGTTTCAGGAATGTATCATACACTGAGCTTTTTCTCAGCAGATTCAGCAAACACGTCCTGGAAGCATCAGCCTCATTGAGCACTGCTACACATCAGCTACAGAAACCTGGAGCATCTCAGGGCACACCTGGACCACAGACAAAGCAGAGACATAAGGCATCTGAGAGGCCCAAGCACATGGTATGCCTTTGCACAGCTAAATGTCTCAGAGGTCTGGGAACTCTCACAGTCTACTACATGAGCTGGACAAAACTTCTTCAGACAGCTGCTTCAAGAAAACCTACAACTGCTACATGGATTTTGACACAGGAGTCACTGAAGGGGTTGCAGCTGCATCTTCCCCCTTCCCCTTTCTATTCATTTCCTTAAGCAGAGGGCAGGCATTGCTGCCTCTGGCTTCTGGTTTAGAGTCAGAGGTGGTGTATGTTTCTCATATATACATAGGTATATGCTTTTATCTTCAGGCTGAAAGGTCTGACCGCCTGACCCAGGGCCTCGCAACATGGATAAAGAGCCAGCCCAAGCACGGCGGCGTTGCCCAGTGCGGAGGGAGGTGGCAGAGCTGGTCACTGCTCCCAGGCCCCACACGCTGCCTTCTGTTTGAAGCACTTGCTCTGTCTGTCAGCCCTTCCCTCCTTTCTTCTCACCATTTTGGCCCTCAGCTCTGAGAGGCAGCAGCACACCCACCTTTCTGGGTATTTTTGTGATAACCGATTAATGCTGAGGGTGTAGCCAAGGTCCGGGTCCTGGGCTACAGCTGGGCAAGGGCGCTGGCCTCACACCGCTCCCTGCCTGTGTGTGACTCCCGTAAGGGGTGCTCACACTACAGCTTGCAAAAAGCTTGCCAGTGTTTCAAACAATTTTTTAAACCTTCTTTAAATACCATAACAATTTCCTACCTGCATTCGGGATAGATCAGACATTTTACTGTTGAGACATGATAAATACTATCTTGCTTGACTTCCAGAAGGTGTTAAGCATTTCTGAGGCTTCATAATGCTCAAAGAGATTGTGTTATAAACAAAATGGACATCTCTGCCCGTTGGATTTTATTTTTTTAGGCGGCGGTTTGCTGCCTTCTGGCTCCTCAGAGCGGCCGACATTGGCAATGCTTCCCTCTGCCGGGCAAATGCCGGGGCTCCGGCAAGCGGCCAGGGGCGCTTTTTTGGCTGACCCAGATTTTGAAGCGCTGCGGAATAAAAATGTACAGCTCCTGTTTGTTTTGACTGATGACTGGATTAGTAAACTGATTATGTAGCGAGGTATCTACGGTTTTTGCTGTATCTCTGCGGTGTCTCTGTACTTTATGTCTTGCACTTTCTTTACACAGAGCACACAGAATTTCTTCTGCATCTTAATTGTCAACACCGTGTCACAATTTTTTAAAGGATTTCTCAAAACCAGAGGGGTCTAGCTATTAATAAAAATCACATATTAATTATTAAACATATATTTAAGAATTTTAACAACACATGTTGCAGCAGCTTCTTGTGCGCTTATTTTAGGGAATCAGCATTTGCACCAAGAAAGACAGAACCACTCACTTTTTCAGATTTTGTAGCCCATCCACCCTACACTGGAGATCCCTAGAGATGTCATTACTGAAGTGATGAGACATTCTGGTTTAAGTGCTCATGGTCTCTGCAGAGCAAGAGGCTGGGAATTAAGCATGCGTCTTATGCATAGTAGTGCAGAACAGCATCAATAAATGACTATTCTCCTCCTTAATGTTTGCTTTTAGATTCATGGGGACTAGGAGCTACTAGTGCCAGGCCAGAGCTCATGATTTTTGATTCCTGTCCGGGCCTGGATTGGTATTGCTGAACTCCATTGTGCCTCTGGAAAACGGACATAATGCTTGCACTTACTATGAAGCTGTTGTGCTAGTCAGCTACTACTCAAGCAGTTCTCTGAATAAGAAAGTGCTATATGGGAAGGAAGGTTTATGTTTGCAATGGAACAAGGCTTCACTAATGATCCTTGGCTAAGATGACACATTTAGAGAGTTTTTACCTGCCCTGTCTAGTGAAATCATGGGTGGTTTGCCAGTGATCTCAGAGGGAAAATTATTTTGTTTTTCATGTTAGTTCTTCTGCTACAAATGCTTCTGTTTTTTCTTATAGTATATGCAATAAGGTACATCAAGCATGTCTGTATTGTTAACACGTTCTATAATTTGGTTTTTGTTTGGATCACACACATTGAAAAACAGAGCAGTCATCTGATAACAAGGTAAGTTTTGTGTTAAGGTTAGTGCTAAGATACAGCAGATCTCCTTGTGCTTAAAACACAGCTCTAGTAAGCTGAATTATGTCCCTGTGCAGTTTTCATAGTTATTACTTGGTAGGTTGCCTCTTCAGTGTCAAATTAGAAGTCATTCTGCTAGAACCATTGTAGTGGTGCCTCTTGAGGTTTGTAGGCCCACATACTTGAAGTATATTACATACTTTCCCAAACAGTTGTGCTTTCATAGGAGTCTGTATTAGAACAGCATGAAATCTGCTGCTGTTTACCAAGGTTTCATCTAAACCTCGCTGGTGGGTTCACTTTATGCAATGTCAGCAGCACTGAGAGTCAAACTCTGCCTGTTTCAGACAAACTTGAAACTTAAAAGAAAACTTGAACTCAACCTCCTGAATTCCTTCCAGTATCTTTTTCCTTTCCATTCATTTCTTCAAGGGCAAATTTGCATTTAGCTTTCTGGTATTTCGTGAGCACCAAACAGCATCTTTTCCTGCTTTTCAAGAGCCTTTTTAGTTTGCGGTTTTGCTTCCCCTTCTGCCCTACCTTGCACACTTCTTGCACACAAAATTAATCCATGTTACATACTTGCTGCTGAAAGCAGGATGAGAAACAAGTATGGATTTCACTTACCTTTTTGTATAATATATTTGCTGGCACAGAGGATTAATTTTCTGTGCAAATGTGTTTGTTTAAATACTGGCTACGGAGGACAAGGAACACAAGGGCTGAGGAAAACATTCAAGGAATCAACTGCCCTGTCAGGTGAAGAGGAACTTTAGGGAAGAAATGCTTACAGATTATAAAAATTGGGTTTATACTGAGCATAAAGGTAGAAATTCTTTTTCCGTACCTTAGTAATATCAGACTGGTTTGATGAAGCAGTCAAGTGTGGTCCTCATTTCACTGTTAAGGAGAACGTGAAGAGATATATCTAACCAGCTTAAATTAATGTGAAAACATGGTAAAAGGTCTAGGTACCAAATTAAAAAATGTGGAATTAAGCAATATAGTGAGAGTTTTCTTTAAATACTCTCTATGCCCTGGTTTATATATGGATCTTTTGCTGTTGTTAATTTTGTCTGGTCTCACACCTTCTTTTTGAAGGATTGCTCTTTTAATAAATCATACAAGCAGCTATTATTGTGTTATCTTGTCCTTTAGACTTGATTTATTTTTCAGATTGTGCCTTTGCCTGAAAATTATCATTACAATGACTTCTGGCAAACAAGAGAGAGATGTGAGTAGGGTAAAAGACAAATCTGTGTATGGGATTAAATCAGACAAGAGTTCCAGTCTTTCCATAGTATTCTTAATTTTAGAAAGTAAAAAACCAAATGAGATTAAAAAGAATTACGCAGTTAATGCTTTTATCTAACCGAATAGGGAGGTAAAATTTTAAACACAAACAATTCTTTTTAGTCAAAATTAATAAAACTGAGCATTATATATGTTTTATATTCTACAATGCATATTAACATGGAGTCTCCAGGGAACCTGTTAAAGTTTAAGATTCAAAGTAAAAAAAAATGACCGAAAATATAACCTTGATGATGGTTATTAAAACAGTTATCATGAACCTGAATTGCTCCTTGTACAGTTTAATTCCTTTGTGTAAGAAGATGAACTACCACAAACTTTGGGGTTTTTTTAGTTTTTCTGTTCTGGAGAAAAATGAGAAATTTTCCCTCTACCACAGCTTGTATTTGCAAAGCATGATGGATAACTTGCTTCAAAGTGACTGAGCATCCACTAAAATATTTTCATTATATGTTTGGTGTAATTTTTAATGTGAAAGCATGACAGATTGTAATAATCAGCAGAGACCCCTTATAACCCCTTTTCTATTAAAAGGACACTCATGCATGTGACAGTTCCTTTATTTGTCAGTCATGAGAGTATATAAAAGCAGCACCTTCTCTCGTTCCTTTCTCTATAAATCCATATCCATACACCCACAGATACTGCAGGTATATGTATATGCATTTTACTTCAAAAAGACCTTTCTATGGCCCTGTCCAACTTTTTCCTTGTATATTTGTCGATGAATTTGTTTATATTGCTGCTGGGAAGTAATATTACATCTGGATTATAAACAGATCTATCCAGAATAGGTATGGGGTGGTTGTATTGTCTAAAGGGCAGCTGTGACGAATGACACTGCTTAATACTGATGGAGACTCATGGGCTCATCCTTTGAGAGCCTCCCTTCAGGTTCACGCACACCCCACTGCATCAACTACAGAAAGCAGAGGGTCTGTGGAGCAGCACTGATGCTAACAGAGCTTGAAATGTTGGGCAACTAAAGGCTTAGGTTTCTTCAAACATCAACACAGTCTTAAGATGGATAACAGGAGATTTTGCAAAGCCTCAGTGAGAGAGCATGGCTGCAGCTACAGTTCTGAAAGCTGTCTAGAAAAATTTTCATACATCATGTATGATGTGTTGGCCCAAATGTTGGAATTTATACCAAGCATACTGCTCAGGCTTCCCAACAGGGGAGTCTTGCTTACATGGGAAGATGCTGGGCAAAGTCTGTTGTAAGATTAATGAGGGTAAGTGATGACTCAACAGCAATGACAATGAGAAGCAGCAAATGAAATCCTCTCTAGGCCTTTCCTGTCTGCAGAGTATAACACAAAACCCTCAGCTACATAAGAAACAAAATAAATTCTAGGTCATTTTATTTTTAAAGATTAACTTGAGATCAGAGACTTGCATCATGCTGTGCTGATGCCTCTGTGTTTTGCAATATAGTTATTGGTACGGATTTTTAAGGACTAAATTGTCAAAACAGTTCAGTAGTTGTGTGAAATCTAATCATTTTGTACGGAATACAGTACCTCTGTATCTGAAATGGATTTTTAAATTCCAATTGCTGGAACTGCATCTTTAGTTGTTCCTTGATTGTTTGTAGATGTTATGAATGCCTTTGGATCCAGACAGAGTGATAATGGCTTTGAGCACAGAAATGGACTTGCAGCTGTATTCTCAGGAGAGCTTTCTACACTGGATAATAGCTCACATATTGAAATGTGCTCATCGAAGAGGTATTATGGGGGCAGTAAAGGGAACCAAGATTTGCCTGCAAAGTGGAGATGAGAAAAAAAGAACAGGTAGAAAGAATCTAATTTCTCATGGAAGTTCTGGTAAAAATCAAACCCCATTATTTTCATCTCTAATTTTAGGTCAGGATCTGCAACCATTGCTGAAGGTACCCATTACCTTGTTTCCAGTGCAATTCCATTTATTACAGTATGTGTCAAAGAAACCTGGAAAATGTTCTTCCCAGGGTAAGCTGCTGCTTAACATAAGTGTCGGAAGTGTCTAGCCTTTATTGATCCAAATTCTGAGTTCTCTGTATCATATAACTCTCCTAAGCAGAAAGAGCTAATGTGCTGAAGGCACTACATTGTATTTTCAAAAAGAATAGCGTGAAAGGATCTGTGCCCCAGTGTTGTCTTGTTTTCTTTACTGTTGCTACGGAGTTGAAAGCCCATCGGTCCTCCTTATTATGTTATTCATTCAGGAGTCACTTAACTGAAGTATCCTTAACCTAGTGCTTCTGCAAACTAGTACATGTACATAGAGAATAGTTATTAAAATAAACATTTCATTATCAGCATCCTAATGCAGTACCATTGTGAGTAATCAATGAGGTCTCTGGCAATCATGGGAATTATAGAACATAATTGAGTTATTTATAATAAAATTGCTAAAGAGTTGCTGACTTCCCAGTTAAATATTTTTTCTTTTTTACTACAGCCTTGTGATCTTGCTCTGAATTTTTAACACACCATGTTTCCTTCTTTACCCTAACATAACTTTAGAATAGAAATTTATTAAGCTAAACTCAGGTTTATAAAATAAGAAAATTATTGTGAAGTCATATAACAGAATCATGTTGCATTCCTTAAGCTTTAAAACCATCACTCCAGGTAAGAATTTTATGCTATCCTCCAAAATGAAATAAAAGCTGAAAAGACATTATACAATAAATTTTTCTGTTACTTCCACCTCATACTAACAGTCTATATTTTGCCCCTTTTATCTTAGCCTCTTAGTCAGCCATGCAGTACTTTAGTGGGTTTTATTGGTACATGGGTTTGAATCCCCTGCACACCACTGCAGAAAACATGTAAGAATCAAGCTAATACTGAAGCCTCAACTCTGAGAAAACAAATATGGGAATAAGAAGGTTCCAGCAGATACAGTAAAGGCATTCAAACGCCTTTGTTTTCAAGCATATGCACCCCTCCCCATATGTCCCTGCTTCTCCACTGAGGTAATACACATGCAGAAGTCCTGGTAGAAAGTTACTGGTAGTAACTCCTCATCTGCCTCAGAGCCAAGACTTCCAGTTTAGCTTAATCTGATAACGAAGATGACATAAAGTAACTTGCAGATTTAACATGAAAATTAATGAAAGAGTTTCAGAAATGAGGGCAGTGATCTTTACCAGGTAAGTGCTGATAATCATCTGGAGCTAGTAAAGTTATTAACCACATCCAAAACAAAGTGTTTGCTCAGTTCCTAACTGGAATGGGAAGGGCTATGCATGCAGCTGTGAATTTGCCCTCTAGACTCTCTGACAACATAGAACACAGATGTACTAGATATCTTTAAATTTATTACAAATATTTTCCTCTCTCCATAAGATGCCCCAGCAATTGTTTGGACCCTCAGACCTGTCATTAGAAGTCACTGTCCAGGTCTGCATCAGGACAACTCTGTTGCGAGACCATCAATATCGGTGGGTTTGGATGAGTGTCGAAGGGATTGGAACAGATGCTGTAGTTTCAATTACATACCTTTTTTCTAAAGTGACAATAGGCTGGTTCCCTTTTAGGTGGGTACAGGATTTGCAATGTTGCGCACTGTTTCAAGAATTATAGGTTAGAAGCCATGGAAGTCACCAGCATGAAAATTAAAGGAATCATATTTAGAGATCCTACTCTGTGTCAATAAAAAAACTCCAGAGTAGCAGTTACCTCTCTTGTGTATTTAACAGACTATTGAGTTTTTAGCTGAACTGACTCTTGGCTACACTGTAATTGGGGAACTTTTCTGTTGACAACACTGAGTGGAGAAGGCCACCTCAGAAGTCAGGTGGGAAAAGGCTGCTCTCTGCAGGCTCAGTAGTTCTAAACAGAGGACTTGTGGACACCTGTGTGTGGGGGAGGAGGGTGGGAGAGGTAAAATATGACCATGACTTGTATAAAATAAAAGTTAGATGTAGAACTCCTAGGCTTGGAGGGTCTCTGACTTGGCCTTAGGGACAGAGAAGGACAAATCACATGAAGACTTGCAGGGGATGTTGCCTTGCACCTTTTGTTATGCATAGCAGTAGTGTTGGAGGCAGGGTCTTGGCAGCTTTTCTTCCTCATTTGAAAAGCCATACTGCTGTGTTTCGTTGTACTTAACCATGCAAAAATGGCAGAAGGAGGGAGGTAGGAGAAAAGCATCAACATCAGACACAGCAGAAGGAAATATGGGAGGAGGGTGGAGAGGTGGGTTGGTGTTGTCTGGTTTATAGCCCTTCTGTGCCATCTGAATGGTATGAAAAGCTAAAAACCAGCTTGAGCATCTGTGTTACTGTCTGCACCACTATGATAATGAAAATCCACAAATGCTTAGAGAAATAAACAGCATTTCAAGATTTTTGAGGTTATATAAAAGAAGTATTTATTCTATCTACGAAAGAGTATGCAGAGAAGTATTGCAGTTAAAAAAAAAGGCATAATGTGTTCACAATGTGAGAGAGCAGAGCAGCACGGTGAGCAACCTTAACTAGGCTGTTTCCAAACTTTTGACTGCCTAACCATGCAGCCTTAATGCTCTGTTACCACATTTGTCATGCACACAATATTATATAGATATATATAATACCAACTGTCTGGCTAGATACAGATATCTTCTTTTTTATTGGAATTTTATCCTCAGTCTCCTCACTGCTTCTCTTTTTGCAGTTCTTCTTAAGCAGAATGTGAGACTAATACTTTAAAATTTCAGCTGCACTTTTGAACCCATGATATTTGAAAGCAATTTTTTCTCATCACAAGCTGAAACTGATATGTTGTTACACAGGAAATGTTGCACATCTCAAAACTCTCCATTTATAGAAGATGCAGTACATATCCTTTCAAAGATGTGGGATGCATGTGGAAAAAGGTATCAGGATTACTTGGCTCATTGGAAATTATCACTGTAGCTCTTTTTTCTACCTCCTTTTTTCTTCACACAAATGCCAAAATTGTCTCTTAAAAATGTTGAAAATCCGTATTCTGTCATGTAGATCCTAGAATTTATTTTGAAATGCAAGCTTGTCTGTGAAAGCTATATCATGTATTTTGATATTTATGCTCCATAAAAATATTAACCTAAGGTAAATCCAAGCTCAACTGAATGATCCTCAAGACCAAATCCTGCCTACCCAATGAAAATCAATGACTCTGCTCTCTTCCAGCTCTTAGATTCTCAAAGGATCTTAGCACCAACGTGATCTTACAGATTTAGGTGACTAAATCTACCATCTAAAGATGGACAATTTATCTCTATTTTTTACAAAGGCATATCATTTTGGGGCCATCTAAAGATGGACAATTTATCTCTGTTTTTTTATAAAGGCATATCATTGGGGGCCAAAGTGATGGGACAGTAGATGGAGCACCGTCCTGTAGCCCAGTGAGGACAATATCTTGAATTTCTGGGCATTAAAGAAAATTGCAGAACAGTCCCCAAAGCAAGAAGGAGAAGCCTTGGATCTTCCTTATACAGAAGGGGATATCAGGAGAGAGATGCTGCTTTTTCACAGAATCATCAAGGTTGGAAAAGATCATCATCTAGTCCAACCATTAATGTATTAGGCTGTTCGGAAATTAATTTCCATTTTGTAATGTGATTTTCATTGTATATGTTTCAGGAATAGTACCTTCTTGACTGGCGTACTGTTACATATTTTTGAAAAGCTCATGTTATGAACTTTCACGCTGTATAATTAAATTATAATATAAACTGCTTTTTTGACAAATTTTGGAGGTTTGAAGTTCAGATGTCAAAACAGCAATTTCGACACATCTACTCTACAAGTTCCAACTTGGACATAATGCAGCGCAAGCTGCTCGAAACATCAGTGAGGTCTATGGCCAGGGAAGAGTTAAAGAACGGACAGTGCAACTTTGGTTCCAAAAATTTCAATGTGGTGATTTCGACCTTGAAGTTCAAGAAGGTTGCGGACGTCCTTCTGCTATTGACGATGATGAATTGAAGGCTCTGGTGGAAGCAGATACACGCACAACTGTTCGAGAACTTGCAAAAGAACTCGGGGTAAACATATCAGCTGTTTCTGAGCATCTGAAGAAGATTGGAAAGTCGAAGAAGCTTGACAAATGGGTGCCACACGAATTGAATGAGAATCACAGAAATTGCTGTTTTTAAGTGTCGTTGGTGCTTCTTTTTCACAACGAGAACGACCCATTTCTCGACTGTATTTTGACGTGCGATGAGAAATGGATGCTCTACGATAACTGGTGGCGATCGGCTCAGTGGTTGGACCGCGATGAAGCTCCGCAGCACTTTCCAAAGTCAAATCCGCACCAAAAGACGGTCATGCTGACTGTCTGGTGGTCTGCTGCTTGTTTCATCCATCACAGCATCCTGAATCTGGGTGAAACGATCACGGCAGAGAAGTACATACAGCAAATCAATGAAATGCACCAGAAACTTCAACGGCTGCGCCCAGCATTGGTCAACAGAAAGGGTCCAATCCTTTTCCGTGATAACGTGCCGCCACACGTTGCACTTTTGACGCTGCAATGGTTGAACGAGCTGGGCTACAAGACTCTGCTCATCCACCGTACTCACCAGACCTCTCACCCACCGACTAGCACTTCTTCAAGCATCTCAACAGCTTCCTGTGTGGGAGACGCTTCAGAAACCAAGGGGAGGCTGAAACTGCCTTCGATGACTTCATCGCCTCCAGAAGTCCAAAATTTTATGCAACCAGAATAAATATGCTTGTTTCTCATTGGCAAAATTTGTTGATTATAATGGTTTTTATTTCGCTTAATAAATTTTATTCTGAGCTGAGATATGCCACTTCAAACATACAGGTTGAAATCGGCAATTAATTTCCGAACAGCCAACACTGACAGTTCCCAACTACACCATATCCCTAAGCACTATGTCAACCCCACTCTTAAACACCTCCAGGGATGGGGACTCCACCACCTCCCTGGGCAGCCCATTCCAATGCCCAACAACCCCTTCTGGAAAGAAATGCTTCCTAATATCCAGTCTAAGCCTTCCTTGGTGCAACTTGAGGTCATCACCTCTTGTCATATCACTTGTTACTTGGTTAAAGAGGCTCATTCCCAGCTCTCTGCACCCTCCTTTCAGGTAGCTGTAGAGGGCGATGAGGTCTCCCCTCAGCCTCCTCTTCTCCAGACTAAACACCCCCAGTTCCCTCAGCCGCTCCCCGTACGACCTGTGCTCCAGACCCTGCACCAGCTCCGTTGCCCTTCTCTGGACACGCTCGAGTCATTCAATGTCCTTTTTGTCGTGAGGGGCCCAAAACTGAACACAGGAATCGAGGTGCGGCCTCACCAGTGCTGAGTACAGGGGTAGGATCACTTCCCTGTTTTTGTCACTTCTGAGCAGGATCAGCTACAACAGTCTGCACTAGGGAACCTTCTGGTGAAATCTTGAGTATCCTTAGCATTTGGGATGCTAGGGAGGATAAACAAGGGTTTTGTGAGTTGCATTCTTGGATTCAACTGTCTGCATCTCCCTCATCTCACCAAAAACCTACCTGGGATATCTAACTGCCTCTGCTGAACTGATTTTGTTTCCCAGATTTTTTCCTAGTTACTTACACACACACACATGTTTCTTACATATGTATACATGTTAACCCTGCAAATGCTGCCATATTATGTACCAGTTTAAATTTTGACACAGGTGAGACTGAATTGCTTTCTACTTTCTCTTGACTCCCAGAGTTCAGTAAACTCTAGATAAGAAGCATTTGGCATGCAGGAAAAGCTCTAATGTTGATTCTGTCTCCAGTAATCACCCATCCATCTAATCCATCATATTTGACCAGATCATATGTAAATCTGATTAGCTCACATAAGAATGTAAAAGAGTTTCTTTCTCCCTTTGGTAAGCACATCAGTCCATAGCCTAGATGTCAACAGAAACAGGATTTACACTTTACAGAGGAGAATCAATAATCCTAAAGATATGCCGATTATAAGTGTATACAACTGCCAGGAAGGTTGTAGGCAGCTGAAGAGATAAATCCTTCATCTCTTAAGCTGGTCAGACCCAGAAATGTGTCTGGTTAGCTGATCATGCTTTCTTTGAGAAGACCTATGTGCTTAATGCAACAGCTCAATATGCAACATTAATTTTAATTAACAAATTGGTTGTGGACCTATAGCTCTATCATATTGTTACTGTAGCTGAGGTTAGGAAATTGTCTGAAGGAAATAAATTCGAAGCAATTCAGGCACAGGTAAATAGCCTGTTATTATCTATGAACCATTGTCATTATGGTCACTTCTGAAAAATCATGTGTTTCCCATGGTTCATTAAATCTGTTTTTCTCCACGAATAAATGAGCTACTTTGAGATGTCAGCTGTGAAGACTGAAGCAACCCCAAGCAGGATTTATCCCACTAAGAAAGATGGCAATCAGGAACATGAAAGACCTTCTAGAAAACACCTTATACAAAATTAATGGTTTTATTAATTCATAATGTTAAATGTTTTTAGTATCTAACTAGCCACAGGATTTCATCAAGATGTGCATTCATAAACAAAGGAAAGGCATTAGTTTTTCTTCAGCAAATTTTCTCTGATACCTTTATTCTTTCAGAAAAAGTGTAACATTCTTGAAATGGAAATTTTCTATTTCAGCAAGTCTGTCTGCCAGCTTGTCAGAAAATATCTTCAAAATGGCCAACATGAGGCTTCCACCACTACTTATTGACAACAGAGCAACAAAAAAAACCCACGATATGGAATCACAAAAAAGCAAGAAAGAGGCAGGGGAGCTGGCGGCATCATTTTTCAGCCAGGGCTTTGTGCTACCCTTGCCACAATCAGATTTTAGAGCAGGCCAGACTGGTTAATGTGACTGTAGATCTTGAGCAGGTACTTACACAGTGGCATATTGTATTTATATCATGTTATATCATTACATGAATCCTGTGAAGAGGACTAGCAGTGAGGAAAGCTGTTCCTGGTGACTGTATTGTGGTTTGAAGGGGAACACCCCAGAAAGAAGGGAGCAGGGGAAATCACATTTTCCCTAAGAGCATCCAAGCAAGCCAGACTGGAAATCACTCTGGAAGGCAGGGCAGGAGAAGTGGTGGGGAGAGGAGGAAAGCAGGGAAAAGCCTGAAGGAATGGGGACCAGAGGACTTCTGAAGGGAGTAAGAGGCTACCCGCAGCAGAGGACAGACTTACACCAAGTCTCAGAGATGACAGAAAGTCATCTTCTTAAGGACTCCAAAGAGAAGTCAGGGGAGAGGACACGTTGTCTCAAACACAGAAACACAGAAAGCTGCTAAATTTGAAAGAAAGCCTGGAGAAAAGATCCCCACCTTCTCAAGAGGAAATGCTGGGTTTCCATCTTTTCACATGTTTGTTTCTCACTTTGTAGATTCTGAATTTTCCCTGCTTAGATGGTTAACTTGTCTTGCTGTGTGTGAAATTATTCTTTTTATTTTCCTAATAAATCTTAATTTAAAAGGCTACAAACCCATTAACTTTGGCTTGAGAGGAAGGATTTTCTTTCTACTTCATGGCCCTCCTGGTGCAGAGCTTATGAAGAGGTAACTCTACACCACCAGTCGCAGTTGACAAACCCTACAAAAGTGGAAGATATTAATAATATTGAAACGCAATAGGAGAGATGCACAGGGACAAAGCTCTTCTTCCTTCCCTCTTTCATTACATCACCAAAATCTGTGTGATCCCTTGGAGCTAAAGTGACACTACCTAGCCTTCTAGACCTTTCAAAGGCAAAATCTAGCTGGCTTTGGACATGAACATGCCATAGAAAAGTGATGATGGAATAAGGAATATTCTATCATCAACAAGGAATTGGTTGCTAGAAATTAGTGAATGACTGCCCTGAAAGCTGCTGGTTACTTATTTGAGGGTGTACGATCAAAAGATTCGTGTTGATGTGTATCTGTATTACAGCCTACATGATAGCCCTTTTGTACGCTCCCCAGCAAAGCATAAACCTGTCCACTACCCACCACTGCCTGTGCAGCAGGCTGTGCTACAAACCAGCCACAGCCAGGATATTGAACATGCTTTTTTATCCAGTGCAATTGGGTATATGTGGGATATGTACAGCATATTAGATTGGTTTCCAGCCACCTGCCAGAATTTGATGGCAGGAAATTTGCACAGCTCTTGTTGTAGCCAAGTGACAGATAATAAGAGAAAGGTGCCATTGTTGGAACTATCAGTATCAGATTTTCTAATACAGCCCTGTTATAATGAGATCATACACATTGCTCAAGCTGCAATCAGAACTTCCACTGAAGGAATGAGCCTGAATAATAATAAAAGCAGAAAGCATTTTAAGTAAATAGAATTTCTCAGATACTGCATAACGTTGTTTGTTATTGCTATCTTTTATGAGCCTTGAGAAATACATTGTATAAGAATGATTTCCTTCAATATAAGCTGTTATCATGGAGGTCTCCTATGTCAATTCTTATTTAAAATATATTTCCTTACAGTCTCGATATTATGAAAGCATAAATTAATGCGACCTCTTTGCTTCCATTCCATGTTCTTATAAAGCCTCGCTGTGGCTCTCCAAAGAACAGTTACGTGCTGCTTTGTACAAATGTAGCCTAAAACACTCCAAATAATAAGATCCATTTTGGCAGTAAAAATTCATTTTATGTACAGCTTTTGCAGCCCCTGAAAAGCCAAGGTCTTTCAGTGAATGTTGCATGGAGCATTTTTTTTCTAAGCTCAAGTGAGAGTGAAGAAGCATGTAGATGATCTCCCTCTCCGCTCTCCTAATGGAAAGCTTCCATGAGCCTAAACAAGTGCCGCTTCTTTTGAAGAGCTTGTGGGAGCACAAACAGGGAGCCTGACAGCGCTAACAGCCAGTGCAACAACAACGCCCTGGCAACTGTAGAAGGGAGGGCAGACTATTTCCATGAGCTATAGTAGCACATTATTTCCCTCTTGCCTAAAGCTTGCCATTGGCAAAAAGACAAAGCCAAAACAAACTCCTACGATGAAACGCTCACTCCTGATTAACATTTCCCTATTAAGACCGCTTTCCTGTTTTGCACAGTTTGCTTTTTGTTTTGGTATGTATTTATTATTGCTGGCAGCATATAACACATATAATATCATTGTTTCATCCACATCAGTTTCTGACCACTGGATCTGATACTTTTTTCTACTAGTGTAAAATTGCTGCATGTTTTCAAAATTTCTTCCCTAGGTAGTTAAAAATCTTGTTTACAAACAAAGAAGAAACATACATTATACATAAACTCAAAATTTATTAGTAGTACAATTGAAATCTTAACAGTCTGATCAAAGAATCATTATTAGTCCAGATATAATTATTCTGGGAAGAGAGAGGATACATCTTTGCAGAAAATGTTTGGTAATAATAGTAATACAGTTGAATTTTCACTTACATCTTTTCCTGATCTTATGCTCACCCTTCTGGTGTTTCTCTTAATCCTAAAGTGGTGGGTTTTATTCTGGTGTTAGTGCTGTTAACAGTGAATTGTCAGCATCCAAAGTCCTTTTCCAGGAGGAACATAAAGTTTACATCAATGTTTTCCTCTTCCTCTGGTTTGGATTCATTTGGGGTTGCTTTTATATGTCTGCTAACATACTTCTACACCTAGTTTTTGTTTTATTGATCTGCACCTCCACATTGTAGCCAGTTTTTTTATGGCAGATTTACATATGTTAGATACTATTTCTTTGTTCACTTTCTTATCTTAAAAAACATTCTGTCCAGCTCCAGGTCTGTATTTCTTCATGGGGTATCCAATGTCAAGTCCGTGCCTTATATCTTATCATCCCAAGCCTGTACCCCTCCACACTGCACCCTGTGTTTCTCATACCTTGCCTGGCCTGGATTTGTCTGTGCTGGTTAAAACCACGGTGGTGCCACACAATAAGATAAACAGAAGTAAAGCAAATCAGCCATAACGACCTAAAAAGTTAGAGAAATTGCTGTCACAACTAAACCAACTAAAACAAGGCTGCAGGCAGGTCAAGAAATGCTCAGACAGAGCAAGCCCTGACACCTTGCAAACTCAGTGGAAAGCTTATGGCATGTTACTAGCCATGGTGATATTGTACTACATATCAACATAATCGCAGTAGATTCCTGTATATTTTCACCTTTCTTCGAGACATGAAACAGATTTATCTTCTTCAGGCTTTCACTGTAAAAGATTAATTTCACAAACTCCCCCCAGGTAGTTCTGTAGTTTTTTGTCTCGTCCCACATGGTGGGTTACAAGGGGGGGCGTGAATCTTTTGAATTCCATGAGAACCTTCGTGCCATTGGAATAGCTGAGCCGCAGGATGAGTCAAGTCACGACAGTGACTCAGAGGAATAATTGTGCATGTAACTTTATTAACTGACATCTTTAGTGAGTGGAGACAACTTGGCAACAATCAACTGACAAACGAATAAAGAAACTTTGGCAATGAGACTATTTTCCTAATAACCAGTCAATGATCAACTGATTGCAATCCAGTTCACACAAAATTTATATACATGAATATATGAAAGAAAGAGAGAGCAAAAAGAGTAAGGAGAAAAGAGAGGAGGAAGGGATAGGAAAAGGGGAATCACCACTCTTAAATCCTACATTGGCTAGAGCAACGAGATTTATCTGTAGGTGGTGGGTTAACAAAGACACATGTAGGGTGTTGCCTTTATCTAGACTTTCTTACATATGCGCAATAGGTTGTTCCAGAAGGTTCCCATTTTCTCTGGTTTGTACCTGCACAGTTAGGCAGTTCTGTCTCTGGGCAACCACAGGAGGGAGGCGGAGAGAAAAGGCCCACCGCCCCACCTCCGCAGAGCTCACTCTGCCTCTCCCTCACAGGGCATCCCACTCGAATTGTTTGAGACATCCTCTTTACAAACAGTTTCTTGTTTATGGACAGTTTGTGGCACTTTTAAGTACCTCACTTTCTTCTGTGATCTTCAGTAAAATGTTTATATGACAACAATAATAAAATAGTTATAAAATGTAACATGCATAGGTGACTGAAATTCATCATAAAGGACAAGGTGTTAAATTTTCTGGCTGTCCAGACAGTGCTTCGTGGTCATTTAGCCTCCAGCATTTTTAATTCTATCATGTAACATGGCTCAAAACAAACTTACAAGTTGTAACATATAGAGAAAAAGAAAAAACTGGTAGGTGCAGAGCCTTGTATAAGCAAAGGCAAGCACTGTTGAGACTGTTCTGTATGCTCTATTTTTAAAAGCATCCCATGTCCATTCCCTATCACTGAATTAACCAGCACATCCACCACAATTAGCTTTAATGAGATCTCATAGTCTTATTACCTAAGGAATAACATTTGACATCATGGTGTCTATATGAATATTTTATTTTGGTCAGTTTCTCCTTCCTTCCAAAAATTTTTTGTACTATTTCCCGTTTTGTCTAATTGAAAACAGGGGTGAGTAATCTCAGAAAATACTGATTTCTTACTGAGGGAAACATGAGTTCAATCATTATCAAATACAAGAAAATCCCATAGACAACCCAGACACAAGTCTGCATCTCACGGCTCTTCTCTGGGCTGCTGCTCATGGAACAGCTTGCTGGGAGATTGTTCAGTGCTAGACATTGCATCAACTCTTGTCCAGCTGAAAAAAAAAAAAAAAAAAAAAAAAAAAAAAAAAGTTTACTAGATAAATGAGACTAAATAGGAGAAGATGAGGGGGTTTTAAGACACTTAAAAGTTTCTATCTTCAATATTCTTGCCGTAGAATTCCCAGTACAAGACCACAGTTTTTCCCTGATTCCCCATGCATCAACCCAGGAGGCACGGAAGAGTTGTTGCACTGTGTAACAGCTGGTGATAGAACAGCTGGAATGAGCCCTTCCACGTCAGCAGCCTCATGCTACAAGTCTGCTCCTGTCACTGTCACAGAGAAAATGTAACAGGGATGAGGGAAAAAAAGAGGCAGTGCAGTGCTCCTCAACCACCTACATCAGTGCTACGTCCACTCTGGTATCCATATTGGGAGCTTTCTGCTAATTTTCCATTTGTTGCTACCATTAGCACATAGCAGAAGCATGGAGGTAGTTGCAAACAACAGAACCTTAAATAGGAATGGAGATTTATACCACTTAACAATTGGGTCAGAACACGAAGGACGAGTGCTGAAAATGCTAGTATTATCCTGAAGCCAGTCTACAGTAGAATTATCTTTAGGGCTTTCCTGTTGCTACCAAAAGTATGGCATTTTTCCCAAGTCCCTTAGTACAAGTCTTGTGAGACAGCAATTGTCTCTTTGAAACATAAAAAAGCCCTGTCTTAATTTCATATGTAAGAAAGAGTGTACAGCCACGAAGTAGCTGGTGGGTTCTTTGGGTCTAAGGGTCCCTTCTGTTTGGTTCGGGTTTTTGCTTCTACCTAATTTCTACTAATTTTGTAAATTATAAGATTACATAGAAAAATATTTCTTTCCTCTGTGGCACATGCACAGACATTATACTATCAAATACTGTACTGCTGAAGTGATCTGCATGAGAAATAACAGTTCTTATTCTGCTGCTACTACTTTAATTTCAGTAGGAACTAGATATCCCAGCCCCAGAAAGGGAACAATACTACAAGTTGCTGCCTACATATACAGGGAGCAACAGCTTCTGTTCTGATAAATTTATGATTATCCACTCCATTTATCTCAATGAGATATAAACTTTTAAGTTTGCATGGTCCATTAGGGCCTCAAGTGAGCAAAGCATTTAAGCATGTGCTTAAATCCATCCATATTCGGAAAAGCAATTAAGCACAAGCTTAATTTTAATGATGGATCCTGTACTGAGGCCTATAAAGCTAAACTGCCATTAAACTTGGACAATGTCCTCTTTCTTTTTCTTTCAGAAAAAAAAAAAAAAAAAACAAAAAAAAAAAAAAAAAACTAGGAAGTTATATGCAAGAGCTCATGTTAGTGCAAAACAAGGCTTTTCAATTTCCATGTGCAAATATCAGGAATTGAAATAGTGAGGATTAGTTGTAATAACTTCAACCTCTCCAGTAAACTAATCTGCAGGGAGGCAGAAGGGTTAATTCACAAAAACTAACTTTTGCCTAGTGAGACAGGACAGTTCGGAGTGGCAAAACAAAGCTTCTGCCTCTTCACTGACTGTAAACGCAGCCTAGTGAGATTAATAGGGCTAATGTCAACCTAGCAGTCATTTGGTACTCGTGTGACCAGACCTAGATTTCAGCAGTTTCCCATAATAGACTGTGTAAAAGTACAAACTAAATTAGCTAATGTTACATTTCTTATCCTGACTTCTGTGCATTTTCATCTACAGCTTTAATTGTTCCATTAACAGTACCATAGATGCTTTTATTTTGTTTTCTAAGCGTTGCTATCATAAGACCAAACAAAGCTATAAAGTTATTTCAAACTGAGATATATGTGATGCCTATTGATGTCAAAATTAAAGGTTTCTTATGAAACAGTTCTGCAACCTTATTAGTTCACTAATTGCTCATCCAGTTTGGACTGTGTATGACATTTCGTAATATATTCCATTTCACCCTCTTCACCACACTATGCAGGGCAGCTAAGTACTCTGAAAGCTTTAAGGAGGCCTTTCTATTTATGAGGGCAAAGGCGGTGTGTAGGCATTCCTTAATAATGTAGGTCTGAATCAGTGTAAAAAAGTAAGAAATGAAGCAGCAGCATATTAAAAATGAGGTTTAGAGAGAGATTATTTTAGCAAAACTATCGCTGGTATTTGAAAATACTGGAAAGTACCTGACAACACCACAGATTTTAAACAAGGAGATAAATACCACAGCTTAACTCTGTAGGTAACAGGAACAGCAGGCAGAGTCTGGCCCATCCCTGAAGGACTAATTTTGACCTATATTAACTGCTTGATCTACAGAGTTAAGTTTAACACCATTAAAAATAACAAAGTACACGTTTAGCAAGTGAACAGATATAAAAATACCTCAAAGCTTGTGCTCCGCTTGTACAGCTCAATATGGCTGTTACAGCAATATTGTCCTGGGGCGCATGACAAGTGGCAGAACAAGATAAAGAGGCCAGTGATATATTTACAGATACTAAAATTATACTTCTGGAAAGAATTATGTGTTTCCTTACTAAATGTACACATTGGGAAAAAAGTAATGATTTCTTCTAAAGTAGTGAATTAAGCAGTGAATTAATGGGCTGTTTTTTTCTGGAGACAACTATAATAAAAAGGATCTTTTTTAGTAGCATTTGTGCCTGAAGTTCAGCAGCATGTAGGTATCCAATTACTAGAGATGGGAGGAAGATACATCCTTACTTTTTCTCTCCCCCTGCCTCTTTTGGTAACTTTCCATTCTGTACCCAGGTTCCTTCTCCTTTCCCCAACCACTAAGTAAATTGATCCAGACCTACATGTACACTTGTCTCTCCTTACAAATGTTGTACGTCCCTGGCAGCAGAAGCTTTTGCTGGCAGTCAGCACGAGGCCACATGTTGCTCCATGGTGTACAATTCCTCCCTCCCTGGGAAGTGGGAGAGGTCTCACGATTCCTTTTTCTGCAGCATGTAAGATTTTGCAGGGTTTGCAATGTGGCAATTTTTCTCAGGACAATGGGAGAGATCTCACTTTTTCCTTTGTGAGAAATAGTTAAATATCTGCTGGGCCACAGAGAGAAAGTGAATGCACTGCAGAAATGAACCCAAGATGCACCAGGCCAGAAAAGAAAGAGTAGGTCCCTCAATTCCAAGGTTATTTGTCCAACGCCAACTTATTCCAAAGTATATAAAAAGCTGAAACAGTCCTGGGAGCAACTCATTTCCTTGTCTGTTGGGTCACTTCCCAGACAACAAGTCTGCTGTGTGAAAAGTGGGCCCTCCTCCTCTTTTGGCCATGTTCTAAAAGAAAACAGCTGTTGTCTCTGTATCCCTTACATGTCCACCAAAAACCCTATAGATCAGCCCTTGTTTGGAGGAAGGTTTTGTTTCTAGGTCCCAGCTGACATGACCTTTGCTATGAGCCACTGAGAAATGGGGCACTTCTTCATATACCTTCAGGGACATGAGAAAGCTGCACATGGTGTTTGGACAACTCCAAAATTAGGACACTAGTCAGTGGGGGTGTTCCAGGGTTGCAGCGATGGTTTTGGATGTGGCTTTGGATTCTGTCCCTGAGCCTGCAGGTAGGCAGAAGTTGTGCAACAGTTCTCCTCAGCATTTCTCACTGCAGGAACCTTCAGCCTTTGCCACAGAATCTCAGCTTTCTTCTTTTTTCTTTTATATGTATCTGAAAGTGTCCTAAAAACATATGCCTTCAATCTCCTTTGAGTCATCAAAGAGCTTAAAACAACATTCCTGAGAGCCTGGGGACAGAACTGATGCTGTGCCACCATGAAATTTGACATTTTGCTAAGGTGCCATATGAGTCAGTGTTTTACTGCAGATTTAATTATTTTGTTGTTATCAAAAGCCTACATGTATTTTAATATTTTAGGGTCTGTTATGTAGTGAGACTGGATATAGCTGCATCTTGCTTTGAATTCTCCCTCACAAAAGAAGTCATTGATTGCAGTGGGGGTAGGAGAACCAAAGCCATATCACTTAGTCTAGAAAAAGAAGTGAGAGCACAGAAAGAAGAAATGGCTTTCTACTAACCACATTTGCCTGTCGGTGAGAGAGATGATAGCGTAAAGTAGGATGATGAAATTCTTTGTATAAGGATACAAAGCCTGACAAGCAGAGGAGAAAATACTCCTTAGCATCTGCTATGACAGCAGGAAAGTGAGAACAAAGGAAAATCCTGTATAATCTTTCCCATTACACTGTATGCCTATACCTATACAACGCTTGAATTCTATTACAGCTCTTTTTTCGCTGCACGTAAACTTTGTTCCTTTGATCTTGGTGGACTTCTGTTCTTTGGATGAGTTTTTCCTTGAGTGATAGAAAGTCCATGTGTTTCTGACAGTAAGATTTTATGCATGCCACTTGAGAACAGGTGCTAAATAATGTTTACAACCTCAAAAGGTAAGTTGGAACCTGATAAAGGCATCAACTGGAAAAATGACCTTAAGGACACAACCAGGAACATGTTGGGGCTAGCTCTGCAGCCAGCTGAAGAGTGTGTAGGTGACCTGGACTGCTACTAAAATGCACTTGGTATTCACCACCTGTGGATATGGTCCAAGGTCAGGATGGAAGAATCAGGGCAATAATTAGACATTCTGTTTTGCAATTAGAAACCACAGATGAAGTAATGAAAAGATTTCCAGAACATCACTTACTATATTATTGGGTGGGGTTTTTTTAATTGGTTCTTAAAATTAATTCTGTTTAAGTGACTAACTAGACAGTCACTATTCAACTTGGAGAGTGCAAACAGGCTGGGGTAACCAAAACAAAAAGCACTGAATTGATTTTAATATTAATAGGAGAGTTCATTCTAGAGAGAAAAGGTTAATTTGCTTTTCAGTGAGTTTATGAAGGGAGTGCTTGTGGCTAGGGTGATAATTTATAACTAAATCATATGTTTAAAGGCAAAAATGATTACAGAAAACCTAGGGACAGCATTTGCAGTATTATGCAACAGAACTCTCAACAATATTCTCTGTGCTTTCTTCTTTCCCCAAGCACGATGATTTGAGAAATGGGGTAGCATGATAGCCCTGTCAGTTGTGGTCTTATTTTTTCTCCACACATTTGTTAAGATATCTTAACAAATGCAGAACCAGAGAGAGTATTGTCTCATCCAGCTTTAATGCTGATAGTTCTGATAGTCTGAGAGTACTCCTTAGACACCCATGGCTTTTGCTAGACTTGGCTTCCCCACAAGAGCGCTGTCTACAGGTACTGAATTTTCACCTAGTTAGCATACTAATTCTTGAGATTTGTGACTTTTCACAGATGTGAACAAATAATTTTGTGCCTGAAATGGTGACTTGACATAGATAAAAACATTGTGAATATGGATTGATTTTTTTGTCTTTTATTTTAGTCAAGAAAAAAAATGTGATATTTGGACAACTGAATATGAGATGGGCTAACTTATTTCTTTGATGTGTCTAGGTTTAGTAGTTGAAAATTTTGCTAGCCACCTGCAAGGTTAAGTAGCAGTAACTCATCACCTTTAGAATTGTGATTTTTGCTACACCTGCCATAGTTTGAATGGTGGTGGAGTGAGAAGCCCAAATCAGGCTGACATTTGAAAAGCCACACTTTAAAATTCTACCCCTTTTTGTGTGAGTGTCTGAATGTGAAGATTTCTAAGGGAAAATCCCCAAGAAAATGAAACATTCACTCAAAATGTATCATTTAGCAGTACCTGAAGTAATTAACTAAGCAAAAACATAACTGGCTTTCTTGTTCCACCAAATTATCTTAAACTCAAACCCCAAATTTGTGTTTCTGAATTTAGATGGAAACTGTTGCATTTAAGGTGATGAATTACTTTGGTAAGAGATGAATCCCCTTGCCTTCTAGCCAGTTCTCATAGATTAGAGGGGCTAGGGGTGGCTGGACTTACCTCTTAATAGGTATGCCAGTTATGGTCGTAACTATAGGCCTGACACCAGATGCACGAACAGCCTGTATGATGTAGGTCTGGCTGCATTCAAGACGAGCAGTTAGGTTCATGAACAGTACGGTTTATTCTTATGCAACATCTACCGATTCTTTGAGATTGCTTACGATAAATGCACAAACTGCAGGTTGGCTATATAGCATTAAACACAAAACCCCCTATTACAATCACACACATTTAATTCCCAGGTAATCACCCAACATAATCGAGGGCCCAAATCTTACCAAAAGGCATCCCTTCGGGGGGGGGGGGGGGGGGGGGGGTGAGTAGCACAAACCCATCGATCTGTCCCTCCGATCTGGTATCAGATTATCATCTCTCCGAGTTAGATACAAACTCGGGGTAGTATTCATCTAAGTATGTATATGTGAGTGGTGGGACTGTGGTCAAGCCAATGTTTCTTAGGTAACAACACAGCACAGTCCTTGGTGCAAGGTGTGTGCTGTTCTTGTGGGAAAAGAGGAAGAATGAGAGATAAGGTCCACAGAGTACTGCAAAATAATCCTTGAGAGAAGGGGAAGAGCAGGCGATAAATCTGCATAGTCATGTCAAATGTACCTTGAGAAAAGTGGAAGAATGGGACCACATGGTCTCCACTTCGCTTTCATTCCTCCTTAGTGCCACAGCAACACAAATCACTGGATCTCCATCCTGTTCTGCATTTGTTCTGGGCACCATGTGTTAAGGAAATGTATGTTTTGCAGATTTTTTTGCTGTTTTGCTTTTCCCACACTTCCAACAGAAGCTTTCTTCACTGTAAAAAGTGTTATGGTCACAAAGTCTGCAGTGGTGTACCTCAATTGATATTAATGATATTACTTAATGGTCAAATGAGCCTATTTGTATTTAAAGTAATTGTTGGGTTCTATGTATTTTTTATTGTTTCATATTGTATTAGCTGTCACTTTAATCAGAAACATTCTATATTAATTCTTTAAATGCACTGCTGGTTTTTTGTTCCCTTTGTCCATAGTTGCCCAAATGATCTAGATAAATAACTGCAATCACTGTCAATGAAAGTTACCCCTGCACTTCAAGACCTTAGTCCTACAAACATGAGATGTATCATTAAACTGAACATGCCTTTTTACAATGCAGGAAGTTTCTCAGGCAGAGAGGTGCTGGAAAGATCAAACCCTAATACACTGCATTCATTCAGAGGAGAGCGTATACCTACCTTGCCTGCCTTATACAAAAGGAAAATTATATGCAATGCACCTATATGGCATCAGTGGGCTTTATTTTGGTTGGTCATCATCAGAGGAGGTTTTTTGCAATACAGAAATGGATCAGTAGAACAGGAATGTGCAACACTGAACATCTCAGTCTTAAATGAGTTGATGTCATATAGGAAGAGCAATAAGCAGTACAACAAAGACACACTGGATTTGTCGAGCTCTGGTAGGATATGATTGGCATTTAATCAGAAGGGAAACCATGGAAGATCTATAATGCATGTTTGAACATCAAGTTTCACTCACAGCTCATAGCTAAATGAAATTGCTGGCAACTTGCATGATTGATGCATCATTTTGTCCAAGTAGAGAGCCCCTGGTATCTCTTTTGTTCCTGCCAAATTATGACTACTTTCACTCTGAAGGAGGTGGTAAAATTCTATGCCTGATATGACAGAAGAATTTGAAACAGCTTGCAGCTAAAAAGAGAACCAACAACCTCTTTTTAGCATCGTAGCAGGACTGAAAGTTATTTGAGGAAGCAGAAAGAGTTGAGCCAGCATACTACACTGCAGAAGCAGGTTTTCAAAGGATATTTCTACATTTATTAGCTTAGTTTTAGTGCAGCAGTGCCCATAAACTTTGGTCATGGACCAGGATAGTACAGAACAGAAACAGAAAGTGGTATTAAATTGCACCGGATAACCCTCTTTCTGTGCGAAACCACAGATCTGCACAAAAGAGGTGTCCATTTTTAATACTGAGAGCAAATTCTTAAGGAAGAGGAACAGGTGGCATGCCTGCAGGGGCTCTTTACAAAAGTTGATAGCAAAAACTAACTGACTTTTGAGTAGTCGGTGCTACCCCTCAAAAGAACCTTCAGTTTTCTTTATGCCAATAGCCAAGTTTAGCTGTTTGAGGCCGAACCTTGTAAAATATCACTGCTCATCTCCAGGATAATGGCTGAGCTGGTGAAGACAACTAAACTGTTCTCAATACAAATTGGCTCTTGACACCTCTGAAGAGGAAAGGCATGTATCAGGAGGTGTTATGAGGCTTGTTTTATACAGGGATGCTTCAGACTAGGCTCATCTTCTGGTACATAAAAGTCCCTGATGATCCTGAAGCAATGGGGCAAAAAAAGAGAGTACTCCACATTATAAACACCCTTGGCTGACATGTACAAAAGTACATACAGGTATTTTCACAGGCTATAAAGTAAGAGTTCAAATTGACCAAGAAATAGATTAAACCGGTAATCTTCAGGATGCTATCTGCAGTAAAGATTATGTATTGCAGATCACAAACTATGTTAAAAAAGTATCTTCTTTGATACGGTAAAAGAACGGTTGCACCTTCCACATTTCCAAGCTCACATGTGGTCATGATAAAATCTTAACAACATGCCACTAAATGTGCTTTTACAACATTCCTTCTGCCTCAGCTAGATATATCTGTGAATCCTCCCTTTGCGCCGGAGATTAAATAAACTCCCTGGACATCTGAGAAGAATTAAAGTATGACCTGATAGTTTCTCTGCTTGACAATAATATTCTCTGTCGGTTTGTGCTGTATCCAAGATACTGTTTTCTGATCCATGCTCAGAAAACAGATATTGATGGGTTTAGCTGATTAGCATCTATATACCATTTGGTATTTCAGTCTCAAAACATATTTTACAAAATGTTGCAGCAGGTGGTTTCTAGACTGTGCACAGTGATGTTCAATGCAAGTATTTCCCTGCATTACCTAGCTAATGCCTTGAAATTTTTTTTCTGTCTTAAACAAACAGCAGTGCTGTTAAGTTTGGCCAGTGGAGACCAACCTTTTGACTGAGACATGGTTTGAACCCCTCATGAAGGTATGGGAAAGTTGTCTGACCATTCTCAGCCTCTATTATGGGACAGGGCATCAGCTGCTAGCCGATCAAAATGCAGGTAGTCACACCCCAAATACGTTCAGTAGTTTTGGGTAAGGCATCTGAACAGGTGACAACACAGGGAAGGAACTCGCTGTTACATGCTGTAAAGTATACAGACATTCCTTAAACACGACCACACTCTCACCTGTCACACAACTGGAATACCCAAATTTTAGTCAAGCAGCAGATGCACATCAGGTTATGTGAGAAGGGAGAGGCTGTGAGTGTCCCTCAGGAAAAGGACAGAGGAGAGCAGGACACAGGATTACTCATGCAGGCTGCAGCCTGCTGCCTGCCCTAAGATGCCTTTAAGAAAATGTTTGCTTGTCCATTGTTTATGGTACTTCAGTCCTTTCATTCATTTCAGCTTTCCATCAACATTCACTGGAATTGCTTTAAACACAGACAGTAAGTGAAAAGAGCAGGTAACTGATGTATCTCACAGGAATCATCACTCATCTTCAAGGCCTGTGAGGAGAGAGGGTGGACTCAAATCTGGGGAAACCAAGCACCTGCTGAGAAAATATTACAGTTTACCTGAGTTTAACATCTATTACCTTCCTTATTGTAAACAGCTGAACCAATCCCAAAAATGAGAGAGTGCACCAGTTTTCAGAATTAGGAATAGGTTTTCTGTGCAAAAAGTAAAATTCACTGTTCCCATGAAAAGCTGTGGAGAAGAAAACTAGTGGGATCATCCTCAGAGACTTCCCCTCCTCAACCAGTCCACGTGAAATGGACAGAAATTTCAGGAAATAGTGCTCAGTCAACAGCAACGGTTCAACTCCTTCCAGTCCCCTGGATACAGCAGAGCAGAAGCTGCGAGTCATGCGTATGTCTCATACATGTCTCCAGGCTGGCTCTGTGGGAGCTGAGAACAATCAAGCTGAGGATGGATGGCACTATCATGAGCTGCCCAGGTCCCACACCAACCGCAGGGTAGCTGGGGAGAGATTTGAGCACCACTCAGCCCCCACACCCTGCCACTCCTCAGCTCCAGGCCTCCAGAGAGATCCAGGGCAACGGGCAAGAGGGGAGACAGCTGTGACATTGTGGTTCCTGCTTGTTTTCAGTTTATGATCAGAATATCCTGTTCCAGCTTTAGGTCACAGAGCACGAGCCTGCCATGCCATGGAGAGGGAATCCATGTGGAAAGCAGTGCAGAGAGGATAAATTAGCCACAAAGTGTTGGCATAACAAGGATGATAAAGTACAATCATGGCTGCATAAGAATGGTATATGTTGTAGTAGGCATAATAATTAATTAAGGCTGCTATGAAAATACATCAATTTTTTTTTTTTTTTTTTTTTCTTTTTTCATTTTCATTAACTTCTGCTGGCTTGGGAGCCATTCCTGAACACACTTCCAAATTCCATAAAGTGATTTATGGACCACTGGAAATTATTTCAGATATTCAGGCACACGTTGCAACAAACTTTAAGCTGATGGCTGAACTATAACTTTGGAATCCAATTTAAATTGGCCATTTTAGCACAAAGCTGCACACATTTTTTTTATTGCAAATTGATAGAGGAGACATTCTCCGTTGTAAAACAAATTGTATTTTGTTTATCTAGCATTTAAATGTCCAGTGCTAAAGCAATACAAAAAAAAAAAAAAAAAAAAAAAAAAAAAAGAGCTGAAGTAATGAATAAGACAAATTCCAACTCAGTTTGACATTTTCCTCCAGCAAGATGATTTTCAACCTTTTTTCTTCATTTTCAGACACCTTCTAGCCTTTCATTGCAAACTGCTTCTATTTGAATTCATCTTTCTTAGATATGGCTGATTAAAACTGGAGACAGTATTGCAGATGAGGCCTCAACAGTACCTTGTAAAATGGCATGAACTCTCCCTCATCTCTACTGAAAATATCCTGTCAGAAGCATTTCTGGATTGCCACTGCCTTTTCACAGCACTGGTGGTTCTCAGTTGTTCCATGGCCAATATACCCAGATCCTCCTCAGCGCCAGTCATCCCTAGCTAATGAACTCCCAGTATAAATCAAAAAAGTGATAATAGTCCCCAAGCCCAAGCCCATTCACACTCTGTACTATAAAATTTAATACAATTTCTATTACTTTTTTCCCCTGAGGTTACCCAATTCTCTCCCCATGACAGCCTGATGCTCTTTACACTGGTGCCTCCTCATGGTGTCATCAGGAAATTTCCTTTGTGCTCTTTGTGTTACATCGCATCATTTGCATGCTAACACCGCTAAAATAAATGGTAAGTAAAACCAGTCATGTTCTCGATCACATTGCTCTGAAAACACCCATGAAACTAAAGTGAGCCCATTCAGGGGCACAAGGTGTACAGCTAGACATGTTCTTAGGCAAGTACAGACATTCTTGTAAGGGCCCCCTCTGCCGTTACAGCTCCATCCACGCTAAAGACCTCCCCACAGAGCTCCTGTGAAAGCACACTCCAAGAGGGTTACACACTGTGCAGCCCACTGTATAGACATGTCAGGCAGGAGCCAAAGCATTCAGGAGAACAGCCACAGGACATGGCTGCGAGATGCTGGCATGAGCATGGGCCTCCCTGCTGCACCAGGGCTGCTGAGTCCCCCCGAGCGTAGCCACCGGGGCAACATCACCACTGCCAGGGCCCCCTGGCAGCGCCGACCCCACCACACTGCTAAGCTCACAGCCAAGCCACAGCAGCCACAGGGTATATGGGAGCAATAAGAGAAAGAAATAGAGGCAGGGCACAGGCCCTCCAGGTGGCAAATACAACAGATGTCTCAAATTTTCATTTTGATAATCTTCAACTTGTCTTGCCACTGGCTTTAAATGTCCGTGTGCAGGTGTCACATCTTTGTCCTCCAGCTCTCTCCCTGGCCATGTAATACACACACTTTTATTTGAAGGAAGGCCATGTAAGTGAAACTCTATGGCCTGGACTTTTATTCTCAACACCCCATGTAGGTTTTCTGAAAAGAACTGTTATAAAGATTTTTCAAAGAAATTGGGGTCACCTGCTGCAGTGAACTGAACATAATTGGGAAGTACTCTAGATATCCTCTGTTTGGAAATGCATTGCGTGTGGATGATGTCTAGTTCAGTTTTGAATGAGTTTCTGGCTTCACATGCTATTTTTAAGAGCCGTAGATGGAGCAGGTCCTGCCCCCCCCCCCCTTCCACCGTCTCCTCCTACTCACTGATTTCTCATCTTAAATCAAATTGGGTACAAACACTGTAACAAATAATTTTCTCTCTACACTATAAGAAGATAGGCATAGACAGAAGTTCAGACACATGAAGCATATAGCATCTTTACAAGATAAGATCAGCACTGTGGCTTTCTGTCACAAGGTTTGCCTTTAAAAATTGTAATCATCAGCTTAGCATGTTTATCATCCTGTAAAATGGATACTCCTACCACTGCCTATGAAGAGAGATGACTGTGATAAAGGATCACCTTTATGTCTAACAGACCCTTTTAATTGCCCACAGCATGCACCCCTTGAGGATCTAAACTGTGACCATTGCAAGCATTTGCATTAAAAAGGGAAGGTGTCGCTATCATTTGAAAAGATGTTCTCAGAGCCGCATGTTAAAATGGATGCGTCTCCTTCCTCCCAAATTTAAAAGGGGAACAGGCAGGTAGCTGTCTTCCTCAGCTTCCTTTGCCCTCACAGGAGAGAGAAGCTAGACAGCAAGTATCCCTTCCCTGCTGGCTGTAGCTGCTTTCTGCTTTTTGCACTACTGAGGTGAGTAGAGCAGCCCTGGCTGCTTTGCTTTGCTTGAATTGGGAGAAGGATAACAGCAAAAGCAGACTCCCCTCCTGTCTCCACCAGCCTTCCATGACTGCTGGCCCCAGAAGCTGACAGTTACAACTTGCTGATTCAGTCCAAGCTCAAGATTTTTTAACTTTCTACAGATACTGACTGTTTTATAGAGTCAGATGCCAGCTGGAAATGAGATGCCCCAAACCCCATAAGTAAATGTTCTCCTTGTGCTGTTTCATACAGCAAAAAGCACAGAATAAGAGATCCTCCTTTGAGGTCCAGAGAGTAGCTCAGGGCATCTTTAGTGCAATTTGTTCAACACACAGGCTGAGGTGATTGGGTATTATTGCTGTAAATCAGACTTTACAAACAGCTGCCATTTTTTTATAGGTCTTCCCTGAATTCTTGCCACTTTATCTTCCTTATCTTACAGGACCATTTCCCTACTTGGTCCAAGCAGTCAAGCAAAAGATGCAAGGTCTCACTGTTTCATCCTGGAGAAGAACCTGATGATGACACTGGATAGCTTGTAGATAATTGCGCTCCTTCTCAAGAACAGGCCGTCTTCCTTTTTGCCACTTCACAGAGGATTGAAAAATGTTCACTTGTTCTGTTGCTGTCAGAATCAAATCTCCTTTCTGAAAGGGCCTCCCAGGGCTTCTCCTTGGGCTAGATTTACCTTACATACTTGGGTTGTGCTAGAACAATCCTCACTGCCTACAGTGTGTGTTTTTGTGTCACTTGCATGCTCCAGATTGAAAATTGGCCAATGTAATGCCCATATATGAGAAGTGTCAGAAGGATGATCTGAGAAATTACAGGCCTGTCAGCTTGACTTCGGTGCTGGGGAAGCTCATCCTGAATACCATCACACAACACATGCGGGACAACCAGATGCTCAGCCCCAGTCAGCATGGGTTTATGAAAGGCAGGTCCTGCTTGACAAACCTGATCTCCTTCTACAACAGGGCAACCTGTATATATTGGATGAGGGAAAGGCTGTGGATCTTGTCTACCTTGATTTTAGTGTTACATTAATGGTCGGACTAGATGATCTTCAAGGTCTTTTCTAACCTAAATGGTTCTGTGATTCTGTAATACAGTACTGAAATGAAAGTCCATTGTTCTGACCAGTGGGGTTCCAGGTGGATGCATCTTTGGATCAGAGAGGACTATTTTCTCGGGTTTAGAGATGCCTATTAATTCAGCCATCTGCTTTCAGGAGCTCTAGAACTTCTTGCAGCTAACCTGAAGGACTATGATTTTTCCCAATAGTTTGACCCAATCTGCAACAACATCCTAAGTGCATCTACCCAAAACCACATGGCAAGGAAATAGTAATCCCTGGCTCTCTGTAACATCCATACTGCAGCCATCCTGCAAGACACGGTCTTAGCAATTTGGCTGTCTACTCTGCTTCTTCTGAAATGTAGACTGATTCTAGGTAACAAGGAAATAATTCTGGATCTAACCCATTTATTTGCAATTTTCCTGAAGAATATCTGAACAATTCAACACAAAGGCTCTTGCTGAAATCTCATGCCAATCATTGCAAAACTGTTGTTAGGACAAAGATATTCGTTTGCTTCTTCACACACATACTGTATATGTACTCATTTTATATTTGACCTTCAGGGGTTGGCATCCAATACTATATGAGCCCAGCAAAATACAGGTGGAACTACAGCAGGTGGTGGCATATCCCTGCAAGCTTAACCTAACACAAGTAACATTAAGGGTACCTTCTTCAGGAAAAGCAGGCTTTTTGATCAAGGAGTAGAATATGAAAATGTCCAGATACCCAATGTTATGAATCCAACAACAACATAGGTCTCCTGATAATGACAATGGTTTAAATATTTTTTATTTTAATAGATCTGCCAGCATTACCAATATCTATAGTGTTGCTTGGTAACTATTTTCTGATACCAGGAGACTGAAAAACACTTTTTCAAAACTCAATTCCAATTCTGATATTAAGTCTTGCATTTTAGTGGTTTCAGTCTGTCCTCTGTATTGCTGCCCAGCTCCAGCAATATTCTTGATAACATTCTCATGGGGCATGCACATTTTTTTACTTTCTTTCCTTTCCCAGAAGATGCCAAGTGAGTTTACAAGTAGATATTTTACACCCCTTCTTGGAAATATGTTGATGTTGTAAGAAGAGTCAGTGAAACCATAAAGTGAGAATGCAGGTGGTCTCAGACACCAGTTGCATAATTCAGACTGAGTTTAATGATGTACGTAGAAAGCAATTCTAAATTATCAGTGTATGGGAATAAAATTATCACATAAAGTAGAAAAGCAAGTGATATTAAAGTGTTGCATGGAACAAAGGTGAATATGTTTAAATATCAGTCGCACTGTATATATTTTGCTAGTGGTGCAGTGCCAGCATTCACTTATTTTCCACAAGCTGTGTTGCATGGTCATGAAGATAAAGGAATAGAATAAGAATAATAATAGTAGTAATAACAATAATAAAAAATGTAACACTGTTGATAGGATCATAATTCAGTAATGAATAAAATACCACAATGCTCTACTAAATTACTTGTTAAAATTTAACTCAGACAATAAAAAGGATAATTAAAAAGAGGAACAAAACCCCACTGTGCTCTAGTTTTAAAAGTGTATCTGCTTATTTCCTCACATGTTGCAGATTTCTGTTACAGAGACATTTCCTTCCAATTTTATGAGGATTAACAAGTTCACTTCTGCCTTCTATGCTAACACTGACAGCGCTACAGAAGGTGGTAGGATGCTTGTAAACGCCATGGGTCTGTTGATTTGTGGATACTTGTATGACTAAAGAAATGTAGCAGTTATGTGAGACAGCCCCTAAAACCTCTTTTTGCTCTCTGACAATGGCAGATTGTGCAGGAAGCTGCCTAGGGAGCTGTGTTCGAAAATTAAATTCCCACCTCCCCAAATATATGCGCAGTGACTTTCTGAAACATGACTGGTTTTCACAACAAGTATCCACTGTTCATTTGCTTTCTAAATACCCTGTTTTGACTGAAGGCACGAAACTGGCAATTTAGAATTATAATGGTAGAAGAAGATCAGAAGAAAGCACATAACATTTATTTAACAGCTATTGGTAGTAACAGAATTTTAGCTGGTAAGTGGGCGATTACATCATTTCTATTCTATAACTCTTACAAAAGAAGACAGAGCCTTAAAATCCCCTTAGAACACCCTTTCCCTGGCTTTGAAGGAACAGCAAAGTCTGCATGGTGGAAGTCCTGATTCACACAGCAGCCTGCAGCCTCTGAATGTACTTCCTAAAAAAATCCTTCACAAATTACGGCCATCCAGACAATTTGGTGGAGCCTGGGAGTTTCAACAGGGGCAAGGTTGTAAAAGGTAGGAATGGACAACATCTGTAGAAAAAGCAGCAGTCTAAAACTTCCCACAGTTCACCAGGTGAAAACTGTCTTCTCATGTTTTAAAAAAAAAGAAATGGAAGGTTTGCTTTGTAGCACTGGACTTAATAATGTCACCAGGCTGCAGCTCCATCCCAGATGCTACCTTCCTAGAGAGGCTCTGGAGGCTCCAGCACTGAGGCCTTTAAAAAACATGTTAGAGAGAGCTATCTGCAGTGTGGCTAAGCTTGCTGTAGGTCAAGGTCAAGGCCCAGAGGTCAGTCACCTCAGGAGGTCCCACTCCCATTGTTAGATTTCTAATATCATTAACAACATTCAGTAATAATTGCACTGACAGACTTGTCTTTTTTCTGCAAACACTGAAAGTACTTAACAGCAGATACCTTTCAGAAGGAATGCTGTGCTTCAGATATACTTACTAAGAAGAGATGAGTGGGCAGTTTTTTGCCCTGTGCTACAGATAATATCAAGTCTGATGGTTGCAATGAATCCCCAACAATTCTAAAGTCAGAGAATATATCACAGCATTTGCTTCTTCATTGTTCAAGTACTTGATATTGCCCAAAACCAGACATAATGAGCGGGCAAATTCTTCACTTCACCCCCCTCTCACCCAGAAACATAGCATCTGTGATTCTTCATATTGCTGTGGTGGTGGTTCATTCAATCCCATGTGAAATTACTGAGACAATGAGGGCAGGATGTAGTCTTCATGGTACTGCCATCATCAGCTACTCGAAAATCATGAACTCCATTCCAAGAATCAACGTTTGAGAAATTTTTGGTTCTCTTTATTTGTTGGGGGGGGTGGGGGGTGGGTGTTGAACTTCTAGAAGTCACATCAACGTTTTTGTCAAAACCATGAAGATGGTATGACTCAGTCTGGCGGAGCTCTTCATATAGCAGTACAGAGTGGGCAATGCTGCTGACAAAATAAAAAATAGATCTTCTTCTTGCTGAGGGGAAAAAGTATATGTTGTTAGGTGGTTGGGCATTTCATGGGTATAATACACTAGGAACTCAAAACTCCTCCCAGGCTCTGGGTATTTAACATCTCGAGGCATCAAGCCATGCAGAACCACAAATTACTTTTGCTGTTACTTTGGTGTTCATTTACAATTAGACATTTTCCTCATGTGTTTTGATGCTTTTGATCACTAATATTGCACTGTTTATTTCTCTCCTTTTATTACTGTCAAGGCTAAAATAATATGTGGGGGAGAAATGCACTCAGAAAAGACAGATTCTAGTTTTATTCCCACGCCCACACTGCAAAATACAGCATACAATAAATCTGCAAGTGAATCCAGATTTGTGACTTATGTGGGCCATTAATATTTAATATATGCGGTACCTACTCTTTTGCAGGTTTGTTCATATTCTATTCTAATGTCCTGTAAACAGGCTCCAGATAATTTCTGAGATCTCTGGAGCTGGAAACTGCTATGTATACAAAATTCAAACTGTGCTGAAGATGAGAAATGATGGCAGAAATAAGTGTTAGAGCCCTTTGATCCCCCTTCCTCTCTGCAGCAGTAAATATATTCAGAAAGGCAGTGCTGTAGATTTATAAATGTTAGCACTCTGAGTGAAGTCAAACTAATTTACTCTATGAACTTCTCTGACATTATGAAAACTTTACAAAGAGATCATTGCATGTGAAGTATTAAAATACTATAATTTTAACTTAAAAACCCCACTCACCAGACATTTAAGTGCCTTTCTGTATATCTTCTCTGTTTAGAAGTGTTTTAAGAATAAGTGGGAACACCATAAAGATGGCAAAATAAATTATGTCTCTTGAAGTTTAGGAATAACACCGACATAAAATAAAATGGCATTAATCCATTTTTCATAGATCCAGACTCAAGCAGTAGACCCAAGCAGCTGGGGAGAAGAAGTGTAGAAGGAGCTTGTTCTAAATGAATTGATGGTGACAAGGGAGATAAAAATGCCACCAGAAACGTCTAACATGATTACAGAGGGGTTGAGCATAGATACCTTGTGGGGCTCATCTTGCGTCTCAGGTGATTCCCCATTTGTTCTGGGGAAAACTATTTGATTTGTGCTGATTCAAGACTCAACTAATTGCAAGCCTGAGGGTGGCTGAATGGGGTGTATGGACATCTCTTTGTGAGCACTGGACTGGACCATTTTGAAAATGGACCATTTTGAAAACAGATGGCTTGAAGCTCTAAGTTACAGCACTTCACCACTCTGCTCCAATCTGGAAGGCACGCACGCAGCACCACTGCCTGCAGAGCCAGATCAGCCTGTGCAGTAGTACAAACTGCAGTTGCTTTTTCAGACCTTTTCCACTGCTTATTTCCATGCTGAAAGCTGGAACAAAGGAAGAATCTCAAAAGGAGGCAAAGCCTGGAGGCTGGATAAGTTCTTCAATGCATCTGAGCAGATGATCATGTCTGTCAAGGAAGAGGAGTGCTTTTCCTACTGATGTGAAGGCCTCAGCAGCAACTATATGTACCACTTTCATAGCATCTGTAACAGGCTAGGGAAACCTTGACGCCTTATTTAGTTCTGAATGGTGCTCTGCATCTCTTCGACTGCAACAGACCCATAAGACCTTTGTTCCACTCTCTACGGCGATTTTCCATAGATTTTAAAATCCTGTCCCACCTTTTGGTCTCAGTGCATGCCTCAGCAGCCATTGTGACTCAGGTAAAGGTCATACATGACATCTACATTTTCCTGGCATTTGGCTGGGGGATATGACATCTCCTGGGTACTGGTCAGATGATGGTTCTCACCACTTTCCGACCCTAAAGGAAGTAATCTAATGCAATCCTAAACAGAAATATATACCTGCTTTATACAGCTGACAAATGTGGCTATCCAAAACTCAGCATCCAAGTTAGACTGCTGAGATCTAGCTTAGATATTTTTCTTCACAGCACCATCTAGTGCTACTTATGAAAGTCACAATTTTCTTTGACCTTGCCTTCTCTCACATAAATACACAGTCACACGTACGTTTTAAAATAAATACAGATTGAACCCAAGTCCTTTCCAAAAAAGTACTTGAATAAATATTCGGGGTTTTTTCCCCTGAGGAAGTAATGAGAGAAAAACAATCACAGCAATAGATGTGCAGTGAAACAATGCACTCTAAAAACAATGCCGATGAAGATATTACAAGAATCTGAACAAAGCATGAGAAAATAATTAAAATAAAATAAAATAAAATAAAATAAAATAAAATAAAATAAAATAAAATAAAATAAAATAAAATAAAATAAAACATTGGTTGTTTAAAACTGTTTTGTCTGGACTAAGGAAATGTTTGTGGTTAGGTGTGGGTTTGCTAAAATGGACTCCCTTGCCTTTAATATGCTTTGCTCACTTTTTCTAACCTCAAAGTTTTTTTCTTGACACTGTTAAAACATGTTTAACTTCACTGAATAATGAATGCTGAAGATAAAGATTGTCTTTTTCAATAGTTCAGCAACCACCATCAATTACAGTGTGAGTTCTTAGAGTAAACATTCCCTGAGCCTCCATGATGACCATTGCCACAACAGCCAAAGATCCTACAACCTCCCCCCCATAACTTGATTTGTCCTATGCTGTTGTAAGGGCAATAAAAAAAGCAACAGTCAAAAAGAAAGGAAAGGGAAGGAAAAAGAAGGGAAGGTAAAAAGGGAAAGGGAAAAGATAAAAAGGGGAAAAGAGAGAAAAGGGGGAAAAACAGATAAAGGGAAAAGAAAGGGAAAGGGAAAGAGAAAGCAAGAAAAGGTAAACAACCAAGCAAGCAAAATGCTTATTTTCTTTTACTTTTAAAAATCCTGATTATAAATAAACAATAATACTTTTCCAATCATCCTGAAAATTGCCAACATATGGAGGAGAAAGCTATGACAGCAGCCAGAGGTTTGCCCAGGGATTTTTCACATTATCATCTTGTACCGTTGCAATTTACAGAGTCTTCTGGAGATCACAGTGGGAACCAGTGGCCATCTAGACAAAGCAGACACACAGAGAGCTGTAGTGAATACCAGAACACTATGCATTGATAAGATTTAGATGTAAAAGTATTCTTCCTCCACAAAATAATGTCTAGTCTAGTCTCGTATTCATTGATTGTAATTTTGCAATTTGACCTTGACAGCTTGTAAATTTTCAGGACACTATTCTTAAAAGCAATTCTGGCAAGGTATGCTTTCAAATCACTGGTTTCATGGTTGGACTTTATAGGGAAAGGTACATGTTTTAAATAGCTTTTGTATAAAAATCCCGCAGGGTATGCCAAAGGCAAACTAATGACCACTGGTGAAGCCACAAATGGAATTGGGTAATATATTGATACCAGCAGTAAACAGTACTCGATTTTAACAGCAACTAGTATAGAAAAACATGTCTAATTTAATTTATGAACCTAATTTAAACACTGGGGAGACTTGACAGAGAAAGACTAGTTGCTATCTTGTTTCTGTACTTTTATTTGCCACCCATCAGAAAGTGGGAAGGACATTATAGCACTTGATGCTAATTTGTTCATCTGCTTATGCTGTTGGCACTTCTTGCTTGCTTGTGGCATTTTTGCAAGTAATTCTAGCCGTTCTTAATCCTGATTCAAAGAAACAATTGATTTTCTTGTTATGATTTATTATCATTGATCAGTCTGTGAATAACACATTTTTGCTTTTGGCACATTGTACAGCCACAGCTAAGGTTACCAACCTTTTTCTATTTTCCTCTGTAGGGAAGAAGTAACTGGCTCCAGAAGTGCAAATGCTCTTTCTTTGTGAGCAGCTCTTCCCATGTGAATAAATCCCTGTGAAGTCACTGGGGTAATTCACATGCGCAAGACTGCCACCCAGGACTGTGACACTTGTGTATAGCTCAGCTGGAAAGACTCTTACTATTATTTTCTGTATGGTATACATTTTTAAAGAGTTCCAAACTGTTTATATTAGTAATTGTAAAGCTGAGGGTCTGAGCCTGCCTGAATTGTGGCTCTAGTAGAATCTTGAGAGACAGTAAGGGTTCCTTATGATGAACAAACAAAAAAAACCTCAGCTTTGGTTTTGGGGTATTGGAATGCTGACCTTATGAAGTATATTGAAATGAAAGAAAGAAGCTTGCTGCTAAGTTTTTTGTACAAAATAAAATAAGAATTACTAACTTCTATCTCATTCTCATTTTCAGGTCCTATAGGCCTGTTTTGTTTCACTTGCACCTTTGCTAAATAAAAATTATCATTATATTGTTGTAAAACCTAGCTAAAAGTGGAAGATTTCACTCTGGGAATTGCTGAAAGACAAAATGTACCATAAAACATATATATATATATGCTCTAAAAGTTAACATTTACTAATTAATAAGAAAAATATTTCTGACCTTCAGAAGTAGAATTATATTTATGCTTTTTAATATTCCCTTGTGCTGGTAAATAGCATGGCTTTCACTTGACTTTTGGTATCTAACTTTCTCAAGATCTTGTACGAGAGAAGACTTCACTCAGTCACTGAGGGAGAGGTGAAAGGGAGGAGGGGTTTGACCTTCTGTGATTCCCCCCAAACAGTGGATTAATCAGTATTTCTACATTTCAAGAGCAGCCCCTTCCTCAAAATTATTTGTTGGAATCACAGGTGCATGTCAAGATGATGCTAATAAAGAAAACACCACTGCAACAGAATCTCAGCACTGCATCATCCACCCCTGTTGCACTGTTGGTGTGAAGCATTTTTCTCAATGGGGGTCTTTGTTTGCAGCTAGATAACTGCAGAGCAAAGCATAGCAATGCATTGCAAAGCAATGCCATGGTGTTTCTGAGCTTTAGCAAGGTTGATTTTAACAAGACATTTTCAGCAAAAGGTAGGTTTGCTGAAAGCAGAAATGGATGACCAACATCTGTCTTTAATGATAGCAGGATCTGGCACAGCAACAGGAATTCTCCTGCAAGGGCTAATTTGCAGGTTCGGAGCTTCCTGACTGGGGGAAAAAAAAAAAAGGATTGGGGAAATTATTTTACAACTCACCTGTTTTTGCTTTCCAAAGTGTGCTTAACAAGAAAAGATGTCAGTTATTCCTATTCTGAAAACAAGAACTTGTGACATTAAGAGTCTTTTACCTTCACAAATTTACATTCTGTGAATGAGTATCCAACTAATGTTTCAAGTACAGTGTCTGAGACACCACTTAAAACCACAGGTATTGCAGGCTTTGTAGCACTAGAAAAAAAATCCATTTTTTTTTTTTACTTTTGCTCTGAATCATCAATAGCTAAATAGCTGAAAGTAGAAATTCTTTATGTACGTGTAGAGGAAAAATAGATTTGGATTGGAAACTTTTTTGGCAAGTATGAGTCTAACAGTATTTGAAGTAGATGAGATATTGATCCCTAAAATAAATAAATAAATAAATACAAATGCCCAAACCTTTTAAACTTCAAGTATCTGCAAAGTTAACAACCTCACATTCAGAAAACGTATTAAAAAAAAAAAAAAAAACACCTTTCTATAAAATTGCCAGGAAACAAGACTTCTCCCGTGTTTTCTTTCTGAGAACAACAGCATACCTGTATTTGCGTGTGGCAGGAGGAAAAGTGCACAACCTCAGGAGTGATTCCTGGACATTGTGGTCCAGGCCAGACCAATCTGATAAACAAAGATGTTAAAAAAAATACACTCAGCATCCAGACTGGCTATTAAAATAGCAACAACAGCAAAAAAATCCCAAACCTGCAGCAAACCTTTTTCAGATTTGGAGCCCCATCTTTTTCCCTGGGCTGTTCCTAGGAACAGAATACCATTGATCTGGTAGCATTCCCCTGTTCAGAGCCACAAAGAGGTCTTCAGACTACTAGCAGGTCTAAACAGTGCTACACACTCCTAGTTCTCCAGGTGTGAATCAGCTCCAGTCCACAAGTCACATAAACAGGACTCCAAGCCCTAAGCCAGTGTATCTTGCCTTTCAGCCACACTTTGTCAAGTTCCCATGTTCTTGGGTTGTGAGGCCCAAAAGAAACTGTTGGTATCCAGTTGCCCCTGCTTGTGGCAGCAGCATTGTTATTAGAATTTTAGTATTCTCCAGTAAAGTCCTACTGTTCATGCGAAGGCCACCCCGTTTGTGTGCAATAGCTCTGCTTGCAGCTGAGCGGTGATTTGAAATCGGGAGCAACACTGATTTGAAACCCGCGAGCCAACAGTCCTGTAGGTCATAGCTGGCTCCAGCTCTGCAAGACAGAAAGAGTATTGCCTCCTACCTCCCCTGAAGGGCTTGGCAAACTCCAAGCACGTCTGCAGATACGTGCTAGCTTCCAGATCAGTGTTGAGGGCTGGGATGAAAGGAAAAAAAAAAAAAAAAAAAAAAAAGGGAAAGAAACTGCATGAAATGCTTAGTCATCTGAGAGGAACATACTGCATAGCTGAGTCAAAAAGGTAAATTAATTCTCCCAAGTTTATTTCCCTAAAAAGTTGCAGTGCTATTTTAGCTACAGCAACAGCAATCAACTGGACAGGAGCTTCCCTCATCTTGCATCGGCTTTTGCAAAGCTTCCTCTGCCATCCAGCACTAGCAGTGACAGAACACAAAATGGTCAACCTGCCCCCCTCCTGGGGTGGGGGGGCAGCTCCTGCTGCAGTCTCTCCTCACAGCTGCTTTTCAGTGGTGTCAGGCAAAGCACTCCCTAAATCCTGAGTCACACATAGGCTGGCTGCCAAGCTCTCCTCAGGCTGCATCAGATGTTTGGGTCCTGCTTGCTTGCTTTCTCATTTATGAGTATCAGAAGGCTCACATATTTTTTCAAGCTCAACTCTAAAATGGTCACAAATTTCCTCTTTAAAAAAAAAAAAAAAAAGGTCTGAGAAAATGTTACTTTTACAAGTGGTGTGAATACAAACACAAGGCATCACAAAACAGAAGATAAAATTTTTAGAGTAGGCAGCACTGGAATATGATTTTGTTACATATTTTGAATAAAACAGGGCACGTCACTAATTTATCTCCCAATGAGGAAGCAGCTCTCTTTTGAGACCTTACAGATTGACACTGACAATGCTTGTGGAAAGAAAACTTTGAACCTGTGTTACAAAAGGAAATTTGGTATTGATAGAATTAGTTTATCTGTAAGACACAACTTTTATAGAGGTTAGGCAATCCAGTTCATTTATTTAGTGTACCTGAACATAATATACAATGAAAGAGAAAGCAGTCTTTTATCTTAATGTCATTTCTTGTAAAAGAGAAGCTTAGCCCCAGCCTACATGCAAGTACAAGATGTCACAGAAAGACAAGCAGTTATGAAGAGCTGTATCTGCATGCAAATATAGTGCAGGTTCCATGGAAAGACAAGAAAAAATCAAATAAAATCCCTTTTAAAGATGAACTGTCACTGCATTCCAGCTGGGGAATGGGTAAGTGGAGGAAGAGGGAGGAAGAGAGTTAAATCTGAACAACCTCCAAATTCTTCCTTGCAGCCTACAGTCCACTCCTCCACATGTTGTGGGTATCTGGTATTGATTTCCCAGTCTTAATAGACCATTATGGATGAAGCACTGCTGCACTCTGACATGCTCATTGGTAGGAAAGTGCAGTGACTTGTGAACAGTTATTTGAAATTTTGCTACCAGATGGCTGCAGCTTTGCAAACCACCTGCCACAAGACTAAGCCATTCTGGCTCTGGTTTGAGCTGGAGCAGTAACTGCTGCTGCTTTAGCTTCCCCTTCTGACTGCATCAAGAGAGCATGAGACTGCAGATAAAGATGGGAAGGTGGAGGACATGGAGCAGCATCTCCACGACGGACATTATCTTGGAAAATCTGCAGTTTGTGCAACTGGACATCTTACTGGACTCAGGGGTGGGGAAAAAAAAAAAAAAAAATCAGTGAGTAGGTATAGCATGCCAGTCCTCAAAATGACACACCAAGGCAGCATATGTGTCTAAAATCTAATTTATTAATTAAAAACCCCCTCTCAAATACAAAAACCAGTATAAAATCACTGACCTCACTGCACTTTATTCTCTACATGTAGTGTAGTCTTTACTGACCATATCTGTCTAATTTAGATTTATTTTATCTGTAGAATAGATACAATAGACTAAATTATTTAACTCAACATTCTGACTACATATAATTTATATTTCTCTATAATAGTTCAGGAGTAATCAAAACATATTACTCTCTATCACTTCCCACTTAAATCCCATATTAGTGACTTTTGGATTTAGCTTGTCAGTGGAATAGCAGTGTTTTGCCCTATCCAGAGACTTGTTTAAACTGTGAATAATAAATGTGTAAAAAAAAAAAAGAATTTATATTTACAGACTTGGGCAAAATAAAACTAATAAGCAGGAGCTTAAAAGTTTCTGCAGAGCCCTTTGAGGGTTCTGTGGCCAAGGTGAAAAATCCAGAGTTCACAATTACATGCTTAATGATCAGTGAAGTTAAGCATGTAAGGCACCTGATGAATCATGCCCTTAGGATATAAAAGCTTTCCATTGACCTTTTTTTCCTTCAGCTTCAAAAACTGAAGTCTTTGTACCTCACCTTCTGAAATGTGGTCTTCCCAGAAATGCATTTTCCCAATAAGAGAATTAAGGCAGACAAGCATTTCAGGTATTCTTCTTCAACAGTCTCTTCTGAAAAACTACAATTTTTCTGTCATAAACTCAATGTAAATCAACCTGGAATATCAGCTTCATACTTATTGTAGCCAGTAAGCCTCAAGGATAAGTTCATATTGGATTGTGGAAAATGACATGGAAATGAAAAGGGAAAAATATCCATCCAAAACACATCCCAAGGCCCTCTTCGATGTTTGAGTGCTACTATGTGACAGATTGTGATTTACAGTGAGTGGGCTGGTAAAGGGTATGTAGATTAAAATGCAGATTACATGAAAGTACGACAGGTGATCCAAAATTTGCAACAAGTGGTAGAGGATTTGTGGTTTGGTTTTGGAGTGGGGTTTTTTTGCACATGAGAATTAGATTTTTCTATAAAAGAAAAACCTGGCACATTTAGATTTATTAAAGTTTCAGTTTTCTTGAAGAGTTGGAGTCTGTCTCCCTGGCTTGTTACCTATGTATTGCTACAATTTATAATATTTTAATTACATGGTCGCTTTGCCAGCACTAGAACTCTGACTTACTTCAAAAGGCTTTTTACCTTTGAGATGTTGGTATTCAGCGTCATATCCACTAGATGTCACTCAATAGTCATCATAATTTCCAGTATTGACATAAACACCAAAAAAACCACATAAAAAGGGCTTTTTTTTTTTTTTTTTCTTCAGATTCAGAATTATATTCTTTCAAAAATTGGGAAGGTCAATGTTTAAAGTTAAGGTGCATTGTGTTGAAGGTTTCATCATCACTTCAAAAATTATAATTTTAAGCTTGTATGCTGATCCCATTTAGAAGCCCTGGTTGCCATCTGGAAGCATTCCTTTAATAAAGGTTCTTAAAAAAAAAAAAAAAAAAAAAAACCACAAACATTTGGAGGGTGGTGGACTTGATGTTAAGGATAATTGTGCCTCTGGACCGTGAACACACTGTTCAACATTTTGAACTGCATGATGCCTAATGACATTGATCTTCAGTGATGTTGTTTTCTAGCTTTTATGTTCACAATCTCTGGGTTTTGCCATTAAGAGATGTTTTGAATCCACACCCCCAAAAAACATCAATTTACCAGAATGGATGGAGTCTCTATTACACTTCTTGCAATGGTTTGTTTCTAACTGGAAATTCTCTAGCTCCCACTTCCAGACATTTGTTCTTGTATGGCTTTCAGGTACTGTAATTGCATGGCAATGCAGTTGCCTTTTCTTGGGAACCTAAACAAAGAAAATTTTCTCTAGCCTTCAAATGATTTTGTTGGCTTTTTCCATGTTCCCTCTGGCTTCCAAACAGCCTCTTCAAAATATGGGTACTAAAATTGTTTCCAGTATTGTAACACTGGAAACATTGCATACGGGGAGACAATAGCTTCACACATCTGCTTGTTAGTGTTTTATATCATTTTCATTCAGAAAGAAACCTATGACATTGTTATGATATATTTGTTTCTTAAATTATTTCAGGGTACCTTGCTGTCCCACTTTCCACTAGATTTGTATGTTCCCTGATGTGGCTAGCATCCCTCATGAATTTATATGTTCAGTACATATTGACAGTTCACATATTCCCCCAAATCCCAAAGGAATCCTTTATCTCTGAAGAAGCCATAAACCTTTATCATCTCTTACGCTAATCAGCAACAGTGACATTTTCAAATATGTACTGCAAAGACATGCAACAAATTCTGCTCAGCTCCATATTCAGCCCTAGTGCTCAGAACAAGGAATGCTAAAAATATTTAGTTGCTATTCTGCACAAATTACTCCTTATATATAAATTAGACTCACTATATAACTTGCATAAAGTGCTTTTTTGAAAGGATGAGCTCACTGTCACTCCAAAATGGGCTGAAAGGTTCATAAGGAAACAAGCTCTTTCAGCTTCTGAAGAAAGCTTCCTCCTACATTTACTAAGACAGGCATAGGCTAACCCATTCCATGGGAAACTGCACCTTAAGGACAGTCTCTAGCAGTAGCTAGAGACACAGGTCATTCCTAAAAGCCACAGCCAAGTGGTCTCCACTCTGTCAGGACTCTTCAAGCATATAATGAATGATACTTTTGAGCCAATTCACTTCATCTTTTAGTAAAAGACACTGGCTTACTCACAAACATCAAAACTCAGTTGGATCTTGGTTCATCATAACACTTGCAGTGGTTATAAAACCCAGTCTCCATTTTATTTCTTTCCCACAGGCTTAGAAGAAGACATTTTAATCTCAATAGGTTTCTCTTTTCAAATGCATTTAGAAGACTTGATGGATCTAGACCCATACCATGCGATGAAGTCAAAAAATTATGAAATGCTCTGCATTATTTGAATGGAGGCCAAATTATCTGTTCCTTCTCAAACTCTTTTACAAAGGTCAAATAGAGGTATATTTTTAATTTTTGTATTATTTGTAATGACAATCCTGCTGAGGGGAGGTGCGCCATGTTTCTGTAGAAAAAAAACAACCCTGTTATATGGAGATGTTTTAATTTTAAAGCTTATTTTCTACCATTTGTTTAGTGCTGTGTTGGAGAAACTTTTTTATGAGACCTGTATCTATCTAGCCTCTCCTTTGCTATGTTCAGCTATAGAAATAGGCCAAGGGAGTCAAAGGTGTTTATGTGATCTTGGTTTTGGACAACATTAAATTTTTGCATTGATCTGGGTTTCCGGGAACAAACACTTTAGCATCCTTAATCACATGGAAAACAATCATAGAATAATAATTTTCATAACTGATTATTACAAGAGTAGGACAAAAAAGAAAATAAAGGAAAGCATATGGAAGTTACAGACTTAAATAAATTTCTCTGTTTTTTTCTTTCAGCCTCTCTTTTTCTCTTTTACTACCAGAGTTTTAACACACAAAGCATGCTGTTTGGCAAATCTATCAGAGGGTGCTAACAAGGGAAATAACAGCCCTTTTGATGGCAAAGAAAAACAGATGCTGAAGTGAGCTGGAATTATTGTTACTACTGCTGTTTCTATTGTAGCTTGATCCTCTTTCCTCAAAGACAAAGCAAGCTTGAAAATAGCAGAAAGTATAAAGAACTATGGACATTAAAAAAATGCAACTTCTGTTTCCAAGGCTCTTTCACTTGCTATCAGAACGTGGCAAGTCCCCAGCACAAGGTCTTACCTGTCATGCTTGGATCTGACAAACCTCTCCAAGTCAGGCTATTTAAAACTTTGCTTGAGCAGCCTTTGCTATCACAGGCTCTCTGACATGCTACAAAACAATCCTAGCTACCAAAGCTCAACTCTTGAAGAAAAGCAACAGGAGAGGAAGAGAAGTAATAGGCAAGACACTGGGAAATAGGAAAAATAAGGGGAGGGAAGCGAGATCAGAACTTCAGGTCTCATAGTCTGACTAGGATTTTGTTGAAGCTGGTGATGATGACATCCAGGTCCCTTTCAGCTACCCAACACAATAAGGACATGGTTCAAGAGGAGGATGTTATCCCCAGTGATGCTGTCTTTCTGATGTAAGAGCTCACTGTCCTCTTTGCTTTCTGGACATGAAGAAGGCATGATGAGCAGAATAGCTTAAGTTTTCATTACTCTGGTTACTATTTAAGTGAATGCCCAGCACACAAATATTACTCCATTAATTTTTATCCATATGCCAGTTATTTACCCACCTTGATATCACCACATTTGGTTAGCCCATTCACATTTATTGACTTTCAGCCCATAGGTTGAACTGAAGAATTTTTTGCTTTAGGATGCTTAGAGCAGCAGTTCCCAATGAAATAATTGCTGAGGCCACATGATACAACTACTGGAACTGCACATCATTTTAATCCAAACTGCAGGACTGCACTTCCTATCAGGCAAAGCTGTTTACTCCTGTGGAATTTGGAAGGAAACAGGTGGGAGCTGCACTGGTCCACAGCTTTGTTTTTAAATTAGGTATATTTTAAGTTACCTGGAGACTCCAAGCAAAACAGAGGTTGTACAAACAAGTACAGAAATGGTTTATCCTCCACAGAGTTGATATGGCACAGAAGTAGACACACAATCAAGAAGAACAAGAAGAAACAATCCAAGTTGTCCAAGATCAGTGGGTCACTTGATAGATTTCTGACTTCCACTTCAATTCTTTGTCTATACCATACCAATAGGAAATGAGTATTGAGGGCAATCTTACCACACAGAAACAATGGAGGTTTGCTTTTCTAGTAATTAATTCAATGAAGAATCTATTTTCTGAACAGCAGTAGATGTGTCATCTGGCTTACCTGGCTGATGTATTTGATCAGATACATACATTGTCCTAAGAAAAATATAGTACACATCTCAGCATGGCAGGGGAAATTACTGCACTTATAAGAAAAGTAGGCATATGGCAAGGAAAGAGAAAAAAAAAAATCAATGATTTGACTTCACTATAATTCCTTTGTCACTACTTTGAAAGGTTGGGAAGAATGGTCGATAATGTGAAAATCAACATGTAAAAATAATTATCAAACAAGTCAAAGTCTGAGATGAAGGAAATAACTGAGTGAAAACTCTTTCCAGTGAAGCAGCTGTTAATTGTGCTCATCAGTCCAGTGAACATAGAAGAAAATGAAATGAACTCCTGACCAACTGTTCTTTGGAGAAATTTTTTCTTCCACTCTCATTCACTGCGCCAGTTCCGGGTGCCTGCACTGAAATGGCATCCTTGCTGCAGGCTCTAAACCATTAATACTGTCGCAACTTTTTGGACCTACATAAGCTTTTCAACACTACTTTTCCACAGGGTTTGTGATAAAGGAAAAAAAAATCCAGCACCAAGACATAAGGCCCCTGTCTCTTGAAAGTAATGCCTCATGCCTTCCCTGAGAGCACAGAGATCGCTCCAGGGCCTGAGACAACACAACTCAGAGTCTCTGAGCTTGTGCTGAATGGAAATAACTCAGCCTCCTACTCTCGCCTGTCTCTATTCAAAGTGGAAACAGTACAGAAGAGACACACAACTAGTTTAAGAAGTGTTCAGAGAGAGTTATGTTTTGTGGTAAACCCCATTCCCCTGATGCTATTATCCTTTTCTTCAAAAAAATACTTCCCCTCAGCAATACTTAACCCTACTCCAGTTTCTGGTGTGTTGTTCCTTTACAAACGTTTTCTCTCTTTTCCTTCCTGCCCATCCCTTTTTTATTTCTCTTTAATTTTCCTGGAATAAGGACTTTATAATCTTTTCCTAATCATATCAAGATTGGCCTTGTTTCACTTCCAGACATCACAGATGTGAAGAAATCCAAACTGAGACTAAGAGAACCTGAAACCAAGTTATGTCCTCAGTGACTGCTAAAAGGCTTCCATGAAGACAAGACTCAGCTACCATCACCAGAGGACCCTGAAAGCTCACAACTGAATTCAACCAGGATGCTCCCTGTGCAACATGAGACCCATACATCCCAACTCTCCTGACCAGGTAATACCACCAGGCACGCTCAAGCAAGCTATCCACAGGTGGTCTATAAACTGTCCAAGGAGACCAAAGGGGGAAGACACTGCATGAAATACTTGCAGATGCAGTTGCTTGGGACACCATTTTCCCCACCACCACTTCTAGAGCAGTGTGTCACAGCCACTCTGTGAAATAAGTATTTGACAATTAAAAGTGTCTTAGACCAGAAAGAGCTTAAACTGTGCTTAGATATGCTGGGTTAGAGTTAATTTTTTTCATAGTATCTACTAGGGCTATGTTTTGGATTTGTGCTGAAAATATTGTTAACAATAGAGATGTTTTCCTAATTGCTGAGCAGTGCTTGCACAGAGTCAAGGCCTTTTCTACCTCTCACCCCACCAGAGAATGGCCTGGGAGTACACAAGAAGTCGGGAGGGGACACAGCCAGGACAGCTGACCCCAATTTTCCAAAGGGATACCCCAGACCATATGACGTCATGGTCAGCTTATAAAGCTGGAGGAAGAAGGACGAATGTGGAGATGTTTCAAGTGATGGTGTGATGGAGCCCTACTCTCCTAGGAATGGCTGAACACCTGCCAGATGACTGGAAGTGGTGAATGAATTCCTTATTTTGTTTTGCTTGCATATACAGCTTTTGTTTTACCTATTAAGCTGTCTTTATCTCCACCCACAAGTTTTCTCACTTTTACCCTTCCACTTCTCTTCCCAGTCCCACTGTGGGGCAATGAGTGAGTGACTGGGTGGGTCTTAGTTGCCAGCTGGGGTTAAACCACAACATTAGCTTAGGTAGCTATGGCTAATCTTAAAGGCTATACAAGAAAAGCATCGAATTTCCAGTTGTTTTCACTGAAATCAGGGAAAAGAAGAAAGAAATCACAAGACTCTTAAACATACAACTGCTTTTAAAAGCTTTACATAAGAGAAAGGGAGTCAGCCTCTAAATAAACTCTAAGCCCCACAACAGTTGGATGAAAGGGACTAGAGTGTTCTGAAAACCTGAACTGTCTTCTTAAGAACTCCAAAATTTGTTATAAAGGAGATCCTATGAAAAGGACAAATGTATTAAAGATAAGCTTTCCTTTTGAAAGGCAACAGATTGGTGACTACAAAGGACCTTTTAAGGAGCGCTCCGAAACTCTTACACCACTGAGCTCTGTACAAGGGCAACAGAGATTCATGCAATAGGGTGCACTCAATGCTAACTGAAGTATTCAAATGACAGTTTAAAAATTTATATGTACAGATTATTTCATTAGATGCTCACTGAGCAATGTATACAGGAGATTTTAAAAGTCTATCTGTATAGAACTACAAAAGAAAATCTCTTAATGCTTCTTTTGGTTAGACAAATGTGTATCTATTCTGTATTCTGCATCTCTGCAGCAATAAGTGCTAAGGGTAATTAAGTAGTAGTTAGGAATCTGCTGAGTGTTGCATGTCCTTAATGTGCTTTAAGGAAATTCTAGCATTACAGATGCATGGCATTCCTATTACTTGATAATTGCGTTTTAAAGTTTGGCATTTTAATTATGCTAATATGCATGGGGTTATATTTTAAATTTAGTACCTTATTTTATGTAGAGTGCTATAAGTTCTTGCCCCTAGATTAGTTAAATTTCATGGAAATCTGGACTGTAACATCCCATCACTTTATCCTCATATTCTAATTAAATGCTGACATTGTTTAAATGAGTTAAATCAAGTATGTTGGTTTTGTGTGTGCTTTGCCAATTCAAAACAGATTTAAATTAAGAGCCTTTATGAGAGTTTCATGCTCCTTCTGGCATGTTGCATTATTATATCATAATAGATGTAATTTAGAAGATTATATCACTCCCTAATTCATTCTCTCAGTTGTTTAGGAGACAAGTTTGGGCTCATCAATTGAGGTTGAACATTTTGTCGCCTGTCTTAGCTATGTAAGTAACCAAGTAACTCCTAGTGAGTCACTTTTAAAATTTGAACAAGGACAACTGCAGGATGCTGTCGTGGGGCCTGTCTTTTTAAAATGGACTAGTGATCCAAATACCAATTCAATTCTTGAAACACCTGCCTTAAGAAACATGTAAACAACCCTCATTTTCAGAATAGAAGTGCTTCATATTTTCTAGAAAATCACAGTCCTCTTAGGCTTCTCAAGTCTGGCAGCCAAAATAATTAGCTGTTTTGAAAGCTTAGGCTAAAAAGTAATTAAAACAGAAATTCTCAGAACTGATTATCCTTCTTAAAATGGCTTACATACTTGAAAACACTGGCTCTAGGCTGTACTCTATTATCTACATTTAAAGTCTGTCTATAACCTACAGCTGAAAAAATAAATAGGGACAATCATTTGTGTCCTGTCTATTTTAATTTTGCAATTGCATCAAAATGGATGAACAAATGACGTGATTTGGTTACAAGACTGGCACCACTCCAGTAACTCAGAATCATGCAAGAGAAGGGGAACTTACACTCCTATATTGATGTGAGAAAAGCAAAATACTCTAAATCTGAGGTAGATTTAATAAAACAAAAACAAAAAAAAAATAGGCCATCTGAGTAGGAAAGCATTGAGAGAAAGTAGATGAAAGTAGAAGAGAAAAGTGACTAGAAAGGGAGGACAGTGAAAACCAGCAAACATTCTGAATAGCAAAAATACCATCCAAAGTGATAAATGAAATATGATACAAAGAAGAAGAAAAAATATGATAAAGTTATCCTGGGCTGAAGTAGATTTTGAAGTTTCATGTACATTTTTTACAAAATGATCATCAACTCTCAAGACCATTTAACATCTGAAAGGTTGTATTGTAGATGAAATTATATTAGGATGATTAAAAGATCACACTGTTGCTTAAAACAGTTTGTATCTGTTTACTTGTAACTTTTGTTTCTCCAAACATTTACTCTCGCCTTTGTTTCACTGATAAGGTTACCTAGCATTAGGGGAGCACAGCGAAAAGAGGTAAAACTAAGATGCCCTACCAGCAGTTGGACATGAGATGAATATTCAGTCCAACAGAGCTGTAGCTTCCAATTCCATACATATCTTAGAAGGTGTGAAACATAACTAGCAGTCTACAAGGCATTGTTGTGGGGACTAATATCCTTGGTTTGGGGGGCAGAGGGAGACAGCAAAAGATCGAAATGGAGAAAACAGTAGAGACACACCTGACAGCTACGAGTAAAGCAACGCAAAATGCTAAGGGGAGATGCTGGCATGTATATAAATAGGCTAGAAAACACCTGCTTCATGAATAAGCTTGAAAGGTATCACACCTGATAACCCACTGTGCTTCCTTCCTCTCTGGTAATCAAAAAGTAATCACTATGCTTCTGGCATGATTAGGATTATTTTTAAATTCTATTTGCAATTGCTTGTCTACAAGAGGAATATTTAAGCAAATTAAGTCAAATCAACTGCTGGCATCATGTCTGCATTCCAGTACCATCTCTTAATTTCTGATTTTTTTTACTGACCTGACCCATGTTACTGGAATTAGAGGAATCAAGGGAAAAATCCTGATCATTTCAAAATGTCCAGTGCTAGGGCATTTTTAATTTCCACACGCAGAGGATCTCAGCCATGCCTTACCCAGGAATCCTTCTGCCCAGCAAAAGAGCTGAAAAGCGGAACTTTTAGCCTCCCCCAAACCTGAAAAAGTAGAGGAACAATGACTTCTGAACTAGTTTCTTGTTTTTTAGCAGTATCTGACGCAAAGTATTTGAATTGCTGCAGGTTTACCTTTGTATTTAGGGCATATTTCCTGTTCTTCACACTGCCAAAAATCTCCAGTGCCTCTAAGCATGACTCCAAGTAGCTTCCTCCTACTATCTCAGCATGGTGAGAGATGCAGAATCAGGAATCATTGTGCATCTTTGTCGCAGGATTTCTTACCAAAAACCTTAAAGAGGAGAACTAAGAATAGGAACCTTTAGGAGCACAAAGTCATTCTACTTTTCCTCACCACGATGAAGAAACTGCAACCACAGTTATGAAGCTTTTATAGACAGAGCTGATCTTTGCCTTCCATCTGACAACCCAGTAGGTCAGGGGCTGGTCTTTTTAGCACAGAAGAGAGCCATTCACCTCCTGCCCGCTCTGAATAAGGAGATACCGGCATCTGATTTCCTGAAAGAGCTGACACCTCTACTTCTATTACAACAAATCAGTCTGGACAGTCAAGAAAGACTTGAACTATCTGGATTCAAAAGCAATTAATCCTAGTGACCAGCTTTTACCTGTTAGTCTTTTCTGGCTAGACAACAGCCAGTTCAAACCCAGACCATCCTATTTGCTTGTGAAAAAGATTGCATATACTCATATAATTAACACAGGGACAAAGTAGAACAAATTTAAATGCCCAAAGCACATTTAATTCTAGCATTTTCTAGTTTTTGAATAATTGGCAATCATCTTTAACAAGTATGCAATGGTAAACATTACAAATGGTATGTTAGAAACACCTGTATCCTAAGATCCTGGGAGTATGCAGTCTGGACTCTACTGATTGCTGCCATTTGTGCAGGGGCATAAGCTCCCAGTCACCTTTTGGAGTCACTTTATCCCTGTGGATATAAAGAGCATGCCTCCACATGTTAATGATGGCAAGAGGTACATTTCTTGACACATAGCCTTACTGGGGATAGAAAAAAATTTCAACACTTTCCTTTGTTTATGTAGCCACACCAGAGCCAGCTGTACTGTGGCCTTCTGTGAGTCAAGCTGAAATTGTATTCTATTTCAGACTCCGTAAGAAGTGAAACTCTCTAGTTTTCTATGTCTGTGTGTACCAACATTCATGCATCTTGCCTAATGCAGCTATTAAAAGATCCTCCTGGTTCTAATTGGTCTTCCTGAGTCAAAGTGGTTTATCCATTCCACTTTAGGTAAAGCTCCATAAAGAGTCTATTTATAAATGTTGCCAACATGTGGTTAATGCTTTTGACCTTTGATGGTAAGCGATTCTAATGGTTGTGTAACACAGCAGCAACATTTTTCGTTACCATTCTGGATGTTCTTGTTTGGGAACAGTCTGATGGCCTCTATTTTCCCTCCCCCCCCTCTCTTTCTCTCCCTATTTTTTAAAGTCTGCCAAATAAAGGAATTATTTGCTCAGAGTGCAAATCAACTGAGTTTTGCAGCAGCTCATGAGCAATAATCCACAGAACAGCGCACATGTCAGTCTGAGAAAGATACTGACATCCATCTCATCAAAACACACAGTCCTTGTGCCAAGCTTTTTACCATATCACAGCCAAAATGAACATGAGGGGTGGAGGTACCTGCACTTGTGTTCATAGGATAAAGTCTCTGCAATTGCATCTTCCTCATACGTGCGATGTAATTACCTCCTGGATTCTGAGGTAGGGCAGCTGAGGGGAAATTAAGGAGGTCCAACTTAAAATACTTAAACAATTGCTTATATTATAAAGGAGGACTGGTTCTACTTTAAAGAAATAACTCAAATTTTGAAAAGTTAGGAAATTTTTCCTTTGTGTTTCCATCTACCCTTGTATTTATTTTAGTTCACTGCTTTAGAGGTGTCCTACAACTCTACCCTAGCTGTGTTTTCTTAATGTATGATGGATGCATACATGATTTCAGAGTGACAGGAAGTAGTAGTGACAGGTCCTAATCCTGATGTTTGGAGATGCTTAATTAAATGACAGCTGTTGCCTTTATCGGAGGTATTTGTCTTCAAGCACTTACCTCCACAGATCAGCTGCATGTTTCCACCCAGACAGTCCTAGGTAGCTATCTATGGGGAGGCTGCTTGAGTCATAGGGTCATCATCTCCAGACAAATGGACATACCGTACCACCTTTGTGTATAGCCGAGCTGCTTATTCCCCAGGATTTTCCAGTAAATAGAAAGCGAGAGAAAGCTATCCAAAGTTGAACCCCTACTTCCTAATCCAAACATTGGATCAAGAGTCAGAGAGCACAGGTCTGGTAAACAGCAGGTACTGCAGGTGAGAGAGGCAAAGCTTTAGTATGTATCTGGGTAGAATAAGCCTTGGACTGTGGAGGTGAAGAATTTGCTTTAAAATCATAGTGTTTATATCCTACTCATGTAGGTAAGTTCAGGGGGTGATGTGCTGCAGGAGAGCTGGGGACAAAGTCTTAGAAGGATTCCTCCTCTTACATTTATAAACAGTACAGCAGAACAATTTCTTTCAGCGCCCTCTGCACTTGCAAGAAAAATGAGTTCCTGGTTTCCTACTTTCCTGAATTTCTGGTGCAAGATTTTTCTGGTTTAGCTGTGTAAGAATTAGATTTAAACCTTTGGTTTGCAATGCAGAAGAGTGAATCTGTGATGGAAGAAATATTGGCAGTGTTCCTTCATCCTTTTTTGAGACGTTGGAGTGAAGCAGGATATTCCCCCCTAACTGTTGAGTTCTCAGAAAAGAAACAGGATTCCCAGTATGCATTCAGGTCTGGGAAAAGGCCAGAGCCAGTAGTACCATGCCAACCCAATGTCATCACTCACTGGCAATCTGCCACGACAGAAACTGCTCAGTTGAAAACTGTTTGGTTACACCAGTGCTTCAGATTTTCTTGATGAAAGGATGCTCATTTCTTACACTGAGCCTTAAGAAAAAGCATAACAACTCTAACCCTAGTATTTTTCCAAGGTAGGGTGTGGGGAAAATAAAAAAAAAATGTTCCTCTATATAATCTCAACTTCCCTCCCAGACAGTTCCTGGGATCCTGGAGAGAACAAGAGAATACCACTTTACATACACTTTATAGACAGATGAACCAAAGCATGAAGTTAAGGACTCCATCCCAGAGAAGCACTGAAAATGCTGCTTATGCCAAGCAATTCCAGTGTGAAATCCACATGTGCAGTTTAAATGCGAAAGAACCTAAGATACCAGAAGCATCTTCATACAATGGTGAAGTCATGCAGACATTTTATCTCCTACCTAGGGAATACTGTCTTTTGGGCACACTTTGTTCTAGCTGTATTAACATCAACATTTCAGTCCAGATCAGGACTTTTGAAGTGATCCCCACTTATGGTACTTTAGTTCACGTTGTGGACTGGTCACATCATGTGTGCATGCACACACTCATGATAGCCTTCAGGAGAACCTGTCCCATAAAATAAGTGCCAGGTGTGCATGTGATGCTCTCCAGCTGCTAATGAGCTCTCTGCACACAGAGTGCTAGTCCAGAGGAAAACCCCTCAAGCCGTGTGACTGCTGGCTCCTCTGCACCGAGTTTTGCTCTGCAAAGCTGGGCTACAGTTTGCAGAGAGCCCCTAAAACACAACTACATGGCAGCTACAGGCATCTCCCTGTTAAAAAGAAATATTCAGAAGCACTGGAGGCCTCGCCTCTTACAGTCCTGAATTCTGTGTCATCCTCAGCCCCAGGCATGTTCACAGCTGTGCCAGCTGCCTTCCTAGAGAAGGACTTAGCCACAAGTCCTCCTGAAGTGCTGGTGCTTTGAGGGGCTGAAATAGTCACTGAGTGAATAGCCAGGAGTATTATGTGGTAGTCAAGTGGTAAAGGCATTTCCCCGAGGAGCAGCTCTGCTCTCTGCCTGGAGATAACTTCATATGCACAGAGCAGGACATATTAACCTCCTTGGCATTAGAAACCAAACCAAGGATTGCCCAGCATTGGCACTCATGGGCCACCTGCCTGAGATGCTGTTTAGGCAATGAATCCTGCGACTCTAATGAAAATAAATCAATAAGCAGATATTATATGTTTCCTGCAGTCACAGACTACAGAGTTGGACTCTCCTGCATAGCCTGTGGGCTGTCTGAAGTGTGTCCCGTAGTTAGCTCTCCTCCCATGCACTGTGCATGCAATTTCAGCACCCAGCTGAGGTTTGTGAATTCCACTCCTGGAAGCAGCTGTCTAAAATTTAAGTGTAGCTGTGCTCAGCACAACTACTCTCACACTGACCAGGGAATCTGGGCCAATGTGACAGGTCCAGGGCCAGAGCCAAAACTAGGAGTGGAATTCAAACATTTCTTTTGCATATTTTGACTATCTAAATTACATTCTCAAATACACAAGTCACAGACCAAGGTGAGTGCAATAGACACGCACTACCTCCCTTTCATTAGCACCAAAAAAAAAAAAAAAAAAGGTGTTTTTAAGAAGTCAGACTGTAATTTGGTTGTTCGTGTTGCTTGTTGCCACCACAGTGACAGCCTTTAATTCAATGATAATCTGAGTCAGTAAGAGATTGCCTATGCCAGCAAAGGAGTACAAATTGTGATAGTTATTCTTGACACACTGCTTGCAATGTATAGCCTCCAAGGACACTTCTATCCAATGTTTTTTTAACCTTCTTCAGTTGTGAATTATGGCCTAGGAGTTTCATTACATGTTCATCTATGAGGCTGCATACAGCAGAGTGATTTCACGTGCCCCAGTAATGGTACTGTGAGAGCAATTAGGGTACTATGTTAATGTATGGCTCTGGGAGGGCTTGTCTGATGGAAAAAAAA
>NW_020799091.1:111851861-111875103 GCF_003259725.1 Athene cunicularia
AACCCTTCCCCTGAATTGTCTTTAGAAAATCAGCAAATTAAGGGTAGTTAAAATAATTGATGAACTTCATCAGATGCTACTGGCAAATTAAGTTAAACTGTGATCTGGCCATTTGCATTCCACAAGCAGAAAAATAAGAGCCAAAATTAGTCATTTCTCATCCTAAACTATTTGGTCACATCTAAAACTATTTCAACAGATGAAATTATTTAAAGATTTAGCTAATAATTACACTTCAGCAAAGTAAATAAATAGTTTGTTTAATGTTTAGTTACAAGGTAGAAAAATTTTGGGACATCTGTAATTTTAGATTGACTTTTAAAGACAAGCATGGATACTTTTAACAGCTTTAACAGGAATTATTTTCCCTTCTAGGGTGATCCAGAACAGCAAATCAATACCACAAAGGTTATGTTATACCTCCTCTTGCTGCAGAACAGCAAGCTGTTGATGATTTGCTTTTCGCAAATGGCTCATTATATTAGTAGAGAAGTCGTGTATTGTCTGTCTCTGCAATCATTATGCCTTTAGGATTTCTCTCCCTTAATGAAGTATAGTGGCTGTTGAAGCTAGTGGTTAGAAGAAAGTTTGCTTTATGGAAAAAAATCTGAAAATTTACACATGATTTCATATATATGGCATGTTTGTCATGTTAGGATCGAAAATACTCCCCCACAGCTGCTGCTGAGTGTTCTCAGCTTTTTTAATGACATTCAGTTATTCACTTTTTATGCTACCTAAGGAACATCATATAACAATAAAATTAAGCTGCTTACAGGAAATGTGCAATAATCCATCCTCACTCAAGGTAGCTAATGAAAACTGGGATTCATCAAATTCTGCTGATATAAGAGATCAACTGCATCTAGAACACATTTATCCAACATTCTGGCAACAGTTAAATATAGTCTCCCTTTTAATTAGAAAATCTGTCTCTCCCCATTTGATTCTACAAGTCATAAGCATAAATAAAATGAAGTTCCATGCTTCATGTACTGGCTTACAAGTTCACTAAATGGAAAGGATGCTTCCAAGATAATTTTAGTTGTCAATCAAGGCATCTGTGCTACAACTCATTCAAATGGGGGATCCCTAACATAAGGCGCACTTAAAAGGACAAAGCATTCTGACCTCTCACTCAGCTGGTCACTAAACAAAAAACACCCCAGAAAGAGAGGCATGCACTTTAAGGGGATTTCAGAAATGTAGGCATAAAATCAACCTGCTGCAAAGGAGGTGGCAACAGTGAGGATAACAACTGCGCTGAAAGTAAAAGGCCTGAAAGGGAGTAGTAGAACCATCATTTGGAAATGCACAGAGAAGGAAAATTCTTCCCTGCTACCACAGCCTGTGTTGGAAGTGAAAGAAGCAGTTGGATCACCCCATAGCCAAAAAATGAAGCACAGGATCTGTGCAAAAGCATTTGGCTATTTAAGCTGCAACTCTTAAGGGGGCATATCATTGCTTCCCCTCCACTGCTGCCTGCTGCATTGCGTTACCTGGCTGTCAGGGAGAGATACAGGAGTCGCATATAGGTGGCTCTTATCCTCTGGCTCTTCTCTCCCTTTTCCTGCTTCTCGGCATTTATCTATCGTTCCCTCCCTCTTCAGCTCCTACAAGTTTTATTTCTTGGCTCTATCCATAATACACCGAGATTATTTTTCATTAGATTGTACTGAAAAGGCAGGATATTTGTATTGCTCAGGCTCAGGTGCGGATGAAAGAATAAATGAAGCTGGAGGCCGTCTGCTCAGCAATTTGATGATTTCTATTCTAGATCTATTGTTAGGAACAATAAGGAGAAACTCTTTTTGTCTTTAATGAAAAGGAAAAAAAAAAAGTAAGTCAGAGGCATATTAAACTTTACATTTGCAGCAAATAGACTAGGAAAAAGAAACATTTAAACAAATGATGAAAAGCAAACAAAAGTTAGTTTTGGTCTTCTGCCATCCATGGCAAGTCAAACCCCACTCTTTTTTTATGATTATAGACACTAGAAAAACCACACTTTTATTAAAAGACAAGTTATTATTACAAAAAGAATTGACCGAATGACCATCAGAGCACAGACAGAGGCAGCAGCGGCCACCCTGGCCAGGCGAGGGCTGGTCCCCAGTTTCAGCCATGGCCTGGCGGTCCCCTGCTGCCAGGGCAGGCCCCGGGCCCAGCTGGGAAGGCAGCCCTTGGGCCAGGGCAGGGCCCGGGGCTCCAGCTTAGAAGCAGTTAGCCTCTTCTTGCAGCGTCCTCCCAACCCCTGTGAACTTGCTTTGGTTTTCATGGACACAGACCAGGTCTTTCCTTCCCCACCACACTGCTACGCCTGCCGGCACAGAGAGCTCGGCAGCCCTCGCAGCTGCAGCCCCCAAGGGCCGGCCAGCGCGCCCAGGGGAGAGCGGCCATGGGCCCAATGGCTGATGGACAGCCATCTGGATTGCATCATTTCAGCACACACCACACCAGAGCAGCATCTCAAAGGCAAATCTAACTCTTTTCACTGCCTCTCATTCAACACCGATCTTTTTATTTCCCTCAGAAACATCCCCTGGAGGCATGTTTATAGTTGGGTTTTGAAGCTACCTTTAAGAGTCTTCTGCCAGGAGGAGGGCTGTTGCTTTGGCATGGCTGGCAAGAGCAGGGAGATGAACCCAACGGCAGGGGAGGTAAAAGTGGAAAAAGCCATCTCATACCCCTGGATGCAGGCTGAGACTAAACTGATCCCAGGGCTGCAGCAGGTACCTAACAGCTTTGGTGGTACCCAGAAAACTGTTTGTCAACACCTGCTCCAGATGACTTCTAGAAAAGCAGCAGTAAAATATAGCCAGTATGCTAAAAATTATAGAAATTAACTTATTGCTTCTGACTTTTAAGAGGTTTTTCTTTCTATATTTATCAGGGGATTCTTTTGAACAGGGAATTTTTGTGCACCCATACGTGCACTTCCTAAAAGCTTCCCGAAGCAATAGGGCTTCTTTTCAAGCTGTCTCCTCAACAGGAGTTTGTATGCTTGCTGATACAGAGGGAGGAAAGGTGTAATGTGGCTTGAGCTTGTACTCTTTCAGCCAAGATGCTTTTTCTCTTTCCTCTCCATTGGTCCTCTTCATGAAGAAAACATTCAGCTTTATTGTAGCGACTCTTATGATCTTTAAGCAAAAGCATACTAAGGAATGTAAGAGATTTGGGTATTTCACCTGCATGCAGTGGGGTTTGACAGCCAAGATACCTTAAAGCTTATTATTACATAACATTTATACAATTTGAAATACAGTAAAACAATACAGACCCTATAATGTTGTTATCCTCGTATGAAGGTATCTCTCTTTCAGTACATCTTTGTCCTCCTACAGGAAAGCAGTAACAACAGTGATATAAGGCATTTCTAGACTAATATAATTAAATCCCCCTTTGACATTGCACTAGTTTAGCTGTATTAACAACAAAAACAACCCTGTAACTGACTGACAGCACCAATCCATACATAAACACCTTTAAAATTATTCTAAACAAAGTGATATGCTTTGATAGCCAATACAACATATTGTATTAGCACAGGAAGTGTGCAAATATGCCATTTGATGAACTATGAAAAGATTTCCATGTATTTTCTTCCTAGTGACACACACAAAACATTACAAGTATATTGCAAAACAGAATGAAGCAGACGTAGACATATATTTAAATGGAGATCTGCATATTTATTTTTTTTTTTAAATTGCTTTAAGCAACTGTAGATAGCAACCTAGTATTCACAAGGTAAGCCCTAATCTGGAACACTGTCTCATTTGAACATTAAGTGCTTTTTTCAATATCAGTGTTTTTAAAGAAATACATCTTGGTGTGTACACTTTCAGTGTCAATGAAGAGCCACAAATCTCGCTTCTCATATTATAACATTAATATCAAGTGGCTTTTGCTAGGAAACAAATCTTCTAAACCTGTCTGATAAAATATTTGAAATAACTACACATAACATTTTCCCTGCTTCCCTCCTAACTGACTAATTCAAATTTTATGTAGTGACAGAATAATGCCACAAACACTATGGCATTATACCACATGCTGAAAGAGTGCACATACTCTCTCACAACACTTGAGCAATGCGCCTGTAGGCTTTTGGGATGTAAACCACTAAAGTAATATATTTCATCTGAGGTGAGAAAACTTAAACTCTGGAAGATGGAAATGACTAAGGATGCTGGCCTCAGTGGAAATGGGCATCAGTTCTCAAATCCAGATTCCTTAAAAGTAGCTCAATAACTTAAGTTTTAAGCATGCCGTTTGCAGGTATTCAGACTGCAGACTCAGAGGGAGAGCCAGACATAGCGGTGATAGATGCCATTTTCACATAACATCCCTGCAGGTTGGCAGGGAGCCAGCAAAAATTGTTTTTAGCAAAGGGAAATATGACTTTCGCTCGATAAAAAAAATTAATGACCTTCAAACTGAGAACTCTCTAGTTTATTTCCTTCTTCCCCCAAGTTTGTCTCCTAAAAGTGTCCAGTAACCTAGCATGTTTCAAATGTCTGGTCTATTTATTTCTTCATTACTACTACAAAAAGTTTAACATAAATAGGGACCAAATCAAACTCTTCTGCATAATGTAACAATTATGTATTCTGTGATAAATTCACAGAAATACGATTGTTATATTTTACGGATTAAAAACACATCTTTAAAAAGAACTGCAAAGCATTCAAGGTACCTCTGAGCCCCTCAGGTAGTTTTGCCCCCCCTACCTCTCTGGTCTGACAAGGGCTCCTAAGAACTTGCTTGATTCCAACATATCGTTAAATCCTCAGATTCGTTTGGTATTGATCCCTTACAATTATACTACAACTCCTAACCTCAGTGTATCCATGTAGAGAGAATTACAGATTTTGAATCTACAAATCAAATTTTGAATTACAGAACTGAAGATTTATTAGCAGTGCACTTACAACTAAAAGGCCAGAAAAGGACCTTTTCTCTTGTCTTGGCTCGTGAAGAAAAGCTCATTAAAGAATATTGTGCCAAGGTACATGCTACAGTACTGTATTTGAGCTTTCTCATGACAGATAGGAGGGTTCTGATGCTGAACCATCCAGCCAGGAATCAAGATTTGAGATTGGTTTTCAGCTCAGTCAGACTCTGATTTTGTGACAGCTGGTAGTTTTTCTATGCCTTTTTTTCTGCCACAGTACCCATCTCTGTCTCCTGATGAGAAAAGCAGACTTGATACTTCTGTTTTCAGATTGTTTTAAAAGTGTTTTATAAAGAGGGTAGTTTCTCTTTAGCACATCTCCTCACGTGTTTCACCAAGTGTACTTTCATTACATGAGCTATAAAACTATGGGCCAAACTCTGTCTTTTAACAGAGTCCTCAGCATCAAAGCTTGTTAACCAATCCATTGAGGCATAAGAAGTGGAACGTTACCTAAAGTAGTATTTCTGAAACTGCTAAAGTAGTATTTCTGATACCTCCCAGTTGGCTGATCATACAGGTGACTGTTGTTCCACACTTACAACTGTTACATGCTACAGAAACTGGGAAAATGTGAAGTCACATCCCTAAAGAGGTATATATGAAAAACAGGGTATTTTCCTCCTCTGCTTACTGAAAGAGAAATTAAGATTTTTATAAAAATAATTCAAAACCAGACACAGGTTTGTTCTAGCTCTTTAAAACTCTTTGAGAAGAGTTGCAACATTTCCTTTTGGCAATATCTTATAATTTCTACCTTTTCTGTATCATTGAACAGTTTTCCAAGTTTAATCTGAGTTGACTTAGTACTTAATTCCTCCAAGAGCAGCAATTTCAGGAGGCAAATCTATCATTTCTATGTACCTCAGTTTCTACCATTCCACTTCCATGTCAGCAGTAGATACATTGACCTAAAATTGAGTTAACTGCTCTATCAGTAACTCCGAAGCAAAGCTAATCGATCACTGGGACACAGGACCAAGGAAACCTACACAGTCATGTATGGCAATTTTTCTCCAAGATAGAGTACAGTTCAAATATACATTACAAGCTTGATGAAGGAATTACAATATAAGATGTTATGGCCTGAGTTATACTGGAGATAAAATACAATTATATTGGTTCCTTTGAGTGCTTCCATCTCAGTTTTTGTTTTGAGTCTTCCACAAAAGGCAATGCCAATGAAAATTAAGAATATTCATGCCAGGGAAATATTCTAGAAGATGATAAGAAAGCCACTGTTATCATTTCACTAGTTAGTGGAAGGCAAATACTAGAAAGTATGATTTTTAAACTGTGTGGCAACATACCAGCAAATATGAAAAACCTCTGGCAGGTATGAACTGATGCACTGTCTTTCTGGAATATAATAGCACCGGACACACACACCCCAAGAGAATTCAATCAAACTAAACTATCATGAACAGGAATTTTAAGTTTTAAAATAAAATATATATAGTAATCTAAAGAGATAAATTAATTAGAGTAGATTCGAAACAACAATAAGATGAATGCATTCAGAAGACATGTGGTATAGTACTTATTTATTTACTGTTGTGACTTCAGAACATAGGGCATTTCTATGATGTCCGGGGCAAATAATGTCAACAGGAGTGTCTACAGCCACTTAGGATGCTTAGAAGGGAAATTAAGTTGTTTTTTACCACTGACAGAATACCACATTCTTCTTGAATGTTACTTCAGGAGACAGCATTCAAACATGGTGTTCATATTTAGAACAGAAAGCGTATCTGCATCTAATTGCACACGAGTGCCACAAACTGCAAGGGTAGGTCTGTAATGACTGCCATTAAATCCACACTACATTCACCCCTCCACCGTATTTTCTGTTTACTTTAGGGCAATTTACCATAAAACTTTGCCATAAAAACCAGCTATAATTAACGTTAGGACAAGGATGTCCAATGACGCATTTTAAAATCTAAGCATCCATACATTTAATATTTTTATTACAAAGGCTGTTCAAGATCTATGTTATTGTTCTCTTACTCTGATATCAGTGAAAGGTAACACTGTCTCAGCTAGGTAATTTGCTATTTAGGACTTGAAAGGGATTTTACTGAGGATTTAGGACTGAGGGATTTTACTGTCGTTTGAATTAAAACATTTCATTTTACTTCTTGGTGTTTCACTCTGGGGTTTGAGAGAAGCTTTCTGGGGAAGAAAATTAATTTGTGGCATCCTAATTATTAGTATATGTTGAAAACTTGCCATCAGGGAGGTTAAGATAATTTCACAAATCAATGATTGATACGAGGGATATCTGTCCTTCCTCAGGTTTTGTCAACTACAGAGTAGGAAAAGCTATTTATAAGGGTTGTCCACGAGGTGGCAGGAAAAGTTAACTAAAGCTTCAGTGGTCTCTTCGTGTCAAATTGTAGTGCAGGGACAGGAACTGATTCCACTAATTAATAGACCTATTATGAGTTTGGGAGTACAAGAATTACCGTAAGTAAAGGTGCTAAAATCTGGATTACGCATGGGTTACTGAAAAAATAGAAAAGTCTCTCTCTGAATACTTGGTTTTTAGATCTAAAGTCTACACTTGTGTAATACACGTAGTTATAAACACAGTCCATTTTAAAGAAATCCAATCTGCAACAGTATTCCAGCACTGTAATTATTATCTAGAGTCCAATTTCATTTTTATTCCACCTTTATTTCAGCTTCATTTTATACAAAGAAGTTTCGCAATACTCAATTTATCCAAAACACTACAATTTAAAGGAATCCAGTGGGGGGGAAAAAAAAAAAATTAAAATCACTGAACCAACTGAAAACAATCCATCACTGACATTCACCCTTTGTAACTGGAACATTGCAATACCAAGTATTTTTACTGAGAAATCTCATTAGTACTTTCACATTTATCCATATTGCAACAACAAGAGAGCCCAGACCACAATACTAGATTTTATACAGAAAAAGTTGGTCCCTAATTTGAGTTAAAAATAAAAAGAATGAGTAATAACAAAAAAAAAAAAAAAAGCCTCTGCCCATATTTCCTAGAATTAGTGCTTTGTTCATCCTCTTTTAATTATTTTAAACTCTATTTGCCAGTCAGTATCTTTTCCTTTTCTTTCACAACCACTGTGCACAGGAAAAAAGAACAAGCTCTCAGGAATTACATATTCGTTAGGCAACAGCCATTAAATAAAATGAATCAAAGTTTTCTGACTTTGTAGGAACTATTAAATGGTATTCACATAATTTTGCTTCAGTAGAACACAAAATTAATTTAGAGAAATTTAAATTTGGCCAAATTACCAACATTAAGAAAAAATACCCAGAAAACTGTTTTTCATAAGTTGGTAATTCATGTAAATGGACAGCCTGGGGCAAGAATGCCTAATACCATTACTTATTCAGATGTTTAAGTGATAATTTTTTGTTTCTAGAAGCACAACTACCACAGTATGCAACTTACAGCTGGAGAAGAGGCATGAAGTAAACAAGTTCTCTTTTGTTATATGCAGCACAGAAAATAGCTACCCCCAACATGCAGTGAGCATTTTAGGAAGCCAAAAATCTTAACAAGTGTCAAGCTTCTACGATAGCAGATCAAGGCATGCCACAGTCTGTGACAGAGCTCTGCTACAGATTCACATGCACTCTGCTAATAGGAAACTTTGACGGTGGTGTCTTAGCAATCAGGAACCTTCACCCAAGGCAAATGACAGGACTAAGCACAATGGAAAATTAGTCTGTACTACATTTTCTCAAACCTTCCACCCACTTTTTTTTTTTTTTTTTTGGGGGGGGGCGGGGGGAAGTGCAGCATTTTTTGCAGAAACGTAAGATTTTGTTGGGAACAAAATCTTCTGAGAAATTTTCTGGCTCATCTGTTTTTTTTTTCTAGTGTAGTTTCCCAAACTTGCTGAGTCTTCTAGCCTGTTAAATGAACAGTCATATCTGTCACTGCAGAATGGCTATAAAACAACATGCAGTGTTAGAGACCATACCAACGTAAGCAACTGCAGAAAGTCAGTTTTCTCCATAAAACAACAGAACATCAGTAGGCAAAATGCAGTTTTAACACCACCAAGGTAGTGTTGGGCACAACAGTCCTGAAATCATACTTTATCTCATTCAGTGTTCACACTTCATAACAGGATCAGGAGAAAAGACCTGCTGGGTCAAGGTCTTCCTATCACATACATGGACAGAGGAATTAGGTGTGACAAGGTTGTAAAGTTGGCACAACTTTAAAGTTGGCACAAGGTTGTAAAGGAGGCACAACTCTTAACCAAAGCAGAGCATCCAGACGTCTTCCCCATTCCTCAGCTCTGTGAATTTTTCACAGCCAGAGAGAAAACTCAGTGCTGAGCATGTGTGAGAGCAAAAAAATGCAGAGGTAGGGAAGCCAGAGATGGTGGCAAGTCTCACATCCTGACCACAAGATGTGACTGCTTCCTTCCCTAGTCCAGCCCACCCCCATCTTCAGGTCATCAGATGCTCACCAGCATTTTATTACATCATTTGTACTTTGCTTCTAATCACATGGATTTAATTCTCTCATTAGCACTACTTCGATGAGTGCTGCTATGAAGCATTGGAAGTGCCAGATTCACAGTTACGGACCAATGCACAAAGATGTGTTTGCCATTTACTGATTGCTTACAGCATGGGCCTTTGTTCCTAACCAAAGACAAACCCATCACTTCTGTAAATGTAAGGATCTCGAATTTTTCCTTTTCATGGATCTGCTGAGGATCCTCAGGAAAGTGAGAGCTCAGCCTCATACTATATTGCTTTGGTCTCCTAAGGACACCAGTAGGCTTTATTTGGTTCCAAAGAGAAGGTCATGAAAGTTTGGGTTTTTTTTCCAAAACCAGAATGAAAATGTGTCTTTTTAAGATTTTCTTCACTCCCATTGGAACTGAGTACTAAAGGGTAAGCTGTTTTGGTATGCCATTAACTTTAAAAGCACACTATTTTAGTACTCCACAACAGCAGAGAGGCTATAAATTATCCTGTGTTCAGCAGAGGAGTGAGGGCCTTATCTGAATTTCTCCTGGTTGCCACATTCATTAGTGACCTTTCTGCAGGTACTTCTTGGATCAGTACGGAATAAACCATATCAGTTCCATCTAACTTCCCTCTCAGAATGGGTAACAAGCCTTGAATCTAAGAGAGAAGCAAATTTTGTATCTTGATGCTAGTAAGATATGATGGTATCCTGAGTCACATTCTTATTAGGAAGGAGGGCTATGTGGCAGGTTCCAAATTGTGTATATGTGTATATATATTAAAAAAAAAAAAAAAAAAAAATGTGGCAGGTTCCAAATTGTGTATATGTGTATATATATTAAAAAAAAAAAAAAAAAAGTCACTTGAGTTATCAATTATTTGTTTTCTACATGGAAAGGAAAGAGGGAGGTTGTGCGGGGAACTATTCTGGGTTCGGTAGTTAGAAGTTTTCTATAGAGACCTGAACAATGAGGGACAGTGTCCTTAGTTTGGAAAACAAACCAGTCTGGCAAGGACTTCAAATGCAAAAAAAAGATACAAGTAACACTGAGAAGGATTATGCAAACACCAGAAGGAGGTCTGAGGAATAACCCAAAACCTTCAAGACACAACACAGCACAAAAATTCCTTCAAATGACAAGTGCAGGGTTTTGTATTTGAGCAAGGAAAAACCACTGCACAAGAAGACAGAATGGGGAAACTGGTCAGGAAGCAACTTTGATGAAGATGCCCTGGGATTAAAGCAGATTACCTGATAAAACAAAACAAACCACCCCTAAAACCAAACCAAACAAAAAACCTCTTGGGATATGTAAACAGGAAGCCTATTAGCCTTATACAGTAATCCTTCCATTTTATTCTGAACTGCTAAAGCCCATGTTGGAATATGTAGTTTTCAGCATCACACCATAAGAAATAATGGAGGTATCATAAAGAAGAGATTGTCAGTTATTACATGTACAGAATACATGGTTTATGAAGAAAGATTGTCACTTTTCCTTACCTCTCCCCTTATGAGCAGCTAATTAAGTCTGCAGATATGGAACAGTTTTAGCAATGTTATTTTGCCTCACTAAGGCATTCTGGGAACAAGGAATCACAAAAGTATGGAACCCTTATGCTAGGTCAGAAATACAATAGATGTCTAAAACAGTATATGTAAGGGTCTGTTACAAACTTCCCCTGAAATTAAGAGATGGGCATGAATAAATAAATTCAGACACAATCATTAAAATTGTGTTATTAAAAGATTAACTTCCTCTGTCTATAGTGGAGAGCGAATCTAAGTAATAAAATATTCAGAAGCACTTGAGCATAATAGAAAGTTATCTTTGGACATTCACTGAGGCAACAATGTTTTCGGTTAAGACAATGCTGGTTTAAGACACAATTTTGGCAGGTAGCATGGTCCTTAGAGGAAAAACTCTGCATAAAAATGGTCCTGAATAGAACTACAACAAGTTTATAACATAGACTTGCAAATCAAGCTTATGAATTCAAAAAAACAAATCTAGAATTCACCTGGCCTTAAAAATCAAACATCTGTATTGGAATTTAACCAAGTACACCCTGAAGTAGGGGATCAGTGATGTTGCCACATCCTCACATGAAGATAATATAGAACCAAACACACCTCCAAAAAGAGAAAAGGATTAAGATGGAAGAAATAAGGATATAGTTACAAGAACTGGCAAAGGGACTAATCACTAGGGAGAGCTTCATGTTATTCATCATCAAGCATTGGAACAACACAAGCATTGTTAGAAGTGGTATTAGAATTTATGAAGGAAATTAATAGAAATAAGAAATGGTTCAGTAGGCATACACTGTGGAAAAAAATGAAAAACAATAGATGTTAATTTATCATGTAGTAGAAGGGGTGAATTTAAGATAAAAATTAACCCACTCAAATTCTAAGTCTAAATTAATATTTTGCCTCCATTTTCAATAATTTTGAATGCAGAATGGAGGATAAATAGCTAACAAGATGAAAAGTCATCACATGTAATATAGAAGCACATTGCCAAAAATTTACACCCAATACAATCAAATCAGAAGAGTTGGGTCTTTTCGTTCCTAAAATGCTGACAGATTCTATACTTGAAATAACAGGTCAAAAACCTCAAGAAGGGTTTGAGGGTTGTTTGGGTGTTTTTTGCTTTAAAAGATGTCAAACTAAGGTAGCTGAAGAATAGCAATGACCTATAATACCTATGCCCAAAAAAAGAGAGAAGAGATACCCATAAATCTGCATTCAGTAATATCCAAGAGCTATGAACAATGTTTTGGAGGAGGTAATTAGAAACAGATTTAAACGGGAAAAAAGGGAGAAAATGCAGCATGTGTTCACTGAAGATATCTTAGATAAGCAACTTCTTTTTTATTAAGATAGAAGCTTTACCAGCAAAGGAGTTGCTTTAATCCAGAATATGCTTAGCTGCTTTCATCTGGTCTAACAAGCAAAAAATATATTTATTATCCCTACCATTTATTAAAAGAAGAAAATTGTAAAGCAGGTGAAGAACTGGCTAAGGGAAAAATGAGAATAGCATTTGTTGACAGGGAAACTATTGACATGAAGGAAAGTTATGAGTGAAACTTCACAACCATGGGTGCCAAATATTTAAAGGTGGTGACACATAAATGCAACAATATACTGAATAAGTGGTATTGGATGAAACTGTTACTCATTGGCAGATTGAAAGGGATTGAAACATCACTTAAAGAAGTCTGGAGAAGCTTGAAGACTGAAGTAAGTGAAATAGAATATTAAACTGAAGATCATTCACTTAGCATTTGATAAGAGTATTAGCTACAAATCCATGATCATGAATCAAAATAGACCAAGAAGGAAGATAGAGTTGCCCTACAAAATGGCGAATCCACCAGTGATGTATCACTGTGAAAGGACAAACATGACATACCAGGCTACATTTTGCACAGGAAAATACAAAACAGTGGTAAGCTCTTCACTGGAGATATAATACACCTGAACCATTGAGTAAATTAATCCAAAACAAAACATGACTCTAAACCACTCAGACCACTAGCATTAGAATCAGAAAACCTGTAGAAGAAAGTGATTCACTAGGCCCGCTAAGACGAAATGATTATTGTCTATCCTGATGAAGTAAAAACTCCAGGGAAATAGAAGACTAATTTAAGGGACTACATCACCCAGTGATCATCACCCAGATCATCAATTAATTTTGACCAAAAATTTGAAAAAGGTTAAACCCAAGGAAAGTGAGGTTCTGGAGCAGGTATTTATCAAAAGAAGCCAGCATTCAGTAGTGTAATTCAGAAAAGAGATAAATGACATGAATGCTCATGGCAACAAAAACTGGACATCTTTATTTAGGTGGACATTTAGGGTACACACTCCAGATTGGAGTTAGAACCTGTGCACTTTTGTACTAAGAGCAGCCAGCATAGTTGTGAAAGGTTGTCTGAATGAATCCAAGTTTTATAGGTTAATTTTGATTTGGGAGTTGGGTCGATCTCCTGGTCAGAGTTGTTTTTCTTCTCCATCTTAAATATGATTCACTTATTGCTAACATGTGCTGTGTCTGAGTAGCAGGAGGAAACAGTTCTGCCTCTGAAGCACAGGATAAAAAAAAAAAAAAAAAAAAAAAAAGTTTTTACTCCTTTAGAAGTGTTGGGCAGCTTGTACTATTAATGCCATATCATTCTTTGAAGGCAGATTCTGATATCTGTGCCAGGAGAAGAAATAACTTTCATCTTTTAAAAGAATTAGTTGCTGGTGCAAGAGGTCATTACAACATTTCCCTGTGAATCATGGGCTGGATAATAAAGCCAATAGTCTAACAAGACTTTGCATCCCACTATTGCCCTGGGACTCTGAAGAATGCACATTGAAAAACTCAAATGCAAATTATCTGTGACTGCACTCCACACAATTGCTATTGTTAAAATAAAACAATCAGTAAAATTCCAGAAATAGACAGAAATGCTTATCACAGTAGTGAGAGTGATGCACAAAAAGAAACTGACAGGATAGTACTATTACGGCTTTTTAAATTCAGGTTTTTTGTATAACTTGATATAATCAAAAGTATTTATATCACATTATCTTGATAGCCTGCAAAGTCACAGTGGAGCTGTCTCGCACCCTAGGAACTGCATGTGAAAAGGCTTACCTATTCATCCAAGCATTCAAGTACACATCATCATATTACCATACAGTCTGTCCTCTAGTCAAAAATTCAGAGATATCTCCACGTGATTCAAATGATAGGTCCGAGCATAAGAGACAGTCCAGCCCAGGGCTAAAGCTGTAATAAAATATATTTGTGAGGCTCAAGGTCAATTGTTAATTCATTTTTGGGAGATACCATAACTAAGATGTAAGAATCAAGAAGCCATCAAAATAATAAGCATCGAACCTGAACTTCTTAAAAAAGTCAATGTACAAACAACACCCACTCTCTCACACCCACGTCTTCATGTTTTCTTTGTGCTCTCACATACAGACCTAGACACTGGCTGAAGACAACAAGGTTGATGAAACATAGGAACACGTTGCTAGGAGATGTGGAAGGATTTCCAACACTGAAAATATTCTCAACCCACCTGGTCAAGACCCTGACTGATCTGAGCTCACCTCTAAATTAGATCCAGTCAAGTCAGGAGGAAGCCTGGGGTCATGCTCCTGTTTTACTAGGGTCACTCAGCACTGCCATTTGAGGAATATCCCTGCCATGGGGCACACCAGGGACCCCAACTGCTCTGCTCCACAGTAGGACACAACCACCGCTCTCAGTAAGCACAAGGACTACTTTCCTTTGCTTGAATTCACCAGGAACTCTCACTTCTCTTTCTCACAACCCTATAAATTAACCTTTGTTTGTGACTTTAACACAGGTGCCTAGCTTCCCTTCATCCAAAGTGTTAAACTGGTGACTAAAACCACCAAGTCTGCCTTGCAAAAAACCCTCAGAAATGTGGCCATGTATATGCTGTAGGAGAATCCTGGATAGGAGTCAGAGGCAGGGTCAGCTTGTCCCTCTCTCTTCTGATTATGACCAGTTGTATCAAGAGTCAACCTACACTATATCACTCATCATTTTTTCTAAGAGTAAAAATACTTGGAAAAATGCTTTGCATGTGAGCCATTAGAAACTGGATCACCATAGAGGAAAATAAGAGCGTCAGTTGATCTTCCCCTGTGGTTAAAAAAAAATATTTTTTAATTTAAATTCAACCTCTGCTTCTCATTTCTAAATGACTTTTTAATGTTGAAAATATTTCCATCATTTCAGCCATTTTTTTCAGTCATTTTCTTTACTTACAGGAAAAAATATCAAATTACTAAATATCCTACCATATCACAGCAAAACTTTTTTTAAAATTATTAGCAATTAATTGGGAATTTAAAATTATCCTATATCCCAGGCATCAGCAATTTTTGAATTCAAGGCCCAAGCTGATATATTTGGAGTTTCCATACATTAGAGAATTCTATTACTGAATTCTTACACAAAGATTACTGGTTTGATGATAATTCCATATTGTATTTGAACATAGATATCAAAACCAATTTTTAATTAAACAGGCCCTGATATGCCTAAATGAACAAAAGTTAATTTAGAGTGGTCCCATAGTAAAATCAGGATTTACTTACAAAGATACATATATATATGTAAAAATATACATTTAAAAAGCCACACATACATATAACAGGATATTTCTTCATACTTGTGAGACTGCAATCTATCACCAGTGAGCAAGATTTTTCTCATGGTGCAGGTCTGGACATTACACAGAAAGATTTGTAATTCATCTCCATTTGCCATAGGCTGAGTCCTCATAGACAATGCCAACAGATTTCTCCCCATGCAGAACTGTAATTTTAACCACCTTTTTTTTTTTTTTTCAGTTTCCTAAATTCTGTCTTTTCCCTCTTAGTTCACAAGTGCCTTGTGCATAGTGCCTCACCATTGCTTCAAAACCACAAGAATAGCAGAAAAAAGACATCTCAGACAAAGAGAGAGCAAGAGCACAAGTTTCTGTTAATTCAAAATGCCCTGAAGGATAAAGGAGTCCTTTCCTATTCAAGATCAGAAGATAAAATGGGGCATCTGGTTCTTAGGGTATTTCCCTACTGTTACAGTCCAAATGTACTGGGTACTGGGGCACACTGTCACCCCAGAGAAGACAGCATCCCAGATTTGCAAGCATGGTGGGGTTTTTTCCCCCTCATAACAGTAAACTTTGTTTTAGTGGATTTGATAAGATCTCAGAGAAAAAATTTCTTGAAGGCTAATGCATAAATCATGAAGCATTGATCTTTCTTCCCTTACGTTTCTGCTCAGGTAGACAAGTAGATGAGAAAACTGTGTCTCTAGCCCAAGGCACACTTTATCTTGAGGAAAATGAAATCTGAAAAATGGAATTCTTCCTTATATGGAATTACGAATCCATGGCCAGCTCTCATAGTTTCATCCTCTTTGCAAGCACCATTCTTGCAATGGTGCAGAGTACTGAGACGCAGCTCCTCCTAGGCAGAACATCACAAGTTTTGCTGACTGATATTTCCATCACTTCTCCCTTTGATGCAGATGCCTTGCTGAATAACATTTTCATTTTGTCTAGAACTATGGCAACCTGGGCAGCTGCCAGAAGGCAGCTTTGGTTGACAACTCAAAAGAGTGATTCTCAGGCAAAACAATTAGTGGTAACTGCTCTTTTCCAGGGAGGCAGACTTTCTGGCAAAACGCACAGCTAAGTCAGAGAATTCAGACAAGGAGAAATCCAGTCTGCTTTGCCCAAAGGAAGGAATGCAGGTTTTTATAGCGCGGAAGGAGGAATTCTTTTGGTCTCTCACTGTAGCTCCAAATACCAAAGCTGTCTGTGGCAAGAGTATGCCCTAAAGTGTGCTCCATGGTGGCATGGTAGGCACCACCAGGGCTGTTCAGGGTGCCGCAGTGTCACAAGCTCCCCACAGAAGAGGCATTACTGAAACTTTCCTGAGGATACATTAGCCTTGCAGTGACAGGCTTGCTTCTCAGGCCCGGTCCTGCCCACCCAAGCACACCAGCTCACTCGGTCAGGTGATGCACCCCTGCACTATGCTGCAGAGAAAACAGTACCCTGCAGGACCCTGCACAGGTTCCTCTGCCAAGGGGAGGTCAAGTTCATCGTTCGGGGATCTGTTTTTCAGGCAGAGCCTAGCAAAGCCCAATGACAATTCCCACCCAGAAGGGGGCTCAGAGCAAATACTGCTACAACAAGCTCTAAACTCCCTTAGACTTCTACTGAGTCTTTATAACAACCCAACTCTCTCCCCTAAATCCATATTATTAACCAGTGTTTCTAGGCACCAGCTTCTTATTCCCCCAGTGCTGCCAGACAGCCACAGCTAGGAAAACTGCTTTATTCATTAGTAGCACAGTAGCAATTGCAAGGTGAAACCCTTCCAAAGAATTTGCTTAAATCATGCCTGGAGAGTGGCTGAAATTAGTTGTGAATTGCTGAGTTTAAGCCCAGGCTTTCCTTACTTCCCGGTGCTCGATTTGCAGTTTGCTTTTCAGTCTTAAATTTTCCCCTACTTTAGCAATTTGCACCTTTTCACATTAACAAACACTGAGAGTCAGCGCCCATTTGTGAGCACACCCCTGCCCAATACATAATCCAATAGATTTACTGAAGATACCTGTGTGTTAATTTTTTTTAATCTGATTGTTGCCTTTTGAAATATTTTAAACCAATAGTCTTTATATTGATATATTTTATTAGATACCTATTAGATAGATATTCTGTATCTATTCTCTACAACAGTTTACAAGTACAGCCCAAATTTACAGGCCAGTTTAAACAAGCTGTAAGGCAAGATACTTAAGAAGATTCTGTCCCCAGGGAGTTTGCAGTCTAATTCATATACAAACAGTATTGGTTTATTTCTAGCTAAGAGTCAAAAATCTAATGCTGTTTAATAAGACATTCACAGACAGAAACCTTTTGCTGACAAAACGTTCATGCAAATTACCCTTCTTAAACAAGGGGGAACTTTATTTCCCTTCCTATATTTTTAATTTAATGATTTGCATAATTTTGCTTCCATAATACCCAGTAATAGCTATTACTATTATTTGCTTTCCATTTGTTTTTGCTTCCTGCTGTTGAATGAACAATCAGTGTTTACAGATTAACAGCAGTTGTAAAGTGCCCTGACTTTCTCTTCCATTTCAAAGTTATGAGTGAGAAGCATATTATATTGGTTGCTCTGGCATTTTTGGAGTAGTTTAGGCATTCACAGTGCAAACCACTGTTATTCATACTGTTTTAATTCCTCTGCAGTTAAGTCATTACTAGCAATCAGAGCAGGCTTGTAGTACAATTCCTTATTTGGGAATGTCATGTGAGATGCCCAGAGCAATGTGAAAAAATAAAGGCCAACTTGTCTGGCTGTGGAGGGATTTATAGCAGGCCCACTGGCAGAGATCTGCTGGGAAGTATTAAGAGCTCCTGCTTAGCTGATCATATAAACACCCAAGCCAGCAGGTGCATTACATTTGTACACTATCTTTTTCCTTCAGGTGCAGTATTAAAAATCCTGTCATCACAGCATGTTTATAGAAACTTGAATTATAATGGCCTTTTCCTGCAGATGGTTGAGCTGAAGTTTTTCTTTAGGTAAATATGAGATTCATTTAAAATCACTTAAATATTTTTGTTCTGCTTTTTAACAAATGGCAATATTGCTATGAAAAATTCTACTTCGGACAACATTTTTCTTGTAGTTAGAAAGAAGCCTCTCTCATAGCAGAAATGTATGATTATTAGTTACTAAAGATAACATATGAGAGTGTTCACTTCCTAACAGCTAGACTCAAACCAGACTCCCTCCTTCCTGAAATATGGAAATCTCACCCAAATGTGAAACTTTGGATAAGTAGCTTTCAACTTGACTCAAACCCATAACTTTTATTATTTGTAAATATCCATGTTCTTAATGTACAGAACATTTGATTAGATTAAAATGTGATCTACGTAGTAATAATCATACCCTAGGAAAAGCCATGACTGAAGTTAATTAATCTGGTTAAGGGTACATTAAAAAACTGTTAGGAACAACTGGCAACTTGCTATTTTACATGAGAAAAACCCACTCACCCTGTGTTAATGCAACCATCTACTTTGATGTTCAAAGAATTACAGTCAGGAAATTAATAAATTAATGTTTTATATGTAATCTTAGCTCTCTATCTCAAGTGCTTTAATACACAGACTTGAATTGCACAATCACATTCTTTCCTACTTTCCACAGCAGCCCTGTGTGATACATAACTATTTTCTACTGTAACGTTTGATGAGTCATTACTGTAGAAGAAATGGAGCATGTTTGTGAGCGTGTGTATTTAACGGCACTATAATCAAGTCAAGAAAATTCTCTCTTCCTGTAGTTTCCTTCTATGGAACTCAGAACAAAAGCTTAGGAGAGGGAGGAAGGGTGAACCCATAGGTATGGTGCCATATTCACCCTTGAGGAGTTGAATTCAGTCTAAAGTTCAGTCTATTCAGCCACTGGTGCCCTGCTGTAACTTGAGTTAAGGCACTTAAGGTGAAGTTTTATGACACAAAAGCTTTCTTTTTGCTTTTCAACAAGTGGCAGTATTAGTCAGAAAATGTCTGCTTCAGAAAATAATGATCTCTTATTAAGTAAAGAACGTCCTTTTGTAATAGAAATAGCCCCACTTCAAGTATAAATTTTGCTTCAAGATGCCACCACCTCTCTTGCCCTCATCCTGGCTATTTTTTGAACCCTCTACATGGCAGAAAATTAATCAGCAAGAAGGAAGAATAGGTTTCCATCAGTTTGGAGAGCATAACCACCTGCACTCATCAGGGTAAGATGAATGCCAGTGCCAGCCCAAGGGAAGCAGGGAGATGATCTTCTAGCAGCAGAAAGATACCAGTTGACCAACTTCGGTACCTCATTTTTACTCTTTAAGCCTCCTATCACCCCCTATCAACATAAGTATGACAACTCATTACTTTGTAGGGATGTTCTGAGGGTAAACACACCAAGGGTTACAAGGCATTCATTGCAAATACAGGGATCTTATATAAGCAGTGCACAAATCTGTTTACTGCAGCAATAATGTGTCTTATTCTACAGAGGGAAAATTTGTACGTAAGTGTTTTAAAATGGAAACTCACCTTTCTGGTATAATACCTTATTGTGACATAGCAGGTGTTCTATCTCCATGTCATTTTGCTAGGAATCATAGAATAATTCGGGTTGGAAGCAACCTTTAAAGGTCACCTAGTCCAACCCCCATTGGACTGGATGGAAGATCCAGAAGAGTTACCACTCATAACAAGGGAGAGGCTGACACTTGTAGTGCTGCTCAGGGTTTAATTTTCAGAGATGATGAGAACCTCTGATTAAAGAATTTGGTGCCAAATCATACACGTTGTACTGGAGATGTCCTCAGCTAGCACCACCTTAAGTATACACTCCCTCCTCCCCACAAAAGCCATCTTGGGATTTAGCATTTGTGGTGCAGCAAAGCAGACACTCTCCTGCTCTGTAACCTCATATGTTATGCTGATTGCTCTCATCCGTGATCTGCTCACCAGCTGCTCCTGGTGCAGGAGGGCCCTAGGGAGGAGTCATAGGGATCTGCAGCATGTCCGTGGCAAGGGTTTCACCAAGGCCTAGCCTTCTTCACATCGAGTGAGATCCCCCCTCCCAGTGTGCTCTAGTACCCAGGGTATCAGTTGCAGAGGGGCAAAATAGCTGAGAGCTCTGCAAAGACTACAGAAAAACAGGCATAAATTACTCAATACCTGCCAGTGTGAGTCCCAGTGTCAGTGCCAGGCTGAGCACTAATTTTGATGACAGTAGGAGCCCTGCACACGGTGATTGCTAGCTGCCAGCAGGACCCTGTGATGGTAAATGCTCAAATACTCTAACCTGGGGTATTTGTAACGTATGGAGGAATTGAGTGGGAGTACAGAACTTGAGAAGCCTCTCCAAAAGAGCAGATCCCCTTTACCCAAGCCATTTACTAGTCCAGACTGTTCTTCTCTCACAGATCTTGTATGACAAGTCAGGCCAGCAGGGTTTAGTGATCTGGTAGGCATGCTGGACCTTTAATCATCTGTCTCTAGATCACATCTGCTAGAAATTGTGAGACCTGATCTATATTGTCAGACCTGATCTTTTCCTGGTGGAAAAGGGCCTGGGTGTAGTGGTCTACAGCCAGCTGAATATTAGCCAGCAGTGTGCCCAGGTGGCCAAGAAGGCCAATGGCATCCTGGCTTGTGTCAGAAATAGTGTGGCCAGCAGGACTAGAAAAGTGATCATCCCCCTGTACTCAGCACTGATGAGGCTGCATCTTGATTACTGTGTTCAGTTTTGGGCCCCTCACTACAAGAAAGACATTGAGGTGCTGGAGCGTGTACAAAGAAGAGCAATGAAGCAGATGAAGGGTCTAGAACACAAGTCTTATAAGGAGCAGCTGAGAGAGCTGGGGGTGTTTAGCCTGGAGCAAAGGAGGCTGAGGGGAGACCTCATCGCCCTCTACAGCTACCTGAAAGGAGGCTGTAGTGAAGTGAGTGTTGGTCTCTTCTTCCAAGTAACAAGTGATAGGATGAGAGGGGATGGCCTCAAGTTGTGCCAGGGGAGGTTTAGGTTGGATATCAGGAAAAATTTATTCACTGAAAGAGTTATCAAGCATTGGAACAGGCTGCCCAGGTAAGTGGTTGAGTCACCATCCCTGGAGGTATTTAAAAGACATGTAGATGTGACGCTTAGGGACATAGTTTAGTGGTTTAGTGGTGGACTTGGCAGTGTTAGTTTTACAGTTGGATTTAATGACTTAAAGGTCTCTTCCAACCTAAACGATTCTATGATTCTATATTAATGGCAAGATAGAAGTAGTTGGGAGAGGGGAAGGAGACTGTGGGGGATGTAGTGGCAGAATCTGCACTGGAAGGGTATATTTTGCAAGGTTAGGAAGAAATTAATTCAGATTGAATATGAAGATAAATGAGGAATTGATCCTGGCTTTCCTCAAGACAGAGGGAATGCAGAATAAAGACAGCAAAGGTTTCCATGAGAGCGAAAAAGAGGACCAAAAGTTTTTTCTTCCCTAAGGTAAACTGATGACTGACTCCAGCCAACAGGAGTGATTCCTAGGTCTTGTTGTTGGGAAGCAAGGACTAAGACTGGATGAATCAGGGACAATACCTTTTATACTAGTCAGTGGCTAGAATTGCCATTATTTTGTGGACTCTTTTGCTTATTGTGTTGGTTCAGGTGAGTCTTTCTCTTATTTTCCAATAACTTTGAATCATCATCACCTCATGCTGTGCCTGAAGTATGTACTATACGTGGCCTGTTAGATTACAGAAATGTCTCTATTTGAAAGGGATTCAAATGTTTTCCTTTCATTCAAGATATGAAACTTATGTCATGAAGTTACAACTGCTAACATTTTGGCCACATATGACTTTCAAACATTTTAAAGGAAAAGCTCCAATTCTACCCTGGAGAGTTTAAAGTATAGTGATAATGTTAAAATAAAATTACCCCCCACCCCCAATACTAAAGATACAAAACTATTTTTAGTCTGGAAAAACTTGCTTTCTCCCCATAGATAAAATGTGCAAAATTAGTTCCGTGAATTGGAATGTTCTGCACTTTACTGTATAGTGCCTTTACTGGCACTTACAGAGAGCTTTACAAATGCAAAGTCTCTCTACCATCATTACCAATAAGCCGTTGTTAGGAGTCCAGCAGCCTCCTAGTCACAGAGCAAAGGGGCGGTGGGGGAGCAGCTATACCCTGGAAGCTTTTCACAGTTCGTTTGGAGTTCAGCCTCCACAAGGCACCACAAATGTTTCATACTGTGTTCTGTTTCACTGAAGCTAAACTGCCATCTCTAGGCTTTCATTAGTTATTTTTCAGTTTAATGGTAAAAATACGGGACTGATGATGATGGCAAAGTGCGGATGGAGCACCTATAAACTTCGCTTTGGAGCTCAGCTGAGGTTCCTCTCCTGACCCATATTAGCCTCAGCATTGCACAACTTGGGGTCTCCCGAGGAGAAATTACAGATCGTGCCAAACTGCAGACAGTATAATGGCAAGGTGGGGAAATACTAATTAGGTGTTAGGTTGAGACCACCAGTCTTTTTCAGCTGTGAGGTCAAGCTGACTGAAACCTTGTATCCAAGCTAGATATGGACAATCTGTTTTGTGTGCAACATTTCTGATAAAGTCTTTTTTTTTTTTTTTTTTTTTTTTTTTTTTTTTTTTTT
>NW_020799091.1:111875153-111892379 GCF_003259725.1 Athene cunicularia
AAAAAAAAAAAAAAAAAAAAAAAAAAAAAAAGTGCATTGGGAGAGCATTTCTATTCATCCAGACAGTACAGGGCATTTTGATCTTAACTCTTTGGCAGGAATAGAGTGCAGTATGTGCAGATTAGGTTTACAAACACAGTCTGTACCAACTTTTATGGCCCAGGAAAAAAAGCCTGTCAAGGACCTGTCAGTTCCTGGTGGCATATGTTTTTGCTTCTTGGGCATAGCCCTGAAGGGTCTAATACTGTGCTCCTCCACTCTGCAGCCTTTGAAGAATAAAAATTTGTTCTGAAGGAGTTTGTTTCCCCCAGTGACAGAACTTCTCCTGCAGCTACTGTGGATGGGTTTCTCGCTAAACACTACACAGCTACCTCTTGTAATGTAGCCAATAAAGACCGCGCTAGAGACAACATCCAATTAGAAGTCCTATATGCCCAAAGAAAGAAACATACTTCTTTGCATAATGTAAGTGACAGAGGGACTGCACAGAGCCATAATTTTGAGAAGTCAAACAAGAAGAATATTGTTTTCTTCTTCTTTCTCTTTTTTTAAAGACTTTCTCTCAAGGGGACAGGAAACCAGTTTAATTCCAATGATATAATACTGCCTAAACTGGCCATGGTTCAGCTCCTAGTAGTGACAGCACTGTAATGCTATGCCTTTTTTTCTGAGCTAAGCTTTTCTGACTTAAGCTTTCACTTCAAAGATACTGCATGTTTAAAAGGGAAAAAAAAATGTGGTTTACATTTGACAAGTGTACTAATATTCTAATTCTAAGCTATAATAAGTGGAAGAATGAGAGAAAGAAGAACATTCATGTTAACCTCTGAGAACCATGTAATGGATGACTTTTTCAAAATGCATGAAACCTTGATCCAAGAAGGAAGACTGCACCTATTAGTAACTGTGACACCACAGAGGTCTTGAAAGATTCCTTCCTTCCAGAAGACTGAAGAAATCCTTAAGCAGTTATTTTTCTATCTTAAGTCCAAATGCTACTGAATTCAAAATTTTAAAAGTTACCAAATAGTCTGACTTAGAGTATGCATATCTGGCCTTTGAGAAACAGGACTATCTCAAAACAGAGGCAGGTAGTTGTTTTCCTCATGAAATAGCCACAGGAGGAAGACTTAAGGCTATTTTGCAGATCTCACTAACAAATTAATTTTCATTAAAAATAAAAATGTTTTCAGACCCAATTATTGCATTTTCTGAACACATCACAGGGAATAAATAGAGATTGCTTGATTAGCTTTGTCGTATGGATGTATAAGAGATCTCAACCTTGATGCATTTTCCTTGACTTTGCTTCTTTTCAGTTCCAACCAATGACTGTCAATTGCATCTATGATGTAGAACAAATTTTACTCAAGCAACAAATGCCAAGGAAATGTGGTTTTCCTTTTTCATCATGTTTACCATATATTTATCAGCATGTATTAGAAAACTGTTACAGGAATATTAATAAAAGCTAGATGGATGGCAGTCTCCTTAGATTTCCAGCAAATAAGCTGTCCAAATTTATAAACCAAAATTAATTAAAAGACCCATGCCCATGAAGAAAGGTAAATTATGCTATGAGGCATCATCTGTGTAGATGTCTACTTATAGTGCACTGTAAGGTTCTATCATCATCATAATTTATATGTTCCTTAGACTAGATTGTCTGCTTCAGTAGTATAACTACTGGTTTATTGCCATGAAATGATGCTTTCCTTTTTCTATGTTTCTCTCTCGGGCTCTGTCTCTCTAATAGTTGTGATGTTTCCTACTTCCATTTGGAAATCCTTGGTGGTTAGGTGCTTTTTTTTCTATTTTTAACCTTGGTAGAAAAGTCCAATGTTTAAAATTAATGATCAGGCATATGATTGTTTGAAAAAAGAATAAAACCCACTTTCCAACGTACAGACTTCACAGTTTTCATTTTATTCTGTTTCCTACTCAGCTCAGTCATCTTTTCTGTACTAGAATGATTCTGTTCCTCAAAAGAGGAAGAAAAATTACTCTGTTGACACCTAAACAAAGGTGTGGTATCTATTTGTCATTTTAGAGCTGTAAAAAAAAAAAATAAAATCTTTCTGGTTTTAGAATTGCAAACAGATTATGAAATATGCCTTGCCCTCTGCTAAAATAATTCATGTCAAATTCAACACTGAAAAGAACACATTAAAAAAGAGACATCTCTAATTTATTCTTGTGTTTTCAGATTGTAGATGAGCAATATTATTCCCCAGACTATGTGCCTTGCTTTCTAAAACAGCTGTACTCATGATCATAAAAGCAGAGAGACTTGTTAGAATTTCTTCACCAGACAAAAAGATATGGGAAAAAATAATGTAAATTTCTATTTTTAATTTCTTTTACCTTTTGGTTGAAAAATGGAAAAAGTACGAATCTCTAGTATTTTACTAAATGCTAGTATTTTTCTGTGGTGAGCACGTGGAAGCCTTCTGTGAATGATTGTTGAATGAAAAATGGAAAAATAATTTTCAATGGAAAATTGAAAATTTATGGCCAGTTACACAGCAACTTTTACCATGACACATGCATCCTCTTTGATTTAGAAACTCCCTCCTGACAGAATGGTAACACAGCATCTTTTTAGCTATGCTGCATTCTCCCAGCTACTGTACACTGTATTTTACATTGCTTAGGTTCAGCAGGTCTCCATACACCACTACTCTTAGTCAATACAGAAGGATTCTTGGGACTGGTCTTAGGACAGTGGCATTTGGGGGAATCTCAGTTATGCAGGGCATTCACAAATGTATGTAGTGCCACTCACTGAATGCTACAAAGGGCCTATTTTTTAAACTGTCAAAGAAACACTTGTGGCATTGCGGAAACCAGAGAAAAGCTGTCAATTCTATTATTAAATTGACATTCCACACATGCTACTTTCTGATGACAGTCCATAATAAAGTTGCCCTCTATTCATGTCACTACCTAAAGTTTTCTCTTGTATCTCCCTCAGACACTGACTGATAGAGCATCAGACATGTAAGCTCAACAAGTGGTGGCCATTGTGGTGCAGTGACAGACATTTATAACACCTGAAAAAAAAAAAAAAGAAAAGGGACTAAGGTCCTAAAGCACCCTTGGTACACTAGGCTATTACAATGCATGGAGTAAGGACAGTGACATCTCCCAGGGTATTGTCAATCAAGGAGTACTGAGACAAAGACAGACAACAGGGACCATTGTAATCCCATTGGAGGGAAAAGGAAAAAAAAAAAAAAAGTATAACAAGGCTTTGTCTTGGTCTTCAGAACATAGACACATCTGTGTGTTTCTCTAACTGCTGCAAGCTAATAGGATAACATGGGTTGATCTGACCCTAATGGGAATTGATACAAATTGGATGCTAATTCCATTGTGTCTAGTTCTCCAGCGAGGCCGTGTGTACCAAGTGGCCTTCCCAGGAAAAGGAGCTCCCACCTTCCATGCTTGTTTGTTTTTAGACTTGTCTGAAAGATATAGGTTGCAGAAGCCTGGGTTTCCCAGGTAAGCTGTCCCACCATGCTTCCTGCTGGGAAGCTTCTGTGAAGATAACAGGACAACAGAGTAGCTAGTTCTCACCCTCAGGGGTGTCTTGTTTAGTAAGAGCCTGTGATTGACAGCTGTTAAGAAGAATGACAATATATTTTACATCTGTTTAGTGTCTTGACTGTCACCCATTCCTTCTCACACTGGCTATTGTCATTCTTCCTATATCCAGGAATCCTACTGCTGCCAATGCAAATGTCAGACCACTGTGGAGCTATAGTGCCATGTAGCATACATTATACAAGAAATGAAAAGTAGATAAGGGTCATTGCATAGGGGAATGCAATGATTTCAAAGTATATTCGTTATTCCAGATCTAAGATTTTGGACCAATAATGAGACCACCAGCTTTTCTGTTTTGCATATCAAATCTGAGAGTAAATTGAACACACACAGAGTTTTTCACAATTTTTTTTTTCTTTTCCTTGCAATTTACTTATTATTTACTTTGCAGCAAACCTTAAGCCTTCCTCCAGTGATGGTGCATGAATAATGTAGACCATCTACAGCACTTATGCATAGCAAACTCTTGTTTCTTCATTCTTATAGCATTCACAGAAGAATCATTAGAGCTTTGGATTTTCATGGTCTCTTTATTCACACCAAATTTGCTAACTATTGAACAGTGCTTTTTGTAGCCTGAGAGAAACAGCATATAAAACAGGGTATAAAGAAAACCATATGCTCATTGTGGAGAAAACGGATAATTTTATCTTATGACTTCAAATATGTGTTGTGACAGGCGAAACTGAAGTACGTGGAGAATGTTTTCTCCAATTAATAAGGGCAATGGTTTTTGCTCTAAATCTTGCCCAACAACTGCAAATAAAGAAAAATAAAGCTCAGAATGAGAAACCATAAATGACCTGCCCAATGAAGACTATCCAAACTACAAGAGATGTATAACTCCATAAAATAAACAATAATTATAATTAAATCATTCAATCTTCATCACTCTTCAACCCACTCCAAATCAAAAGACTGTGTAAATTATGAGCTCTGCAGTATGCCTGGAATGTTAACAAATCTGGGCTCTGGAGCAGTGGTGGCAAGTGAACATCAGAGTGAAGGATCCTTCACAGGATTTTAGTCAGCTTCAGAAGTATCATCATCCTTCAGCTAAAAACGTCTTAAACCATTTTAAGCAAATCTAAATTCAGCTCACCATTTTTCCACAGGCTGAGCAAACTACAGAGCACCAGCATGCTACATTCTTGGTGCAAAATTCTAATGCATACGAGGAGCATAGCACTTCCGAATTGTTGAGTTGCATGCATCCTCTCAAGCTAAAAATGGTCTGGATAACACATCCAAGATCTTCCTGGTATCTTTTTCAACCCAAGGAGATATGTCAATATTGTTAACTTCAGGAGCTAATAACAGAATTACAAGGGACAAAGCCACTGGGTTTCTGCATCCATGGTAGTCTACTAGGGAGACTAACATTGACTAATCACAAGACATGGTCTAGTTACCTAGACTGAAGAAGTGAAAAGTGTATACCTGGCAATTAAAAAGTCTATGATGTAAAAGTCTATGAGCGTAGCATCTTCAAAGAAGTAATTCAACTCAGGTGATGAATCTTGTGTATCAGATGTCATGTACCTATCAAGTTAGCAGAGGAAGGGACTTTTCTACTCATCTCAATCTCTTTTCATTCTTTGTGAGTGACACTGTTTGTGAAGGGAAGAAAAATATGCAAATTTGTACTCTTGCTTTTTCCTATGGCTTGTAAGTAGTTACTCTCCCATGTTTTCTCAATTACCTCGTGCCCTGGGACAGCTAGTAAAATGAAAGTCCTTGAGCGCACGTGCAGTGAGCACTCGATAAGTTGCTTGGTCTACATATCATGGATAGAACTGCTACTTAAGACCCATTTCATGTAAGCCTCTGAAAAAACAACCATCCAGGCTCCAATTGCTGGTTGGAACTCCATTCAGTAATTAAAATCTGCAATAATCAAATCTACTGATTTTACACTAAAAATTCAATGTAACTGCTACCAGACCTGCAGCGTACTCAGATCTCAGCATAAATGATACTGTACAGCCTAACAGTCCTGATATATTCTCATTGTTGCACCTCCTAATTAAGTTGAAGCAGAAGACAAGTTCTTCTGAATACACTTTTACAACATAATGATAGAAAACTAGTGAAAGAAGGCAGGTTTTGCATTTTGCTCTCTAACCCCTGGGGTCCACAGAGAAAACTTTGGCTCCGGTTTTATTTTTCCGGCAGACAGCTTTATTTTTCCTGTAGAACATAGCTGTTGGCATAATAGAGGAACAGGAGGCTGGCAAAATGGCATGAAACAAATACTGTATATCTTTTCCAAGCTGTTCCTGCTGCCACTACATAACTAAGAGCTTAATAAAATGTGCTACCAAGATGCAAACATCTTGCATGCATTCAATCATTTTCTTTATTAACTTAAGTGATAAACCTGCCCATGCAATACACATGTTCAAATACTAGCAATCTTGACCATCTGAGCCAAAATTTAATATAAAAAACCAAAGTGATTTTCACATGATGATGATAACATCCAACATACTCTTTCCCCAGTTCAAAAATTAGAAGATGGATCAGGATTCCTACAATCTGCTGGTTCACAAGAGAGAAGAAACTATTGTGTGGGTTTGAACTCTAGTGTGTTCCCTTTAAGCATTTGGTGGTACTCACTACTGCTTAAGAAGATATTTAGAATTCCAACATGAAAGGTCTGTTTCATATTTTAAGCCCAATAAATCTCGATCACAGCTCTCAATTGAGACAGCAGTCTGGCAAAACTACATGGACAGCAGACACTTTACTGTGGCTCTTTCTCCCCACTCAGCCTCTCCCTCCCCCACCTCCCCCAAACTGAAGTTTATTGTTGCCAGAAAAAACAAGAAACAGCATATCTGAAATTTAATCTTCCTTAAATTTGCAGAGCAAGCCTACAGAGAAGATTAACCATATAAACTGGGCATATTTTATTATTCCTCTCAGGATATGCGTCATGTTTTCCCCCACCCAGTATTTTGTGTTGTTATTGATTATCAAGTTTCACCTCTCAGAAAATCCAGACCCTAGCAAAGGTAAGACTGTTTTTGGTTTTTCTCCTTATCAATACACCTTTGCCATGAAAATAAAATCAGCTTGGTGCAGCTGCTGCTGTGAAGATACTGTTGACAGATGAATACATTGGGAGCAAACAGCAACCTATTTGATGCCTAATTAAAACATATTAGTTACTGTGTGATCAACAAGGATGTTAAGAAGCACATCTTCTCAGTATGCTTTAGAAAATTTTCTCACTATGGCTTTCAATATGCCCAAGAAACAGACCACTATAATGTTCCTCTCCTTGCCCAACACTCATCTGACAAGGATATGGCTATAGCTAGCTGAAGAACAGATGGGTGGTACAGTACAGTTTTTACTGGTATTAATCTTCTTTGAGAACAAAGCCTACTTAGGCATGATCTAGAGCCTGATGAAGCCTGTGAAAACCCTCTGGTAGCCTCAGAGGGGTTTGGGTAATGGGCAGATCTATGGGCTTTGTTTAACATCATTACTTACCAGTTCTTGATGCTCTTCCTGGTGATTATCACTTAGGGCTTCAACGGAAAGGATGCGAGTACACTCTGTGAGGTATTGATGTTCCCTTGTTCTCACTGGAGGGGTCTTAGAAGAGCTATCAGTGTGATTACAAGCAAAATGTGACAGCAGAGTATGTCAGCAGATTGATGAAGATGTTTCATTTCTAACAACAGTATGTTAGCATTTAATTATGCAGATGTCTACAGCTCTTAGGCAGGGAAAATGCAAAGGCTGACATATCTAAAATGTTAAGTGTAAATGAGTTTGCCTACAGACAAAGTTGGAAACACAGTTGAAGCCAGACCGAATACTTAATATTATTACTGTTCATAGATTCACTGCTGCTTAAGTGAGAAAGGAAAACGGTAAGCAACTCATCACATGCTTTGAATAACAGAGGATAGAGGTTTGTATCACCTATTCCTAATTCAACCCTATAACTTTTTGTTGACTGCGACCATCTCTGTAGGCAAACCTTAGTTTCAATAACCTCAAGGATGAATTATCTATCAGACATAAACTATTACTACAATGGGGGCCTAAACTAAAAACAGTAACATCTTGTGTAAGCATGTGTATGACTGAACGGTTTTAATTTTGGCAGAAAAAATGGCAGAAAAACTACCACTTTAATTTTTGGCTCTGCTTTACCATACTCATATGGCATATATGAGAATACGTGTGAGTCCAAAAGAATAAGAAGAAAAGAAAACCTAAATCTGAATAAGTAAGCTTGATCCGGTTTCTGCTCCAAACTTCCTAGAGATCTGAGTGCAGAACTCAGTTTTTATTTGTATGACCAATTTAATGGTATAGTATGTGACAAAAACTCATGATATCCATGATTTTGGCAACTTTATAAAGCAATCTATTTGTGCTTAGAGAATAATTACAGAGGCTGGTTACAAAGTCTGTTCTGAATGTTATTCTGGAAAAGGGCCCTAGACATAGCAGCTCTTTAGTTCATGCTTATGTCACACTGAAGCTAACGCACTGAAGAGTAGCTCTCAAAAGAGAATTGAACACTAGACTTCACCCAGGAATTATACCTGGGGCATTAATACAGATGTAGAAATGGGAATGCTGGAAGTATTTTGAAGTAAGAGGAACTATTTGATACCAAGATCTTGGCCCCTACACAGCTCCATCTAGACAATTCCAGTGCCATGAAGGGATTATAGAGATAGCTCAGCTCACCGCCTGAAGGTTAATTTTGTAACACACAAAGGAGTTACACAAAGGAGTAACTCTGTATGCAGAGTGTGATGAAGTGGTCTGCCTTCCACCTGGCCCGATTCTTCATGTTCAAGTATCCTGGGAAGAGAGACTTGGGGGAAGGTGTGGAGGGGGAAAATTCCATATAAATTGGAAATCTCCAAACACATTATGGTGCTCAGCTTTCTTCACACCAATGACTAAACGAACCCTTTTGGTTTGTTCTGGGGTTTGGGTTTTGGTTCTAATTTGGTTTTACTTGAATATGTTGTTCTCAGTTTTGTAGTACTGCACACAAAAACTTCCAGTCCTTTTACTGTATGGCAAATGTCAATACAGGCCAATACAAGGGTAAAATCTGCTGAAATCACTGTCTCTCCTTCATCCCTGCCATGATGCTATGCAATTTCATATTAAAAGCAATGCAAGGCCACATTTCATACAGAATCTTCTTCCTTCCTGGAGAATTGCTTTAGTCATGTTGTGTTAGTGGAATTTTCATTTTCTTTCGAAAGCAGAAGAGAATTTAAGACAGCTATGGAAATGGTAGTATTTCCATGAATAGTTTTAATGGAAATAGCCTACTCCTAAATACTTCAGTTTGCAACACAAGTTTTCTTTTAAAGGATCTGACAAAAGGAAGGGGAGCACTCCTCTCAGCAGGAAGAAGAAACCCCAAAGAGCTTTATTTTCTGAGCAGCGGCATTCAGAAGTCCCTCAAATGACATTCTTTATAAAGCTGTTACTGTATCACAGGCCAGATTAAAGTGAATTTACTAAGTCCTAGTTCTCCTTAGATCTAAATTTGTCTTTAGATGACCTTTCTGATTTAATCCAGATCATGAGCATGCTCAACATCCCTTCCTATATATTTGATAGAAGTGACTGCAATGGAATGCAGTATCGGAGCAGCCCTTATTTGTAATTTATCTAGGAGGTGTTCCTATAAATGATAAGCACAGTTCTCCTTTTTTTTGTTATGCTTTTATGAAAGGCTCATCTAACCCATTGATATCCTGAATAGGTGTTCCATTATAAAGGACATGGTGTTTTTGCTATTGTAATACTATGGGGGGTTTCTGCAAAAGGTATTAAGTTTTTGAACTTAAAACTAAGGGGAAAAAAGAGAAAACTCAGATAACTAAAGAGAAACAGCTCTTTTCTCTGGGTTTGTTTTTTCTTTTTTAATGGAATCATCTATATTTAGATGCCATTGGTCAAAATATGCTCTTTGTTTCTAGACCTCACCTAGCTTAAATTTTAATTCCATTAAGTGCCTTGTCCTCTGAATCTGAAAGTAAGCATGACCTAGACAAATATACTATTAAGACATGACAAACTGTACTGTTATGCTACTGCGCTATTTCCACTATCCAGAAGAGAGTTGCTTGGTCTGCTTCCAGTGTCCAAACCTTGTAGGCTGAAAATCCTTCAGGAAAAAAAAAAAAAGTTTCTTTGTACCCTTTAAGTCAGTACTCTGTCACATGTATGACTCTATGGCAAAAAAATGGGGATTTCAAAAGATATGGAAGAAACAAGACTTAAAAGGAACAGGATCAACTCAAAGCAGACATCGCTAAAAGCAGAATCCTGTATGTGATGTCCTTAAGGTTCAGCCTTTAAGAAATATACCATTTAGAGATTAGTTACCAGTACTATTGTACTGATATCACAGAATTAAAACTTTCCAAATGAAGATGAGGAATGACCTGCTTCCCAGAAGGTGCTGAAAAGTTGTGTACCAACTACAACTCAAATTAGAGATGACCTATAGCAACAGACAGAAGGATATGACTTAGCAGATCAGCTTGAACTTTTAATGCTCACTAATGCATTTAAATATGTTTTCTAATCAAGGATGATCATAACCATTTTTCCCAGACTACCAATCATTTTCTATCATTATGATAATGGTCTGAGTGTCTTTGTGTTGGACTAAAAGAATATCTATGTAAGCTTGTGTTTAAATGACTGTTGGAAGTGTAATTCTCAGTTGTCAGTCTACAGCTCAAAGCTAATGTTTGTTGAGCACTGTATTTGAACTCTGCTATGAACTATTTGAGCAAGAGTTTGTAACACACAGTCTAGCTTGGGTAGTTTTCAAAAAGGCAGTCCTTGTCCTTACTGAAACTGAAAGGCAAAGCAGAACTTTTCTACCAAAATCCATTCTGCTACCAGAGCGCTGCAGCACCCTCCTGATTCTGAGTGCCCAGGAACACATGGGTATGGCTTCTAGAAAAAGATTTATTGCTTCTAGCCGAGAAACCCAAGAAAGAAGTTATTTCTAACATAATTTTCTATATTGTGTGCAGCTCAGATATTAAGTATATCCATGCTAGACAAACCAAATATAAAATTAAATGTCCCCACTTACAATGAGATATAATATTTCCACTTACATCCAATGCTGATATAAATTGAAATAAGGGTATAGCTTTAATTCATTGTTCATGAAGAAGAATAGAGTCCACATTGTACAAGAGAAAAATGAGTATATTACTGATGGCAAGAGCTCTGTGACCCGACCTTCAGAGTTGAACATACAACCTACCTTGACACCATAAGCATCCTTGGAGCAGGCAGCAGCTGTACCTAAGTAACTGCAATTTGCTACAACACTAGAAGATAGAAAATATGAAAAGCTCTTCAGAAAACATCCCTAGTACCATGTCATTAAAATTGTTTATCAGTTAGTGAGTCAAGAAATTAGTGCATTAAAAGATGGCTGTGGTGTAGGACCAGAGAACATGTCTATTACTGAAGCTCAGGAATCAGCAAATGCACATTTTCCTTTAAGCATGTAACCTTGTTTTATCTCTCCTTTCTACCTGTAATTTACTTCCTAGCTAAGAATAATCTTCTTTCTCAGCAGATCTAACCTTGTCCCAGTGTCTGCCCTCATTCTTGTTTCTTCTGCTCCTTGTACACCTATTTCATTTCTTTTCCTTCAGCTTGTATGTACTTTCGGCTGTGCAGTGCACCAAAAGCAGTGTTCACTGGCTGGATTTGTTCTCAAGAAAGGGACAAAGCAAGCCCATTCACCAGGAGTGATCATGGCAGAGCCGAGGAGCCCTGTATTGGCTTTCTATGGTCACATTTTTTCAGCCAAAACATTTTTCAGCAAAAGAAGGAAAAGACATCTCCTGACATGAATACTTCTGGAGACACTGTGTTTTGTTCAAATTTTTCTTTTTTTATCTAATATCTATGTGAGCCCAAAATATTTCATCTGTATAAAAGCCAAGATTTTATCAAAACATTTCAAAAAAATGGAAATTAAAGCTGGACTTCTGGGTGCTCAGCTGTTTCAGTGGAACCTCTCTGTTAATATTTTTAAACAAAACATTTCTTGAGTTTTTCTGTTATAGGGAGAATGCTTACCATTTTCTGATCAACCCCAGCTATAATAGCTATGGCTTTGGGCCAAGGAGTCACTTTAGGCCAAAGAGCTAGAAAAGGCCTAGTTGTCTCAGAGACTAGTCAAAGACCTTTGCTTTCTCATAGGTACCTCACTACCTCAGCTTACTGTTCCTCCAAACACAGCATTTACCACCGTTTCACAGCAAACATGCATACAACACATAAAAAAGAGGCTTTCAGCAGGCCAGTTTTAAACTCATTCTCCACAGAGACGAGAAGAAGACATACAGCTCTTTATTTTACACCACTGAGAGCCTTGGAGCGGGTTTTCTTAAAGAATCACTTCAAGTACTGAGAGTTGTTGAGTTTATCCAAGGCTTTCTAGTTGCTTAAATATTCCCTCCCATATGCTGAGTGTCCACTTTGAAAACCTTGCTCATTCTTTCCCGCATCTGGCATAGATTTCCAGGGGGGTGGGAGGAGATCTGCGGTCGGCATGAGAGGAGCCCGACTTCGCAGCTGCTGTTTCCTTCCTCTGACAACGCAGAAAATATCTTCAAGGAGGGAATCCCATTTAACATGCAAGTGGTAATACCAAAGATGCTTTAGCTTCTCATCCTCTTTGTGACAGTGTCCTGAAACAAAACAGTGCAGCTAATATTAGCCTGTAGGCTTGTCCCCCACCTCAAGTCTTCATCTCTTTTCTTAACTCCTGTCGTGATTGAGCTCAACATAAATACCATAAAATCATAATGTAGTTTAGTTATTTACAGTGGACAATTTCTTTGATGAGCTTCATCCCTTTTCCGATATTTTTTCCATCCAGCTTTAATTTTTACACATCAGTTTACATTGAGTTGTTATGTGCCAAGTATAATACAAGCCACAGAGTATTTTTATCCCTATTTCTAATATTATTTCTGCATCCTGGCAAAACTGGGTACACAGGATGTTTTGTGATAGGATAAAGAAATCATACCAGGGTCAGGGTATTGTCCATACATATAAAGGAAACACTGAATGTTACGATCTAAACAAAAGGCAGAGGCACCACAGATGTTAGAGTTTAATCGAAATCCCATAGAGAGCTTATGTAGCCAAAACTTAAATACAGTATGAGGACATTTAGCTGTAGCAGTTGGAATCAGCTGAGACCTCAGCCTTGTCTCATTCTATATGAAAAGGCATTTGCTTATTTAATTAAAATGTAAACAACACGCAGCTTGTGTTTAGCTGCAGGTAGGCAAGCATTTTTATGAATTTTAACCACAACCATATTGTGCTCAAAGAGGGATTTTTCCTACACCTTGGCCTAGCCATTGCTTCCACAGTCACATTATTGGGTGGTAACAAGGCACCACTCTCCAGCCTATCTGTAGAAAGAACTGGTGTGGGTGCTCTCACTCTCTAAGCAGAGAACATTTTAAGTAGCCATGGATCAACATGGATCAACAACTATGTGTATTGGGGTGCCCTGCTGTTAGAGCCAACCCCGTGTAAGGGCCATATCTGAGCTGTGCAACCCAGAGTCCCTTCTTTGGGCTGGCAGTTTCAGTGCCAAATCCTGCTGCCCAGCCTGCTGAAGTTGTCAGCTATATGGTGCTGATTACCCGCAGAAGTGCTATAATCACATCCTAGAGCAGGGTAAAGACAATTTGTCTTTGATCCTCTTAAAAATTCCACTGCAGTGTTGCTGAATGTAGCTAGAATATGCTAGCAAGCCAAAAAAAAAAAAAAAAAAAAAAAAAAAAAAAAAAAAAAGAGGAAAGAGGAAAAAAAAGTGTATTATAAACATGGGCTAAGAGATCACTTTCTCCAGTCCACACATAGCGTGGTTCATCCTGAGCTTAATGGAGAAAACTGCTGAAATTTGTCAGGTTTAGCTGGTGGGTGTGAACCCTGCTCAGCCTAACTTAAGATAGAACTCCCTGGCAAGATTAGTCCTTGAGCCAAGACACTTCCCTGGGCATATCAACACAGCCACAAAGCAGCAGCCGCAGCCAATCTGGGCACTTCAGGAAGGGGCTGCTTTCTTCTCTGCACGGCAGTGGGGAAAGAAACGCTGCCGCCAGGTCTGACATCTGTCCCAGGACACAGAAGGGAGCGGTGTAGCTTTTCACTCCTCACATACCCACAGCCCAGCTGGGTCCAGCTGGCCCTACACACTGACAGGACTGGGAAAGCATATGAATTACAGTCACTTAGACTACCTGAATTAAGCACTGAGGTTCTAACCACTTGAGAAGAGTTTTGCCTTTAGAGGGACTTTCTCTGTATGCTTTATTTCTCAGCAAGAATACAGAAACATTTTTTGATTCAACTGTTAGTCCAGTTTATTTTACATGAGGCTATAATTTTCAGTGCCTTTCCATCAATGTCATGCTTGTTATCTATTTAGATGGGAATGCCCATTACTCTTTTTCAATGTAAACTGTACAAGCAAGTGGATTTTAGTCCAAAACCAAAAAGCTAATAAAAAAGATGCATAAGACCCCTAAACTGCCCCTATGCATCAAGTAGTCAATGTTCATCACATATATTGCTTTTGTGTTCTCTGCATCTGAATTTTGGCCCATGGAAGTATTACCATGGCTGACTGCTGTTTAGGTGATGAGTGACCATGTCCAGAAAGAAACCAAATCTTTATATAGCAATGATCAAACCCATTCAGTGAAAGGAATTATTATCTGTCTATGAATTGTTCAGTCTGGAGGGATCTCAGGGAGTCCTGGGTGACTCAAGATAAACGTATTAATTTGTGTATTTGTCTGCACTGCAGAAGATTATCCATGGATAATTTCTACAAAGGTTTTCCTCTTTGCCCCTTCCCAAGTTGTTTGGTTTTAGTTCTATGGAATCCATCTCTTGCTATTATGAATCTGGAGTACTTTGATTTAAAATCTGTTAATTACTGTATGCAATTTCCTTATGCCTGTGCCTAAGTAAATTAAAATACTGTATCTCCCTTTATCTCTGTGATAGGGTTCACATGGTCAGCCCTTGTTTACTAGCAGAGTTTCACTCAAAACACCAGGCGGCTGAAGAAAACATGAGTCCTTGCACAGTGAAATAAATACATTAAGAGGAGGATAAAGGATAACTGAAGTTGTGTGGCTTTGATTTGTTGTTTTCAGGGTATTGAAATCCAAAGTAAAAAACATATATCCCTCCCTTTTATGCTCTTCTTCCTAACAACAGTCATACCATTTCAAGGGGGAGAAGAAATAGTAAACAAAGAATATTTCTTGTTGATGGGTCAGTTGCAGTTTTATGTAGGCTGAAAAGTAGATTGTGATCCTGTGAAATGGCAGCATACTTTTGTTCCTCCCTCCCTGCCCCCATCCTGAAAACACACATGTCTTGACAAAATGCCACTAGAACGTGCTTGAAAACAGTGATCTCATTGTGAAGGCTGAAAACTTAGGGCTCAGTATAGTTGGATGATTGAGAAGCACAACATGCTCAACAGATGTAAAAACTGTATAATTCATGACTTTCTCAAGTGGGGAATGAGCTTCCACAGCCAGTTACTAAACCGCTGCAAGAGGTGTAAAATATCCAGCGATTTCCTATGCGAGTGCACCAACTATTTCAGATATGCACATACTACTTGTGAGTTTTGGCTAGTGGTCACTGGGGTTATTTCTCTCCGTTCTGTTCTGTACTTGTTTTGGGGTATTTTAATAAGAGAGGAGAGACTTAACTTTTTATCCTTGGTTTTCTATTAAATGGCAGGGAGGTAGGGGGAAGGGAACAAGCAAACAAACTAAGCAACTTAAATCCAGAGAAAACTTAAAAGGACTTTACGAACCTTGGACTTCCCACACCTCGGACTTCCCACTTGTCTTAGTGAGTTGGCAGGAAAACCAGTTTAAGCCAACTGGGTTTGTTGTTCCTGTGGGTCTGCAATCCTGTATAGACCTCTCTGGCAAACTCTGAAGTTTTGGAAAGCTAAACTGAGACTCACACTATCTCTTTTCCTTTTTTTTCAAAGAGTTTCCCTCTCTTGCTTTCTTCTGAACCTCAAAACCCAAAGCAATTCTTTTCTGAAACTTTTCTAAGAATTACCAGATTTTGGTCCTTTAAAATGAAGCAACTCTCTGCTACTGCACATAGTTTCTGCAGGGCCTCACAGGGAAGGCTGCTAATGTTTCTTGCTTTCAGATCCAGCAGACAGCTGGAAGATATTTTACCTTCCCATACTACAGGTTAGAATAGTGTCAAGGCTGCTCTAAATTGTGCCCAGAGGACTTCTTGCTCACTGAGGACTGTCATTCCCATCCTGGCTGCACCTTCTCTGGCTCCAGACGTAGTCTCCAAAATGAGAGCATCTATCCCTGCCTTTGTAAAGCTACTTCATACCAATACTGTCAATAGAATCATGTTCCAGAAAAATAAAGAAAATAAAATCAGTGCATGGGTACAATCCTGGGTGCCATATTGTCAGCATCTGATCAGAGAATACTTAACCCAGGGAACAGAAAAATCAACCTTGGCCCATCAGATGTGCCTCAGTATATGTATGTTTTGAAAGAGGATCTCTTCAGAAGAAGAGCATGAATGAGGCAGAATTATAGCATATCTACCACCTACTAGAGATTTGAAGAAGTCTTCCCAAATTAACATGCCTCTTTAATTTAGACTACACAGAACCTTCTAGGCAGCTTGCCAGCCTTCACAGCTGTTGGCAGGTAGAATAAGATGGAGCAGGAGATAAGAGCAGAAGAGGGAATATTCTTTTTGGGAACATGCAGCCTCTGAAAGCAGATGTTGAGTTAGCGATTTCATTTGGCACCTGTCAGAGGTTACTATGACATTCATAATTGCTGTCCCCTAGCATTAGCTTATTGCTGCCGCCATGCAGTATCTATTTGTGACAGTATTTTCATGCAAAACTTCATTTTAAAAAACTTGTAGCTTCCTCTCCCTCTTTACTGTTTTGAATAAAAATTTCTCATACTCATTGAATACCCAAGCTATTATTTCTGGACACTTCTTAGGCTGTCCATGTGTAAAAAATAATAGGTTGTCCATCTGTTACGTACAGTCAAATTCTTTATTGACCTGGAATAAATCAGCTCCCCTTCACTCCTCCTCTCTTTCTTTTTTAAGGCTTCAGATTTGGCAAGTACTTATTAATGACTACTGAATTCATGCCTTGCCCCAGTTGAAAAATTTTGATTTCACAGAACACAGGAATAGTGTGTCAGGAATAGTGAAAATTAAATATGCAGTTAGTTTTTCTTTTTTCCTGGATCTTATGAAAACAGAGCAAGGTGCACATCTCCAAGTAGATACAGGCTCAAAATAGACAAATGATCTCACTGACTGGCAAAGAAAATCTTTCTATCTCTGTCCCAGGAGAGTGAGGCTTTTTCCCCTTCCTCCAACTCATCTTCCTGATGCAGTTCAAAACACCCTTGCCTTCCCTGTTTTGATTTCTTTCCTCCACTTCATGAAACCCTTCCATATTCATGAACAGAATGAACTAAGGAAAAAAAAAAAAAAAAAAAAAAAAAA
>NW_020799091.1:111892429-111914353 GCF_003259725.1 Athene cunicularia
TATTATTTTCAGCTGAATTAAATGGTGTATTATAGTTTTTTGATTCTGGTTTTCTTGCTCCTTTTTAGTATGTGTCCTCTAGCTTTTCAAACCAGATAAGTCATGAAGAGTTTTTATTACTGCATTTGGACTGGGCATCATTTTGGGCAGTGATGAGTGTATAATATAAGTCATCTCATACCATGCCAGTAAGACAGCCTTAGTCTTTTGTGTCACTTATGACAATCAGAAGGGGTTTACTAAGCTCAGTTTTGAGATATATCTTCTGGGATTGTTTTTCTGTTTCTCTAAAATCTGGTACTCAGTTACCACAAGTCTACTGGATTTCACAGAAGTAGAATTGTACATGCTGCTGGCTTCTCAGTACCCTGACAAAGTTGAGAAGCTTTGTTAAAAATGCTGGTTTTCTGATGCATGTTCCTGGTCTTGAAATACAAGAACTAGACATGCAGAAAATGGATTAACCGGCTGAATTCAGGTTAAAAGCTAAAACAAAGTGAAATTTTCTTTTTTATATAGTAAAGTACAGCTAAAGCAAACTTTTTTTTTGCCAAAATTTCTCCAAGTGACAAACCAGCCAGTTTGACTTGTGAAGTCTGGAGGAAAGCCAAGGCTTTGCAACCTTATTACATTACTACTACAACTTTTTCACCCTACCATCACCTACAGAAATGTGGTATGTTCATGCCTGCAAAGTTGGGGGGGGGAGGTTATATATTTTTATAGTTATGTAATATTAACCTAGACATAAGCATCTTCACCTAACTTTTTTTTTTTTTTTTTTTTTTCCTTAGTTCATTCTGTTCATGAATATGGAAGGGTTTCATGAAGTGGAGGAAAGAAATCAAAACAGGGAAGGCAAGGGTGTTTTGAACTGCATCAGGAAGATGAGTTGGAGGAAGGGGAAAAAGCCTCACTCTCCTGGGACAGAGATAGAAAGATTTTCTTTGCCAGTCAGTGAGATCATTTGTCTAGGTTAATATTACATAACTATAAAAATATATAACCTCCCCCCCCCAACTTTGCAGGCATGAACATACCACATTTCTGTAGGTGATGGTAGGGTGAAAAAGTTGTAGTAGTAATGTAATAAGGTTGCAAAGCCTTGGCTTTCCTCCAGACTTCACAAGTCAAACTGGCTGGTTTGTCACTTGGAGAAATTTTGGCAAAAAAAAAGTTTGCTTTAGCTGTACTTTACTATATAAAAAAGAAAATTTCACTTTGTTTTAGCTTTTAACCTGAATTCAGCCGGTTAATCCATTTTCTGCATGTCTAGTTCTTGTATTTCAAGACCAGGAACATGCATCAGAAAACCAGCATTTTTAACAAAGCTTCTCAACTTTGTCAGGGTACTGAGAAGCCAGCAGCATGTACAATTCTACTTCTGTGAAATCCAGTAGACTTGTGGTAACTGAGTACCAGATTTTAGAGAAACAGAAAAACAATCCCAGAAGATATATCTCAAAACTGAGCTTAGTAAACCCCTTCTGATTGTCATAAGTGACACAAAAGACTAAGGCTGTCTTACTGGCATGGTATGAGATGACTTATATTATACACTCATCACTGCCCAAAATGATGCCCAGTCCAAATGCAGTAATAAAAACTCTTCATGACTTATCTGGTTTGAAAAGCTAGAGGACACATACTAAAAAGGAGCAAGAAAACCAGAATCAAAAAACTATAATACACCATTTAATTCAGCTGAAAATAATAGCTAGGATTTTAGTACTTCCACAACTGAGATGGCATTCACAGCTCAGTCACAACTTATCCAACTTAACTCAAATAGGTTTTATTATTGTTTGCTTGAGGTCTAAGACACACTAGGGCAATATTGATTTTCATCCTCCAATTAATTGTAAGTTGTCCCCTCAGTCTCAGATTGGGCAAAACCTGGATGCTCTGATGCCAGTGAACTTTTCCCAGCGCATTGTGGGCAATGTTGTTTACTTTAGCAGAGCCAAATGTAACTTGTAACTTTATTTCATTAGAAGAAAGACACATAAAGTTAGCCCTTTGCTGCAACTTCAGAGTTATGGAAAACAAACATTGCCAGAATTGGCTTATGCTCAATGTGATCTTTTGACTTTGTCTTAAGAACTGGGAATATCTCTTTTATTAAGTAAAAAATATACTGACCAAAGTTATTGTACATTTTCATTTGTGTTCCTCTCTCTCCAGAAGAGTTGTAGTTAAAAATGAGAAGCCAGATCATACATCTCCATGGAAACTGGGAGAAAAAGTCAGTGCTGAAGGATATTTAAAATGTCTTGCATCAGGTAGTTCACAGTGGGGCTGGTGCTTCATACCAAAGGCGGTTGTTGTACCTTCTAACTTTGTTACCTGAGCATTGGCTTTCTCCTGTGACAATAGTGAGAGGTAAACTTCCAGTATAGATGCTTCAAGTCACATCTGGAGGAAACTCCTCTCATAAGCACACAGGAAGGCAGGATTGATGCAGGCACAAATTCTAGGGGACAAAAGCATACTCTGAACAAGCAATTTGCCAGTTCTGCTTTCTGTGACCTGTGTGGTCTGAAACTCAGTAGCCTGTGAATTTAACTTTGACTTACTGCTGCAGTTCAAACCGGCAGGACTACTAATGCTATCAGGTTCCCAGTTGCAGAGGGGGGGCTGGTGGGGGTGATGTTTCCATTCAGGGTCACCCACTACTCATACCCTCTTCAGCCATCTCAGGCCCACCCCAGCATTTCAAGGAACCTGTTAAACAACTTTACCTGCTGAAATCCCTGCCAAGGAGAAAACTGTATGGAAACAAGTCAAATCATACAACTGCTGCAAGACATTTGTCTTCTTGCTGGTTACTTATGTTTTAGAATCCAGCTTAATCCGAAAGGCTTTGTCATTATTTATGTTTTCTCTGTATTTGTAATCATCTGTGTAAGTATCTGGTGTGTGAGGACAGGCACTTTTAATATAGAAAATAAACATTGGCTCAACCCATATTCCAAAATATTCTAAATAACAAAGTCCTTCTGAAAGCATATTGGTGACCTTGCTTGGCATTGCTGCAGCATGATTACCCTTTGTTCTCTTACAAGGAGAGGAGAAAGTTGGATACTTCAGTCAAAATAAGCAGACTGGCTTGCTTAAAGACCTACTTACTAAAGTAAACCCAAAATAATGAACTAATTTTGATTCTTAAATAAACATCTTTGAGATTGTTATTTTAACACATCTGGTAACATGAAATGACCTATTCTGAGTCACACAAACATTCATGTATACAAGTCCCAAATCCTCATAAGCACAAAAGAAGCCACTCCAAAATCTTATTTTCCTATTTGTCTTCTGGTCTGAATTATTTTAACCACAAGTGTCACTGAACCCACCATACTTTAAGTAGGTAATCAAAGAGGCGATAAGGACAAATGAAAAATAAACCCCTGTAGATTATGAATGAGAGAATAATTGGTAGAGTCTGCAAGATACTTCAATTGCATGGGCAAAACCAACACAAAAATCAATTCTTTTTATTCTGAGAGTCACCCATTCGCTGCACCGGACTACTGGGGCATTTCACTATTTGTGTGCAGGTCTAGCAAGCAGATAAGAGCAGTTATCAAGGAACGCTTGTACTCAGGGAAACTCTTGCAAGTACTGAAGAAGTTGTCCAACAACAATAGGACTGACTGCATGATGTGAGCCTACTGGTTGAAGAAGAAAAAAAAAACAAAACCTCTTGAACACTGTGAGGGTACCTAATACAAATTTCTTAAAATGCTTTAACTGGCTGAATATTTTAGGTATTTTAAGTTCTTCTGATCTCAGAGTAGCTAATTTAGACACATGGATATTTAAGTTTATCTTAAAACAGTTGAAAGTTTAAATTTGTTGAAAGTAAGAAAGTAAGAAGAATGTGTATAAAGCTTGGTTTAATAATACAGAGTTCCCATTTGTCAAGAAAGAATATATCAAATTATGGTGAATTAGATTCTTGTAAGAAGGTCTATGTACACAGTAATACTATATACTATACTATTGTTCTAACTCTGAGCTTCCTGCACATGTGATTTGGTGGCATTACGGAACTATGAATTCCTCATATATCTTTAGCTGTCTTTCAGAAAAGTTTCCACAACTTCTGGCTTCTGTAATTCTCAGCAATGATGTAATCAAAACTAATCCTGAAGTCAGAAAATAATTTGTTAATTGTGATTCAAAAATGCTTTTTGGGATAACCATTTCCAAAAAATATATATGAAAATATATATATACACCCATCCCACATTAATTCTAAACATGCTTTCTTTGACTGCAAAACTCCAAACATCAATTTCTCCATTTTCTTTATATATGTCTGCAGACATTTTATTAACAAAAGCAATATTTAACTGTTGTAAATCTTGATGTTACTTTCTTGATGTAACTTGATGCTACAGAATATTAAAGTGATAGTAAATTTTTTATAATTCCATAAAGTGAGCCTTTTTTTCTGAAAAAAAAAAAAAAAATCACATGATCTTATAAAGCCGACATTAATTAGGTATATTTGTGGTCTGGAATAATATGAATGGTTTCCAGGTAAACCCTTTGTTTTGTTGAACTGGTGTGTTGAGCTTTACTAGCCTCAAAATGCAGAATCACATTTTTTAGTCAGTAATTTTTCTGTGCAGCTGAGGAAGAACCTGTTATAAAAGTGCAAGCATATACTATATCCTGAAGACTTTCAAACACTCTTTCCAATATTAGTAAATATTGCCCAGGGAGTATTTATCTTAGTTATCTTAAATCACTGGAAAAAGGAGAAGTCATTGCAAAAGTCTTTTTTTTACTTATCCGGTGGAGTTGATACACAGATAAATCCTGCTGTTCATTCAAGCAGATGTCTGGTTTGCCAAAACATATCAAACTTTAGGTCTAGTCAAAGCAGCTTTTGGTCCATGTGGTATGTCACTAATACCACTGTGGTCTTTTCTTATGGAGTAGGGAAAGATCAGTAATTTGTTCAAGATGGCACTATCAGAACCTCGAACCATCTTTCTGCCTGTGTGGTTACAGTGAATTGAAGAAGAAAAAAAGAAGTTACTCTTTGATGAACCTACCAAGGACTGGCTGCTAGTAAAACAAGTTGTTTCTATCAAGCAGGATTTGTGAGCTGTACCAGATGCTTCAGCCTAGAAATCTCAAAATTTACAAGGGATTAATTATCATTGAAATATGTATACTTTACTGTATTTTATGAACATTTTACATGTTCCTGAACTAGAAGCAATGTCATCCAAGAACATCAGTATAAAAATCAGCATTCAGGAGCTAACCCAGTAAAGGCAGAACCACCTCTTGCCTTTTGCTTCTAGCTCTGTGGATATGATTTTTGCAATTCCCATCAAACCAGCTCAGGGAAAGCTGCTAGTCCCCTGTGCCACCAGGGAAAGTTAATGACTCACTTTAAACTGAAGTAATTGGTAAACATGCTTTTCATTTTAATGAAAGCAAGTATTTTCTTCACTTTTCCAGGATACAAAGAATGCCAGAAGCCAAATATCTTATGTAGATTACTGTGAATATACAACCCAGGCCTGTTTTTGATGAATTTCCTCATCCTGAGTAGTTCCTATGTATTACAAAGTATGAGTCAACATGAGCAAAGGTGGCAGAGACAGGCTCCTAGGGCTGGCTTAATCTCTGCAGCAGTAGGATTGACATCTAAATTTAGACTAGAGCTTGGGCAGCCAACAGAGTAATTAATCACTGGAACAAACTTCCAAGGACAATGACAGTGACTCCCACTAAAACATTTAAACCAAGTGGCAGTTTTGGGCTACCCTGGTATCGCTGCACTACACCACGCCTGCACCACTGAGGATGGCTGAGTATTGCATAGACAGTGTTGCTCCCTCAGCAGGGGGAGAAAATAGTTGGTTGTACGTCCACCACACTCTGGTTCAGTTTCACAAAAGAGCGGCAAAACGAAACCTTAAGTCCTTCTCGGTTTCCTCAACTGCTTCACTGCTCTCTCAGGGGAAATGGGAAAAAGAGGTCGAATGGTGATTCAAGGATATTACTGGAATTCTTCAGTAACTTGGGTCAGAGTTTAAACACCATTACTCATGGGTGCCAGGTTGAGCTCATCACATGGCCCTGAAACTCTTGGCCAGAATTAAACCCACGCAAGAAGAGTTATATTTGCAAAGAAAGCAAAGAAAATATCATTTCTGGGAGACAGTTGCCACAGAGCTGTCTCCAATGGTTAAGGGCGTGCACCAACAGATCCTCAAGGAGACACCACAAGCTTGAGACCTGCATTCCTCACTGACTCGCAGGCAGTGCTGCCTGTAATAGGCCATGGCAGGTCGGAGACTCCATCAGCTCCTCACTGCCGATGATCTGATTCTAATTACAGCAGTTCTTGTCCTTTACATACAAGATTATGGATCTGGAAATAATCTGATTTAGAGAATTAGCAATCTCAACAAAAAATGCAAAAGTCGATATTTTCTCAAATTGCTCCTCCAGGAATCCTAAGGTTTAAGTCTGCCACTTGGTAACAGCCTTCAAGATTAGGCTTGGGTTTACCTATGCATTTAAGCCATGCACTGTGTTCTTATTTGCTATCATTAGCTCTGTTCAGCACTGATACCTCTTGAATATGGGTGCTTCATCTTTTTCAAGCTCAGGCCAAAACCCATGCGATTCAGTATCAGCTGAAGATTGACAACAACACTAAGGCACTCAAACTTTTGGTGTTCTGTGCAGACGCACACTCAGATCTTAAAAAAACATGTAATCAGGTAAATAACTCAGCAACTTTTCTCTGGAAAGAGATGGTAACAAAACTTTATTGACTACACTGAAATTATATTGACTAACAGAAGTCTTCTGGTTCATTTCTAGCTGTGGAGAGTGATCAAATGCTACCATGATAAAGACTCGACACTGCACAGAGTAGGATTTTTAAACAACTTCAGGTGCTTGGCTGTCAGGTTGAGTTACGTTTTTTTGTTAAACACCAAGTAGTTGTTCTGAGGAAGTTAAAGCCCATAACGAGTGGAGAAAGGAACCTAGGACTTCCATGCTTAGCTTGATGCATACTCACTTTCTGAAATTTAAGAAAACAAAGGTAATGATAAGGAAAGCCAGACTTTTCAGACAAAGCAATGAATGCTGTATGTGGTAAAGGTGCATAGATACTTGTATAATATGTGTGAAATAGGAAAATTATATATATAGTCTTGACAGGGTTTTTTCCCCCATCCTAAAGCACGGGCCTCAGGAAGATAAGAATACATGTTAACCACATAGTCTGTATGCTTCCAGGAAAGTTTCCTTGTGATCCCAAGAGTTTCTGTTTGTAAATTTGAAAGATGAATATCCCATTCCCAGTGGATTGCTTTAAATAAATATGATTGCTAAGGAAACAACAACAAAAAGCAACAAACTCCAAGCCTACACTTCAAGAAACTTAACTGTGAACTGGTAAATCTGCTGTGAAAAATATATGCAAAATTAATTGGAAACAATGAATTATGCATTACATTTTCCTGTAAAAGCTGAGCTAATGAGAAAGCATATAGATAGACCAAGTGAGGAACTGACTGATCTAAAAGTCACTCCTGCTATAACCAAATACTGGTTTTGAGGTGTCCATGTAGTTGTATTAAAGCACGGCTAATTTCTGAGCTGTCGCTTCATTTTCTTATATTTGTTTTTCATATTGCTCTCTGGAAGCAGTGGGACAGCAGAAGGGCCTTTCTGTTTGTGAAGTTTCTGGGTGAACATGGAATCTGTCACAGAGCAAGGAGTACAGTGGTTTCCTGGTAGGGTGCAGATGAACTCCTCCTGCTCAAAAAAAAATCTCAGCGTGGTACCTTCCCTCAATACATGACCCCTCAGAGGAAGAAGCATTTTTGACATTTAGTTCTTGCTTCTGCTCCCTGGAATCCTCCCATGTTTGCATAGCAAGGAAGACAGGAGAAGGGGACAGGCTTCAGAGCTTGTTTCTGATTCACAGGGCAGCATGAGGGCCTGTGAGTTGTTTACACTGTTAGTGATAAACCTCACTTCAAATGTGATTTTAAAGTGCGTGGGAAAGGGTGTGATTACATTTAAACCCTTTTCTTGGCCAAAAGCCACTGCTGCCATGTATGCCCTTCCCCAGGGGCTATGTCTGGAGTCAGTTTATAGCAGGGATAAATTTGCCCTCTTTCCTTACTTTTGAGCCTCATCCTACTGCTCGAATAGAGACTTGCAAGTTAAAACATGGAAGGAATAATAGAGGCAGACCCAGGCTCAAATCAGAAATGCTGATACTCGATGCCATGCAGGAGACAGGATCACAGTCTGTTGGGGTACACCCCAGGATAAGACAGCTCCCTTTTTTTCTGTAATCTGCTATTGCTCAGCAGGAAACTGTGTCCTGGTTGCAGCTTCACCTCAGGACACCACATGGTTTTTGTGAGTGTGTCTTGCACTCCATTGACAATGCAGTTTTGCAGCACAGCCTTCACAAGCAAGATGCAGGAGATTGGAAAATGGTATAGCAGTTGTTGTAGGATGGCCTGAATCATCACCTTTCCAGGACCATGGGCACCCTTAAATTCACATGTGCTCTGGACTGGACAGGAGTGTATCTTTAGAGTGCTCCTTGTCAAAGCTGCGGAGCCAACTATTGTCATGGCAACACCTGCATGTGGAGGGTACCATTTACCTCAAATGTTGGGCTCTGCATAATCTCAGCTAGACTGTTGCCTCATTTAAAGTTAGATCACCATGGCACCAGACAAATGACTTTCAGAGAAAAGCATCTAGAATTGGCTTGTGTGTCAATTCAACCATTTTGATGTTGGCCATTTCTGTGGATTTAGACTGAAAGAAATCTGATTTCTCATAAAAGGAAATTCTGAAAATAATTCCTCTGGCCTCAACTTAAATATCTGATTGGACAAAACAAGGTCCACTTTTGCCTGAACTGTGACTATTTTTTCAAGTAAAGACAGATCTAGAAAAGGTAGAAAAAAGAAGAAACCATGAATATGTGTTTTGGGCAGAGTAATTTAGTTTAAAAATGCTATAAAAACCAACAATGCCTCAAACTCATCTCCACTAAATGCTTTTATTTTGACAAATTCACATTTTCTAGGGAAAGATCAGTGACCAGAAAGATCATGTTCATGGGACCCACTGCTCAAAAATGATAGCTACATCAGGAGCTAGCACTGAAATGAGCAAAAAGTAGGAAATCAAAGGTGGCAAATAACTAAAGAGGAAACACTAGGTCAAATAAAACTACTACAAACACACAGGTTCAAGTAGTCTGTGTCTTAGACCAGGCAAATAGTAGTTTAAATTTCTAACTCATGAAAGCACAGAGAGATTTACATAAGCCTTTATGCCTACACCATGTGTCACTGATTTCTTACTAAGGCAATGATTTCTGTTGCACTGGAAGGGTTTGAAACCGAAAAACAGATTATGGAAGGAAAACAGTGCAGATACTTGTATAATACTTGGTACTTGTACAATGCTTGATACAGCAGTATCAGATACTTATTTCCACTGTGACACAACACTGGTGCATAGAAGCAACACAAAACATGGCATACAGGCAAGCTCCACAGATGCCTTTCAAAAATGTAGAAGACCGTCAGGGAAAAGAATAGTTTTACTTCTCAAGGAGAGCCAGAATCACAGAATTGTCTAGGTTGGAAAAGACCTTAAAGATCATCCAGTCCAACCATTAACCTAGCACTGACAGTTCCCAAATACACCATATCCCTAGGCACTATGTCAACTCGACTCTTAAACACCTTCAGGGACGGGGACTCCACCACCTCCCTGGGCAGCCCATTCCAACGCCCAACAACCCCTTCTGGAAAGAAATGCTTCCTAATATCCAGTCTAAGCCTTCCCTGGTGCAACTTGAGGCCATTCCCTCTTGTCCTATCACTTGTTACTTGGTTAAAGAGGCTCATCCCCAGCTCTCTGCACCCTCCTTTCAGGGAGCTGTAGAGGGCGATGAGGTCTCCCCTCAGCCTCCTCTTCTCCAGACTAAACACCCCCAGTTCCCTCAGCCGCTCCCCGTACGACCTGTGCTCCAGACCCTGCACCAGCTCCGTTGCCCTTCTCTGGACACGCTCGAGTCATTCAATGTCCTTTTTGAAATGAGGGGCCCAAAACTGAGCCCATGGCTCCAGCCTGTCCAGGTCTCTCTGCAGAGCCTCCCTGCCCTCGAGCAGATCAACACTCCCGCCCAACTGGGTGTCAGCTGCAAACTGACTGAGGGTGCACTCGATCCCCTCGTCTAGGTCATCAATAAAGATGTTAAACAGGAGTGGCCCCAACACCGAGCCCTGGGGGACACCACTCATGACCAGACACCAACTGGATTTAACTCCATTCACCACAACTCTTTGGGCCCAGCCATCCAGCCAGTTTTTTACCCAGCAAAGTATGTGCCCATTCAAGCTGCAAGCAGCCAGTTTCCCCAGGAAAATGCTGTGGGAAATGGTGTCAAAGGCCTTACTAAAGTCACGTTAAACAACATCCACAGCCTTTCCCTCTTCCAATAAGCAGGTGACCTTGTCATAGGAGGAGATCAGGTTTGTCAGGCAGGACCTGCCTTTCATGAACCCATGCTGACTGAGCCTGATCCCCTGTTTGTCCATTATATGACTTTTAATGGCACCCGAGATGACCTGCTCCATGACCTTCCCTGGCACTGAGGTCAGACTGACAGGTCTATAGTTTCCTGGATTGTCCTTTCTGAAGGAGATCAGAAGTTGTGCCCATCTTCGTTAATCAGTCTCACAGAATTGCTGCCATCTCCATACGCTATACATCCAACAGTCGGGCATGCTCTTGCCAACACATAGATGGGCCTAGACCCACTGGCTCTAGAATTTAATGCAAAGCATACTTTCAGCAGCAAGAGGCTTATTTTTGTGATCTTGAAGAAAAGTTGCCTTCATTCTGTTTTTAAACCAAATTGAATTGTTCCATATTTCCAGAATATCATATATTTATTTCATAGCAGTGGCATATTACACTGATGTATGCTTACAATAAAAAATGCTGAAGTGATATATTTCCTAATTACATTCTCAAAGAATTCACATCCAGTACCAGAGCCTGAGCCACCTCCCAAAAGCCATGATAGGGGTCCTCTCCACTAGCCTGGGAGGGACAATAAACTTGAGTCATAGAAAATTATATGTAAAATTCTTTCTAGAGGGTAAAGTGCCCTCTTAGGTGGCTCTTGAATAAATGGAAAGCAGCCCACAGGAATCCTGACATTAATTTTGACAGTCTTTGGATCTGTCCCTATTGTTTCATTAAAAACTGGAAATAAGTCTTGTCTACTCACATAATTTGAACCATACTGTAGCTATGCAAGTATAATTCATTACAGTCCAATCCTCCTATGGGGATAGAGGCATAAATTCATATTATGTGAAAGGGACATAATCCATAACTGCATCCACAAGATGACTCTGACCAGTATAACATTATTGATCAGAAAACCACCTGCCTTCCCCCTCCCCAACACGGCTGTGCATATGGCACAACAGCTGTTCCTCCAGGGGCTTCTTTCCCACAGGCTTTTTAATTTGTGCCTATCACCCATAAGCATGCACACAGAGCTCTTGGACTTCCATTTGCTAGGTCTCTCTGCTAATCCAGAAAGCCAGGACATTAAGAAAGCTATTAAATACACGGAAAAAAAAAAATGGCAAGTAGCCAAAGTATTTCGCATAGACTTGAACTGCTGATGCTGCTTCTGGATATGCACTGCAGGCTTTGCAATGGGCATCTCAGACATATTCCCTAAAAGTAAGGAAGTGTTGGAGTGCGTAAAAGAAGGACACATTTTAAAGACCAAAAACAACCAACAAAAAAATTCTTAGCCATCTGACTTCTGATCAAAGCTTGATTCCCAGCTGCTTGCCACCTCCAGCCCCATTCTGACACCAAGAGCATTTCACTAAAGTTGCACAGAGACTTAAAACAGGTATAATTCTAAAGTTAACAGCTCTTACAGGTGTTCCCTCTGCTTTGCAACAGTGGACATATTTTAATAATAAGATTTAAGCCCTCCATCTAACTACTGATTCCTGTAAAACTAGAGTATAAATCACTTCCCCACTCTTCTGCAGAGAGGGAAATGAATGAATGCACTGAGTACAAGGAGAAGAGACACTCATTACCTCTGCTCTCTACCTGCTAAGGCAGTCAGACACACACACCATTCCTCTCACTTCACAGGATTTATGTCAAATTTGTTTTCAGACTAAGGGAAGTTTTGGAAATGGGTAATAACCACTGGATATACATGATGCTTAGGAGAGGTGGATAATCATACCCACAGGCAGAAGTGTCAGCATTGTTTCCTGGTACCAGGAGAGGAAGACATGTGGGGAAAGAGCAGAGAGCCACAATTACAAAGACAGCCTTGCTCATCAAGGAGGTCACTGATGGCTCTCTGTCCATGCAGCAACCCAAGGAAAAGAATAAGCAATTCAAGGTGTTGAACACTCACCCTCAGCAGCCTTAACTACAAGGCCTTGACTGCCTCCCTCCTACTGTCCACCCAACAGATGACACTAAAGACAACTGGAATTCTCACTGATGCCTCATGGAATAATTGCAATCCAAAAGAATGTGAATCAACACGCTTTTTTTACTGTGAGGGTGGCTGAGCACAGGTACAGCTTACCCAGAGAGGTTATGGAGTCTCCTATCTTGGAGGTATTCAAAAGCCATCTGGACATGGTCCTGGGCACTGTTTGAGCAGGAAGGTTGGACTAGATGACCTCCAGAGTTCCCTTCTAACCTCAACCATTCTGTCAAAAAGTGAAGTAGCAGTGTTCCACACCCCCACCAAGTCTGTCTATATGGGTCTTTAGAGCTGAATTTAGCCATCCCTAATATTTTGAACAGAAACATTAACTGGGCATGTACAGTGATTATTTCCAAGTAAAGTCTTTTTCTCTCTCTCCCACTAAAATTCAAAGCTTTAAAGATTGTTTTGAAATAACTAGCCAAAAATATACACATGTTGTGCATAGTCCTACAGAGTTTTCAGCAAAGAAAATTATAGTCTGGGGTGGATGAAGGCAGCTAAATCAAAAAATATCTCTGTACAGAATGCTTGTGGCTTAGCAGAAGTGGTCTTTTTCTTTCCTCTCATGGTGAACATATATTGTATTATGAGCCAGTCTCATGCTAAGAAGTGCAGAGGAGAAACCATACTGGTCTTTTAAATAGACAGTTGCGGAACCAAAGCTAATCCACAAAAATTTCCAAATACCTTTGAAATGGAAGAGTTACATTGCTGTCTCTCTTCAGAAGTCTGATAATGGCCTCATACTAGATTTTATCATCAAAATCATAAGAGCATTTTGACAGTATTCAGAGACAGGGAGATGAGAAAATAACATCTCTGAATTCTGACCAGAGCACATTCCAAGTAAAATAAAATATTCGTATTTTACTCTTTAAACAAACTGTTATCCATGAATACACAGGTGCAGCTGCAGGTTGTGCTGGTACTGAAACTAACCAGATTATTTCAGGTACAAATATTTAAACAGCACAGAGCTCAACATAGGCCAAAACCCACTTGTATTTTCCATCTGCCTCCAGTAATGTTAGCCTCTGTGTTGTGCCCTCCAGTGCTCTGGCTACACTGATCAGCCTCCAGACAGGGACATTTTAACACCTGAGGTGCATCTTTGTGATCTAAACTCAATCTGTCTGGTTTATCATCCAGACATAAAAAGCGGCTGTCTTCCAGTAAGAGAAATACCAAGCAATTCATATTGGTGAATAACAATGTATTGAAAATGGACTGGATACTATCACATTTCCAGGTATCTTCTGTAAAATAATCTGTGCCATTTAAATGCAGCTAAATTCTCAGCAAGTATGAATAACTCTTACATTGTGCACCAAACATTTTTCCCCTGATGGTCAAGTATGCCACAAGTCACTTGTTTTATCACTCTCATACGTACAGGTCCTTGTTGGGATTCTAGAGGGCTTTCTGCGAGAGAATGGACATGTGAGCAATCCTGCGTGAGAACAAGACTGATAAGAGCCTCAGCCTGAGCAAAAATGTGGTAAGGATGTGACCCTGAATGAGGGGGGAGAAACTCGACGAGACAAACACCCCCTGGAAGGGGTTGGGACGGAAGAGGAAGTTCCCCAAGGCAGGAAGCCTGGCAAGGCTGATGTGGCTCTTTTTATCCAGTCATAAGAAGGTTTAAAGCGCGGGCTAAGTTAACTGTCCAGTCTTGAGGACTTGTACTGCATGTTACTCACGTGTGCGGGAGAACATTATAAAAGGGCTTTCTTAGTTGTAATAAACGGGCATTGCTTCATCACATTGGTCGTGTGCGTGCTCAGCTCTCCCACAGGTCCTATTTTGTAGCTTCCTCCCAAGGAGTCATTGAGAACTTTAAGTAAAGTAGTTGCATAAACTGTATGGCCTTATGCTTCTGTCTTGGCATCTCACCTCCTTGCATTCATAGCGTTGAATAGCTGGTTATGATTTTCACTCCATGTTAAAAGGTGACAGAATAAAAATCTAGAAGGGAGCACTTGGGAGAGCATGCAATGTACTTATTTTTAATAGGCAGGTATGTACACACACCAAGAACTGTCCTTCACGGATTTGTGTGGTACTGTATTTCCGTATCCTCAGGATAATGATTTTATGTGTTTTTCTTTAAGAAAGTAAATAAAGTCTTGAATATCAAATCTTATACTTATCTGCTAATGTCATCCTTCTAGTCCACTTGGAACAAAAGCATCCTCTCTCAAAAATCTACATGTTCTGCTTTATATTTTTAATCCTTAATAACAAAACTCCATGCACGGAGTATCTTTTAGTGCAGTTAAAAGACAAATGAAGATGACCACGGTTCAGCTTTAAGACTGATGTCAAAATAATTCAAGTGCTTCAGTATTCAATATGGCTTTCTCAAGATATACGTGGTTACTTTTTTAATTGGTGCAGTAGTAGAGCAGATAGATGAAAAGAAGCTTTCTCGGAGCATCTCATGTCTTGTGCTATACTATATAGTGTGCTCACTTCAGAGTGAACCAACTGATTTTAATCATCCCAGGAGGAGATCATCTTATTCCTTGCAGGGAAGCTTCAGGGGAAAAAAAAAAAAAAAAAAAAAAAAAAACAAAAAAACCAAACACACACACACACAAAAACCAAAACCCAAAACAAAAGCCACAACCAAAAACCAAAACAGAGAGCAATACTGAGCTGGCAAATGCACCATTATTTAGATTAAGTTTTACACTGAGGTTCATCTGTTGATCCATTGCTGAACGCTGGCTTGTGGGGGTCAGAATTTATGCAGAGAGAGAATAAGGGTCACCTCAGCATCCTTCCCAGTATCTTGAGAGAATGTTTTTGCTTGTTTAGGGCTGTGCACAAGCAACTGCTATGCATAAAGTGACAGCTGTGTTTGTCTGTGGTTTCACTGCAATGCCACTATTAAATAAACTGCTTTAGACCAAACTACAGGTTAAAGACATTCAGTTCACAGCTAAATTCCAATAGCGCATATATATATAAAATAAATATATATTTTCAGAGGGTTATCTTAATCTCACAGGGCTCACATGTCCAGTGTACTGAAAAAGTCTGTACTACCCTGGCTTTGGCCACAGTCAGCCCCCTGTCTTCTCTCACTTCTGTCTCAGTAGAGCAAGGGTCAGATTTCTCAACCTGAAATGATATGAAGATCACTGTGTCACCCTCTTCTGGGGACAAAGAAGGGTCAGGACAACAGCACAGGAGTGCTGTTGGGATAGTGGTAACCCACAACACTGACTTCAGCACTCTAAGCTCCTCTTATTTATGCCTTGCAAATGGAAGAGCATGATTTGAAAGTTCCCTTCAGCCTTCCCTTGAGCAATTAAACCACATCTTCTATTCTCTAATTCTGTTGGGGCTTTTTAAGCTGATTTATTTCTCCAACCCCGTTCACTGAAGGTGAAATGATTTCCCATCCTGGAAAGTATTATCTCCCTAGCATACCTACACAAGCCTCAGTGTAAATTTCTACACCCTGTGCCTGCAGTAATCTTTTCTCTGTTGAAACATCTGAGGCCCAAATTTAGGCTTGAACATGTGCAATAGGAGACAAAATTTGGCTCCCCAAGTGTGAAATAGTTCAGTTGTCCACTGACTCAACATCAAAAAAAGATCAGCCTGTTGGAAAGGATTCATTTTCAAAACTTAAAGTGGTAAGGAGGTGAGGAGAGGGAAAAAAGGAAGACAGAAAAGAAAAAAGCACTTCATCTTTTATGCAGCTGAGTATCCATTCATAATGCTCTGTTGAAAACATTGACACACGATAAACTTTTTTTTTTTCCCCAAAATGAACCAGAATATTTTTATGCTGTGTTAAATTTCTTTTTCCTTTCAGCTTTGTTACGAGTATTTATAAAGCATTTATTGATACAATCATCCTTAATTAGAGTTTATAGGAAGTAATCCCCATCATACAATCTGAATTTGGGTACCTCTGAGAACAAGCAGGTACTACTTTCTGCAGTTGGCTAGGGCAGCAGAAGTTTTTGTACTTATTTTTGTTCCATATTTAAAAGGAGACTGGCTATAGCCTTTCAATCCTTTAAAAGAAACCAAAACACAGAGCTTATTCAATGAGATTTTAATCTCCAGTTCAAGCAAAACCATAAACTGTTTGGGGGGAGCAGTGGGACGCCCAGCTGACACAGGGTGACTGCACCTGCTGCGCGTTCTCAGAGCTGGCAGCCCCAGTGAGCTGAGCCACCAGCAGCCCCGTGCTGCCACCAAGCCAGACAGGGGGCAGCTCTCCTGGGGGCCCAGCCAAACCTGCACCATAAAACCTCCACTGACAGCCCCAGATGTTTGGTTCCAAGCACAGAGATATTTTGCTGGCTTGTAAATGCACGTATGTGAACATAGGCAGTAAAGAGAATAAACCACCAAGACCCACAATCTTCTTATGCAGCAGAAAATGTATTGCTATGAATGGTGGGAATATTAGACCTTGTACCCAGCAGGCACTAAGTACACCACTTTGTTACACTACTGTGAGACACTGAGATGCCCCAGTGACAGGCACAGCATAGGAACCTGATTATATGCTGCAATACCAAGTCCACTATTATCCTTGGCTTCACTCTTCCTTCAAGCCTCCCACTGCACATTCCTCCCACCCATCATAAACACGGAAAGCAAAGCCCAGGGATTTCACTGAACAGAGCTCTGAGTGGAGGGGATAAAGCTATAGGACCTGATTCCCGGTTACATGAAAGCAAAAGATGCCAAAGTCTTAAAGTACTTTGGCAGAAAGTGAGCTCTGCATAACCAAGAATGCAAGCTCTGTGGTTAGTTTAATCCTTTGAATAGCTCTGCAGATTTCTGAGTAATATTGCACAGGGTGAGTTTGGCTGTAATTTTTTGATATCTTTAAATTACTTACTGCTGTATTTTCCTTTCTTGACTTTTTGGTCTTTTATATAAGCTTTCCTTTTAAAACATACAGGAGAAGTGAGAAAAATAAGTATCTGAAAACAGACAGCTACTTCCACTGAAGAAAATCTGAATCCTGGGAGAGAAATTAGTTCCAGTAGCCGCCCAAGCAGTGATGTAGCCCCATCTAGAAAGGATACATCTGCTGCCTCAAGGAGTTTTTCAAGAAAAAGAGAATTCCAAAAATATTTATTACTGTTATTACTCTTTTTATTGCCATTAATTGAGTTTTAGACTGCTAAAGCTGCATCAGCCTGTTCCTGTATTGTCACTCTCTGTCCAGAGAAATACTGACAGTAAAGAGATTGAGTAGAAAGGGGAATTGGAGTTACACAAATGAGACAGATGAGTTGGACTTATTACAGGGTATTTCAGAAATATTATTTCTTTCCCCCTTTCTTCAAACACAGGCTTAGCATCTGAATATAAAAGTTTAGCTTAGCAGAGAAAGGAGAGAGAGAAATGGCTTATGACTCCCATATGTTTCGGTACCTTTAAAATAAAGGCATGGTAATACTTAAAGAGTATTAAGCTTCAAACAGCTGGTACTGTGTTTGTTACTATAGTCATCTGTCTAATTATATTGGAATGTGACAAAAAAGTAAAAAAGAGGATTGCTTTGACAGCTCTGTGCTCAGGGATCCCAACAGGCCACCAATTAGGACCTTGAAAAAGGAAGGAACTTGTAAAAACTAATTACTGCTCAGCAATGGGATATAGACTTATTTTTGTCATAAAGGTACTTTTTTTTTCCTGCGAGAAATCTAGCCTCCTTTAGCTAAAGCAACTTTCTTTGGGTCACATTCATGATATATAAACAAAATTAAAGATCTTTTTGTCAGTCAGCACTTCTTTTCTGTTTTTTTCTCTTTTTTTTCAGTTATATCCCTTGGTTTCTATAAACATGCAAAACCTGTCATGAATCTTAACATGAATTCCTGATGATGAATGAAGATATTCTCATTTCCAGCAGTTCATGATCAATCTGAAGGGTTTTAAGTCAGTGGCTCTATGTACATTTGCAAAAAAAGGATCTAACTCCCACAGCAATCAGTTTTCAATGCACTGATCCAAGATCTCTCCAGTGGTGACGGATTTCTTCTCAAACTCAGTGACATCTCCCATGCTTAAGAAAAAAAAAATAGACAAAATGCTGAGCACTACTAAAGTTATTTAAAGCAGCACTCATCTAAAAAACCTTAACAGTACACAGGATGAGATGTAGAAAATGATCCCCTAAATCAGTCAGTTATACCAGTTAAAGGCTTAATCCAGCTGCACAGAGGTTAATGGGGATCTTTTCCCTCACTCCAGTGCAATTGGATTTGGCCTAAACTATTTTATCTGTAATGAAATGAGATGAGCTTTTTGCTTCTGCTACATTTTTTTCACCACTGCACTGTAGCATTCACATCTTTTCCACCACTCTCTTGTTCACATTTTAAAATAGAATTACATTTCCACTGTACAAGCATAATAGTATGTGAATTCAAATCTCATTTATGTGAGTGTAAATCAAGTTTTTCAAACATTTTTGGACCTCAGTTTTGGTGTTTGTCTGAGTCTATTCCGCAATACCTGGCAATTCAATATTCTTGTTTGAAATGGCACAGAATTTTCCACAGACAAGACTTGCCTAGGTAGTTCAGTTCAAAGTCAAAGAAAGCCAAGTTTGCACAGGCATTTTTTATTTTTAAATCCCTGCATTGCGATTATTTGTACCCAGAAGCTCAGCTCAATGACAGCTGCACAACTGGAGCCTCAGCTGGAAGAAGGGTTATGCTCAGTATTACAAGTCTGTCATTTCAAAGTGAGATGGTTCAAGCAAGAGCCATTTATCTATGTTCACACATGACATACAAGTAATTTTGGCTCTATAGCCAAAGGACTCATTTTAATTACAACATGAATGTTGATAAGGGAGGTTCCTTTTTTTTGGCTGATTGGTTGTTCAGTAGTTTAACCCTACTTAGGTAAGAGTAAAGATCCTGATTCACCCAAGGACTTATGCCTAAATACATCCACTTATATTAGCTCTACACTTCTCCCATGTTTAGATGACAGGCTGAAAAGATGTAAACTTAAAAAAATAAGAATACACTCATAGTTTACATTCAAATACTTTTTGAAAAACATGGCTTATAGGAGTAACTGAACTGATCTTTCAATAAGATTTTTCTATTAACATTTTATGCCCATAGATCTTTTAGTACTCTCACTTTCCCTGGAATTTCCTTCTTCATTTTGTCTAGCTATGATAACAACCACACACCTTTGAATGTCTTGTAATGAAAATTGAAAGTAACATCCTTTCAAAGGCATACAAAGTTGTTGTCAGTACTTTCAATATATGTATTAAAAGAGAGAATATATACAAGAGAATGTAATCTTAAATACCTGCTACAATTTATAATATGCTGTAAAAGTTACATCAGTTGTATCATTAGTTAGATTGTCTCGTTGTTCCATCAGTTATTAGCACAAAACAGATGTTCAGTTGCTCCATTTCTCTTCACAACATTTCTTTGGTCACCAAAATTCTTGTATTATTTCTGCAACTATAGTGATGGATGACATTTACTGAGAGGAGTCACAAAAATTTAAAACAGGTATATGATATTCATTTTTAATGATTCAGAATGTTTTCTTAACACACTAGTAATAGGCATTTGGAGGATGCATCCTTGAAATTGCACTAATAGGTATTTCCTGTTTTTTCCAGTTTTATAACAGGAATTCAGAAGTCTTTTCAAGAATCTCACAGCTTATCAAATGTGTTCCCTTACTATAACATTCTTTCCAGTTTTTGATGTGAAATCTATCTTGTTTTGTAAGCCTAGTTTTTGAATGTAGTTTAATTGGTTATTGTAGTTTTTCCATTAATGATTTCACTGGAACAGCCTGAAGTTCCTCTCAGAAACTAATATTGTATTTTCCCATACTCTTCAGCTTCTTTTCTGCTCTTGTGTGGTGCTGTGACAGTGATTCACAGGATACAGTTTGCAGAGCACAGGTGCAAACCCTTTTCTTTCTCAAAAGATATCTTGGTCTCATTAAGGCCTTGATTTCAAAGAAAGTTGCACTGGTCTGGCTTCTGAAATTGCTATTCACACAACACATATCATTTCAATTTAAAAGTGACAGAGTGTAAACGGAAAAAGGTAAGTCCACAACAGCTACAAGGCAAACTTATGTAAAGCTGCTGGGAGCCCCGGGCTGAAGCCCCATGGCCACCCAGATCCTGCAGCTTAATAAGATGCCACTTCCCAGTGCCTGCCTGGCTGTCACCAGAGATGTGCTGGGCACCTCAGCCTAGTATACCCACCGAGCCATGCACACCAGCTTAATTGTGCTTATTTACTAATAAATATTAATCTAGAGCAGTACACCTTTCTAATGACATAGAATCTTTTTTTAAGCTTCAGATTCAAGCCTTGTGTTAGAGGTTAGTCTCTAACATGAACAACATACAAGGGACAAAAAGAGGCAAATAAGCAAAAAGTAATTTTTCCTCTTTTCATACACGTATGTAGGACTGTATCTTTCTACTACATCTCCTAGAGATGGACTAATGCATCAGAGACTTCCATGCAACTAGTTAAATCATTTTTTCTATCTGTTTCACAAAAAAAAAAAAAAAAAAAAAAAAAAAAAAAAAAAAAAAAAAGTGTCAGAGTGAATCTGATTTGCTGGCTTTCTCTAATAGTGCTACAGTTATTCAAAAGAGGTTCAGATAGGATCTTTCCAGCACAAAGAAGTTTCTTACAGAAAAAGATATCCGTGATGAACAATGCTGCTTGCAGAGATGACGGTTTAGGGAGGGTTTGAACGCATTCCATGAAACTTTCACTGGTAAAGGTTGACATCTCGGTGAATGCTAGCAGGAGGAGATAGTACCGATGGCAACATCCGGCCACATTTTTGTCCTCAGCTCTGCCTCTGCTGGGAGCCCTACCCCAGCAGCAGAGCTGGGAGTTTTCGGTGTACAGCTGTGGAGAGGCTGTTCACAGGCATAGCCCTTCCTGGTACTACAAGCCTAGCTTAGAGAAGCTCTCCCATACAGTAAGCTCTCTTCTCACTTCAAAAGCTATACAACTTCCATTCTTTTTTGCTGTTGCATTCCCCTTCTTGCACATGCAGTTTTTAACCAGTGTAAAAACTTCCCTTTTTAAGGCCACATTTGAGACCATGCTGTGTGCCTCTATTGGCATATCAAGGTGGTTATAATAGCAGAGTTATTCTACAGTGGTAAAATGGTCATATTAAAAAAAAAAAAAAAAAAAGCAAACCAAACAGTACTGTAAAAGCAGGTAGAGGTAAAGCACACAGCTTTCTTGAATGACCAATTTCATAATAACTTACATCGTTACCCATTTCACCTCCTGCTCAACAGCCTTCCCCCCCCCCCCCCCCCC